>NW_027526422.1:153475943-154133443 GCF_048455015.1 Haemaphysalis longicornis
AGAGAACTTTATTTAGTGGCCCGATAGTGTTCAGAGGGTCAGCGGTTGAGCCCAGCTTGGACCCGACGGTGGCCCCCTGTGGCCGGGCCGTTCATGGAGGTGGTTGCTGTGGCGGATCTCGCTGAAGCACTGGAGGTCCCGCACGGATCGCTAGAGCCACAAGCGCCTTCTGGATGTCCTTATTGGGGCTGAGCAGCGCGGCCTCCCAGTCTGATTCGTTGTGAATAAAATTGTCGGTCTGCATAGTGGGGCACTGCCATAACATGTGTTGCATGTTGGCCCAGACTCCGCAGGATGGACAGAACGGGCTGTATAAGCTAGGGTGTATTCTGCTGTACAGTGCTGGGGAAGGAAGGGTGTTCGTCTGGATTTGACGTAGTGTGGTCGCTTCGTATCGAGTGAGTGAGGCGTGCGGGTGTGGGTAAATGCGTCTAGCGTCCTTGTAGTAAGCTAGGACATCTTGAAAGCTAAGGAGGGGTGCTGAGAGCAGAGTAGTGGCCGGATGATCTGACGCCTGGTTGGTGAGCTCGCAGGCCAGCTCGTGAGCCACCTCATTCCCCTCCAGGCCCGAGTGGGTGGGGGTCCAAAGGAGACGTATGGAAGGTAAGTGCGGGGGTCTCGGGGATGGTGCGTAGTATGCGAGTAGCTGGGGGACTGCACTTGCCGTTCGTAATGTTTCGTAGGGCGGTCTCAGAGTCAGTTACGATGATTCCAGGAGAGGCACTGCGAGCGATTTGTACAACCGCAAGGGCGATGGCTGCCTCTTCGGCGTCTGTGATGTCGCCATGGGGCAAGGTGCATGCGACTTCCTGGTTATTGGGAAAGTTAGATGTGGCAGCGCAAATGGCGGGGCGTCCTTTATATGGGGAGGCGCCCGTATACCACACATGTGAATGGGTCTTGAGGAGGCGGGTGAGGTACCTCGTTTGTGCCCGGCGCCGACCGTCCTGCGAGCCCGCTTGCATGTTCTTGGGAAGAGGGGGCGCTTCTATCACCGCTTGTAAAAAGGCAGGCACGGGTTGCGCAGAAGGGTGTTCAAATGGGACCGTGCGGCCTAGCCGTTGTAGGATTTTTCTGCCCGTAGGCGTGAGTGTGAGGCGGTGCATGTGAGAAGTGCGCTGAGCCTCGATGAGCTCATCAGCTGTATTATGGATGCCAAGCTCCAGAAGGCGGTGGGTAGGGGCCGTTCCGGGAATTCCTAGCACCTGCTTGTAGGTACGGCGTAGAATTATATTGAGCTTTTCTATTTCAAGTCGAGTCAGCAGGAGATAGGGGGTGGCATAAGTTATCTTGGAGAGTATGAAGGCTTGCACGAGGCGAAATAGAGTGTGTTCGGAAATTCCCTGCTGTCGATTAGCTACCCAAGTGAGCATGCGCCCGACCTGGGTGGCATGAACATCGAGGCGGCGGATGGTTTCTGAGTTGAGACCCGTTTGCTTGAATGTGCATCCCCAATGTCCGAATAACGGGAACCTGAGGTATGGGCGTTCCCCTGCTAGAGTATAACTGAATGATCTGGTGGGGTGGAGGGGTGTGACGGCCTGGGTAGATAACTAACAATTCAGATTTTTGTGGAGAGCACTGTAGCCCCTTGCTGTTGGCGTAGCATTCCACTGTCCGGATGGCGGCTTGAAGGGCGTCCTGGATGTCGCCGTCTCTGCCCCCGGCTATCCATAGAGTAATATCGTCCGCGTATAAGCTGTGTCGGAGATTAGGTATCTGGGCTAGGGCTGGCGGGAGATCCCGCATCGCCGCGTTAAATAGGAAGCGCGAGAGCACTGATCCTTGGGGAGTCCCCACATCACCCAGCAGGATGGAATCGGTTTTGAGGTCCCCGATTGCAAGGCGTGCCGTACGGTGAGATAGAAAATCCTGTACGTAGTTGTAGGCTCTTGGGCCGACGTTCATGTCCGTGAGGCCGCGTAGGATGGCGTCATGGGCTACATTATCAAAGGCACTCTTGAGATCCAAACTAAGGACGGCCCGCGTGTCCCGTGGCGAGGTTCCGATGCCCAGTATGATGTCATGGTGTAGCTGTATCAATACGTCCTGCGTGGAGCCTCCCTGGCGGAAGCCGTACATGGTTTCGGGGAGTAATTGGTGTGTTTCCACATATGCAGTAAGACGGTGGAGAACCATGTGCTCGAACAACTTCCCTAAGCATGATGTTAGCGAGATGGGACGAAGGTTCTCGATTTTCAGGGGCTTTCCTGGTTTTGGGATGAATACGGTGATCACACTTTTCCAGTCATCCGGGACCAGTCTGTCCAGCATTTGTTGAAGTAGGCTGTGAGTGCCGTGACAGAGGCGTCGTCCAAGTTCCAAAGTGTCTTATTGGTGATCCCGTCGGATCCGTGCCGATTGCGTACGTAGTTGGGCCATGGCTCTGCGGGGGTCAGACTCTGTGTACGGTGCATCTAGCGTCGGATTGGCTGTGCCGTGATGTGTGCGTGCAACCGACGGGGGCGCTAGAGTAATGTAGCGGGCTCGGAGCGCTGAAAGGAGTTGCTGGAGCTCGTCTGGATATTGGTGCAGGAGTTTGAGAAGTTCCTGTCGTTGGGATGTTCTGCTCTTGGTGTCGTCAATGAGATGACGCAGTATACGCCAAGTGCGTGAGGCACTCATATTAGTTCCCAGATGTTGGCAGAATGAGTACCATTGCTGTGCCGTTACGTGAGCGGCGTGTTTCTCTATCTCGCATTGAAGTTGTACAATTCTACGGCGGAACGCCCTGCTACCCGGTCGGGCACGGTACCGTCGCTGGAGGCTAGATTTGGCTTCCCACAACCGTAGCAGGCGGGAGTCCGCCTGTTGGATCTGAGCTTCCTGTGGTATTGTGCGGGTGTGGTGTTGAACGTCCTGCCGTAGCTGGGCCACCCATTCCGAGATATTCTCTATGGGCTGAGCGAGTTCGGTGCCCTGCAGTCGCGCCTTGCGGAGCTCCGGCCAGTCAACGAGTTGCTGAGTAACGCCAGCACGACGTCTGCATAGCGGCGTCTCTAAGTGAATGCTCAGGATGTAGTGATCACTACCCAGGTCGACCCTAGTGTTGGTCCAAGTAACGGAACGGTGATGATTTCCAATAAAGGTGAGGTCGGGGGTGGTGTCCTGTGTGGTACTCGTACCCTGGTTGCATCGGATCGGTCAAGAGCATAAGACGCTCTTGTTGCGCATCAAGCCATAAGCGGGTGCCCTTCGCTGTGTTCCGTCCGTAGCCCCATGCTGTGTGTGGGGCATTGAAGTCGCCCAGGACAAGGAGCGGGGAATGATGGCCTGCCAGATCGGCCGCACGTCGAAAAAGTTTAGAAAAACGGTGAGCCTGCCGAGGGCTGCGGTACGTATTAGGTATAAAGACGCTGCTCTTGCGCTGGCCCGTGGTGAAAACCAGTTCCACCAGCACGTGATCGGCCCCCTCGACTCCCATGCGTGTTGTATAACTGGGATATTGCGACGGACCAGCGTGGTGACCAGGTGGTGGGGGCGGCTGGCAGGGACAGTATCTAACGGGGCAAAGGCACGGTAGCCTGCGAGTTTGGAGGTGCCATATGTCTCTTGTAATGCAATAACATCTGGTACAGCGTCGTTCCCCACTGCATTTAGGTGCTGTTGAAGGACGTCGCGCTTCTTTCGGTAGCTTCTGCAGTTCCATTGCCAGATAATTATGCTGCTATAGGGTCGTCGGTTATCTTGTCTCATGTTAATCCCCGAGAGTATTCTTAGGTAATGCAATATGCTCTAGGAATGTGTTTGTGTTGGGCTCAGGGGTGGGACGTGCGTACGGCTTGTGCTTAATTGGGCCGCCGCCCCCGGAGACCGGCTGGCTCTGCGTGTTTTCTAGAACCGAGATTCGGGCTTTCATGGCTGAGAATTCTTTTGCGATAGTATTGGTGAGATCCGTGATCATGCCCTTGAGCTCCTCCAGGCGGTCGTTCGTTGCGCGTTCGGTTTTCTGTTCGAATTGCTGTAGTTTAGAGTCCACGACTTGCTCAGTTGTATACTGAGCATCCTTGGGTTTAGCATCAAGTCCCTTACGACGTTTGGAAGACTGTATAAAGGCGATTTCGGGCTCCGAGTCGGCGGGTGTGGGTATGTCGCTGGGGAGCTTACTGCGTGCTATTTCAGATAGGGTGTGCCGGGCTGAGTCGGAAGGAAGTGTAGTAGTGGTGTCCATGTTCTCCTGGGACGAGAGCTTTCCTGCCGCCTGTCGGGCGAGTTGTGTACGTAACTGAGTGTTCTCTTCCACTAGGAGTTCAATCATTTGCCTGAGCTTAAATAATTCGTGCTGTACCGGGTCTACCTTATGTACGTGCTGTGTGGACTGGGAGGCCAATTCTGCCCAGTTCACCTTGGGGGGCGCAGCGGAGCTTGTAGCGCCTGATGCTGGAGACCGGATCTGGCGTCGGCCGGAGCAGCTCCGCTGGCGAGTGGGAGACGAGGTGGGATGGCGAGCGGTAGACAAGCTCTGGCGCTGTTCTGGAGGAGGGCTGTGCTGGCGTCCACTTGGTTTAGGCGTCGGAGAGCGTCCGAGCATGACGAGGCCCCCCTTGTTTGTAGATCTTCGCTTAGAGCGGGAGCGGTGCTGAACCCCTTGGGGTGCGGCGGGGCCTGCGAGACGCGGGACGGAGGTCGAACGGTCCCGTGGGTTGCCTGAGGTATCCCGGTCCTTGCTGTGAAATGATCGTCGGGGAGTGTGCCTTCGGTGTCGTTCTTGATCCCAGCGGCGTCGTTGCAATAGGTAGGGGGTGCGATACCGCTGTTTGCACGTTTTGTCGCCCGTCTTGTGGTCTAGGCCACAGATGGCGCAACGTGGGGTGCAAGGATGGACCGGAGTTGGATCGCGAAGACCACATACCGGGCAGACTTCGAGAGTATAATTGTCTGGTTTGGGGCAGACGTCGATACGGTGTCCATATGCTGCGCATCGCTCACAAACTTCGTGCTTTTTCTTATGCAGATAGCATTTGTATTCAGTCCCACGGTAATAGACGTAGTAGGGGAGGGTGCCACCCTCGAAAGCGATAATCACTGAGCGGGACGTGCCGAGGCGTCGGGCTTGCAGGATGGTAGGGTGGCGGCTGTTGACGAGACTGCGGGTGATGGCGTCGGCGTCATCAGTATCGGGAATATTGTGTATGACGCCCTTCGCCGTACCTTCGGGTGGGGCCGTGTAGGCGCTCACTGCTTGAGTTCGGTCCCCGAGACGAAGCGAGTCGATGCGCCCATAGAGAGTTGCTCTGGTCAAGCTAGGTGTGCTGACGACGATGACGTTGCGGAGGTTGTTAATGCGTAAGGTGTCGGCTAGCGCTTCTTCCAGATTCACGCCGGCTGCGTTGCGGATGCTGTCGTGGAGCACGGCGTGGCTGCATCGTTGTAAGTCGAGATTATTCTTCGGGCGGAGAATGATTTTCACGTCGGTCGGTGGAAGTTCCGGAGCTCGACGCTCTTGGCGACGGCCGCGAGACTTGGGGCGAGGGCGGCCATCTTGCCTGCCTCTTCTGGCATCGACGTGCACGGTAGCCGGCGCCATGTTGCCCTATGTTCGGCGACGTTAGGGTTAGCTGGGCCAGCTCACGGCGGCCTCGTCGGCGATAGCTTTCGATCCAACCCGCAGCATTATTATAATCTTCAGGTGAGATAGACTCACTTTTGATCTCGACGGTCGGCATGTCGGCGGCTGCTTCAGACGACGGAGCTCCGCGAGCGGTGTCACGTAGCCGTGGCGGCGAGCACGGCCGCCTCGCCGGCGGTCACACTGCTGAGTACGCTCAACTTATGCTGCTCACCGTAATAAAAATCACCTCGCCGGGTAGCGGAAGACTTGCGGAAGACGATCGAGTGGTCCGCGGCTCAATCGAGGTAGATAAATCCGAGAGGTGGCCTCGCACAAAAGTAGGAGTGCCTCAACCATGGTTTCCTAACATTGAAAGAACTGCTTTCACCGTAACCTCTCCTTCATCTCAGCAGAACGAGCTAGCTGCGTTATGTGATTACCTGCACGATATCTGCGCCGCTGCAAAGATGTTGGCGTATATCCTCACTCTGTCAGGCTATCAGGACTTCTAGTTACAGACTCGGAACTAGATGCTAATTCCTTTTTACCTCTCATTTCTCTCTCACTTTTTATCTTTCTCCCGCCTCTTTTTTCCTCTAATAAAGAACGTTCTATACCTCTCTTTCATTCTCGCCCACCTATAACTTTAATTTCATTTTGTGGCACAGAGTCTGCAGCACTGAATGTCGGCACGCTTCTCATTTCACCTGCGCCGTTCTAGTTAATTACTCGGGATTTTCGGCCTCGACAGCGCTTTGTTCGTGCACGCCGAGTTGGCACTATATGGGGTGGACGAAGTTGCGGCTACTATGCACCGAAAATTTTTAATTAAGGTTCTGAATATTATTTTCGTTTAAATGGCCGTAGCGCAGTGAAAAGTAAACTGCACGCTTTGTATTGTGACTTGCATTAGCACTAAGTTGGACATCCGGAAATTGCAGAATATTTAAGGGTTCTCCAATGTTCGTGTAGAATTGGGCACAGTTTTTATTTTATCTAGTTGCACGGGTGCACCTAATTTCGAGACACTGCACGACAAGCCCTCATTCAGCTTTTGAATTCGTGAGCATTGTATTGCGTTTTTACTTATCTACACATTATTATTGTCGGTATTTTTTTGCAGAAGTCTGGCCTAGCTTGTGTTGAGTGAGCTTGGACACTATTAGCAAAACAGCAAGGGCAGAAGCAATAGACAAAGAAACAGTGCTGGATCCAACTGGTTCGAGGATATCTGGAAACTGGGCATCACTTTCTTGTCACTATTTCGCAAGAAACGGGGGGGAGGGGGGGGGGGCTTTTTAAGTGAAGAAGTCGCTCAACTATGCGCACTTCAGTGAACTTTCTTGGGGCCGAATGTCAGAGAATACGTGACCGCAATGCTTTCCTTTCAAAACAACTCCAGCACTTTTCCCGACCTTTTTACTTGCACCCATAATGTAAGTGCACGATCCCTCTCACCCCTGGAATTCACATATGTGTTTGACGGGCGTACTGGGTTTGGCACCCAAGGCTCAAAAATATGCGGTGGAATGTAAAGACCGAAACAGAATATGGAATGGCCAATATGGTAGGCCTTCAGCATTCTACATTCACGTGGGAAGGCACCGAAAGCGACAACGAGGGGTCGTCCGAACGAACGTGCCGGATGCCATCTATTGTAAATTATGCACACAGGTCAAAAACCGCGCAGAATAACGCTACGCTGTACGGCCCGCGCGATCTACACTATCGATGTAGATCTACAGTATCCACCAGAGATGTCTACGCCATCGCGCTGTATACAATTCAAATCGTGTTCTCTCCGGCCTCAGTGGTTGCTTTTAGACTTCATGGCTGAACCGCCGCAGAAGAGTCAGCGAACGGTGACTGTACACCCTCCGGGTCAGAGACCTTCATCGGTGGAGACACGGTTGAATACCCATTTTTCTTCTAAGTGAGGCTGTCGCCCAAAATTATCGCAACCTCTCTTGCGACAAACATGGCGGCAGATATGCAGCCGTATACATGTAACAGACAAACTACAAGTAAGAATGTCGCTTAAGTTCATGATAAAAAATACTGAGCCAGCGGGATCATTATCATTCTGTCTTCCCACACATTGGTGAACAGACTTAGCTTGGTTACGTTAGACTTAACCTCACCACTAGCGTTGTCGCTTGGAGGGGACAACTTCGTTGTTGCCCCCCTTACACTTCACCTCACGTGAAACTCTCACGTGTGAACCAGTTGTCTCCTACTATCAAGCTACTTCCACCTCTTCTTGCAAGACGCGATTGACGTCACCCGTAACAATGCAGGCAGAAAGCAAAATACGATCCTACTCACCTTCCAGTACAACCTTATCCGGTTTTTTATCAGCCCCTAATAATTATTACACAGCGGTCAGCGGTCGCCGGATTCTCCAAAACCGTCCAAAATAAATTGATTCCTCCCATTACCTTTATTTCCCGATTTCATACCGCCGAAAAGAAAAACGGTAAGCAACAATCTGCAGGCGCTCAATTCTAATTGAATGCGACACGTTCCGTAGAAAGCGCGTGCATAGGAATCTCGCCCGCAGTTTCGGTTGCCCATCAGCTGCTGTGAAGGCAGTGTCGCTGCAGTATAGACAGTGACTATGCAACAAGTAGTTGCAGTGACTCAAATGCGGTGGCTCATAAGTTGTAGGCCATAGTCGACATCGGCAGAAACTTCGTCGGTGAACCTAGCCAGAATAAACGCTGTGGTCACGCTACATTCACTCGTACCCTGCGACCGCGGCTTAGCCGCGTTGGTCTGCTCCTCACGCGAACGTTCCTGACTACAGGTTTTGCCGTTAAATTTATTCCGATCGCCATACAATTTCATCCATACGCCAACAAATTTAATCTAAGTGCCATCTAACTGAATCCGAGTGTCATCTGATTTAATCCAGGTGCCAGCGAATTTATTCCGGTCGCCAACCAAAATAATCCATCTGTTAAAAGGTTGTTCAGGAGTGTTTTGTGCGAAAATTAGGCGCAGCTTTGCGTACTTTGTTGAGCGTGGTATGATGAAAACGTGGTGTTTCTTGATCCACGATGTGGAACATATATTATGCGCACAGCTTAATGGCCATTCACTAAAACACGCAGACCAACAGAGCGGTCTTGTTTGATCCGTTAGTGCCGTGTGTTGATCGTCGGCTCGCGGTTTGTTACGCCTGCAGAATTGCCAGTGTATTGTTAGAGTGTACTAGAAGTACACTCTAGTATTGTTACGCGAACAGGCGATATTTCTGACTCGAGCAGACAGTATTTTAATTTGGAAATAATTCTTAACATTACAGAAAAGCATTCATTGATTGAAAATCAGAATGCAAAGGGCATTTATAGTAAGGTCTTTTTATCAAAGGAACTTTTGAAGGTATTGTTACGCGACGAGCAGATGAAATTTCTGACGTTTGGTATTGACAGCGCCTTCACAGACGATCAGCTCACAGCATGCGGCACCAACGAATCAAAACGGTCCGCTCTCTTGGTCTGTGCGTGTTTTCAAATGTGCAATAGGCAGTGCGCATAACATATATTGTTCATCGTACATCATGAAACACCACGTTTTCACCGCACCACGTTTAACACATTGAGCTCCTTCGGTATAAAAATTTTACGTAAGCACCCAAATGCCATTTTTTGCCAAGATCGTCGAGCGGCAAAGCACGTTGTATCCTTCCTTGGAATATCGGGCAAGAAGGGCGACAAATGGCCGCCGTCGGAGTGGAGCAAGGCAAACGGTAGCGCGCTGAGCTGTCCAGGACCTGACTTGTCCCGGGGAATCGAACCCCTCGATTCCCTCAAATTGCCCGGACGAGGAAGTCAACCATCGCTGTCAACCAGCTAGCCTGCATGCTGTTTGGATTATTATTGTTACGCAATATCAATGAACTAATTAATACACTTTTCGTGTCTTTTTTTTCCGACAACCATGGCCCGCCGCGGCTGGAGCGGTACAGCGCGCAGCCGCGGGGTGGGAAATGGCCTACTATAGGAAGCAGGGCGAAACGAGAACACAAAAGTTGCTGAGATCTCTCGGCGCCGGTTTTAATATTACATAGAAAATAACTACCTTGGCCAAATTTCACGTCCCAAAACGCTTGCCTGCTCTTGTATTATAATGAAATGGACCTTGTAGACACAATATAAGTTTGTTTTATTCGAAAGATTTCGTGTTTTATAGTACCCCCAGCGCCTTCCCGGCAGCAAGCGATGCCGTATTCACTGAGAAATTAATCAATTTAGTCTAAACTTTTTATTTTTCCGTCAAATCGTGTGTCTTCATGACGTCTTTCTTTAGTCGCGAGGGCAGGTATTTAAACTAACTTCCAGTTCATCGTTAGTCTCTGCAGCCCTGCTTACCGTCAGCCCTCCCAGACGGCGTTACCATGCTGAGCCGCGGACTGTTTGCATTTGCTTTAGTTTTGAGCGTATTTGCACCTGGCCTGCTTTTGTTGCGGTAGAAAGTAATCGTTTCGGGAAACATGGGGTATGCTCAATAAACCGGGACACGTAAAACAACATCGGTTACACCAATCGACCAGTATCGTGTAAGACAACCCCAAAGCGGTGGACTGCTATGCAGCTGAAACAGGCATAGTGCGTCCAGCACCAACAGCAGTGCGCATCGGTACTTCTATGTTTCTGTGTATTTTCGTAACTTCCACTATTTACCCCACCATTCGTACTGCTATAAAAAGAATGGGCCCTACATTTAAGCGCAAATAGCTCTTTCAGTAAGCTTATAAGCCCTGCCTAATTTGCGATTGCTTTTGCCGGCCTCCGTCAATCCCCGCCGGGCATATTGCCGCGAACCATACATTGGGTTTGTTTATTTGTGTTTTGCTTTTACCGCCCGGCTGCGCCGGTCTGTGTTATCTCTGCACCAAGGGAAGCGCGTGTTCCATTCTTTCTTTCTGTGCCGCATGTGTTATCTGTCGTGATAGGGAGAGCATTAAGATCTAACGTGAACAGCCCAGAATAATCTTCTTGGATCTACTATGTTCTCGATGTGAATCGACGTTTCGAGAACCACGCGCGCCGAAAGATAAAAAGCCTGCAGTGCGGACGCCGGAGCATTCGATTCGACCACACTCGCCTGTGCAAGTCACTTTGTTGACCGCTGCTTCGCCGCCTCTGTATTCTTTTGAGTTGTTAGGGGAGCACAAGTTCGCTCCAATAAACGTGTTTCTCATTCAAGACAACTGCATCGTTCTTGTCTTCGCGACATCTGGTGGAGGTGCTGGGTACTAAGTCTTTATGCCCTCTACGACATCTCGAAGCCGCCAAGCCAGTCCAACCAGAGAAAGCCCCCGACTGCAAGGATTGCTACCCGAGTTCGGTCTTCTGCCAGAAGGGCCCAAGAGAAGGAACGCTGCAACCAACATTATGGTGCAAGAAACAACGTCGCCAATCATCCTGCAGCAGCCCCGAGAACCGCCATCGTTCCGGGGAGCCCCCGCTGAAGACCCCGAAGAATGGTTGGAAAAGCTGGAGCGCGTCCGCATCTCCAACAGGTGGGACGACGAAGAAACTTTCCGGCATGTCTTCTTTTACTTAGAAGATGCTGCTCGAACTTGATTGGAGAACCATGAGAGCTCTTTGACCGACTGCACTCAATTCAAAAGGGAGTTCCTTAAGACTTTCACTACCGTGGTGAGAAAAGAGCGAGCTGCGCTTTTGCTTGAAACTCGAACGCAGCACCCCAACGAAGGAGTCGTGATTTTCGTTGAGGCCATGAATGGACTTTTTCGTCGTGCGGACCCTGAAATGACCGAGGAAAAGAAGCTCAGGTTTCTAATGCGAGGAGTGAAGCAAGAGCTTTTTGCTTGTCTAGTCCGTAACCCTCCGAAGACAGTGGCGGAATTCGCGTCTGAGGCGGCCGCGATGGAGAAGACGCTAGAAATTCGAACGAGGCAGTACGACCGCCCTGTCAACGCGCTGTTCTCGGAGACCATCGGTGCCGCAAATGGAAGCTCCGATACATTGCGAGAGACCATCCGAGCAGTGGTCAGGGAGGAGCTTCGGAAGCTTTTTCCAATGACGCCGCAACCTCAAGTGGCTTCCCTGACCGACGTAATCCGAGAAGAAGTCCAAAACGCACTGGGAACTTCTACGCCATCGGAAGCACCCCGCGAACCACAAGCCATGACCTACTCCTCGGCTGTTCGTCAACCCCGCCCTGCTCCAACCCGTCGTCAAGAGGCCGAGCCATACCGCCGTCCAATCCCGCCCGCCCGACGCCTTGTAGACCAATACCAGACGCCAAGGAAGACCGACGTGTGGCGAACGCCCGATAATCGCCCGCTGTGCTATCACTGCGGAGAGGCCGACCACATCTACCGTCGCTGTCCCTACAAGAGGCTCGGTTTGCGAGGGTTCTCCGTCGACGCCCCACGCCCCCGATACGGCCAGCGCCCTGCTGAGATCGAAGAATACCTCTCCAACACCAACCGAGGACCAGCCCGCTTCAACCGTTCACCGTCGCCCTACCCGTATCAGTCACCGAACCGCCGCAGCACTGCTGACTTCTCACGTGGAAGGTCCCCCAGCCCACGCGGGGGAAACTAAAAGCAGCAACTTCGGGAGGTAAAGTTGCACAACGGCGGAAAAATGAAAACCCTCCAACGACGCAGCGACTCGCTGAAGACCATCATTCACGACATGCCCTCAACCCGACGACCCGACCTAGCCCTAACGAGACTCCTGAACACGACGACAGCTACACGGCGTGACGCGTACCCGACCTGACCGAGACGTCCGTTGAGAAGACGACGACAACGACGATGCACAGTGCCCGACCGTCAACACGGACAAGCAGAGATACGACGCCCCGACGAACCCGGAACTCGAGGAAGACTGCATCTGACGTCAAGGTGTCCATCGACGGCTTTGACGTAGTCGCCCTCGTAGACACGGAAGCTGACTATTCGGTAATGAGCGGACCGTTTGCGTCTAAACTGAAGAAAGTTATGACCAGATGGGACGGTCCGCACATACGCACAGCAGGAGGCCACCTCGTGACGCCAAGTGGAACGTGCACATCGCGCGTCACCATAGACGGCACAACGTACCCTGCGGCGTTCGTTATTCTGCCTAACTGCTCCCGCGACGTAATTCTTGGAATGGAGTTTTTGATGGACAACGGTGCAATAATCGATCTGCAGACCAAGTGAATAACGTTTTCCCCCAATCACTCCATGACGCCGGAACCGAACCCCGAACGACGTGCTGCTGTAAGGATTGCCGATGATCATGTCACCCTGCCACCCCGCGCAAGCTTGATGGTCGCAGTCTACTGTCAAGATGCTGCTCCTGACGTCGACGCTATCGTAGACACCGATCAAAGGGTGCTTCTCAACCGTGGTGTGTCGGTCGCAAGAGGCATTGCGCGCTTCAAGGAACACCAATCCCACATTTTGGTTACGAATTTCACCGAGGAGTACCAGCATTTAAACAAGGGCGCGGCAATTGCATTCCTCGAAGAAGCTCAAGAAGCAAGTGACGTGATCGCGGTCGCCGACTTTGAACGCACACCCGTATAGAAACCTTCAAGCTCCCGCAGCTTTTCGACGTGAATCCGGCGCTACCGCAAGAACAACGGAACAAGTTATTGGCTTTGCTGCGTCGCTATAGCGAATGTTTTTCGTCGAGCGCAAAACTACGTCAGACCCCTCTAGCGAAGCACCGAATAATAACCGAAGATGGAGCCCGACCCACCCGACAGTCACCGTACCGCGTCTCTTCACACGAACGGGAAGCCATCCGGACTCAAGTCGACGACATGCTCAGCGACGACATTATACAGCAATCGAAAAGCCCCTGGGCTACGCCCGTCGTACTCGTAAAGAAAAAAGACGGCGCATTAAGGTTTTGTGTTGACTACCGGCGACTGAACAAAATCACGAAAAAGGTCGTGTACCCCCTCCCCCGAATCGACGACGCCCTCAACCACCTCTGCCACGCGAAGTACTTCTCATCGATGGACGTGAAGACTGGCTACTGGCAAATTGAAGTGGACGAGAGAGACCGAGAGAAGACTGCATTTATAACCCCAGACGGCCTATACGATTTCAAGGTGATGCCGTTTGGGCTGTGCACAGCACCAGCGACGTTTCAAAGAGTCATGGACACTGTGCTAGCTGGCCTTAAGTGGCACACCTGCCTCGTATACCTCGACGACGTAGTGGTATTCGCC
Source organism: Haemaphysalis longicornis (assembly GCF_048455015.1). Taxonomy (NCBI): domain Eukaryota; kingdom Metazoa; phylum Arthropoda; class Arachnida; order Ixodida; family Ixodidae; genus Haemaphysalis; species Haemaphysalis longicornis. The sequence goes on from NW_027526422.1 coordinate 153,489,703, forward strand.
CGGACTTTCGACGAACACCTTGCAAGGTTGGAGTCTGTACTCGAGGCCATTCGTACGTCGGGGTTGACGCTGAAGCCTGAAAAGTGCCGTTTCGCATACGGGGAACTCAAGTTCTTGGGCCACATCGTCAACGCCGCGGGAGTCCTACCTGACCCGGCAAAAACTTCAGCCATTGCGAACTTCCCAAGGCCGAAAGACAAGAAGGGCGTGCGAAGATTTCTCGGACTGTGCGCATCGACGCTTCGTCGCAAACTTCGCACGCATTGCAGAGCCACTCACGCGCTTGACGAAAGATAGCACCCCTTTCAGCTGGGAAAACGACCAAGAAAAAGCATTCTGCGAGCTGCAAAAACGCCTGCAAAGACCGCCCGTGCTCGCTCATTTCGACGAAAATGCCGAAACGGAAATGCACACGGACGCCAGTGATATAGGCTTGGGTGCCGTCCTTGTCCAAAAGCAAAGCGGCTGCGAAAGGGTAATCGCCTATGCCAGCCGTGGTCTGTCGAAGGAGGAGAAAAACTATTCTGCCTCTGAGAAAGAGTGCCTGGCTATTATATGGGCGATTTCAAAATTTCGCCCATACGTGTATGGAAGGCCATTCAAGGTTGTAACAGACCACCATGCGCTGTGTTGGCTCGCCAATTTGAAGGACCCCTCTGGCCGTCTTGGGCGGTGGAGCTTGCGCCTGCAGGAGTTCGACGTTACAGTCGTTTATAAATCCGGCAGGAAACACTCCGACGCCGACTGCCTGTCCCGCGCCCCCGTCGACCCACCACCACAAGACGCTGACGAAGACAGCGCGTTCTTCGTGATCGTGACGGAGAGCGACCTAGCCGCCCAGCAGCGTGCTGACCCCGACTTACGCGTCATAATCGAGTACCTCGAGGGATGCAACGTTGCCGTTCCTAGGACCTTCAAACGCAGCTTACCAGCATTCAGCCTGAGAAACTCCGTCCTCGTGAAGAAGAATTTCAGCCCCGGAACAAGAGCGAATTACCTTCTCGTCATCCCCGCGGACCTTCGTGACAAAATTTTGGAAGCGTGCCACGACGACCCGTCTTCCGGACATCTCGACACAGCGCGCACTATTGGAAAAATCAAGGCCAGGTACTACTGGCCCGGCCTTACCTCTGACGTCACCCACTACGTCCGGAGCTGCCGTGACTGCCAGCGACGAAAAACGCCGCCGACAAGACCCGCCGGACTTCTGCAACCGATCGCCGTCCCATCGAGACCATTTCAACAGATTGGAATGGACCTTTTAGACCCGTTCCCTACGTCACGATCACAGAACAAGTGGATTGTCGTAGCGAAAGACTACATGACGCGCTACGCAGAGACCGCCGCTCTTCCGAGGGGGACTGCACAAGAAGTGGCAAAGTTCTTTATAAGCCAAGTTGTGCTGCGACATGGAGCCCCGGAAGTCCTAATCACCGACCGCGGAACGGCATCTACTGCGGAGCTGATGCAAGGAGTATTACGCTACAGCAACACGGATCACCGAAGAACGACGGCGTACCACCCCCAAACGAAAGGACTAACAGAACGTCTGAACAAGACAATCGCAGATATGCTGTCAATGTACGTTGACGTTGAACATAAGACTTGGGACGAAGTGCTCCCGTATGTCACGTTTGCGTACAACACGGCTATCCAGGAGAAGACGCAGCTGACGCCGTTCGAGCTTGTCTACGGTAGAAGGCCAACTACGATGATCGACGCCATGCTTCCGCACGTAGAAGACGACGACCTCAACGCCGACGTCCACGGATATCTTCAACGTGCGGAGGAGGCCCGCCAGTTCGTATAACGGACCAGCAGCTGGTGGATGCGGGCCGCTACAACCTCCGACGCCGAGACGCCGAGTACCAAACAGGGGATCGTGTGTGGGTTTGGACTCCCATCCGACGACGCGGACTCAGTGAGAAGCTCCTGCGACGGTATTTCGGACCCTACCAGATTCTACGACGTGTCGGCCAACTTACCTACGAGGTGATCCCCGATGGTGATTCCGGAACATCACGACGACGCACGCGGCCCGAAGTCGTTCGCGTGGTTCGCTTAAAACCTTTCTACGGACGATAACGAATTTTATTTTTATTTTCCGACTGTCGCTTATGTTAGCATCGGGTCGATGCACTCTTAGAGGGGGGGTAATGCCGCGAACCATACATTGGGTTTGTTTATTTGTGTTTTGCTTTTACCGCCCGGCTGCACCGGTCTGTGTTATCTCTGCACCAAGGGAAGCGCGTGTTCCATTCTTTCTTTCTGTGCCGCATGTGTTATCTGTCGTGATAGGGAGAGCATTCCAATCTAACGTGAACAGCCCAGAATAATCTTCTTGGATCAACTATGTTCTCGATGTGAATCGACGTTTCGAGAACCACGCGCGCTGAAAGATAAAAAGCCTGCAGTGCGGACGCCGGAGCATTCGATTCGACCACACTCGCCTGTGCAAGTCACTTTGTTGACCGCTGCTTCGCCGCCTCTGTATTCTTTTGAGTTGTTAGGGGAGCACAAGTTCGCTCCAATAAACGTGTTTCTCATTCAAGACAACTGCATCGTTCTTGTCTTCGCGACAATATGACATCACAGGTTCTGTTGCGGGAAATGAGCTAGCGCGTCGCGTGGCCATTTCTTTTTTTCGTAATTATATAGCTTATTTAAGTGAAGTCCGCGTAAAAAGTGGTGTAAATATGATTCTAACGAGGTAATCTTTCGCATGACCATACTTGTGTTTTGTCTGCATGGCCCCTTTAAGGATAAGCGCACAAAAACGACACCTAAGCGGGAGTAATGGGCAGGAACGTGCTGCCCTCACAACGAAGACACGCAGCTTATATACGTATTTGCGTCACCAACACGGCGCTAAATCATAACATTACGTTTTTTTGTGGGCTGATCATTATTGATGAATATTTTCACCAACCCACCCAACTCACAGTCCTTTTGAACTCATTTCATACGACTGTGCCCAGGAATCCGTCACAAACTTCAACTCGAAAGCGCTGCTTGGCTGGGCTGGTGAAAGCCCGCACACCGATGGATGTCGTCCAAAAAAAAAAAAGCGCACCTGTGGCTCTAACTCTTGCTTTAGTAAAACTATCGAGAAACAAATTTTGTGACACTTTGCCGCTAGGACGACTCTAACGTTACGTCAAGCTTCATTTACTTTCAAAAATAACGTAGTTCACAGTGAACTTGTAAATAATGGGGAATTTTCGCCTGATGTCGGTCCATTTCAGGTAATTAACTAGGAAGTATGCTGAATCGCAGCTTCCTGCACCCCTTGGGCTGTGATCGGTCAGAGCATATTGTCGCTCACGTTGAGGTTCGGCACCACAGCTTTGCTGGTCATCGTCCTCCACAGAGTGGAAGGGCACTGAACGTTTTCCTGGACTTCAGGAAAACTATGAGAACTCTCCCGAGGCCTGCAACCACAGCAGGGAAGGCAAAATATGGGGTCTCTTTCTAGACAAACAGGCAGGCCAGTCTGCTTGTTTCTCTTCGTGTTTTGTTCTAACATTTAAATACTACAAAACTGCCTTGCGTTTGCCGTTCCCTTTGTGTAACTATGTTTTTGCAACGACGTAGACTGATTTGCTCTTCTGAAGACGTCCGCATGCCCGTAAACACTGCGTGCGCTGTGTTTACGCATGCAGTGTTTAAACACAGTGTTTTTAAAAAAAACACTCAGTGTTTTTTTTAATAACGAAAACTTTCTATTTTAGACCCAACGAATGATTGCACTCTTGGAACGCTTCTCAGAAATGTTCATCACACTAAAGTTAAGCGTCTAATTTCCGGTACGTTCGTACACCTTTCCGCATTCCATCATGCAAGCAGGCGTACCACATCTTCCTCTTTGGTTTCATGGCAAGACGTGCATCTTTTCTTCGCTTCTGTTTTTTTTTTTCTCTTCTAGCCTCAAAGCGGAACCGTAAAACTCTTGGAGATGCCATTACTTCGTAAGCATACATTGCACTGCCTCGGTGCACAGAGTTGCACGCGGGCATTGCAACGCGCCTGTGCTGATTGTTTGCGCGGAGGGTGCAACATATGGTCCGCCGCTTCAGTTTCCCACGGCACTGCTAACGAACTCCACGAATGCGGCGAGAAACAAAGATGCGATCGTGTGTCTCTGCGTGCTTGTGGGAAGTGTTTAAAGTTTTCCGTAAATCATCTGCAAGATTTCATTAATGTGAACTGCGAGCGCTATTTTCATTTCATCTATTCTTTATGGAACGCGAATACTTCAGCCCCCTCCTTAGGAAGTGCGATGGAAACGCAGATGCACGAAGAGACCATCCTGCATTGTTATATTGCCAGAGACCCATTTTCAGTAGGAATCTCAGAACTGTTGCCGCAAGTTTTCAACCTCGGGAGATGGGGGTGCTTTACTGTGGAGCTGAATACATGAAACCCTTGAACGCACAGCGCGTGGTGTTGACTAAAGCGAAGCTTTCTTGTTCTGTTTGATGGTGCCGTAACAAAAATGCACTGCAGAAAACCCAACTTTACACAATGGGAGGGAACACGATGACGAGGATGACCATGAGTGCGATGATGATCAAACAGGAAGAAAAAGCTTTCGCTTGTCGGAATCAGGCCTGCGTCTATTAAGTGATCAATTCGACATCTATCTGATTGCGTTATTACAGCATTCAGGTCTCACAGCATTTCAGTTGGGTGCGTTGCGCGGGCGTTGGCTTTGTACATCCGTAGTTGGGGATTTAATTACGAAAAAGTGTCGGTGGTGGGGGGTCGGTGGGGGGGGGGGGGGGGGAGAATGCGCGTAGCCTTCTTGTGAAGGATTCGCTCGCTGTCGTCTGTGCTTGACCATGACTCTTAGGCCATTGGAATTTTAAAAGTTATCGGTTCAACTTTGGCACTTCGCCGTTTCATTTTCGCACGAAAGAAAGCTTTGCGTTTAAATTATCCTCTTCAATTGACGGATGGGGATTTCATTTTTTTTACATATTAACCAAAGTTTGTTAGGTCCAGAAGACAGCTTGTTCCGCGTAGCGTCAGTCTGACCTACAACCTCAGCAAGCATACAGTTTCTTACAATATACACTAGAGAGGAATCTGGCGCTAGCGTCTATGCGGCTCATGTCAAGGCCAATTGTGTCGTCATGGGCCGCCATTACATCATGCGCGCGCCTTAGCTTCATCATTGGCTTGGATTGAAAAGTTTACTGACCGCAAATTTAACCAGCGTGCCACAAAAACGCGAAGAATAGTGTGCAGTTATGCAAGTGGAAAACAAAACAGGCTGTGTTAAAACTATGGAAAAAGGAAGTAAAGCATATTTTTGCCGGAGCGGTTGTGCCTGCTTTTTTGCAGGCCAAGGTGGTAGTTACGAACAATGTTAATATTTGGGGGGGGGCACTCATTAGAGACTCTTAATTCATTAGTTTTATTATAATTTCAAATAGTAAGTTGTTTCAAGAGTATATAAAATTTTTTTTTAGCGTGGCTATGAAAACGTCGCCTTCGTGGTGAACCGGTGCCCCGACCATCTACAGTTTACCAGCTACAGTTTACAACAAAAAAGAAAACGTGGCGTTCAACAGTCGTGACAAGATAGGACGGATACGGGCGTCCGTATCTGTCCTATCTTGTCTAGGTCAAAGTACGTCTTGTTTCTTTTTTTTTTCGTCAGCTACAAATTTTGCGGCGGCATATTACCCGCTCAGCCATACGTCCTTCGAGTGCGGCACGACCAATGTCAGGTACGATCACGCACTGCCTGCTGTTTCACCGAACACGGCTACCACAGAACAGGGATGATTTCGGCTTTCTTGTAGCTCGTGGACTGTTAATGCATTGTGAAGAAAGCAAATCCCAAAAACAGCTTAACAATTCAATTGTCATGCCAAGCCCAAGCCAAAAGTGGGGGTCTTCCCATAAACCCTCACGACGACATGGATTACCAGGCGCAGTTTCCTCTCTACTTACTAAGAAACTTTATGTCAGCAAGGTCAGGCCAGTGCTTCGTGCGGCTGCACAGTGAAAGCGTCTAAACGCTAGCCCCTAAACGCTAGGGGGGAAAGGTAAGGACACGTGCTCTTATGATACAAGGAGGCGCCTTCGGGCCCCCACAGCTAACTGCCCCGGGCAGCTTCTGTGTGTGTGTGTGTGTGTGTGTGTGTTTTTCCGTGCCATTATGTGCGCGTTAACTGCACCCTCTCGGCGCGAAAACCTAGTCAACAAACTTGGTTTAACCCTTTCTGTCCGGGTGATTCCAAATGGAATCACATTGCTGTAGTCACTCTAGCGCATAGAGAACAAAACCAAAACTACTAGTTTTGGGGCGAAATGTCCCTCAAGGATGCATTTTGCGATCTACATCACCATTGTAGCGTTTTAGCGGAGCCGGATGCTACAAAGAAAAAAAAAAGCTCAAGTGAACACAAAATTATGACGTCGAGGCTAAAGAAACCAGAGGTTCTAGTTGTATTCCCAGGCTTGTAAATCTGTAAATATTCACACTGAGGAGCTCATCTTTTGCTTGTAGTCTCATGTGGTCATTAAATTTTGGAAAACATGGAAAAAAGTTTCCTCTCAAAATAACGTTTTTTAATCCCCAAATGTCTTCAATTGTCGGCCTCAATAATAAATCAGTAATTACTTGTACTACCAGGTCTATTTTTTGTTTATGGGCTTAGGGGAGCCGTAGAATTTAGTAGAACACAGTAAAAGTGTTTTTGTGCTCGAAAAAGAAACGCGGGACTGAAGGGTTAACCGCCTTCTACCAAGGGAAATTTATGCCTAAGTTCTGTTTCACCTCTGTGTTGTGCTCTGAGAAGCTTCGCTGTTCACCCATCTTGAAAGAGTGCTATGACTCATGGTATTTTATTATTCATTACCACTTCCGGAGGCCACCAGCAACAACGTCAATGCCTGAATTCAGTAGTGAATGCAACGGCGTTTCCCCGGCCGAGCGACAACGGTGATGAAGCAAATTAATTCGACGTCCGAATGCAGAAACATACCACTGTGGTATATCTTGTACGCGAAGCGTGCAGCAAAGCATTTTTGATTCCCCGGCCAAAAGTGCTGCTGTTCCCTCGAAAAAAGGAAACATCTACTCGGAATGGTGTACGGCTAGTGTTGTCAACGCGAACACAGAAGCGGCACGAGAACCGTGTTGTGCGCGTATACTAGGCAATCCCGACTAACCTGTCCACGGTTGGACAGAGTGGACCATGAACCAAACCGTTGTGGCAAGGGCAGCAAATAGAAATACCAAAACTATGACGACATTTTCTAACGTGCTGCTCAATTTGTTCCAGGCTTACTCGCACACGCCCACTAAATATTACATGAGAAGCCATGTACCTTTCTTTCATATGAGGGGGTATTATCACCGAATTACTTATAATGTTCGCGCAACTTAAAGGTCATAATGAGAGCCCCTAAACAAGAATCTTTTTCACCTGTGTGGTGGTTTTTATATTTTTGCATTTGGACCCGCAGGCATCTTGGCATTCCCGGCAATGAGGGGGCCAGCCTAAGAGCTTGAGGTTTTTGTGAGAGGACGCTCAACGTCTCACTCGGCCTTACACAGGAACATCGGCTCCTAGTGTCGGCTAAGTCGGTTCATCCTTCCTACACCGCACCGGAACGTCTGCCAGGCCATGCGTACGGGCCCTTAAAACGAACCCTCTCCCGCACCCATCCCACAACACTCATTGTTCCCTGAGCGTCTTCCCTTCGCTTTCGCGGCACTGCGGAAGCATTGGCCCACTGCCTCGGGGTGGGTGGGCGTCAGGGCTCACCCCTAGCTTCCCTTACCTGAACGGTTCATTACGCGACTCACCATTGGGAGCACGCCCTCGCCAGCTCCTCCCTTGCCATCCAACAGCACCTGCTGGAGCCGGTAGTATCAGCAGAGGAAAGCAAAGCATTCCTAGAACGAGGAAACCACAACTAAGAAAATCGTTTAATGTATATATATATATATATATATATATATATATATATATATATATATATATATATATATATATATATATATATATATATATATATATATATATATATATATATATATATATATAAATCTAGAGAAAGATAAACTCACAAAGCGCGCAGAAATAGTATAAGTAAAGAGTCGGATACACAGCAAGAACAATAACAAACAATGTTTACTTACGTAGCGGCAATGGGACTTGCCTTCATCAGAGTAAAGTTACATGATTATGGTGTCGCAAACATTGAACACATTTCTTATATAGGTTTGCATAAAACTGCAAGCAAGAACATTTTCCATTCCTTCTTACAGTTTTATGCAAACCTATATAAGAAATGTGTTCAATGTTTGCGACACCATAATCATGTAACTTTACTCTGATGAAGGCAAGTCCCATTGCCGCTACGTAAGTAAACATTGTTTGTTATTGTTCTTGCTGTGTATCCGACTCTTTACTTATACTATATATATATATATATATATATATTGAGAGACGGCGTTTCGCAAGAAGGCCTTTATTCGGTCGCCGAGCCCAGACGTTCGTCCGCAGTCGAAGCGAGGGGATGATGATGATCATTTACAGATGATAATGGCGATGGGTGAACAGACATGACTAAACTGGAAACACACCCCGTAGTGTCCACAATGCAAGCGATGCTGGTTATGCTGCGTTTGGGCATAATGTCCGGCAATAACGTCCCTATGCTCACAGTATATATATATATATATATATATATATATATATATATATATAACACAGAAAATAAGGGTTGGCAGTCGAGAAAACCTCGGAAAGCAAAGGGGAGGATGTGGTAGATCATTGAAACAGATTAAGAATTTGGAAAGAAAGAAAGAAAGTGAAGAAAAAATGCCCGCCAGGTGGGATCCTATATATATATATATATATATATATATATATATATATATATATATATATATATATATATATATATATATATATATATATATATATATATATATATATATATATATATATATATATATATAGCGAATCAGAATAGGAAATGAGGGGCTCGTTGAAATAAGATAGAAAATAAGGGTTGGCAGTCGTGGGTTCGGATCCAACCCGGCGGGCATTTTTTCTCTACTTTCTTTCTTTCCAAATTCTTCATCTGTTTCAATTACCTACCACATCCTCCCCTTTGTTTACGAGGTTTTCTGGACTGCCAACCCTTATTTTCTATCTTATATATATATATATATATATATATATATATATATATATATATATATATATATATATATATATATATATATATATATATATATATATATACCCTGAGGAAGGAAGTTCCACTTCCGAAACTGTCGGACTAATTTATAATAAACAAGTTAACCGCAAAGTTGTTCTTATCTTTTACCTGACCGTTTCTTCTGGCCCGTTGCAAAACTCATCGAAATCTATATATATATATATCTTTTTTTCCTTTTCTCTCTATCTCTCTCTCTCTCTCCGTGATTACGGAGAAATCACAACCCAAGCTGACATGAAAAATTTTTCGATCTCTTGTTACTACTACCGACAAATTCACTGCAACTTTTCCTTTATTGTGTACTAGCGGTAGCACCGGGCGATGCCAGGGTAGGCCATATTTTTAATGACACTAATTGGTTTATTACCTGTTCAGCTATTTGTTCGTCGTCATAATTGGCTAGTTCATTGTGAAGTGGTACACAATTAGGAACTCCTGCCTGCTGTCAATACATGGGTTGTGACAGCAGGCGTGTCTTGGTAATGGGAAACGTCTGGAGCTCGTGTTTTACTGCAGCTCTCACTAAACAAATCGCATCAATACATTGAGCTCACGCGAGTAAGTGAGTAAAAACGTTTTATTAAGCTGGTGAAGCGGAGATGGTTTCCTATTCCAGGCAGCCATGTGATGAGCTGGCAGCCCTCGCTCTGGAGGCCAAAAGTGTCCGCACATCCAGACCGCTGCTAGTCGCCAGGTTTGCCCAAAGCTCAGGGGTGGGAAGGGGGGATGAAACAGAGGGGAGATTGGGGCTTTGCTTCCACTCTAATATGATATGACGAGGAATGGGGGGTTGTAAACAGAACTTGCATTCGGCAGCAGGTTGCGTTGGGAACAAACAATGGATGCGGACTAGGTGAGGGAAGGTATTTTTACCGATGGGAAGGGAACGATGCTCATCGCTCACAGTTTTATGATATATGACACGGACTGCTACGGAGGCGCGTGGTTACAGAAAGTACCAACAGATGGCAAGCGCTTTGCGGACGCGGGAAAATTCAACTGAATTTCACGTCCAACGGGATGTAAGTTTTAAAATCTCGCTGGCCTTTTGATACCCATGTCACGACAAAATCCTCTAATCGCTTTTTTGGGCAACCGTAATGGCACCACTTGCAAGCAAGAACGAATTGGAGATATCAACGGGATGTGTGATTATGGTGTAATGTGTAAAAACAGACCGTTTTCCCGAAATCCTGATTGCCTCTATTAGGTGGGTGTCATAGAAAAATGTTGTAGGACAATGCTTAGATACCTGAGTAGGTTACCTGTATCAACAACAACGACTTCACTATCTCAAATGGTGAGTGATAGAAACATTGTCTGAAAAAACTTTTCATCTCTTTTCAATTTCTCGTCGGTGTAATTTTTAACGTTTTCCGCAATATTGAGCAGCAACACCGTAATCACAATGTGCTCATGAAATTTGAAGCCGTTTGAACTAACTGTTTAGCTATGCGTGGACATTACCTTTTAGGCCTTTTCGGCTCGTGAAACGTGTCATTTGTGAAAAACAATTTGGCCCTTTTACCGGCGTCGCAAGGCGAAATCCTTAAAATTGCTTTTCTGCATTTGTATGATTAATTTATGTTATCAAAAATCAATCGGGTGAATGAATCACTCAAAGATTTCTTAGAGAATCTTAAGAAACATCCATTTTCTTTCGGAATGCGGAACCACCCCGGTAGTCTTGGTTCAGGTGAAATCCTAAATGACTTTTTTTAGATATTCTGAAAGGCTACAGATATAAGCAAAAAGCCGTTCGATATGTGAACGGGTGACCGAGATAATCACTAATTTACGAAAAAACAATTTCGCCACTTTCCTCGGGTACGAGCGCAATTTCCCAAAATCCCGCCCTAGTGAATCCCTACGTTGCGGCGCAAATGTACTCGCGAAATTTCAAGTATCTAGAACTGCCAGTTTTGGCTGGGCATAAGTGAGTCAGCCAGTCAGTCAGTCAGTGAATCAGTCGGGCACTTCTCTTTATAGGTATAGATTATTTTAGTTTTAATGTAAGGTAATCGTCGATACTAAGGCCCCGTGAACAGAAGTGCATTGTTTCCTCATATATTTCTTTCAGACCGTTAACAATATATTTTCGTTATTGGTCCCGCATTTTCACTGAGCAACAAATTCTGCAACAAATAACCTGTGGCCGGTTTGTATGGGAGTAACAAATCTGCGCTCCACGGGGCACTTCTCAAGTGGTGCGTTCAAACTCTAGACCAAGAAACAGAATTTTGCGGGCCTGCCCGTCACTGCCGAACGTCATTAATGTTGATTACAATGGGGGCTACATCGAATACTGCTGCAAACACAACATTGCTGCAAAAAATGAAGTATCCACCGCTTTACCCCGCTGCGTAAAATACATAATTCTTCGCTGTCAGACTGCAAATGTGGTCTTGTCCAAGCTGTCACCAAGCTTGAGATATGAAAACTAATTGTGCGGGAACGAGAACTCGCTCCAACTCTGCCCCGGTTCATGCCGGGAAATAGTTCGCAATAGGTTTTGTCAGGACAAACGCTGTTCCAGCGGCATGTATGCCGGAATAACTGTCGTATGCAAAATTGCGTTTCCTGGCTGAAATATGGCGACAGGCAGGTGAGGGAATTCCTCATCGTCGCATTCAATAAAATACGTCTACCACCACCATGAAGTAGAATTTTTTTCTTCATTACATCCTCTTCCACGATACAAGCGTACTTTATTACCCACCGCGAGAATTCCTATAACTACAAAGGCCGGTGTTTGGGCCGCAACTAACTGTTACTTTAGTTATCATCGCTTCCCCCTCTATGCGCAGAGGAAAAAACTACGCAAGAGAGTTTTTCTGAGTTGAGACGACGAACACAGAAAAATTCTAGTGCAGCAGCTACACTCTCATTCTGCCGAGTGGAGGGCATTATTTTGTATATAAGCCGTGTAGGTTGTTATCATCGGGAGGCCACTTACTAACCAGTGAAGTAATCGTGTAATTTTAACAAACTGTTGCGGCTTTTGTTTACCGTACTTTTACTGCCCTCCTGACCAGCCCATAAATTAGAAACTAACTAAATATGCTCACCAGTCAAACTAGTTAAGTAGTTTAACTAGTAAATGCTCATGGGGCTGTAAACACCCCAATTAATTCAAGGAGTGATGTCCCAGCGTGTTGTCCTTTCTATATATGGAGCTGTCGGCGAACCACTTCTACGTCATCAATTCCCCCTTCTGCCCCTGACCCCTGTCGATCTTTACGTCGAGTTGTAGGCAAATAAAAGTCTGGCTTATTCAAGTCTCCTAAATAATGAACGAAGTTTGCTGTGTTGACGTATGTTTGTGTCTGTGTTGACATACGCTCATTTGACAGTTTTCCAGCTACGTAAAAGAACGGTTGCTAATGGCGTATTCGGTTGGGCGTTTACGAGCGCTCTGGAGTGCTGTGAAAAGCGGCCGCGCCTTCGGTTGGTAGAATTCGAGCGCTCGAACTACCTTTGGTTGGTTCTTTCGGAGCGTCAGCCACCGATTCGGAGCGCTCCCCACCGCTCTGACTTCGAAGTGAGAGCGTGGCGCGATCTGGCCGGGAGGACGGGTCACGTGACACAAAACGCCGCGGTTTACCTGGCGGCTTCCCGCTCTGGCTGCACGGTGGCGCTACAGGCGCGCTGCTCCGAGATCGCAGATGCATTCGGTTGGTACGCTCGCTGCCTCTCGCGCTCTGATTGCGAGCCGCCTTGGCATCTGGCGACTCCGAGCCAGAGGACCGGAGCGGCCAACCGAATACGCCATGAGAAAACAGCCCCAACGATTACTATACTTCCTAATCCGAAATTTCTGCGCAGCGCGAACTGCACTCTTCTCGGTCACGGCGCATATCTGATGCGTCTCAGGAACTGTTCGCGTGATCAGCGAACGCACGGCGGCGCGCGCTACTCTGCCGTTATCGCGCAGCGCGTCATCTCAGGACGAGTATGTCGTTGTAAATCGGGTTTGAACATCCCGTGGAAATGTCACGTGGTTCGGATGGGCCACAAGCGGAGGAACAGATGCTGGCGAAAGAGCGAGGGGGGGGGCGCTTTTCAGTGGCGACTCATGGCGAAAGTCTGGGAGGTGGAGCCAGTGAGAGAGATTACGCCATAGCAGCACATGCCGCCCTCCTCCTCACACTTTAGCCAGAGCTCCTCCGTTTTCTTTCTGCCTTCGATGCCGCGGTCGCTCGCTCGGTTACGCAGACGTCGCGTCCGCCTGCGCCGGCGAACCACAATACCAGGCGCCACAGTGCCGCTCACTGAAAAATAAACTTTTGTTGAAGGAATGCGGATGCCACTCCGTTTTTCGCGAAGCCCCTTTAAAATAGGCTTCGCTACTAAACATAAGTGCATTGCTTGGAGGACGTTCATTTTCTTCAGAATGTGTCAAATATCAGAGTAGAAAGGCGCAAGGGCGTTCTTAAATACCTTCATAAAGAATAGAATAGAATAGAATAGAATAGAATAGAATTTTATTTCATGTTCTTTATAAGACATGACGGGGCGAGAGAAAAAGCTGCTGTGGACAGCTTGACGAGCTCTCGCCCCATACCGGTGTATGGGCAGCAGATGGCGCCTGACGGTTTACATCTTAAAGGGCTTGCGTGTAATCGACACAATGCAATTTCAACAAGACCCTGTTTTTCTGTAAAATTCAGTAAACTATTACTAAAGAAAATGTTGTTACAACAAATGTAGTTAAATAAACAGAAATGAGAGAAAAAAAAAGTTTATACAATGTCTAGCGGAACATTGCTTGCATACATAGCCCGAACTGGTACTCTTCGTGAGAGAGAGAGAGAGAGAGAGAGAGAGAGAGAGAGAGAGAGAGAGAGAGAGAGAGAGAGAGAGAGAGAAAAAAAAGAAAAGAGAAATCATTATTACAGGTACATACGTAAAAGCTCAGAAATCCTTAAAGAATGAAAGTCAACGCCACGTTCAATAAATTGATATAGAAGATTGGGGACAGTATAGGACAACATTTGATTACCATAGTTAGTTCTGCAACAGCGTACCGTCCAATGTTCAGTATGTCGAGTGTTGTACACAGGTACATTGGGAATTAATTGCGCAAAACTAGTAAGGAATTTCTCACTACGCTTTGCCTAGCTTCTTAAAGCCGTGCTTAAGCGGTAATCCTAAAAATTGTCTGCACTAATCAGGTTGAGTTTTTTAAGGAGAGGACCGGCTGAAGTGTCGAAAGGGGAATTTGAAATTATGCGAACCGTTTTATTTTGAATACGTGCGAGTTTGGTGATGTTTGAAGAGGTTGTGGTGCCCCATACGAGGAAGCAATAACGTAGGTAAGACAAGAACAGCGCATTATATAATAGAAGTTTGGTTTTCGTAGGAAGCAAGTCCCGAGTTCGATAAAAAAATTCCAACAGTACGGGCTAGCTTTGTCATTACATGCTCAATCTGAAAATCCCAAAGCATATGTTCAGAGAAAATTATACCCAGCGTTTTGATCCTTTCTACTACTTCGATTCTAGTCCCGTTCATAAAGAGCGCGTCGGGTGTTATGCCCTTGCCTTTCGCTTTAAAAATTACCGTTTTTGTTTTTTCTGTATTTATACTTAGGCCATTTGCTGAGGACCACGCAGCTAATTTTACCAAAATTTCGTTGCCTCGCTCAAACAGTTTTTTGCAATCACTATCACTGAGAAATAAGCTGGTGTCGTCTGCGTACATAACAAATTTTACTGACTGATCGATTCGCACTATATCATTAATATATATGTTAAATAGATAAGGGCCAAGAATGCTTCCCTGAAAGACCCTATAAAGTGCCGGTTTAGTTATAGATGCATGGTTATTGATTGATACATATTGGTTACGTTGAGCAAAATATGTTGTCATGATTTCAAGCTGCATGTCTCCCGATGGAACGCTTTATACCCTGAAACTCTAAACTTTTCTTTTTTACTTCAAGAAAATGCATTAGTGGAAGACAGTTTAAGGAACAATAGCTGTGGTCGTATGAAAATGTGTAACCCCTAGGGATTTTAGTATGAGCATCCTTATATTGTGCGAAAGTGTCATAAATCGAGCGTTCCATACTGGAAGATGGGATTCCCCGTTGAGTCCAGGCAGAAATGAGGCGTCTAAAAATTTTGTCCTCCGGCCGGTTTTGAACCATGAACCACTTAGTCATAATACAATCGTGCCACGCGCACAGCCAATCTCAGCGGATGTACGAGCTGCTATTCGACGCTGCGCGTCGGATCGCGCTGCTGAGACGCAGCGGCTAATATGACGCGCTGCATCCCGGGAGGTGAGAGCGCAATTTGAAATGGTGCGGAATAAACGGGAGTGACGGCTGTAAGGAATGCGTTCTGCCTTATATGCCGTTGTTGCTGGAACAACTGCACATTGCGATGCAGTGCACGCTCGGAACTAGTTGAAATCGCTCTAAATGAAAGGTTTACCAGCTCTAAACACTGAATTCTGAGCCAAACGCTGCTCTTTCGCTCACATTGAATGAATGTATCAGCACTCAACGAAATAGTCACAGTTGTGACGTACATTGCTTCAATTATAAATTACGCTTGCCACGCTTTTTGCTAGAAAAAACAATTACTGAAATATTAACTGGTCCCCACCACCACATGGGGACCGCATTCGAACCTCACGGATTCGAATAATCGTCAGAACTAGCCCTGAGCATCCGGATAAATAAAACTGTCGTAAACGAAATCGATGAAACCAGAAACGCCATTTTTTTAGTTTTAAATATATATTGTTCATAAGAAATTTCGCCTTATATTGCATAGAATCTCGAAACTGCGACTATCATCGTCGGATGATTAAACTTTGAAGTCCGATTTGTAGCCAGATGGCTAAGGTGCCAGATGGTCATTGTTTTTGTCTGAAAAAAATCTAAAGTAAACAATTTTAATCTTGATGCGTTCTCTATCAGAGGTTGAATAGTTTTTGCTCCTTTTCAGAGGCCGTGGCTGTCGTAAGCGGCAACTTTATCACAGCCGTATTGCGTTTGTACAAAGACGGCAGCTAAGCCTACGTCACTGGCGTCTGTTAGCACTTCTTTTTCGGCATGCATCCACATGAGTCGCTAAAGGAGTCGTAAAGCTCGCGGAATGCTCCCTGTTGAGCCTCTGCAAGGCAAAAAAGGCCCTTTCTTTCGCAACGCGCACGAGTGGATGATTTTTTTTTTCACAAAGCGCGATAGCATGCGCTTTTTGAAACCACCGAACTCCCGTCCTTCTGTCTCCAGTAGCTTGATTTGACTGACCTCTTCTCAGGGTACCGCAGGGCGCCTTACCCGTTAACAATATAGCACAGCAAATTCATCTCCTGGGATGCGAAGCAGCAGTCGTCAGGCTTCAGGGTTAACCACAACGTTTGAATTGCCTGTAGGCTTGCTGGATGCTCGTTCACGATGCGGACGAATACAACGTCGTCGACCTCAATGAGGCAGGTTTACCGCACGCTATGACTTTTTTAACGTTTTTTTTTTTTGTGCGGAGAAGAGCCTAAACGCTATAACCTGTAACTTTTATAGTCTTTCCTGCTTCGGCGTGGTAGAAAGCGCGACACGATGGGGCCACAAGACAAGACAGCTACACAGGACGAGCACTAGTCGCTCGTCATGTGTAACTGTCTCTTCTTCTTGCACCGTCTTGCCGCGCTTTTTACCACGCCGAAGTCGTATCACCAACTAGCCCAAATTTCTGCGTTCAGTAGTCTTCCCGGCGCCATAAAGGCATTCCTGTAATGGCCTCCTTTCTCCACTGCAATTAGCCACAACCCGAATTTAAAGTGAAAACTTTGGGTCACAATGTTGGCCGAAAATCCAGTGTCCGTAGCTCATAAAATGGCCGACTACTGAAACGATACAAAGCGGGTCAGTGGATTGTCAGAATGATGCCACATTTCTCTGGGAAGCTGTGAAACATGACCAACACTGGTTATAAAACACCGCGCGCACACAGTACTGGCATATCCATTCCACAATTCAGCCCTAACCTCTTCGCATTTACGGCGTCATAAGAAGTACTTAAGTGCCCTAGATTTTTTTTTAATTAATGATAAGTACTTCGCATGAGAGAGGAGGCCGAGGGCATTGTGTTTTTGTGGAGCGGACCTTTTTGTGATTTTCTTGAGTCATGAACAGTTAATGCAGAACATTATTGCACTGCTTCTTTTTATCTTCACAAGGATAACTCAGGCAGCCCAGGTGCTTTTGGGTGGTTGTATGATGTTGCCGAGCACGTGTTAACTTGTATTGGAATGGCTCCACGCTAGGGGACCTTCGTGTAGGTCTGGCTATATCTGCTGCGATTATTCCGTACATCGTGAGAGCGATTGGCATAATTTACAACGAAGCGAAAATCAGTCGCTTTTGTAGCGGAGCGCCACTGTTAATTTTTCCTGCTTTTCTTGCGATTCCGCTGTGTTCACGAACACGACATCTGTCTAGCTTTCAGCCATCGGAATTTCGAATATCGACGACAGCAATCACCTTACTGCGTACATAAATGTTTTCTACGAAAGTGCATGTTTGCATCCTTATTAAGATGCTGATATTCCTCCTTTGAAGTTGTAACCAGAACTTGGGATAGGTAGCCAGTGACGTACGTATGTAAAGTTCTAAGCAAACGTCGTGTAACTTTGCGTGTACCCAACAGAAAGTTCCCCAATACCACCGCCTTTAACACCGGGGGAACGCAAAAGCTAGGACAAACTAAAAACCCATTTGTTTGGCCGAAATCAGTGGTCATAATTCAGCAGATGACAATTGTGAAAAAAAGCTAAGTACAAATGAGTAACCAAGTAAATTGACTAAATTTGAGTAAATTGACCAAGTAACTGACACTAATCTCGATTCGTTCCGTCGAAAGTTACTCTTACATCTATCCTGATAGTCTCATAATTCAATAGTCTGTTTTTGTTTTTGTATATGTCTGGCACGTGCAGTACGCCGTGAATTTCTAAAAACCACGTTTTCCGCTTCGTTTTTTTTTTTGTTGTGTATTGAATTCTTATCTTGTATTGTCAACATGCTTTTGCTCGAAAATTACGGTACCTATCTTCTTGACTTCCTTGCCTTTTTGCTCAAAGTTTTAGCCATTTTTATTGCGCATCCTGTATCATTTGTAAACTGCATTCTACTTTGTTTTGTTGCGATATGCTGACATGTATTCTGTTTTACTACACTGTTTCTTTGTGCATTCTACTTTGTTTTTGAAGCGATATGCTGGTTTATGTATTTTATTTTGCTGCACTGTTTCCTTGTTGTTAGTAATTTTTACGCATTACTCCTGTATAATCGAGACAAACGTGTACTTTTTCTTTTTCTGCCCCCCTTACTCAATGCCCTACACAATGGGCCTGTAAGGTACTCGTAAATAAATAAATAAATAAATGCGGTTTCTTTATTTTCTGTATATTATTCAGCAGACTTTGTTCTTTTTTCGCCGTGCCATTAATTAATGTAGCGGCAATCGGCTGCACATTTACGCAACAATGTCGTGGTTGTGTAATTTCTATACCCATTGCCATCTGCATGCTGTGATTGCTAACTCCTTGGCCCTCGAAAGGGGACAAGCCCAAAAGTGGTGATCAAACTTCTACCGATTAGTAAAGCGATCCCCTGGGGGATTTGAATTAACTCCTCCAAAAACATGAAGGGGGCATTTCACCTCTCGACAACTTCCGCCAACGAAAGTACAAGGAAAAAAAACACCATAACAAGCCATGTCGTCAACAAACCTGTTTTAATGAGCACCGTTTCGTCGTAGTTAAGAAACCGTCCCAACGATGTTCCTAACGCACTCATTTTTAGATACGGACCCCACCTTGCACATTCTTTAAGCAATGTAGTCGGGTTGCCTTTATTTAACCGAATAAAAGCCACCGCACATCCCTGACCCTGCAGACACATGCCAAGGTTTAAATTACGTTGGCTGAATTTTTATCACGGTAGCCAGAAAAGAGAGAGTCATGTGGCTACTAGGATGGCTTGTGGCAACTAAAGAGGATTCGCGGGCGTCGTTTGACAATCTCACCAGCCTTTTGTGTTAATGCAAGGCATTCTTAACCCCCCCCTCCCCCCACCCCCAGCCAGGGTGCTGTAACACCTTGCGTTCGCACAAAAATTCAGAATTGGACTAAGTGGCACATTTAATCGTTATAATAGCGTAAACGGCAAGATTTGGTCGAACGGAATTTCGACAAAAAAATAAATACAAGAAAATTCAAAAAATAAGAAACTTTCATCTGTTTCATCTATAACAATTTTAAAAAACAGGAATATGATCTACTATTATAAAGTTTTAGATGTTACACAGCTCCAAAAACACTAACACTAAGCTAAGAAAAACCCGGAGGGGAACATTGTAAACATTAACTAAAATATTGAAAACTGCCGGACTGTGTGACTCGCCGCATTTTCACAAAAATGCAGAATTGGCGGGAGTAACACGTTTAATCGTTATTAGAACGTAAATGTAGATAATTGGTGAGATAGAATTTTGAAAAATCAAGAAATACAAAAAGAAAACTAAAAATGTTATACAAATAAACTGGCGAAGTCAAAAATATGTATTATTTCACATCTCCAAAAACCAAGACCAAAATAAAAGAAAGCCAGGATGGGAGCGTTGGTAACCCGAATAAAAAAATAGCGAAAGCGAACCAACCGTGTAACGCCCTGCATTTACACAACAATGCGGAGTCGGCGGATGTAATACATTTAATCGTTATAATAGTCTAAATAGAGATACTTTGCCAAACGGACTTCTAAAAATCTAAAGAGTAAAGAAATAGAAAAATAAAAGAATATTGAAAGTGACCAAAGGAAAACAAAAATATTCATCTTAAGCACTTAGCCAAAAACAAGGACCAAAAATAAAAACTCCCGCAAAAGAACTACGGAAGCACGATGAACAATATCATGAAAGCATACCAACCAAGCAGTGTGCCGTGTATCTGCATAACGATTCTCTATTGGCAAAGTGATTAAGACAGTTATTAGCTGTAATTTTGTAAATATACATAATGATAGAAGCAAACAAAAACCTAAAAAAAATAAAAAAAGACAACGTACTGGCCTCTTCATTGCAAATTATGACTACAAAAATCACAACGAGTATACAAGCTGCGTAAGAATGCTGCGCATTAGTAAAGAATTCTGTGAATTTCTGCGCATTTTTTTTCCGTTAATTCTGTTAGATTGAAGCGATACTGACCACACGTTGTCTGATACTCTGCGTCACTGATGTGTTTTACTTATCGCGAACTAATGCGAAAAAATCGGTAAACTGTGTTGCGACGGCTTTCGTCAACAGCAGTTTGGGTTGCAGCTGCGTTCGCTTAGGCTGCCACACTCGCGCAACTCGATGCAGCCCCATTTACCTAAAACGCTATCGGATTTAGAGCGCATTTACCCATTTAGCTAACTCAATAGGATCAAGACAAGCGTACGTCTTGCCAACGATTTCGGACTGTTTGCCTCGAGATGCTCCCCAACCCTCCCTGTGCGGCACGCTAGAGGAAATTTTCCGCTCCTGCTGGGGGAATCAATACCGTGTCCACGCGCGCATGCGCACACAAGCTAAAGCTAGCGCAGCGCACGCTACCCGCTGTGCTAAAACACTCTATTGGCTTATTTGAGTTACACCTGTGCTACACGGTCGTTTCAAAGACCTTCGGAAAGCTGTTGAACCGATTGTCTATCGAGTGCCTCATTGTAAATACATAGGGAGCGGTTGCGGAGGAGAGTTGTACTCTGAAAGTCACCGTGTACCACAGGCATTAGGCTGCGTTGAGTCAAGCCTAGAATCAGTGTTATTTTGTGAGTTGTTGAACAACAGAAAATTTCATCAGAGAAGAAGTCTATGTCGCCGTATATATAATTACGCAATGAATGTAATGGCATGTTGGATGTAGCGGTCGAAATCGGACGTAACGAGATACATTTGGATGAAGTCGCTCGATGGACGTAATACGGCTTGGACGTAATGACAGGTTGAATACAATGGAAGAATGGATATAGTGGCACGTTGGATGTACTGGACAAAACTGGACGGATTTTCTCGATGGATGTACTGCCACGTAGGATGTGCGCCTACGATGGATCCAGCGGCTCGAAATTGGACGCTTCTGCACATTGGATGTAACGGCACGATCGATTTCGTGGCCGCAAGCGCTCAACTATTCGCTGAATTGCTGCTTACGCAGGCCCAATAATGTGTCTCTCAGCGCTTTTTGAAGCCTAACGCCGTAAAGGCGTCGGGGCGGTGTTGCTTAGATTGTTCGAAATGGTGGTGTTGGCGGTGCGCGCTAGTCTCGCATAGTGGGCGTTTCCGTCTAAACACCTCGCAGAACCGAATTTACATAGCTTTCTTTTTAAATTTTTAACTGGTTTTTTCCTTCTTTGGGCAATCGGCCATTCCGTGTGCCGTCTTTTTGCTAGGGAACCCGGATATTATTAGGTGCGGAGCACCTTAGGACCACACAATGTCCGTCCGCGTCCGTGTGCATAGTATTTACAATCGCAAAAATCACACCGGCACCAGCAGGATTCGAACCCGTGTATGATAGGCCAGACAGAGTTAGTGTCAGTCGCCTTACCCATTGGCAACGACCATGAGTTAGTACCCGAGAGTAAAACGGCTTACTCCATCGCCTGTAACGATGCGGTGTACCTTAGGACCTCCCAACGTCCGTCCGCGTCCATCCGTGCGCACACCACAGTCAAGTGAAAATCAAGCGAAATTTGATTTGAGCCGTGTGCTGCAGTTTCATTTAGGGAATAATCAAGGTGCAACTCGCGGCTCAAATCGAATGATGGTCGGGGCGCAAATCGGATGTTAGTCGGGGCGCAACTTGGATGTCATTTCGAGTCCCCGTACTCCGCACCCTCTCCATGATGCACGGAGTGGAGATGCTGACATTTTTATACGATGAGTATGCATACCTAAAGTCCAAGCAACGCTACTGAGGGCAGCTCGCGTCATTCGTGTCTGTGTCGTAGTATAGAAAATGAGGTAGCAGGCAAGAAGGCGGTGGGTGCTGTCCTCTTGAACACCGTTGGCATAACCTCCGTTAAACAGAACACGCACACAAAAAACAAAACAAGGAATTCAACAGAAAACACGTGAATAGAAGATAAACTTCGCGGTTACCAATAGGGCCCACACGACGCATATTCATACCATCTAAGCAGCTCACAAAGACCTCTTTGCGAAAGATGTGGCGGATGGGTCTTCGTCTTCTACGTCCTTCGTCGACTGCCCGTATCACGACGCAGATAGACGCCTCTCCTTTCCAGAACTGAACGCTCTCCCTTTCTGCACCACAGTATCCCTCATTTGTATGTGGTTTTAAAGCGAACATCGAAGGTAGGCTGTTTGTGACGCAACATCTATGCAAGTTCCGTCATGTGGAATGTGACGATAAGAGTTTTGCGAAACGCCCCAGAGGCGTGGGTTAAGTTGTCTAAGTAGAGCACGGGTTAGAGTCAACTGTCTCCAACTGCGTTGCCCCAGTCAGAACTTTGGAGAATGTGTAAGTTACTGGAAAGTAAAGTGAAGAAAAAATATCGAGAAAAAACACAACAAAAACAAGAGCTAACAAAGAAAAAAAGATCCCGCGAAAAGTTTTAAGAAAGATTTTCCCGGATGAGCATCCATTACGCGCCTTTTAGGTGCCTTTTGGTTTCTCTGCAATTTTTGCTCTTTGAGAACTAAACTAAACATGAGAAAGGACAACAGTATCTTTCTAGGAACAGGCCAACTTGGGCTATAAAGAAAAACAATTTTCCTCTGAAGCGATAACCCTGCCCACGGGTTTTGCTCATCTTCTTGAGAATAAAGTCGTTCAACGCCTCACATCTGCCTCGCATTTCTCAACATTTTTTTCCCATGAATATTGCATTTTTTTCCCTGTTGGAACCACGTTTTCTTCAAGTTTGAGATGCAACCAGGATCTGACCAATGAGCCGTTTAATGTCTTCTTCACTTGCTTTTGTATTCATCCTGCGTTCGCATGCTCATATAACGCAGCAAAGGCCAGACTGCCTGTTACATCGCCTTACTCCTGTATAGTTGCTCCACGAAAACAAAATCTGGCATACCAAGTTTTACGTTTTTTCAGAAAATACAGTGGCTAGATATTACACCACCGGTACCCTCAATCCGTCAATGTCAAAGCTCCCCGGCTTTAAGTTCGCCACAATCCGTGTGTCTTCAAACTACCCTATCGTTGACCGATAGGCCGCTCACTCTCTGTATAGGCCCGAAACCTTGTTTCACAATAGCCAACCCAACATGAAATGTTTGTGCGGGCGTTTGGAAACCTTCTTAGAGCAGATTTAAAGTATTTAAAGTATTGCTACACTTGTCAGAATTTTGAATACAGTGAGGCCCCGCAGGTAATGAATAAAGAATCATAACTGCTCGGCCACTACGCCTTTTCTTTTTCCCAAGTACGACAGTTGTTATCGCCTATTGTAGTCGAGCCCCCAAAAGGACTATGTCTGCCACGGTTTCTTGAGTTTGCCTTATCTGGAGGAGAGAGCCGCAAAAATACAAACAATTGCAAGAAATCTCTGGAGCTTCACCCAAATCCATAAAAAAACACCCCTGGCGTGTGAAAGAAATATACGAACGGTCTGTCTGTATCAATCACGGAATAGTGTGGGAAGGCAGCACACCTCTTTATAAACCGTCACCCTATATCACCCTTGGGTATGTTCTGTTCTGTTGGCACGTACCACTTACTAGACTTTAGAGAAGGCATATACGATTCAGAGTGCTCGCAAATTTTGCGGTCGACAATCCTACCATCTGCGCTCTAAGTAATTGACTCATAGATTGCTTTGTGCGTGCTTCAGCACGCAGCACGCTTATGAAGCATTTTCTAATAGGCCTCTGAGGGCATGCGCTCCTCTGTGCACATGCATCGCTTCGTCAAAATGACACCGACGGGCCGGTATGCGCCTGCTAGTCTTAACGTTTCACTTTGAGGTCTTATGGAGTAAATCGGCTGTAATGCTTAACAATTCATCTCTATCGTCTTGGATTTGTACCGTCTTTGCTTCGCTTAGAATGGCATGAATTTTACGTGCGGGAAAAAAGCGTGCAACGATATTGGCCCCGTATTGTTAGGCTTCGGCACTATGACAGTTACCAACTTTGGAGCCTGTTATCTCACCTACTGTGGATGCCAATATTGGCTCATCTACTTGCGATAAGCCTACTTTAGAAGATTTCGCTTACAGCTGGCAACACGTGCCACTGGTGGTTTTTATCTGCGTTCGTAATGTGTTCTTTGTTCCGTTTCTTTCTATTAGCACCCAAACTTCTAACTCGTAGCTACTCACCAATCAGCTGAGTACAATACTCTGCGGTTCACTGCGAAAAGCTAAAACGCCCGTGACTCGACATTTCAGTGCACCTTGGATGTCCCCAGTTGATAAAAATTAGTCTACGAATTGAAATTCAGTGGTGAGAATTTTTTATCGCTAACAACATGCGACCTCTTTCAGAATAGGAAAGAGAAATGGAAAAAAAGATACCCTGACACGTTGACCATTGTATACCATTTCTCCGAATGCCGTGGTTGTTGTTGTGTGCTGCTGTCAATCCAGATCAATGGCGTGGGCCGCGACGTCACTTAGACCGGGCTCCCGTAGCGCCATGTCCCGTCAACTTCTTTTTCAGGGCTTCATACAAGCACAGTGGACCTTTACTCGACGCTGATGCAATCAAGCTCTAATGCTCGACACAGTCCTTCCCGCGAAACATGCTGCGCGACCAGAGCACGGCGCGCAATCCGTGCACAAGAAGACGACTTTCCTCATTATATGCTGGTTTTCATGTTGATATGAGCGGCAACCTTAATATACACAGCAACAACCGGAGCTTTATTGCAATCTACGAGTGACACAGAAGTGCTGATTCATCTAGATTTTCCCCGCCTGCCATTGATGTCTGGCTGATGTAAGCTCTCGCGGGACGATGAGGCCCTTCCTGGCCTTGCGCGTTCGGCCCACTGAACAACGTGCTCGATTTGCATATTAAAAGGGCTGTTTATATCACTTATCGCTCCAAGGCAAATCAGCGTTGCATCAGATTTTGGCCTTTGTTTCACGGTCTACATGTCTCCGCGCTCGTTGTTTACTTTAAACAAACACTGCCGACGATAAAGATTCACAGAAACGAGTGTGTTGCTTGAGTCAATAGCGTGAACAGTCTGCTGCTCGGGGTATTTTGGCGGCTGCATAATACGCTCGTAAAAGCTTTAGCGCCACGGCGGGGTCATTGAGGCAATTGGGGCTTATAGCGGTTCGGCCATCAAGTGCTGCGAGATACGCCCTTTGCGCAAGCACAGTGGTTGCCATGTTTGCAATATAAACGCAGTCCAGCCCTGTCGCACTTGCTTTGTTCGCTCGCATTAATGGCAAGTCGTATGCTCAAACACGTGCACAACAATGAACGCGGGAGATAACACGGAGAAAACGTTCTCCATAATAGTCCCCTCTGGGAACGTTGCCTTGAATATTGAATCCCAACCACTACAGGGTTCCAGAACAAATTCGCGCGCTCCGCACTAAAGAAGAACACTGCTGTATAATCACAACGCGATGGCATAATACCATATTGTGGAGATATTAGAATCAATGCTTCCAGGGAGAGTGTGTGGTTTTGCGCAACAATTCGAGTGCAAGGGCTGAAATCAAGCTTGAATGACCACCCTGTAGTTATGCAGCGGCTGCAGAGCACGGGGTGGTACATGACGTCCTGCGCTATGAAAAAAGAACAAAAGACGTGCATAACGCAGACTCATGCGGTTAACTCCTTATGCGGTTAACTCGTGCGTGGGGGAATTTGTGAATCTGCCAATGAAACAAGTCTGATGTCATGCTTATTTCCTTGCCAGTGAGGACTTGTCCCTTTCTGGTTACAGCCGGTCTCAAGAGCGCGCGATTGTGTGCGTTCTAGACCAGCCGTGGCGTAGAATGGGTCTATCCGTGCTCGGGGCTATCCCCCTCACCCATAAGGGACGCTCTTGGAGTAGATGAAGGTGTAATGAGTACGAAAGGCCCTATATTTTATTCGAGCAATAGACTTGTTTGATAAACGAAGACGGTAGGATATGTACAGTTTCAGTTGATTTTCACGACGTTTAGCTCACGTTGCGGCGTGTTGGTCCAAGCCTATTAGGGTGAATGGGCACGACATGCTTTCCATATAAAATGCTTCGTCATTTACGGCCTCCACGACGAGCTCGGTCTGCGCATCCAGCTTGGGGACGTCACATATCTAGGTGATTACTAGGGTACAGGGGTATGAGCACGCTGTGAAACAGAGGGAGAGGGAGGAGCAAAACTTTATTAACAGTGAGGTCGAGCGGTTTCGTGGGTGGGGTCCTCGGTCCAGGACTCCGTTAGCGTGGCCTGCCGTCATCGCCCTTTCAGCGTGCCAAAGCTGCTTACACTGGTCTGAGCGGGCAAGTGCACTCTCCCACTACTCGTGAGCTGCATTCGGGTTTGGATCAAGGTCTGCATTTGACTGGCATGGCCAAACCATATGGCTGAGCGTAGCTTGGCTGCCGTAGTGCCTGCAGAAGGGGTAGTATAATGTGTCGTTGGTGGTGTGTGGACGCGTGGGGTGTGGAAATGTGGTACTTTGAAGCCTTCGAAGGGTGACTTGTTCTTTAGTTGTCTGGTCGACCGCCGATGGGAAGGTGCGTCGTGTGAGCATGTAGTGCTGGGTGACTCTGTACGTGATGAGTGAGTGACTGCTCCTCTCATCGTCCTCTTGCGGTGCCAGGCCAGCAAGTTATCGGGCGTGAGCGCGCGCCACTTGATTGCCGCCAAGGGATGAGTGGGCAGACGGCGAGATAATCTTGATATTTCTCTTGGGGGAGGGGGCGGCGGAGGGGTTCGGTTTATACTTCGTGCAACTACTTTGTAAATTCTTCCCGCCACTTACGTTCGACACGCCGCTTGCAAGTCCGTAATGATGGTCGTGGCTTATGTCTGCGTTACAGCTACTGCGAGTGCCGCTTCTTCTGCTTCGAGGATGGTGGACTTACGAAGGGTGGCACTTGAAACAAACGCAGTGGGGGTGGCGATGATCGCTGTTTTAGTATTTGCGCGCGCGTAGTCCGCCGCGTCCGTGAAGGCTGTCGTACTCGAGTCGCCATATTGTCTTTCGAGGGTTAGCGCCGTCACCGTGGTGGCGCTAGTGGGCGCAAACGCAAGCGACAAGCCGAACGCAGCTTTTCGGCAATGACCCCTCCACTTCCGCAGATATCGCTGCGTTCTTCAGATTATATTTTGAACTTAACGCGTTAAAAGTCACCCTGGCTGTTTGAAAATGGCTCTTTAGTGATATGGCTATTCATAGTCTGCAAACCTATAAAGAGCACACCTTAAGCCAAGGAGCCCAATACCTAACCCGCGAAGACCCCGCACGCACCACGTGTTCGCAAAGCACGCGCCAATTCCGAATTCCCAAATATCAATCATTCTTATGCCAGGGCATAGATTTCTAGTCTGTTAGACAAGCAACTCTCATCTAACATTGAAGGAGTCTAAGCGCCGAATAGACCTGTTCGTACGCAGCTTCGTTGTTTTTACAAATCCGGGTTTTGTTCTCCGTCCACACCGAAACTTTTTCTAATGAGTGACAAAAACAAAAGGGCCCGTGAGGACGAGACTGCGGCTCCCGACCAGAAGTTTCTGTAGCCTATATCCTCCTCCAGATGTCACGGCACCAAACAATGGAGCATTGAACCCAATATGACTTGTCAACAGCTTAAGTACAGGTGCTCCCCAGTTAATTACAGTAAAGTGCAAGCTAATTGCTACGGCTATCGACAGTTTATGTCGGAGCAAGAATGCCTCCAGAAAAATATCGGCGATCTTTAGAGCGAAGCTTGCGCGGCTAGGGTTGGTGGTATTCTTCATTAGTCTACGAACAAACGCTTCCTAGGCTCCACGCGTTTCTGAAGCGCGAGTCCTCGAAACATGCCTGTTATGGTGTGCGTGCGTGCGTGCGTGCGTGCGTGCGTGCGTGCGTGCGTGCGCGCGCGCGTGCGCGCGCACACTTAGTGCGCGGTACCCACGAAATGCTCACCCCGTTCAGAACATTTGGACCTCAAGCTTATACATTTCGCCACTTGGGTTTGCATTTGCACTGTATTAGTTATTAATAGACACCATTTGAAACCTAATTAGACCTCAACCTTCTACGTCCAAATGTTTGGATGTGCATTTCGAGCTGATTGATTATCCATGGGCAATATTTTCAAGATCACTACAACCGTTATTAAAGTCTGTCTACGTATGCGTCATTCTTAGGGATAACCGCTGTCAACGCTCAAGAGATAACATTTGCGCATACCTTTCACCAAAAATCCGTGTCATCTCCATGTCACATGCAAAGAGCTTCGTTCGTCATCCCCGTTCGCATGGAGGAACGTTACACGATTTTATAGCCAAGCTGTATAAAGGACCCTCCGCAGGAAGCGGTCCGCATGCGAGAAGCAAAACCCACTTGGACAGGAGTTAAGGAGAAAGAGGAGCAAGAGAAGAGAGGATGTCTGGGTTCTTCACCTCCGAGTAACGGGTGTTGATCGGTGTGGAGCGCACACGTGCCAAGTGCGAATGATGAAGTGGAAAAGGAAGGGGTCTGGTACTTTCGCGTCGTGGGTGCGACAGAGTGCAGGCTGTGGGGACCACGCACGTGCCATTTTTGAGGGAGCAAGGGGAGAGCGAACGTCCTGTATCAGAAATAACGTCGCGAACAGCGCCGGGATTCCATCCGCTGCCTCTGCGTTGATAACACTGGGAAAGATCAGGCCCGCGACGCAGAGCACAAGTATCAACGTCTAACCGACCCAGCACCCCATTCAACCTCAACTTCAACTTCAAGTTTATTTACCAAGAAGGGAATACATTTTGATTTGCAACACATCATCTGGGCCCATAGCAACCTTGCTAGTGGTGCGCCCATGCAATACATACACTTTAAAAAGAATTGCCAATTTTACGGAGACAGCTGCCGGCAAAATGTTGCCGGACACATTTCCGTAATTTAGACAACGGAAGGAATTTTAAGAACGGACATTCCGCAATAGAGAAAGGCTGTAACAAAATCAACACTCCGTTTCAAAAAGAACGTCTTTCCGTAATTGATAGAACCTTCAGAAAAAAAAAAATACTTCGACGAGGAATCGAACCCACGACGTTGATCGAACGGGCACGACGCTCGAGACCACTGCACCACCGCACGAACGCTGCACTTCTGCAGAACAACCTGTATACTACATGGATGCCCACCCTGCGTGTGCCATACATCGGTGCTTACTAGCTGGCTTACAGATTTCCTGGCTGATAAAGTGCGATTTCTTAAATAGCGCTTGCGCAGTAAGGTTCCGCGAAGCCCCCACAATAGTTGATCGCCATCAACTCCGCTGTTTCGAGAAAGCGCTCGCAAAAATGTGTCTGACTGGCTACGACTGCGATTTCGCACTGCATGAATAGAGCTTGCTGTTCTTTGGTTTGAAGCTTTAGGCTAAATACTTCGGGCGATATTGATTCCTTAAGAACTAAATTACCTTCCGAAACTCTGCTTCTGCACGCAAATGATCTTATATTTTCTACAAGCGGGCCGGTCACACACGTATGTGCAATTTGCAGTTCCGGGGCAGCGCCGTCGCCGGAGCATCGTAAAGACAAGATACAGCGTCGTGTTGAGCGGTATGGGCCTCATGGTCCTCACTACGTTTACTACACTTTAGACACTAACGAAACAGAGCCGCATTCATTACGCCACGAATGTTGTCAGGGCGCAGTTTTCGCTTCTCGATCGATTCCCGACGATCGACAAGACAATATATTTCTTGCAGTTATTAATAAACTGATCTGTTTCTGTTCTGCATCATACAGAGCAAACGCCCGTATTTTGCAAAGCAGAAAAAGATTCCGTTTGGCGTGTAACGGAGAGAGCATCCGTATACTGAGGGACGGAGCGCACTTCCGTTAAATTACGGGTGTTTGCTTTGTTCTGCATCAAACGGAACACGGCTCTGTTTTATTACAGCCATCTGGTCCGTAATTTGTCCGTAAAATTACGGATTGTTTTTACAGTGTACATCATATTATAGCAACTCAGCTACAAAATAATTCAATACGGACAATAATAGAAAGCGGTCATCAGAACCGAAACACTCCCATACGCATCAATGTACTTAAACATAGCACATATACAATCATACATGCGCATACATACCAGTCCACACACTCATACATATACATATGCTCACGCGAAAGAGAAGCAACGGCAAATCTAGTCTCGTAACTGAATGTAGCAGATATTTTGTCCAGGGCCAAGTATTTGAAAAAAGACAAACAAACGAACATTTATTGAAAGGGATGGCTCAAGGCCGCATGGGGAACGGCAGGGACGGGAGATGAAGATCTCAATAGTGAAAAGACAAGATACAGATTTTACAGGTGGTAAACAAAGTTACATGCAGGTCAAGCTAGCGATTCGAAGTTTTGATAGTGTTTTTGAAGGCTCGAGAAAAATTGCGGCTTTGTCCAACGTCAACAGAAATAGCGTTTCATAGCTTAGTACCAAGATACTGTATTGTACTTCTGCGGTACGCGTTGTGTACAAGCGATATGCTAAAATTGATGTTTGTGCGACTTCGTGTCACTCGACCTGATTTTATAATGTCCTAATTTTATAATGTTTATTATAATTGATGCTGTTTTTGAGAAGCCGAATGGGCAACATTTAAATACGAATTTTGATAAACCCAAGCCAAACGTGTGCGTGTCTTCATTGTTAGGCATAAAGGGACACATATTTGCGTAACACAGTTCACAAACGCTGTAATATACCAGCGGGATAATGCTTAAGATAAACACTGTGGCCGTCCTCTTCCAGCTTAGATCTCCAATCAACCACCTTCACAGGGTGTCAGAACCGAACATTACTTGAAACGTTTTCATTAGGTGCACTCCTTGTTTCAGTGCCTCAAGTCGTTCAAAACGTCATCCTGCGCTCATTGGTACAAGTTAACACATGTCATGACGAAGCTTTTTTATACACATTGTGCTGAAGTGTGTGTTCTGCGCTTGCAAATGTTGGTAAACACTGATGCACCAGCCTAGATAGAGTAAACACGCAGCCCGTAGCCACATAACACGCATGAAACAAGAATCCTCCTGGCGTACGTTTTGCTGTGGCTAACAAACTAAGGTGTTGCGTTCCAAGCACGACAATGCGGGTCCGATTTCCGTCCGACTCCTGCAGGCCGTAATTTGCTCCTGGCTGGCTGCTGCAATGTATTCGGTCAGGAGCAAAATACGGATAAGCGCTTGTGTTTTAATTGCGGCAGCACTTCAATAACTAAAAACTGGCGTAACTTTTGCCTAGATCCGCATAACGTCCTCCTAAGAGCCCGGTTTCACTTTCACGCGACCAACCGCAATGTCAAACTGAACTTTTTCAGGATACTACGATGAGAGTGCACCGGGAACACCGCATAGCCGTGCTTTGAGACGTTGCTAATTGGAGTTATAGAAGCTGCCATTAAGGGAAATACATACGTTTAGCGACTCCCGTATAGGTACGGACGTTATATGCATGTCGAATGCTGCGATACTACCAAGGAACATGTTGCCTGCTTACTCGCAGGGACGACCGCCAAGCCGTTCGGTTTTTAGCTCGTTCCCGAGACACAAAGGAATTTTGAAAGAAGCTGAGACACAAAGGAATTTTGAAAGTCTGCAAAAGGTACTTATTCCACAAGCTACATACCAAGGAGCTATCATGATAACAGGAAACAGGCACACGAAAATGTGAGTGTGAAGGTGCATAGTGCCAGAATATACTTCTTGCTGCTTGTGTAATGAGATTTTGAAGAGTGCTATTGTAGCACTCAAAAAAACAAGGGCGTGTCATTACTTCATGAAAAGAAGTGGCATTAGTTGTGTGTTCCAGCTTATATTTTACTGTTAGCTTTTACTTGTTCATGACTGTTCAATGAGGGGAACAGGCATAATTCTACGCAGAGCACACACAAATAGAAACAGCCGCCACGGGCTAGGTTACGAACAAAATAAGAAAAAGAAGATAAGCTACGTATGAATATTTATAAATAGAAGCATGCGAAAACAGAAACAAAAATGAAGGGAGCTCTTACTAACGCGTAAAGCTTGAAGGTAGTGAAGCTGTACCCAAGCTTCACGACCATCACGACATTTTTCTTTGCGATTGCAGCTGATTTGCTTCTTCTCGTCTGTCCCAACGACCTTAAATCCATCATTTTTGCTATAAGTGTGAGCTTCTTTCATTTTTTTCGTAGTGATACTCATTGGACATCACCTTGGAGGCGCGTACGGTATGACGCGTCTTTCTCGTTCCGAGCAAGCGTTGCCACGATTACGGCGAACGCTCGGGGCTTCCTTGCTCCGAGCAAGTGTTGCAACGCTGTTAAAATATTTTTCGAATCAACTCCGGAAGCCAGCTCACCAAGTGCTGATATATTCAGTAGGCTGTCTTAATCGTCGGCTGTCACGGTGGTTTAGAACATTGATGCAAGCATAGACACTGGAGTACTGATTTTGATACCATGACACGTCCACAATTATGCGTAGCTCCAAAAAGACCAATATTGTTTTTTTCTTAACGACGGTTGTTAAGGAAATATTTCTGCCAGGTTGCGTAGGAACAGCTCGTGATGAAACAACGCCCCCCCCCCCAAAAAAAAAAAAAATATATGCAAAAATTGCGTTGGAATTACGGAGGCAATACTTTTAGAACGAGACGGAGGCTAATTTTCCCGCCTGCATTTCTGGCTTTCAAGCTGCCGTAACAAAGAAAAACGTATAATAAAGTACCATGTTGCAACCTGAAAACCAGTTGTAGTTTAACATATCCTTAATCGAATGTCAATCGCTGAATTCACTACAAAAGTTCAAGTAACAACCGGAATAAGTAAGCTTGGTGAGCCTCTCTGAAACATGTAGACTGATTCTGTGCGCGGTGTAAAGTGGCATTACGTTGACTTGCTCCGAAATTCTCTGCATACCTTTGTTTATTGTTTATTTGAAAGGCAGCTGGTGTGCAAGAATGATACCAAGGTGCGAGAAGTCAATGAGCAATCTCAAAGGCAGCTCGAGCGCGCAAATCCCGATACAATGAAACACTGCTGGAAACATTACGGCAGGCATCATAATTTTTTCCCCTAATTTACACCAGGGCACTAAACACGGAGCATCGATAAAAAAACTACGCGTAACATTGTAAACACCGTAAAAAGATTTGGAGAGTGGGCAATGCCACTTTCAGCATAACACTACCCTTCTTTTTTTTTCCTTTCTTGTAAGCATGCGAACAAATGGCGTTAAGACTGCCGTACTAAACATGTGGGGAAAAATGCACTGCAGTTTTCTAACGATACATCTGTGTATTAGCAAGCTGCAAATGTTGACAAATGCACACTAAACTATAAGACGAAATACAGAAACATAGAAAATGAAGTATTTTGGTTGGAAAATTATAAAAGGGTTCAAAACAACACCGCCTGAACAGAAAGAGCAGTTTCACCTGACAGCGATGATTAGCTTGAACAGCTCACTCTTGTAAATTTGTTACAGACGCCAGAAGAGATTCACGTCTCTCGAATAACTTGGCTTTGTTTTGGGTTCAGCATCATTACTGAGATTTCTGACAGGTACCGCAAGAATCAAGTAGTTTGTATGAATTCTGTATACATCTTGTTCTTTCCAATTTCTGCTCGCTTACGTGCCGACCCTGTTATTAATTGTCAAGGTGGGCGCAAATGGCAATATTTCTTCGTGACACCGTACGCACAAACAACTCGATCGTCAGCACAAAGTTTGCTAAAAACAGCTGCACTCTTTAGAGTTATTTCCTGGAACGTTAATAAACTTCCAGCGGCAAACGTTCGAGTTAGCTGGCATTAAGGTCTGCGCGCGTGAAAGTCATACCTTTGCCTTTATAGAGCTTGTGTTCTTTGCAGAGGCACCACGATTACCTTATTTAGTGTTTTTAAATTGGCCGTGTGAAGTTTAAAGGCTTAGATCTGTCAAGTGTCAGAGATTATGACGGTAAGTTGAAAAACAAACTACCGCTCCTGACCGATACTTGAACGCAGCGGCGTTCACTCCTCAACCGTAGCCAAGTTTCTTGAGGAACCTGCGCCAAACGTCGAGTGCTCCCCATGCGACCCAGTTTCGGCGTTCGTGACCACCCCTAAACATTGCGACGCCGTCGGCTGCAACGCCGTGCCGTAATCCGAGCAGGCAGGCATACTGCTTAGCATATATATCAGATGCGCATATTTGCATCCATCCGATGTCCCAGTGTCGGGCTTTTGACACAGCGCAAGGCGCTTTCCGACCCGCAGGCGCAGCTCTTCAAAACTTCCGCTACGTGGAAGTTGTTTATAAAGCGGAATCTAAGAGTTTGGCGCGCGGCATTTTTTGGAGCAGCGAGTAGGACGGCTGCAGGCTTTTGCTGTGACTAGGTAGGAAGTTGATAAATAATCGTACGCATGCCTGTATGAAGGAAGAGTAGGCTAATCTCGTGTCATGGCCGTAAACACGACACGCGCCTTCTGACGTTGGGTAAACAGAGACGAGAGTGCAGTGTTGACAATTTGAGACGGAGGTCTAAGGAAAAGACTCAGAATGTCAACAGGCATGGATGGATATATTCATACAAATAGATATAAATATATATATATAGTCTCAAAACATAAAAACTCGCACAAAGCGCGAGAAAATAAGGTAAGTAAAGATAGAGACACGCGAGAACACATTAAAGAAATAAAAGTTTAGTGACGTTTAAGGAAGAAGACTTCCTCTTCCTGAAATGTTAGTAAACTTTTATTTTTGTAATGTTTTTCTCGTGTGTCTCTATCTTTGCTTACCTTACCTATCCTTTCCTTACCACTTACTTTGAAAGGAAGTGGTGAAAAAATGCCCGATGGTT
Organism: Haemaphysalis longicornis; assembly: GCF_048455015.1. NCBI lineage: Eukaryota > Metazoa > Arthropoda > Arachnida > Ixodida > Ixodidae > Haemaphysalis > Haemaphysalis longicornis. The sequence goes on from NW_027526422.1 coordinate 153,524,973, forward strand.
CGGCGGGCATTTTTTCACCACTTTCTTTCTGACTCAAAAAAATCTTCATCTGTTTCTATGACCCACCACAACCTCCCCTTTGCTTTCCGAGGTTTTCTTGACTGCCAACCCTTATTTTCTTATTTCACCGAGCCCCTCATTTCCCATTTTCTGATTCTCTACATGCTTAGCGACGGCCTCTGTTCTGGCAGTCTTGGTGCCAAAGGTAGCTTAAGGTTCAACGCTTGTCGACCACTCTCAACATGTCGTGGACACTCGAGTCACGGCCCGGGGGTTGAAAAGAAGGTCCCCTTCACCCCCAGTAGTCCGAGCGGCGCTGGCTACCACCCCCAAGTGCAGGAAACAAAAAATACCTTAACATAAATACCCGAGAAAGTGGCGGGGAAACAGCTCCGCCGGTAGCGTAGTGGTAATCGCACCAGACCGGTATTCTGGAGGTCGTGGGTTCGGATTCCACCCGGCGGGAATTTTTTTTCACCACTTTCTTTCTGACTAAAAACATTCTTCATCTGTTTCTATGACCCACCACAACCTCCCCTTTGCTTTCCGAGGTTTTCTTGACTGCCAACCCTTATGTCTTATATATATATATATATATATATATATATATATATATATATATATATATATATATATATATATATATATATATATATATATATATATTGTAGAACAGAGACGTATGGGACGAGGGATTCCGTAAGGACACATATCAAAGTTGCAGTCCTTATTATTGCCAGTGCTGTTTGGCATTTTATTTTAACAGTGTTTTTTTTTATAGTGCCGAATGAAGTATCATTGCCTTTTTTTTGCAGGAATAAATAATTGAAAATTCAAGTCGAGAAAAAATGGGCCGTTTTTTCCGGAAGCGGGAATCGAACCCACAACTTTGGCATAACGCGTGCGGTGCGGTGCTGTATCAAAAAAAAAACACTGTTAAAACGCCAAACAGCACTGGCAATAAGGGCTGCAACTTTGATATATATATATATATATATATATATATATATATATATATATATATATATATATATATATATATATATATATATATATATATATAAACAACGGAAGTCCGCAAAAGAACATCCTGTCAGTAAATATTTCTATACGGAGCAGAGGAAGAAAACTATCGGAACACAAAAAACAAAAAGCGCTTAAACGCAAGCCCACCCTCAAACAGATGACCATAAAAGGTTAAACATTTTAAACCAACAGTGGGAAAGCAGCTCTTTCTGCTCAGGGGTAAAATGGACTTATCTAACCGGATTAGGCTGATAAAACAACTGTACGTGCTAACAGCACCCAATCAGCTACTGGCTATTGACACACCGCGTGAAATCATTTTCGGTGCAATAGAGATTTGGCGAATCCTGATTGGTAATTCCGGTGTAGGAATATTAAATAACGCGAAAAACGAAAACACAAATTTATCCAACAGTATAGTAAAATCAGCGACGTTATAATTATAACGTTGCATAATTTCTTGTCCGATCGCCCTTCAAACCTTAGATGTCGGGCAAAGCACGGCCGCTCGCCTCATGACCATTTCTGAAATTAACTGTATGGTAAAACTTTGCTTCGTGCACGTGGAGGAGGAAATACTTTATTGACATTTCTGAACGGGCCAGAGTGCGGCCAAGCGGAGTGGTTCCTTCTTTACTGGAGCCCATATGCAGTAAGCGAAGCCTGTGCTCTGTCCACCAGCTGAAGCTGGGTAGGCAGAGAGGGGCCGGACAGCAGCATCTCCCATTGCTCTTGTTGGGTAGTTGACAGAAAGAGAGGAGGGTGCTCAGGGCTAAATTCGCACACCCCGATTACGTGGCGGAGTGTTCCTACTTCTGAGCAAAACAACTTACATTCAGGGTCGTCGCGATTCGGGTGCATTAAGTGAGGACGCGTCGGGGGTGGGACAGAGCCGGAATTTATGAGCCGTAGGGTAGTTTGTTGTTCTCTGGATATGTAAGGGTTGGGCGAGGGTAGGATCTGTCTCTGAAGGCGATGATGCTGGGTTATGTCCCTGAACGTGGCAAGCGGTGACTGTCCTCGTGCAGCTCCATAGCCTGGGGGTGGGGGGTAAAAGCGCAGGCCTGTTGGTGAACGTATTCGTTGGTGAGCACTACCAAAAATTACATCTATTAAGTATGAAACGAATTTTAAAAGCTATACCTTTGTTGTAACTTTCACGGGTGAACTAGCCTCTAGCGAGTCACCTAACGCAATCAGAAATATCTGTACGTAATGCGGAAGGATTTATTGAGACAGTCCCGCTTAGTTTTAGTAAGTCTTCCCCTCCTTTACCAAGGTTAAATACTTTGAATTTAACAATATGTTCAAGCGGCAAATCAACTTCCCCTTTAACATGTTGCCGACAAGGGGGGGCTACGCCCATTCACATACCACTACTTTCCCTCGACAAAAATATTCTTGCTCAAGCTGATAATCGACTCTTGGTAAGCTTTTACAATCGCTGAGACAATCACCTGAAAGGCAAACAACACTTTTAGATTCACCGCAACGCTATTTGTGCGAAATTGAACCCTTCCCTGGATCGAGTAGGAAAAATACAAGTCCTGTATATGTACAGTGAATGCATAACTTGTTCAACTCGCGCGCAGGAGACCGGGTGCATTATTACTATTGTGGCGGGGCACAAGCTTAAAGGATCCATGAAGACAAAACACAAGTTGGGTTTATTAGAAAGATTGCTTAGTCCCGATAACAATGATACCAATATCATCGCAATCTTCGAACAAATAACGGAGATATTAAAGGAAACGTGTGAAGCAGTCGCGACCCCCTAGCCAATTTCCCGCAACTTTTCTATGACGTCACGGAACCTTGTTTGTGTGATTGGCGGCCGCCTAACTGACCTGTCGCTACGACACATGACTGGACGTCTGTAATGGGGCCTCTAGTTCCATTTGACCGCATCACTTGAATGCTAACGGGCAGTTAACGCACTGAAAATTATTTTTTATTGTTGGCCCGTATGACGTCATTCTTGCTCATAACACGTCACTGTGGCGCAAAATTTGAAAGTTTTCAAATACTTCTTGCATTTTTTCGTTGAAAAAACAACTTCTGTGACTGTAATGTAGCTGAGTGAGATACTGAATCATAGTTCTTTCAAATAAAACGAAGTTGTATTTTCTATTCATGGCTGCTTTAAGGGGACGTTAAAAGCGGTGAAAGGACAAATATAAGAGTTATTAAAAGGCGAACTTGTGCTTCATAAAACAGAAGTTCGCAAGAATTCAGATAATTTTCTACTAACGCGTAGCATTCTTATGCCGCTTGCCTTGAGTGTTATTTCTTTAGAGCCACATTTTTCGGTTTTTCTGAATCCTGTCCGACCAATTATCTCCATTTACGCTATAATAATGATTACAGGTGTTACTTGCACCATATCTGCATTTTTTTTGTAAATGAAGGGCGTTACACGGTTCGCTATTTGCCATGTTTTTTTTATATTTTTTGACCAATTACCTCCATTTACGCTACTAAGATGATTACTGGTGCAACTTCCGCGAAATCTGCATTATTGTGGAAATACACGGCGTTACATGGTTCCCAATTTTCATTTGTTTTATATTCTTCTTATTTTATGGCCTTTCAAAATTCTTTTCAACCAATTATCCTCTTTGACGATATTATAGCGATTACCGATGGACCTTCGGTGATATCTGCATTTTTTTTAAATGTAGGGTGTTACACGGCTTGCCATTTCCCGTGCTGTTTAAATATTTTTCTTGTTTTTTAGTTTTTCAAAATTCGGCTCGACCAGTATCTCCATTGACGCTATTATAACGATCACTGGTGGAACTTCAGGGAAATCTTCATTATTGTAAAGATGCGGTGTGCTAGGCGGTTCGCTGTTTTCCGTATTATTTTCGTATTTTCCTTATTTTTTAGTTGTTCAAAATGTCGTTCAACCGGTTATTTCCATTTACGCTATTATAACGATTACAGGTGGAACTTCCGCGATATCTGCATTTTGGTGGAATTGCAGGGCGTTACTCGGTCCCGGCTGGGGGAAGGGGGGGGGGGGGGGGGTACTGTGCTACGGTTGCTACGCATTAAAACGAGTGCCCTAGCCCAGCTGCCACCGAGTTCTCTCTCTCTCCCCCTCTCTCTCTATATATATCTCTCCCTCTCTCACTGCGTGTTGGTCTTTCTCTTTTTCTGCACGTGCTGTAGCTGGTTGGGCTCTGTGCTTTTCCGTTTGTTTTGTTATTTCGGCCGGGGCATGGCCGGGCGTGTGCAGTAGGCCACACCACGACATACTTTTAAAGACGATAGCCTTTATTGGTCTGCTCAAGCGCAGAAATTTCGGTATGTCTCTCTGTCTGTGACTCGATTCAGCCACCCGGCCAAAGTTACAGGGCAGCTGCGCAATAGTCTTGTACACCAACACCTAGATCTAAACGCCTAAGTTCGGTGTCAGTGTTCACACTTGTCAACACTGTTGAACAAGAACAGAACATTACGCAAATATAAGGCAGGAACTGAATACGTGAGTGATAATTGCAGCGTTCCTTCATTCAAAGATTCACGGATGCTTGGTTTTTGCGGTTGCAAATAAAATACCACATCAACGGTAGAAAACCATCGCCTACGTTTGCCACTGCTACTATAGCTACTGGTGGCATTTAAAAAATCAAACGGCAAACGCAACGAAAGGTTCTACTGGATACGTTCCACGTTCCGCTGGGTTCGCTCGTGGAGTAGGGTCTACAACCGTGGATCTACAAACCTTGAAGTAGGGCGCCTCTATTCACGCGAGTTTCCGCCGTACGGCAGGCCTGGCATCGAGGCACCCGCCCTGGAGCAGTGGAACGCGGTAAATTTAAATTGACTTGAGCAAACCTCTGGCGTGTCATCCTAAGAGTAGCGAGATGGGAAAGAAACAGCATTAGAGGTGAGCGGAAAAGCGAAGGGACGCCTTTGCTTGGCAGGAGCGCCAGTCGACTATCGTCTTTCGTCGACATTTGCAACGAGAGGAGCAGATTCGCGGCCATTTTTAACTAAGAAAGACCCCGTAGCGGTAGCATACTGAAGGCTCTTATCTATAATCTTGTTATCTTGATGCTGTCAGGATTCATTTTAGCTTACCGTTGTGTGTAATTAGAGAGCGGGCTTCTATGTTATGGACTACGAACAGAGCGTCTTTCTTGCCGTCACAATACCTTCCCCGAGCTTTGTTTACTCCTGCTTACTGTTTGCTCCGAAGGCATCTTTCACCTGTTCCTCAACCTTATTTTCCCCTGCCCTTTAGTACTATCTTCGTTGTCTTCTGTTCTCCACACTACATAGCTTCCCGATATCTCGCCTGCCCTCGTCAATTTTGTGTTTCAGCAGTGGCAAGCATTTTGTTAATACATGCAACGGTTTCTCATTAGACAGTCCCCTAAAGGGGTGAAAGAGATAAACTCGCCGTGTCTGACTGTTACCAAAAAGTGCCTTGGTGATAAAAAAAGCGCCTAAGCAGGCACAGTTTGTGCCCGCACCAGAGTTTGGTTGCCTTAATGCCACTTTAATCATGCTGTATACCCGTTTATGTAGTCAGCGCTGATGCTTTCACTACGTTACTTTGGCGTCGCAAACTTGTGTGAAGGTGCGCAACGTGAGAATCCAAACTTTCACCTTATTCTCAAGACGACCTCACTCCTTATGGAAACAGCGCATCAAAAATACTTAGGTTGACTTTTTCTCCACATCCAACGATTTGTTTCTGCGGAGCAGAGGCACACCGTTAGATGGGGCGAAGATTGTAACCTAACGTTGTGTACAAGAGTTCTTCTTTATAAACTTTGTGATGCGACATGCATAGGTTGCATCCTCACTTCCACACGGCCTAATCAGCAAAAGTAACTTTTTCAAAAACTTTCTCTCATTATGCCAACGTTATTCACTCCTTAAAATGATGATCAGAAAACTTGTAGCCAGTCTTGGCGAAGTAAACTTTCGGTGCCAGAAGTCGGTCTAAAGCCACCTGCACTTAAGCTTGACATCAGCCAAGGTGACCTCACAACTCTGAATAGCGCCTTTTCTTGCTCAAGAAGGACACATTTCTAAAACCCCTGAACAGTGAACTTTGCTCTATTTTTGTGTATAACATGCCTGCTTCTCAGAATAACTGAGTTCGCACTGGGGGACTGCCGGCTGCCCACCTTGTCGAGCTTCCGAATGTTCAGATTCAGCGAATGCCCTCTACTCGAACAACATGTCCGTTCGGGGGAAAAAAGTATAAGACCCATAAGAGGATCAGTTCTCCAGTCAAGAAACAGGGAAGGGAAACTCCGGAACTACAAAATCAGATTAGCTCCTAAAGGGCGCAAAATTAGATTACTAAACTCCTTCGAGAACGTCGCAGAAAAAAGAGCGTCTAAGTGCACTCGGCCACAAGCCGCGTGCAACAAACAAGCTACAAAAGGCAGCTAATTGTAATCATCGTGTAGTGAGGAAAAAACACGACCCCGCACGGGGTACAATTTTTTTTAATTTTTTTTTTGTTTTTCTGCTTAACAGCACCGAACTTCTTCCTCCCTTTATCGCTGTCTTTCTTCATCAAAGCCTGCGACGGATCCTTCGTGCGTTAATTCGAAAGAGACTGTCATGGACGACGCGAGAATCAATTTTTTTTCAGGTCTGCACATTCTCGAGGGCACTTATCCTAGTTAAAAGCATTTTTAGCGCGGGTTAAGCCTTGAACTGCGAAAGACAGAATATTCATGAATACGTGAACTAAATTATGGCGCCAGGATTACGGCAGAATGTTTTGTGTGAAAATTCTTTCTTGAACACTCAGAATTCCGAACAGAGCCTTAACAACACGTTTTTCGTACGAAAAAATAAAATAAAAGAAGATGTCTTCGATACCGGCCTGAGAGCACAATGCAATGCTTAGTTATAACCGGCTTAGAACTAAGCATTCATCCCGCTTACAACTTATTCGCCTCGAACAGCTTAAATAGAACCATATCCCACTTGTAAGGAATTGAAGCAGCATGACGTTTTGTGATAGACCCCTGTTATAGAAAAATTCGCCAGCCGAAAATGACAGCTCAGGTGACATCAACTTCGCCCTGTTATCATCAACCCAAGGCAGAGAATAGAGACGTTGCCAACTAAGCTTGATTGCAAACCGGAACTTTAGTTGCACCGGGAAATGAATTCTATTCTTGATGGCGCGTTTTCTGGCCTGGTGAAAACTTCTGAGGTAAATAGATTTTTACCCACAATAATTGCGGAACTCCAGATAACAAGACAACATTCGCATACTGCTTTCACTTTTTAACTTCCCAGTGTAAACACGCATGTTACTAACAATGGCGAAAGCTGGTGGAGACTCCATGGAGAGAGCACAGTAGGTGAAATTGACAATGCGGTGAGCTATAAAACCGTACCTCTTTAAAGCCGGCTTCACTACTACCCGCAGACGAATTGCCTGGAAGAAATTGTTCTTCGCAGTGACCAACCGCGGTGGCTCAGTGGCTAAGGCGTTGCGCTGCTGCGCACGAGGTCACGGGTGCGATTCCCGGCCGCGGCGGCCGCTTTTCTGATGGAGGCGAAAAGCAAAAACGCCCGTGTGTGCGAGATTTTGGCGCACGTTAGAGATCCCCAGGTGGTCAAAATTAATCCGGAGCCCTCCACTACGGCGCCTTTCATCGCCTGCGCTGCTTCGGTGCGTTAAACCCTACAATCAATCAAACTTCGCAGTATGGAGGCCCCAGGGCCTTTTATTAAATACCTATTCTTACGAGTCGACTGTGGTGTGTGTGTGTGTGTGTGTGTGTGTGTGTGTGTGTGTGTGTGTGTGTGTGTGTGTGTGTGTGTGTGTGTGTGTGTGTGTGTGTGTGTGTGTGTGTGTGTGTGTGTGTGTGTGTGTGTGTGTGTGTGTGTGTGTGTGTGTGTGTGTGTGTGTGTGTGTGTGTGTGTGTGTGTGTGTGTGTGTGTGTGTGTGTGTGTGTGTGTGTGTGTGTGTGTGTGTGTGTGTGTGTGTGTGTGTGTGTGTGTGTGTGTGTGTGTGTGTGTGTGTGTGTGTGTGTGTGTGTGTGTGTGTGTGTGTGTGTGTGTGTGTGTGTGTGTGTGTGTGTGTGTGTGTGTGTGTGTGTGTGTGTGTGTGTGTGTGTGTGTGTGTGTGTGTGTGTGTGTGTGTGTGTGTGTGTGTGTGTGTGTGTGTGTGTGTGTGTGTGTGTGTGTGTGTGTGTGTGTGTGTGTGTGTGTGTGTGTGTGTGTGTGTGTGTGTGTGTGTGTGTGTGTGTGTGTGTGTGTGTGTGTGTGTGTGTGTGTGTGTGTGTGTGTGTGTGTGTGTGTGTGTGTGTGTGTGTGTGTGTGTGTGTGTGTGTGTGTGTGTGTGTGTGTGTGTGTGTGTGTGTGTGTGTGTGTGTGTGTGTGTGTGTGTGTGTGTGTGTGTGTGTGTGTGTGTGTGTGTGTGTGTGTGTGTGTGTGTGTGTGTGTGTGTGTGTGTGTGTGTGTGTGTGTGTGTGTGTGTGTGTGTGTGTGTGTGTGTGTGTGTGTGTGTGTGTGTGTGTGTGTGTGTGTGTGTGTGTGTGTGTGTGTGTGTGTGTGTGTGTGTGTGTGTGTGTGTGTGTGTGTGTGTGTGTGTGTGTGTGTGTGTGTGTGTGTGTGTGTGTGTGTGTGTGTGTTTTAATGCACCATTCAACAACGCGCAACGCCGGTTTCAAAGAAGTTAACCTCCTTTGCTTGCTGCAGGCATCCATTACTAGTCGCAGCACATGCGCCACTTCTTTTCTGAAGTTTACTCAGGCCGAAATTGGCTGCCTCCAATGCATCATCCGCAAGGCGGTCAAGCTGGACATAGGTCTCCACGGTCACACCTTTAGTGCCAAGCTTCTAACGCCAGGACATGCAATGCCTTTGAGGAGCTGGTTGAAGTCCAGCGTGTTGGCCAACTCCACCTTCTGTCCTGTACTCCGACGGATCGGTCCATCTTAACACAACTGGGCATCTCATTTGTTACACAGCACGGAGATAAGGCCAGTTTGAGTGAGGGACTCTCTCACCCCGCCAAAGTGTGGCTCCCATCCCACGGAACATGAATCCTGCCTTCCATCAAGAACGCCGCCTCTTCCGGGCAGAGGCCTTACACAAGGCCCGCGCTTCGCACCCCTTTACCCTGTACGTCGTCGCAGCGGAATATCCCGACCGTGCAGCCTGCGTCGCCGTTGTGGTCTACTCCCGAGGGGACTCTTGCTTCGTTCTCAGTCTCCACGCCTCACCCTGAAGTTGGTGAAGACGTCTCCGTTGCCCTGGCCCTTACAGTTACCCAGGCGACCGCAATAAGCTCCGACTCTCAGAAGGCTCTTCGGAACTTTGCGACGGGTCGTGTATCCCCCATCACCGCACATATCCTCCAGACAGCACCGAGTCCGCCTGCACATTGCCCACGCCTGATATGGACACCGACCCATTCGTCCCTTCCGTGTAACGAGCTGGCTAAAGAGGTAGCCCGAGATTTCTGCTGCCGGAATGCCGCGGATGCTTCCTCTCCACCTCGGGCGGGAGGGAGGGATCGCCTGGTCACCTATCCGGACATTACGCAGCACTACCGCCTCAGTCGGACGCACTTTCATGGCCTCGCTCCCACCTTATAGGGCAGGCAGTCTGTTCTGTGGCGTCAACCGCGGACTAATACCTCCCCCATTGTGCCACCTGCACTTCCCCACGCGATACTGCCACACGTTCACGTGGTGAGACGCACCTTTCGCGTCCCTCCACCACTTAGTGGACGCGTGCCTCTCCAACACCCCCCTCCATCCTACTCCGTCCCTGCCCCTTAGCACGCTAGAGCAACGGGACGCACGCTGCTCAGCTCCGACCCACAAGTGCAAGAGTGCGTGATCCAGCTGGCCGAACTCACCGCCAGGGCCAACGGGCTCCTGGCCGTCGACTAGGAAACGCTAGTGTGCCGGCGCTCCCAACCGGCGCCTCTTCCTAAATAAAGTTATTCGGTTAAATAACGTTTCTAACACCACCGCGCAACGCGACCACGCACCGTGGTACTTTCCCACAGAACACTGGTGATGTGAGAGGAGAAACACTTATAGGACTCGTACCGCGTAGGTCGGTACACGCAATACGGCTCTGCAACAACCCTTTGAGCATTCACGGGCTTGCCGGAGTGGCTGTTGGCAGCAGGGCCATCGGACTCGCCCCGTCCTCGACACTGAGATTATTTTGCTTGTGTGTATTTCCTGCTTCTAACGTGTCGGGGTCGTTTTGACGGTTGCAAGGGATACTATAAATAGGCGTTGTTTTTGTCAAGGGGCAGTGCGTCGTGAGCCACCGTGGAGAACGTTTCTCTGCCCGTTCATATAGTTTTTTTATTTGTGAACACGCCAGTGCGCTGCTACCTGTATCGTCGCTCATACCTACTCGCCGTGAATTAAACGAGTTGAGTTTTGCTCTTGGCTCTGCGTCGTCGCAATGGAGGCAACTCTCCTACAGGCTGCTCACCCACAACGCCACCTTGACATTTAGCTGAGTAGGTCCTCTTGCTGGGTTGATTGGTGAGTAGTTGCCATCATTTGAAGCGCGACGAAAAAAAAAACAGGGAATGTGAATGCAGAGCAGACAGGACAAGCGCCTGTCCTCTCTACTGAGTGTTCACCGTCTCCGTTTTTTCATCGCGCTTCAAATCATGGGAGCTACCTTGACATGACGGAGGCCTCTTCTCGTACGCCTTCGCCCATGTCACACTACATAAGAACCAATGCATCCATGAAACCCTACACACTGCCGCAGGATCGGTCTTGGTGCTACCGGCAAGGAGCGCACGCTCAAGAGTGTTTTAGCAAAAGAACGGTTTATTTACGACTTCCGAGAGTTGGGGACGGATGGTTGTAGACCGGCGTTAGGGACGATCTTCAAACCGAGTGACCGTTCCTGGCGTATCGGCGATAGAGCGTTCACCGCCGGCTCAAGCTTTCCTCAGCAGCGGTCGCCAGCGCTTTCGTCAGGAGGCGTGCCTGAAGAAAGATACCATTCAGAAGGTCGTACTAAGCTCAGGCAATGCGCGATAGACTTGTACCACGGGATGTCTTTTTGAGCACCCAAAGTCCTAGCGGAAGGATCAAAGGTGACGGGGCCTCATCCGTGCTCTGCGGAAGTTGTGGCCAGTCCGGTCAGGGGAGGGCGCACGCCCGTTATATATAGTTGCCCGTGTCAGTGCGCAACTTTATGGGCACAGTTGATCACGCAATGCATTCCGGGCGAGCGCCATCCCGAAGTTATGCGGAACACCCTACTTGCACGCGAGGAGCCGTACGTGCACGTGCACGGGCTTGCGAAGTACATGCACCCCTGGTTCTTACCTAACCAAGCCGCTTTAAATTTGCCCTTATTACTATTGTAAATATCATACTTTGTACGGCATCCTTCCAATTGTAATATTAGCAGTCTGAATAAAGTATTAGGACCCTAGCGCTTTTTGTTGAACTCTTGCACAAGATATCACGTATTCATTAGGCGCGCTAAAGCGAGCCCGTTTTAAGACGGCATCACTACTGTGTGTAAGTGTGTTTCTAGGAATGCATTCTAGGGTCAATATCAAAGTCTGATATACCGCCTTGAATGTATACCGCCATTAGCTCCCATTTATCAATGCACAGAGCTTTACATTCAGCCCCTTACATTCAAAGTAGCATGCACACTATTCGCAAATACATTGCTGGAAAGGCATTTTTCTAGCCGCTCTACAAGCGGTCTGGTTACGAAAATATGAAGGCCCAAGTGTATTTTACGAAAAGTTACGAAAATATGAAGGCCCAAGTGTATTTTAGTAACATAATTTTCATGTGGCCAAACGGGCACATCTAGCGCTACAGACGGGCAGGCGGGGTTCTTATTCATTTTTGCATAAAATGAGAAAGTTGAGTGAACGTGTAACCAAATGTGAAGCCAGGTTCGTTGGTGCATATTTGTTTGGTAGCTCAGCAAACGCTAATTCTACCATTGTTTTTTTAAATAAACGTGACAGAAACGCTCTAGGGACTACAAAATTGAAGCATTTCCGTTCAGCTGCAAATCACTGACCACGATGACTCTGCACCTTTGTTTCTTTCAAGGAGTAGTACGTGAAAGCCTCGTAAACAAAACACAAAAATTATCGACACAGACTGCTTCTTTCTTCGATCTTCTCCGCCGTACTGAAAAGGTGGTCCCACTCGCGGGCTACAGACGACATCGAAAACAGATAATGAATGCTTTTAATGATAAAATCACGAGCAAAAACTGCAAGGTTACTGAACGGCTAGGATACTTACCAGTCTACACCACAACTCCTCAACATGTAATATTTTGCTGCCACCGTTTCTTATGCCCGTTTCAAGGACTCCTTGTATCGATTTATAAATGGCTTTCCTTTGTTCAGTTCGTGTTCCGACTGCCCTAAGTACCAGACCTCGCTTTTAGAATGTTGTTTTCTTATTTTTGCTCTCTTTTTGTGCATTTCGTTTTACTTTTGCTTTACTTTTTGTTTGCCTTGTTAACATGGTTCACACAACATTGTATCTGTACCGCACTCCCACTTGGGCCTCAGAAAGAGCCCGCAGTATATTGTAAATAAATAAAGACGTAGATTTGCATCTCACCAAGTTTATTCCTCTCAGCGGGTACAGCAGGCTCTTTCTTGTGACTGCTCCGGCAGGGCTGCCGCGACACTGGATTTTCTAAATGCCGCGTTGTACCCCGTGGCTCCTGTGCCTTAGTACTCGATGGACCTGCAGGTGGGCCCGGGAGCGCTACCGAGTCCGCGACATTGTGCGCTATCCCACCAGTGCTGCTGCAAGATCCTCGCAAAGCGGGGGTCACAAACGGCAACAAGTTACCTAAATGAAAAATTCCAATTGTTTCTTTCAAAAAATCCAGAAATCAGCGATCCTTCCAAAGAACGCAGAAATTCCGTGAATCGTAGTTTTCTTATCTATAAGTGTTACTTCTGGCATCATTCTTTATGACGTCACAAGAGTTTGTTTGTGCGTGGGGTGGTCCCCTGCCAAAGCCACCGCCAGGAAACACGACGTTGCGATTCTACTGGGGCCTCTAGTTCCAATTTATTGTATCACTTCGATGCTACCTGTTAATTTTAACACTAATGACTACGCCTGTAGAGTTACCGTTGTGATTTTACCTGTACATATAGTGCCATTTGATCCTATCGCTGGAAGTGTTCTCCTGTTGTGGCGTTGTTGGCGTCGCGAAGACGGAAATATAAAGGTTTTCCCATGGATCCTACTTTGGTCATAAGAGATCCACCTTTCGGGCCACAAATGAAGTGCAGGGAGGCAAATGCAAGTGCTTGCAAAATAAACAAGGTTGTATGTTGTCTTGGTGGTCATTTTAAGATCCTTGACGTTGTCTATAGTAAGCAAATTCGTAGCTGCACATCAATTACCTGCTTGTAAACGCGCTTTATTTACACAGGCTAACATCTGACAAGTATTAGAAGCTTTTTTTTAATATTCCCTCCATTCTTTTATTTTCGGTACTGTTTTGCCGCTGTGTGCCTCCATTAGAGCGCAATGAATAAATTCATTATATGTGTAATCTCAAAATTACCACGTTTGTTGGCTCCTTTTTTTGTTGCTGTGGCTTTGGTTTATCGCAACATAAAATCTCTTTTATTCATCACATGCGCCTTTTAATTTCAATATTATGTTATTTCCACCATGCGCTGTGCTTTGTAGCTTTATATTTGATCAACAATCCTTAATTGTGTAATCCGGAAAATTACACGTGCATTTGCTTTCGTTGGTAGCCTTACCTTTTTCTTTCATTCCAATATTGACAGGTCCGTTGCGGTCCCTAACTATAGGGCTCCCGTTTTTACACTTCTTACATCTTCTGCCTGAAAAACAAGCGGAAGTAAAAACAATTGATAAACATCATGATGGCGCATAGGACGTGGATGCAGTTGCGGCTGCGGCAGGAGTAAGTCAAGGGCAGCTTCAAAAAAAAATACCCAGTAATAGTAGACGTTTTATGTTCACGGATATTGCACGATATATTGCTATTACTAACGGATATTGCATAGCGTAGCGAGTATAGTGCACTAGAATGTTCTAGCGCGCGAAACTAGCGGGAAAAAGCAACACACATTTGCAGGCCGCGACAGGGCAAAATTCTTCGCCACCCGTGCTGTCTTGGTGCCCTCCCTGCGGGCATGGCGCCCGTAGCGGTGCAAGTTGTCCCTTCATAATACGGGCCCCGAAGTGTAGGGCCCACTAAAACCATGTCTGGAATACGGTCGCATAATATGATAACAATCATCGTGTGAACTAACCTTTGGGCGCGGGTACGACGAGGAAATAGTACCCGACAACTGCACGAAGAAGAAAAGGACGAAACGTCAAAGCAGCCACGCCACAAAACAGCACAGCGACAAAACGGCACATAACAACAATAGATTACTATTTCAACAGAATGACAGGCCGCTGCCCTTTTTTTGCTGACTCTCACTTTTTTACTATAATAGCTGCGCACGCATCTCTAAACCATAGAAAAAAGCATCAGCAAGAGCTCCAGCCTCCGCCATGGCACGCTCTCTGGCTGTCCGGGACGCCGAGGGATTGAAGAAAACCAAGTAAAGTAATCAACCTTTACCTTTTCTTCTCTACTTTCTTATAACTGCTTTCCTTTCTTGGTTCCCGAGCCCAAATCATCTACCGCGACCGCTAGCGAAGCCGGGCCCCCCGAATGCGACCTCTATTTTCGTTTTCTTTCCCAACTATGCAACTGCAGTTTTTCATAAACTGCACTCAGGACAGAATCGTTTGACATCCGTATAATAATCGTTTGACTTCCGTATAATAACTTCCGCTCTATGGCCCTTCCGGTAAAGTGATATACAAGAGCACATTCCGTAGATATCCTCTGCTGCCGCCGCTAGATGATAGCTATTCGGAAACACTTCATTGGGATGCGAAGGAAGTTGAGACAGAAATAAGGATCGACGACTTAAAGCGCTAAGTTGGGCGAGTTGGTTACTGACTAAGTGATACTGAGCGATACTGTTTTGTTTCTTTTCGCTGCGTTTGTATGATAACCCCTGCAAACATCATGTACTTCATGGTGTTTCCCCGTTTCTTTTGCACAAACTTACTAGAAGTTCTAGCGTGTGTTTCATCTCCTATTAAGCTTTGTCCCTGTCTTAATGTTCGCTAGTACGATTCATTCCTTAGGCAGAAATAATCGGCGGAATAAAGTGCTCTGAACTGTTCGCTTAAACCGCAGCACTTGTACCGGAAAATGTGCGGTTATTTATTCTTGACTTTAGTCTTCCTGACTGCAAACAAGCGCTGGTTGTGGTGTATTATTGCAAGACCGCCTCCTGCATGCGTGTCGAATAAAATAATGTGGGATGCTTTAGTTCCTTTCTTCGAACCTTTACACGCAGATGCTAGGTAAAATGTTTCTAAATCATGTGTTTCGGCATTTCTAAAAGGGCAGCTCATGGGGTTATGATTTCAAAAAGCATGAAGCGGTACGGTACGCATACAGCTGCCGGATACGTTATCCTAAAACATCACGCTGCACTAGAAGCGCCTGGACGATATGCGAAACTGACCTCAGCAGTAGCGAATGAGGGAAGAAATAAAAACCATGCAACCGTCCATCTAGACGAACAAGGAGAAACCTTAATGAGCAAAAATAAATAGTGGGGTGGCTTCCTAGTTCGGAAGTCCATGGGCAATCCTGGCGCTCGCCGCTCGGCCAACCAAGACAAACTGGTCTTCGAGGCTCGAGCTGGATAACATGCTCTCCCACTGCTCACGGGAAGGGTTGGGATTGGGGGGGAAGGTCGGGGTTTCGGTTGCACTCCCAGACGATGTTCTAAGTGTGCCTGAATGGCCGCAAAACCCACTCTTCGGGGAATATTGTGGAGGGAGTAGATAATTTAGTCGTACTGCGTTTTGGAACGTGTCGGGGCGACGATGGCTGAACGTGAACCTTTATCGAGATGGTTTATTTGGTTGGCCAATCGCATACGGCGAGTATGTGCAATCTGGGGGTACGCACCCCTTTTCTAGAATACCCTCAGGAGTGTGCACTCCGTAGGCCTAACGTTTCGGTTTGGGGTGTACGGCGCGAATCGGTACCTGCTGTTTGGCGTTCACTGAATTATTTTTTTAATGGGTGCCGGTTTGAGGTCTTAAACCCGAAGATGTGACGTTAGGCCTAACGTCCTAAGCCTCCGAATGGGAAGTCAGGCCTATCGTTTTGTGGCCAACAGCCTTACGGCACGCAGAGTAACGCCATTCTTCTCGCGGCGGTTTCCTTGGTTGACGTCTGAGCTTTACAAACCGCTTCGACCATGACGAAACGGAGCAGTCGGATAGACGCCGGCTTCATATCGCGAAGGACCCAGGTTCGATTCCGGCCACAGACAGGGTTCCTGTAGTTCATGTTAACCACCACCATCCATCATCATCGTCTGAGAAAGTTGGCTTTCCTGCAGGGCGTATTGGCGTACAACGGCATCACGTGAAGACAATGAAGCTTCGCTTTAAAAAATACCAGCAGCAACCACGTCAAAGCCAAGCGAGGCGACCGTATTAGCACCGTAACAGTTATCCCTGCATGCAGTTGGGTTGTAACAGCAGAGCTGTTTCGGCCGAGTGTTTTCCGTCCGCCGCACCAAAAAACCTCGCGGAGCGATGACATCACCTCGCATTGCCTAGCAACCCCTGGCGAAGTTGTGCATAGCTTCGCGTTAGCTTCGCTAGCGTACGCATGGCTCCACCGAGCCTCACCGGCTCTCGTCAAGCCGTGACGTAACTGCGCAACACATGGTATAAGAAACGTTCGTGTAGAGAGGCGTCGTCCAGGCTTGCGCGTGGGACGAAGGGAAAGGTGCCGCCAGTTCTGCTGCTTTGCACCAATAGTGCAAGCTGCGCCAATCTTTTTAGTCATAGTCACCATGACTTCGCTAGACCTGTCACTTGCAGAAAAAACACAGGTGATTGCAATGAACGGTTTCTTGACCTTTTTATAATTGTTATTGAACTAGCGTAAGGCAAAAAACGTAAGAACGGGGTAGAGCAAATATACATGATGATAAGCCCCCAAGCGAAGCAACTAATATGTTCACAAGAATAGGTTCTATGATATTAACAGCGAAAAATACAAAATACGATTTTTTTCATGCAGTCTCCTTGAAAAACAATGCAGGCTGTCCAACATGCCTTTCTATTAATCTACTTTGGATTGCTCCCGCAGCCACTTGTGAGGTGACTACGCTCACCGCCCGTTTGCGATGAGGACCGTCTTCCATTCTGCGCCCTCAGCGGACCACTCGTGCGTACAATAACCGCTCTGGAACAGACCAGGGCTGTTAGAAGAACGCAAATAACTCTCGCCCCGAAATAACTATTTCAAGATGCTAAACATTAAACACAAAATCTCTACTTTAATACACCGAAGCGTATTCCAACTGAGCGCGTATCTGGGCATTACTGAACTTCATGAATCACGGTCACACTAAACGAATAAAATTGCAACAAGTATTCATGAAATTCTTCTATTGATACTGCACCTATAGAAATGGGCAAGCTCAAAGGTACGTTTGGCGTGCAGCTCAAAAAAAGTTTGCTGCAACCTGCAAAATTGGACCTGCAAGGTGAAAGAAACCGCCGCAGTGCCTTTACATTTCCAGTCTAATGTTAGCACCTCGCACCTAGGAGAGAACGAATACGTATATAGTGTTTACCACCGCACACCTCGCGAACAGCGCCCATTAATCAACGCTACCACTCATTTAACACGTCCACCTTGCCCACACAATTTCTCCCTTATCTCTGCACGAGGGAACAAAAGGTACGAGCGTGAAGTCGCCTGCCGTTAACGTGGCGCCACTCGCAGTCATTAGTTTTACATGCAATGTTTGTGAATGCATATAGGGCAAGCATTACTGTAACGGTTCAGGTTATACACAACAGGCGACCTTGGTCCGCCATGAGCTCTTAATCATGAGCCCCGACGTTCACTAAGCACACACGGTTTGTTCATGACCGTCTTTCACGTGCCTTCCAGTACGAGAAAGAAAAAAAAAAGATTACGGTTCTCAGGGACTGTGCAAATATTGCTACAGCAAGCCGCCTTTTGAGCAGACATGTGCAAGTTGTTGACTAGCGGCTACGTTTGATCTTCCTAGGCGGCACCAATGACTATGCGCAGGTGCCCATCTCTAGTCCCCGCCTACCATTCCAGCGGTTATAGTCTGGCGACAGAGAACACCGCCTGCAAGACAGACGCAGTTAACCCTGACACCACCTCGTGCTAAGGGATCGCGATAGGCTTAGCTGATTCACAGTGAAAGGACTCAGCCATCGGGGCGAAATACTGGAGATCTCTGTAACCCTAAAGGAAATTAGACGACAGCTCAAACGTCCGTCAGTATGAAGACAATGACGTTCTCTGAAGAACAGTTTCGTCGCTCGACCCGTGTTCTCCGCTGGTCGGGTGCTTGGTTTGTCGAGGACGCCACGACTCCCAGTGGCCGACACGCGCTCAAGGCCACGCTGGCGCGCCCTTACACCTGGTACTCTGCCCTGTGTCTGTCCACCCTGTTCCTCATCGAGTCCGGACTGATCTTCTGGACGCTTCTGTTCAGCTTCGGCATGCGCAAGATGTTTCTCAACACGCTCTACGTGGTCCTCCACGTGACCGTGGTCACCAAGACGTTCCTCAGCGTCCTGTCGCTCTCGCTGTCGGCCAAGCAGCTCAAGAAGCTCATGGCGAAGGCGCGTCACTTCGAGACGTCGCGCAACTTTGTGCCGCTGCCTGAAGAGAAGCAGCTGATCACCAAGTCTCACATGCGACTCTGGGGGCAGAGCATCCTGGTCCTGGTGTTCGTGGTCATCCGCAACATGGACATGATGTACATGGTGGAAATCAAGAACATCCCCATCCTGCTCGTGCTCAACCTGGTGCTGGGAGCGGCCAGCGTGCTGCTGGTGGTCTACGACGGCGCCTACAGCGCAGTGCTCAAGGCCCTGGTCGAGATCTTCCTCTCCTACCTGAAGAAGGAGGTGCACACCCTCAAGATGGCGCGCCATGCCACGGGCCAAGGGGCGACGGCCATCCTCGAATCCTGTCGCCTCGACGTCAACTACATTCAGGCAGGACCACTTGCTCGGCTCATATGGCATGATAGTAATTTATTGAGCAGCACATTGTCACAGCGGCCACTAAGCTCATTGTAGTGCATTTTGATATATAGGAATTAAGGCTCATTGCCTGGAGGTAGGAGCCGCCGGTGCATTGACTTTATTATTTCAGTGAACTGTGGTGACAGGCCGGATAACTAATAATGAGCAGGGAGTTGTGTTGGAACAGCCCTGTGCTTAACTGGACTTAAGATTCTTCTTTCTGGAGGATGTTTGCTCATTGAATGAAGTAGCGGAAAACGTTGATAAATACCCGCGGCCACATTGCGTAAAACTTAAGTACAAAACCTAGTAATTTGTGGATCTTGATTAGGTTTTGTTCGTTGTACTTTTCCTTCAATATGTCGTTTACTTGTAGTTGAAACTATGGAAGCCAAGCATATAAAAAAAATTGCGTACAAATATCTCGTGAAGGGCGCAATACAGTTATCACGGCGTGCTGCGCCGCGCAGTAAATATCATCTTCATCATCCCCTTCAATGGAAATGGCTCTGCATCTACGTCACAGCTGAATAGATTTTGACATATTTGTAGTTCCGCCTTCTTTACATTAAGTTCGAAGAGCCACTCTCTTGGCTGTGTCTGCAGCTCCCTAAAATTTCTTGCCACATGTAAGGATGCAAATGACGCCTCAGGCGCCGCCGCAGTGTTCGAGCATCACGGAAAATTTCCCCAGTTTCAATTTCGCGCTTGCCCTTCAAGAAACTGCAGTTCGGTCTTGAAGCCCTTATTCCCAGGAAGAGGTAGAAACGTATGTATGACTCTGCATTTTCAAGTTGTTATTCATTTGGTTCGTCAAATCAACGCAAAAAGCAAATTTCAAAAGTCACCGTTTGGTGGACAAAAGCAGCTTGGGTGACTGTTTGAGTAAGAAACATCTTGTACTTCTTCCTTGGGTTAGAAAAACGCGTTAAACGCTTCCAGAGCTCACTTATCGAGCTGTGTATCTCTCCCATGAAATGAAATACAATCTCCTTCAGCAATGTACGAAACTGACGTTACGAAATAGAAAAAAATGCTTGAATAAAAGGTTTCGAAAACGTTTGTTTCCCGTAGAGGACATATTGCTTAATCCTGTAGTCTGGCGTTAAGTATACGAAAACTTCAGCAGTTCTGGTGATTCGGCTTACGGGTCTATTTTTCTGCGGCGGATGTGTTTTTCTGCCACACAGCAGTTCCAGATTTTATTTCGCGCCTCTCCAAGCTGTGCACATGCGGTATCTTCAAATTCCCCAACGGACGCCTCCACCGTTCCATGCGGGTTGTCGACTGCTGCGAGCTAAAGGGGGTGTTAAACTCAGCATTGCATCGCGAATGCAGACGCAGCCTCACATCCGCTCAAAGGTAATGGTCTTTCTTCAGCTATAATTTTTTTTAAACGCCCGTTCCACGGTGAGCGGCGCCTACAACGCACAGCGTCCAAAGCAGGCGAGCACAATGGGGAGCGACGGTAGAGGCGCTTATCTCAAGGGCGCTTTTCGACGGACACGAAGACGGTAAAAAAAATCGCGGCCGCCTTCTCGCCGGAGCACGCACACACAAAGCGTGCTCTTCGATGGCATTCTCATCCTTCGCGGTGTCAAAAGGAGAAAAACGGCCATTCGGAAATAGCGCCGCTGGCAACGGACCGGTCCACAGGCACGATGTGCCGTATCCGCAATGCCGTGCCCCGGCCGTGCCCCGGCACCATGCGAAAAAGGCTACGCAAGAATTTCTATGAGTATTGACGAGGTCGCCGTTACATAAACCATATATCGCCGGCCTTCAATGCCGAGTAATCGTTTCCGGAATCCGCACGCGGAAAATGATTTGAAGAAAAGCCAACTTTTTCGCTACAGCTCCTATAAGCTGCCAATGTAAAGTACATTAGGCTGGAGAACATCCCTTTGAAAATGGCCACTAAAACTACTTTAGCATTACGCCAAGTTTTATTGTCATAATTAGTTAACCCTGGTGTAAACAATTCGCAATTCCCGTCTGCTCTCAAAACACGAGTTTTTACGGGAGTACTGTGGTTACAGGAAACGGGTGTACCTCATATTTTATCGAAACTATCTCGAGCCAAACTATATACATAAAAATTGGCCGCTAAGAAGACAATAATTATGTGGACTTGCCATGATTAGTTAGTTCACCGCCGAGGCATACACAATTAAGAATTCCTTTCTGCTCTTAATGCATGAGCATCTTTATAAAAGATAATTTTTAATACAGAATACTTCCATGAGCTTAGCCACACATGATCTGAGTGAAACGGGCCGGTATGAGACAATGTTCGCCTGATCATTGCCGGGCTTTAGAAGCGGTGCTACCCATGCAAGCTTCCATAAAGCGGGAATATTTCCAGTACCTCAAACATGGTTAAAATACAGGAGCAAGTCCATTTAGCGGTCTAAAGGCACATTGGCAAGTATTTGATTGCTTATCCCATCAGGACCCGCTGAGGATGGTCCGCGCAAACTCTTCAGTGCGGACAGCAGCTCCCAAAAAGTGAAGGGAACTGATGTGGTGGCTCGAAGGTAAGAAAAAGCTTCCGCCATGCAAGACTGGCTTCAAGCAACGTTTGTGCGCACAAGACAGCGTCCTCGACCTTGTCAGCCATGTCGAGTACCAGAGATCTTATAGACCCTCAACACTGGCTTTGTCTCTTGACGTGTCCAAAGCCTACGGCAACGTCTTACAAAGTGGCATCATAACAAAGCTGCAAGAAATGGGAGTTGCAGGAAATTTTCTCCGCTTCGTGCACGCTTTCATCACAGGTCGCTCTATGCAGGTGGGATTGGGGGACGTTCTAAGTAGCACTAGAAGTGTATCGCGATGGGTGCCGCAGGGAAGTGTTCTGTCCCCTACACTTTTGAATGTGGCGATGGCAGGCCTCCCTCGAGTCTTAAAAAATCAATCAATATATGCAGACGACATATGTATCTGGATCCCTGGATATCAACACAATCGGTTGCCTATGATAGCTCAAGGGGTAATTCGTTCCGTACAAGCCTATCTCTCGTCAGTGGGACTAACAGTCTCCGCGGAAACATCTTGCTGTATTTTGTTTCCTGGAAGGCAAGGAAAAACTGCGCGCCTCAAGTTAACCTTAGGTGGCTTGCCAATCCGGCAAGCTAATCCCGTAAAGTTTCTCGGCGTCACCATTGAGCATAATTTATAAGGCAGACCGTGAAGTCTCTTGTCACGTCCTTGGTACCCCGCCTAAATGTTCTTCGACGAATTGCTGAAACCAACTGGGGAAGTCACCCGTTATCTATGCTTCGGCTCCACTTGGCGCTCATCTCGAAGAGGTTTACTTCGCTCGAAGAGGTTTACACCAGTGGCTGAAGCGAGAATTTTAGCATTTCAGCACTTGAACCGGTTGCACGGAGATTGTGTTCACGTGTTTATGGGCGGATCTGTCAACAGAATTAAACACCCGTGCAGCAGCCTTTGTGATTCCCGGCATAAACGTTTCCTGGGCAGCTCGCATTGGCCATTTCACAACATCTACAACAACGGAGTGCATACCGATTGAGGTAGCCTTGAAAAAGATCAAATCACTGCGGCTGCAACGTGCGGTAATTCTTACGGATTCCAAGGCAGCCCTAGAATTTTTGCAGCTCGGATTTTCGGCGGGTAAAACTTGCCAACGCTCCCTACGTCTCCTTCAGCAGCTAAATGAAAACGGGATTATCGTTCGCTTCCAGTGGGTTCCTTCCCATGTAGGAGTGCTTGGAAACGAAGACGCGGACAAGTTGGCCCGTCAGTCGACATCTTGTACTCGTTTTCTGAAAGTGGCTCCAGACAAACACCGAATTGTAAAAACCATCATTAAAGAACACTTCGGATCTCTTCGGCGACCCCAACACCAACCTTGTGTTACCAAAGGTGTTACCAAAGAGGACTGAGGCATCCTGACTATTTTACATCCGGACCAACTCAGCGCGGACACCGGCGTGGCTTCATAAGCTGAAACTTGTCTCCTTACCTCTGTGCGCAACGTGTTGTGTTACAGGTGATATCGGGCATTTTTCACTGGACTGCCGAGTGCATGCGACGGAAAGGTCAGCTTTGTTTAAGGGACTTCGAAGGAGAGCCACTCGAGATCCGCATGAGTCTTTGGATTATATATTTTACCTATAGGCCATTGGATCACCAGGACAAACATTTTGCGCCTGATCCTCGGGTTTTCAAGTGACACACGCCTCAGTGACTCCTGGTGATTTCCTGTGCATAGCGCAAGAAGGTGTTGATCGGGGCAGCAATTGCCTGCATATCACGCAATGCTAGACCCGCCCGCTAATGAACATCATCAACACCACCACCACCAATGCAAAAGACCGTCGTAGCTTGTGTTTTATCGAAATTATCCCGGAACAATTACATGACGTTGTACTCTCAAACGCCCGCATAATTGCGGGAAGTTTCATCTCAGTGCATTTACCCTGCAATAACGAACGCCACAGCACAACGAAATGCCTGGTTTGTCATGTGGCCGCTGTGTCCCTAAAGGCAATGCCAGCACTCATGTCACAAGAGAATGCTTTACTTTCACACTTCACATCACTTCGCCTCGTGCGGTTTTACATACGTTTCTCCCAACACCCCTCTTCTTCTCAAACGCTGCAGACAGCTTGCACGAGAAGTGTTCGAAGCATTTTAATTACTATCACCACTCGAGTGGGGCTCTCGAGTAATTGCCTGCATAACATGGTAATTCCTCTCAAATTGGCCAAAAAAAGAATTTCCTCCCATTGCGGAGCGCATGAGTTAAAAAATGCAATCGTGCACGCGCAAAACTTGATTCTGCACCACGAAAACGCACGCTTTCCCCAAGTCCTCTTTACACACGATTCAATAGCCCGACACAGCATCATCTAGCTTCTGCACCGACCTAACGTACGACACATGCTGCTGCGGATTTGTCCTTCTTCTGATAAAAATACATTCGAAGATTGTACCACACATTCCATCAGTAGCAAGAAATACCAAGAGCGCTGCATTGATTTGCTAGGGTATTATTGAGAGGCAATACCGTTAGTCTACTGACACGTTCACAGCAGTCCTAATTTGTCAGAGTTTCCTCTGCACAACCGCGTCGATGTCAGCCCCAAGGGGTCAGTTTTGTGACGCCCCGAATATTTGCCCTCACACTCCGCAGTCAGCCTACTACAGAGAGCTGCCACGTTTCCCACTAGTGGACGGACAGGTTTGAAGTTGCATGTTGGAATCAGTGAGTTAAAACTCTGAGCACAACCAGAAAAGGAGACAGCCACAGTGCAGATTTCAGTAGAGAGAGAGATAAAATGTGCAGAGGTCTACCGGCTTGTTGTCGCCTACATGCCAAACTGCGGAGGTCATCATCGGCATCATAGTCAAGAGCCTATTTGAGCCCGCTGCAGAACGAAGGCACCTCCTATTGACCTCCACTCCCCTCTGTGCTGCGCTGCCCGAGTCCATTGTTTCCGTCCGAATTTTCTTATTTCGTCTCTCCATCCAGTTAACAGACTCCTCCATCTTCTAGTCACGTCTCCCGGTGTCTATTTTGTTTCCCTCGTAGTGCACTTGTCAGTTCGTCATGTCCAGCCCAAGTACACTTCTTTCTCTTAACTTGAAGCATGCAGGATACCCTCTATCCGAGTTTGCTCCCTAGTCCAGGGTGCGCGTTTCCTGTACCTAACTGTTACTCATATCCTAATTCCCTCCATGGCACGTTGGGCGGATCTGAGTTTGCTTTCTAGTTGTATAGTAAGGCTCGAAGTTTCCGTTCTGTGTGTCATCACCAGGGAGGAGGTAATAAATGCCCCACAGAAACTAGAGAGAAAGAGCCAAATGAAAGTAGGAGGTAGAAGATGCAAAAGTGGAGTTAGCCTGCAAGTTTTAGTGGGTGACGTAAAGGGTCTAGACGGTCTCACAGGGGGCCGATGTCTAGTCTAAAATTGTCGCAGTGACGTTGGTGTCGTACAGCAATGAAATAACGCGGCGATTACTTTCCGTTAAGACGAGGGAGACGGCCATGGTTACAGAAGCGCTTTTAAATATTAGCTATTCCATCGTGCGACGGAAGGACGGCTTTTCCCTGCTTCCTGGTGGTGACTATGGGTAGTTTGTCTGGGGTGGTGTTACTTCGCCAGCCCGTCAAAACTATTCGAGCGAAATCGAAACGCGCATTTAGACGCAAGCGCAATACCTACGCGGCTGAATACCTAGCGCGCACAACTTACCCTCAGTGCGCGAGGCATTCCGTAGGAAACAGTAGAATTAATACAGACCCGCCGCGGTGGCTCAGTGGCTAAGGCGTTGCGCTGCTGAGCACGAGGTCGCGGGTTCGATTCCCGGCCGCGGCGGCCGCTTTTCTGATGGAGGCAAAAAGCAAAAACGCCCGTGTGTACGAGATTTCGGCGCACGTTAAAGATCCCCAGGTGGTCAAAATTAATCCGGAGCCCTCCACTATGGCGCGCCTCATCGCCTGCGTTGCGTCGGCGCGTTAAACCCTACAATCACTCAAGAATTAATACAGAACTTGTAATCGCGTAGTTTAACGCATGCGCGATTTTGTGTGGAACATAATCTGCCAACCGGTTGGCTCACTGCGGTGAAAACGTGGGGAAAGCGCGGGAAGTTTCAGCGATATACGCATGCTCACTTTTCCCCTAGCGCAATTTTTACATGTCCAAAACCTAATTTGCGCAATCGAATGGGGAGAAAAGCTGAGGCGACGTGAAATCAGCATTTAAATGCGCGTGTGCCCGCATTCTGAATTCTATGCATTTTAACTCGGCGAAAGCGTGACTTCTGATTCATCTGCACGCTTCTTGCGTTGCCTGTTGCAACCCAAATGGCACTGCGCCGATAGGCATGCAGTCGCGGCCGTGGCCCGCGGACATGTAGCAATTCCTTCTTTTCTCTTTCTCTCTCTTTATCCTTTGAAACCCCCGTTCCCTTCCCTGGACTGGGTTGTATGAGGGTGAACTCCCCGACTGAGTTCAACAATATCCCCAGTTCTTTTCTCTTCCCTGCTTCCTTAATAAATCACCACCACCACCACCAAAGCGGCACGAGCGGTGAAGGCATGGTGGTGTTGCACAAGCAGCACGACACGCTCCGTCACGCACACTGCGCATGCTCGTGAAAGGCAGAGGATTTCGTGGCACGCGAGTATGCAGAAAGGCCAAAGTGTTCGTGAACTCACAGAAGCAGCCACAGTATCGTTAAAGCTTCGCCAATTAATATATGTCAACACACAGTCTCCTCAAGGAGCGCACCTTACACATGCTGATGCTTTTTTGTCTACTCTACCGCGTACCATTCTCGTAATTTCGTTTTTTTTTTTGTAGGGGCGCCAAATGACTAGTTTTGATAAAACACTGTGTTACCTGGCATTGAAGCTCGAAAGTTTGCGCATGATCGCCAGCTCTACCATTGTAGGGCCGTGTTCATCTTTCCTCAGATCTCCTACAACAGTGATGAGTTAATCGATAATACTACCGGTTTGTTGCAATATGTTCAGATATCACCAAATAACATGCTTTCGGCAACGCCTTATTTTATCTTGTTTTATGCCTTTTTTTTAAATCTTGTATATCACCTTTTTCATATCCACCTTCACTTTTTGCGTGCTTCGCTTAGCGTTGAGTTCCTGCATCCACTGCTAGATTGCGCCGTGGCTTGTTCCAATTCACAAACGTAGACAGTGTCACATCGACTCAGCACTTTGTTCTAGATCAGGGGTAAGACTTTGGGTTGTACCGTGACTATAGAGCATATTCAGAGCGGCTCCGGTCTTTTCGGTACAGGACGTTTCGGTACAGGGCGTTTCGGTACGGTCTTTTCGGTGCACGGGCGTTTCGGTACACGGGCGTTTCGGGACAAGGGCGTTTCGGGACACGGGTGTTTCGGTACAAAGACGAATTTCGGCGAGCGCTTTAGGCTGCGGGCGTTGTTTACGGGGTGGTTACAAGCACGGAATTTGTACCTATTTATTACAGATGTTCTTGTTCGAAATTCTGCGTTATTTTAGGCCAGCAGTTGGTTATGCGGCCTTCCCAAAAAAACCTCTGTTGATTTGTTAAATATTAGCTGCGATATTTGTAGCATTCAGACAACCTATAAGTGTTCATTATTTTGTTTCTTAGCGACCTATTATCACCAGAATGTTATATAACAAATCAGTGACAGTATCATCGTGTTTTTTCACTCGTTTTTTTGACGACCTATTATCACCTGTTCATTTTTTCGAAAATCAGTGAGGTAAATATTTTCTTTTTGCACTTTGCGGAGACCCTTCGACAACGGCTGCGGGAATGAGTCCCACCTCACGGGGAAGGAACCTGTCCCTTTATAACGTAATGACGAAGAAGTTGCAATTTCTTGTGTTTCTGCATTTGTGTGCGTTGCTTTCTTCTGATAACGCACGTACTTGAGGTGTTATTAGAAATGCATTACGGAAGGCACCTATTGGCCGCACGCTTCCGTCCCGATTTATTCGTAGTTAGCAGGGACTGCGGCGGGTTTATTGTGTTTGTGAATCAAATTTGGTAATGCTGTGTTATGACGTTGAAAGCACTCTGTAATGTTTTATGCAGCATACATACAGTTTTTCATCTTCGCAAGGACTGCTCATCTGTAATTCTTGGCGTTTTGCTAATATGGTCGTTACCTGAGACCAATGTCACCTGCGGCTCCCTATAATCAGTACTTTTTTGAGCCACACACCGTTAAAATGATGTTCGCAGAAGCAGGTGTCGGCACGACATTATACATGGCATATATATATATAAAAAAACCAGTGCCGACTGCAACAGGCATGCTGCAGGTTAAGATGAGCCGCTGCAACTCAAATCGCGTTGGATGATGTAAGTGAAAAACCCAGTGTAACACTTTAGTGCTACTATTCCGACGGATAATGTTTCTAACTGCACTGTTAAACCATTTTATTTTTATTTATAAGATAGGTGTTTGCTTAGTTTGACAGCGCGGAAGAGCGCTTAGTGCGTAAGAAATATTTCCCGCAGCAAACATGCACGTCAAATCAGCGTCCCCGAATAGGAGCCACGTTGGATCGCGGCTCATTGGTACCTCTGAAGTTTACATACGGTACTTTTGTGACAAAGAACTTTGCTACTCAGAACAAAATTTAAAAGAACGTCTAAGTAATTGAATAATCCCACTCTAATCTAAGTAATTGGAAGTAAGAAGAATAATCTAAGTAATTGGACCCACGACTACCCAATCGGCTATGGGTCCAAACACTGTCTTGAATATTTTTGTAACCGTATTACATGAATAAACTGAACTGAACTGAACTGAAAAAATCGATTCAAAGAACATTTATGCGAAAAGTAAACAAATGAAACAGCATCGAGGAACTATCCTCAACAAATATTTACAGGAGAAATCGCTTGAAAAGTATGCGGATTCGTAAGTAGGCGTTAAATAATCACAATATGAGCTCAGAAGCCGCCTTAAAAAATACATCCTAGAGATCCTGTGCAGAATTACATCAAAACAAAAACAAAATAAAGAACTAACTGATATGTTCATGCAGCGAAAACTCCTTAAACCCGTAATTTTTTTATTCGGGACCAAAATTTTGGACCGAAGGGGCTGCGGAATCCCAATGGAGGTTCTCCGTGGGGTCAGTCACCTGTCTTCCCAGAATTTCTCTGGACGCACGGGGAGTGGTGGAGGAGCGTGCATGGCTTGCGGCGGAGCTTGCCTAAAACGCTCGCCCTAAGATCGGGCTCCCGCTGACATTCGTGCCGCTAACCATTCGGGGTACCAAGGCATAGTTTTTTTCGCAGAATGCACCGAAGCGCAAGCGATCACGTGGGCGAGGACGGGATGGGAAACGCGAGGGCGCAAATAAAAAATTCAGCCCCGCCAGAGGACGAATGTTTAATCTCTTTTTTTTATTGCAGTGTTTAACGCGCCGACGCAACGCAGGCGATGAGGCGGGCCGTAGTGGAGGGCTCCGGATTAATTTTGACTACCTGGGATCTTTTTTTGCGTTTTTTCTTTTCGCCTCCATCAGAAAAGCGGCCGCCGTGGCCGGGAATCGAACCTGCGACCTCATGCTCAGCAGCGCAACGCCTTAGCCACTGAGCCACCGCGGCTTTTTATTATTATTATTATTACCGTTTTTCAAAACACACATCAAGTCAAGGGTAGATTAAAAACCGTCTGCCATGCTTTGGCTGACGGAAAAACTTAAAATAAACATCAAAAGTACACAGTTCTTCCAAAACTGGCAGCCATTCGTGGTCAGGGTCTTGTAGCTTGTGGATCTCGTACAGCATGGTTATACTTTGTGCAAAGTACTTGCTCACAGTGAGCGCTTCAGGATCAGCATGGCGTACGGCCATCCTCGACCTCCAAATGGCATGCAGGCCTAGGGCCATGATAAGATCGTACGGCACACTGCTATCACTTTGTACAGACAGAAACCGTATACCATCTGGTGAAACGGGCAGGTCTTTCTTTAAAGTCCTTTGCAAGACATCCCAGCAAAAAATGGCGTCCCCGCACTCCGTGAAAACATGCTCAACTGTTTCTGGCTTTCCACATAATGTGCAATTTGTTGGCCAGGGAACAAACAAACCTTTTTCTTCCATCCAAGTTTTAATAGGGAGGGTGTTGGTGTGCAACCTAAAGAAAAATGTTTTCACGGACGCTGGGACAGCCATTTTCTTTACCCGAGATAAAACATCCTGACCAAGAACAGAGCTGTATAACGATCGATACAGGGGTACAGAGAATAGCATTTCTTTCAAATTCTTGGTGAGCGTCCTCCTCGATACGGTTGTTACGTATTCGAGGGAAAACCGCACAGAAAGAAACTTGACCGAATCCACTACCTCCCTCATGTAGCCTTTGATTGTTCCACATCTTTCATTCGCAGAGGAGACAATAAACATGGGCAATGAACTGGCTAGTGATCTTTGCATGAAAGTTCGTAGAAAGGGTTCTTGCGAATCTCGTAAAAACAAAAACCGGTTGACAAGCTGTCTGACATAAATGTGACATAGGCCGACACCACCTTCCCTCACCCGTCGAAAGAGATTAGTTCTACTACAGCGCTCCCACACCGATGACCATATGAAGACAGCAAACACACGATGTATTCTCTGAACATGAACTCTAGAACAATGAAGGACTTGTAACACGTACCACAGTTTGGCTAAAAGAAAAAGATTGCAGACTGTGGCACGAGCAAAAACCGACAATGCGCGACCACCCCACTTTGTTGTCTTTTCACGCAACCTTGCTGTTTCCCCTTCCCAGTACTCGTCGTTTTGTTCGTACTGGTCCAAAGGTACCCCCAGATAGCGCACCGGCGTGCGCGACCACACCACGCTGAGCCACCGCGGCGGGTATAAAATACATGATGATATTGTCGCTAAAGAAACGAAGTAATGAACAGGCTATACATTTTGTGGCTACGGTTACGCAAATGGGCATTTTTTTGGCAAGGCCGCATAAATTTCTACTGGCCTAAAATAACGCAAAAATACAAGCAACAACAGTTGTAATAAACAGGTTCGATTTGCGTGCTTGCAACTCCCATGTTAACAAAACGCACGCGAATTTGGCCGCCTCAAACGCTCGCTCAAATTCGTTTTCGTACCGAAACGACCTGTACCGAACCGCCCTGTACCGAAATGTCCTGTACCGAAACGCCCGTGTCCCGAAACGCCCGTGTCCCGAAACGCCCGTGTCCCGAAACGTCCGTGTACCGAAAAGACCGTACCGAAACGCCCTGTACCGAACCGCCCTGTACCGAAAAGACCTAGACCCTATTCAGAGTGACGCATATAATTAGTCTGAGAAATCAGCTGGAGCTACCTCGTAATCCTGTACCACTGGGACGTTTTCCCGCAGGGTCTGATCCGCACTACGAACCGCATCCTCCGGTTCGCCATCGTCGTGGCGTACGGCGGCAACCTGGTGATGCTCTGTGGCATCGCCTACTGCCTCGTGGATCCAACCTCGACGTGGTCGCTGCGCATCTTCTGCTTCTGCTACGGGTTCCTTATCACGCTGGACATGGTTGACATCGGATTCCTCGTGGAGTCCCTCAAGCTGCAGGTAACGCACTGTCCTGCTAGGGTAGCTCATAACCTTAATTAAATTAACAGCGAGGCTGTTTAGCAAATCCTTATTTTTCGTGTCCGCAGTTGAAAATGCCAAGAAATTTCTGAGCGCGCGCGCGTGAACGCGGGCCTCACGGCGCCCGCCCGGCACTTAACAGAACCAAGAAAATGTCGAGCGTTCGTGTGTGCGTGCCTCGCGAAGACCGCCCAGAGTCCCCGGCGCACGTTTGTCCAGCCTAGCATACCCACTTAGGGAGATTGGCCAATTAGCAACAAAAAAAAATTGGCCGCGTATCTGCTCCTTTCGTTGCAAGTGCCGTCAAAAGACGACAGTCTTTATCGGCTTTTACGAAGTAAATGCCTCGCTTCGCTTTCCCACTCACCTCTAATGTTGTTCCTCTTGCGGCGCCCTCTTCCCAAGGTAAAGACGCCAAAGGTTTGCTTAAATCATTTTAAATTTTCCGCGTTCCACTGCTCCAAACCGGGTGTCTCGATGCGAACGCTGCCGTACGGCGAAGACGCGCGTTAATCGAGGCACCCTACTTTAAAGTTTATAGAACCGCGTTTCCCTATTCCACGTCCGTTGCAAGCAGAACGTGGAACCTACCTAGTGGAACCTTGCGTAACTGTTGCCGGTTGATTTCATAAAATGGCGCCAGAAGCTACAGTGGCGCGGGCGACAGCAGGCGACGGTGGAGTTAATTCTTTTTCTGTAGTTGTTGAAGTATTTAATTTCGTAAAAGTCAAGCATGTTTGATTTTTTTATAAAGGAACACTGCAAATATCACTTCTGTATTGATTTGTTGTCTCATATTTGCTTAATGTCTTGTTCTTCTTCAACAATGTTTACAAGTATGAACGTTACACCAGACATAGACGGGTAGATTTAGCTGTGACTATGTAAGACTATTGCGCAGGCATTGTTTTGCTTTGGCCGGGTGGCTGAATCGAGTCACAGACAGAAAGACGGACAGACAGACAGACAGACAGACAGACCAAAATCTCTGGGTTTAAGTCAGTCTTGGGCAGTAACTAGTTACTAGTAACGCGTTACCGGTAACTAGTTACTTTTAAGTTAGAGGAACTTGTAACTGTAACACTGTTACTTTTTTGTGGTGTAACTGTAACGAGAAATACCGTTACAGTTACTTTATTTCAATAAAAAAATTATCCAACAGCAACACTCATAAATGGCCGATGTACAGTCAAACCCATTTATTGCGAATTGCAATATGCACCACGATTAGTTCGATATATCCAATAGTTCGATATAGCCGAACCCGCCTATAACGAACTTATTGTTACAAGTTCGCAATCCGCGGGACCCCCCCCCCCCCTCTCTCTCCCCTTCCCCAACTCCATCATCCCCGAATGCAGAAACGAACACAGTAAAGTAGCCATTACCATACAGAAAATAATCCATTTATTGCAAGTAACAAAGCTACTTTCCGTCTGAACTGCCTACTTTGCAAAGAAAAAAGCGGTGATTTTTGTTTTCACTTTCGTTTTGGCGGCTTCAACTAGCATAGCATTCTCTACACGAAACATTGTTTGCACCAGTTTGACTCCGCCTCCTCCAAAATCCAAAAAGCATTGGCGGAGCACATGGACTGCCGAAAGCGCTTCATTCTAAGCGTCGGACGGCTTTCACTCGCGACGTCATGGGAACATTGGCGAGCTCTTCCCACAGTTCACCGATGCTGCTGTCTTGGTCCGGACTCGTTGAATTGGCGGGTTCCGTCATGAGTCCCGCGCGTCGGAAACAGTTACGGAAAGTGTCGGGCTTCACGTCGCTCCATGCGAGGCGCAATGTCTCAGCCGCAACTCTTGCTCCGTGGTCGCGGCCAATCCACATCTCAATCGCCGCTCCGAGACCATGCATTTCGGCGGCCATTCTAGGCGCGCAGATTTCGATATATCAGGTGTGAACTTTGTTAAAAGGTATATGTTTCCCGTGTATTCCCGTTACTGAATTATTTTTGTTCGATATATAGCATAATTCGCTCTAGCCGGGTTCGTTATAGCCGGGTTTGACGGTACAGTTTGCGCGTTTTACTTTTTCGGCCTTTCTACCGCAGAACATTCGTCTACTTCCTCTATGCCAAGTCACTTCCTTCGCATGGGTGAAAAACATCTGGACTAGAAATGTTTAGGCGTGCACGTGTGCGTGGTGCCTCACGCGGTCTTCTAAGGGCTCGAAGTTTCTAAGTCTAAGCTGCAGTATTTTCCTCAGCAGCGCGACATCGCTCTCACCCAGGCCATTGATAATGCTGCGACACGCGTCTAGGCGCACGTGGATGCATGTTGACGCGCCAGAGCCTATACGCCGACGCGCGGCTGCACCATTTTCGCCACATCTGGGGCGCAGTAAAAGTGTTTGACACAAAGGCGAACAGGAAAACAAACACCCACCAACGCCGCACAGTGGACTGAAACATTGCAATTTCGCGGAAACCTGGAAAACTCCAGTCAGGGCGTCGCTTTCTCATTACCGACGTGCAGCCCCGTTTGTGGGGTCATAAAACGCCGCGGGGAGTCTCTCGGCGGCCTCGCGCTCGTCCAGCCCTGTGCGCACTGTAGAGGGTTCGATTCACAAGTCGCCGTTGCTTGCGACCATTGTGCTCTTTAGAGACGCCTGACCGTATTTGGGACCACGCGTTTGGGACCCCTAGTCCAGAGGCTTCGTAGAGCTGTCAACAGTACTCGAACGAGGTCTAGGAAGCAATAAATTTCACGCCCCTCCATACATACGACGACCCCAACGATGGTGGCCCCCGAGTGCCCTAACACCATCCAGCATCTTGGCCGGCAGACGTCTGACCACACTGCCACTGCACGAAGAAATGTTCTTGGAAAGCCTCGCGACTTCGTTTCGAGGGCTGTGGCCGAAACGTAAACAGTAGCTACATCTGTTTCTGAATGTTCGGTGCAAGGAATACTTGGGCGAGCTTCGTTCGGCCTACGCCTCAAAGCAAACTAAAGGAGGGGTTCCTGGGATCGGCGAAGTGATTGCTGTGGAAGGCTGGGATTCTGAGAGCAGTGTTTCGCGGTCGAGGTGGCAAAATCCGCCTTTGTATGGACGGGGGGGGGGGGGGGGGGACAGTAAAGCGTTCATTTAAGTTTCTATTCCCTTTGGAAATATCTTGTCTCATTCCGGGGATGGAGGTGGCGGGGGGTTGGGGCGGGAGAACAACTCCGAGGACGACAAACGTCGCTTCGGCAATGGCTTAAATTGGTCTCCGTCTCCGACCACAAGCACGAAATAAAAAGTTAACGAAGCGCTTTTTTTGGGTATCTTTCAAAAACACCTCGGCAACCGATGTACTCCCACGTCCGTTTCCCCATTCCTCCAAGGGCCTTCCGTCGATCCGCGACCTTCGCCCCCTTTTTCCCATACTCTCTCACTACGCCGGGCGGACAAGCGACGGCATTGTAGGCGAAAAAAAAATTAAGTTGACATTGAAATATTGTTTCGGCTGTGTTGTCATCCAGCTCGGTGTAGTTAAGTTCGGCCTCTCTGATTCCAATTTTGAAAAACAACTAATTCAGTGCTACAATAATGTTTGCAAATAAATTTCTTACAGCGAGAGCGCAGCATCAAAAAAACAAAGTTCCTTGTGATAGATAGCAACACTTGTGTAATAAAAAAAAATGAGGCGTACACAACGACTGTTGGTTTGGGCATGAGAGTGCATCATTTTAGGTTCCCTTCATTTAGGCTTTACTACGTGTAATTTTTACTACTTGCATGCCTTCGTACGTTTCTATTAAATAAGCCTAATCTTTTCAGTAACGGAAAAGTAACGACGTTACTTTTTTGCAGTAACTGTAACTGTAACTAGTTACTTTTGGAAAATTGGTAACTGTAACTGTAACAGAGTTACTTTTTTGGGTTAGGTAACTGTAACTGTAACACTGTTACTTTTTTTTGGTAACGTGCCCATGACTGGTTTAAGTAGCCCACGAAAGACTATCGTCTTTAAAAAAAAAAAAACCTCCAGCGTTCGCCGTAATCGTGGCACCCCTTGCTGGGAACATGAAAGACACGTCATAGCGTACGCACCTCCGAGGTGATGTCCTATGATTATCTTTCCAAAGAAGTGAAGAAAGCTCACACTCGTAGCCCCAGTGATGGAGTATAGCGAAGAAGGGGCAAATCGGGTGCAATCGTGAACTTAAACCGTCGTGATTGTGAAGGTTGCGTACAGCTTCGCTACCTTCAAGTCTTACCCGTTAGTGTGAGCTTCCTTCATTTTTCAAGGTTAACAGTTCGCCCAGCTTTCGATCATTGGTTCGCAAAACACGAGCTTCTTTTTTACGCGAAGACTACACTGTCACGAAGCCAAAGACGACGCAGTTGTCTTGAAGGGAAAACATTTTTATTGGAGCGAACTTGTGCTCCCCTAACAGCTCAAATATTACAGAGGCGGCGAAGCAGCAGTCGACATAAAGACGTGCGCAAGCGAATGTCGGCGAATCGAATGCCACGGCGTCTGCTCTCCGGGCATTTATCTTTGGGCGCGAGTGTTTCTCGAACCGTCGATTTCATCCCCAACACTGGAGATTAAAGAAGGCTGTTGACGCTAGTTCGAAACGCTCTCACTCCCTATAACAAGAGAAAGAGATAACACGTGCGTCATAAAAATAAAGAATGGAACACGGGCTTCACTTGGCACACGGAAAACACAGATAACACCAGAGTTACTCAATATAGACAGTTGCGAAACTCCGCTTCAGAATCCGGGCGGCGCTAGCCCCCCCACTCCGTGGAAGCTGAGGGGCAAGTCGACGCGCGCGGCACCTAGGAGATGAAAACAGAACTTTGCTAAACTATTATTATTCAAAATTTTTCTGTAAAATAAAGATTGCTTTTTAAATTAAAACACAATAATTACGTAAAATTTACTTGTGTTTTTGCGGCTTTTCTTTTTATGACTTACGGCAGCAGCCGCAAGCACTTGAGTACTGCTTCAACGTCCTGCCGACAGACGACAGGCTAGTCAACTTGCCCCGTGCTTGCCCCGGCGCAGGGGGGCAACCGAAGACCGGCTTTCGATACATGGGGCCTATGGGGAGTTTCGCAACTGTCTATATCCAGTAACTCTGGATAACACAGCACGGGGCAGCTCGTTGGCAAAAACGAAACATAAACAAATCCATACAAATCCCTAAGCAGATCCATAAACAAATCCATGAACCATGCGGTTCATGGCATTACCCCTCCTACTCCCGTTCGCCCCCCTCCCTTGGAGGTTGGAGAAGCTGGAGCGCGTCCGGATCTTCAACAGGTGGAACGATAAGAAACTTTCCGGCATGTTTTCTTTTGCTTGGAATTCGCACCTCGAATTTGGTTCGAGAACAACGAACGTACGCTGACGACCTGGGAGTTATTCAAGACCGAGCTTTCGAAAACGTCCATGACTCTGTTACGCAAGGAAAGGGCCGAGCAGCTGCTGCAGACACGCACGCAGCATCCCAATAAAATCGTGCTCGTGTTCGTTGGGGAGTTGAAGCGACTTCTCCGCCACGCGGACCCAGAAATGAGCTAAGAAAAGAAACTAAGGTTGCTGATGCGAGGGTTTAAGTAACAGCTCTTCGCATGCCTTGTCCGCAACCCCCCGAAGACTGTGGCTGAATTCGCATCTGAGGCAGCCGCGTTGGAGAAG
The DNA here is from genome assembly GCF_048455015.1 of Haemaphysalis longicornis. Taxonomy (NCBI): domain Eukaryota; kingdom Metazoa; phylum Arthropoda; class Arachnida; order Ixodida; family Ixodidae; genus Haemaphysalis; species Haemaphysalis longicornis. Next base: position 153,561,909 of record NW_027526422.1, read on the forward strand.
ACGCTTGAAATACGAACGAGGCAGTACGACCGCCCAATCAATGCGCTGGTTTCGGAGACGATTGGTGCCGGGGCTATTACCTGCGACACACTACGCGAGACCACCCGTGCAGTGGTGAGGGAGGAGCTGCGGAAACTTTTCCCTACGACGCCACAATATATATAGTCTGGGATTAAAAACGATGGTAAATATACGTATACGGTAAGCGTAAGTATACCTACGCCGGCAACGAGCGAATACCTTACGCAAAGTATTGAGGCTTTATGAATCAAGCACCTTCATTTTAGTAAGTGAGTCTCTTGCGAGAACGTCGCGAGCCTTAACAATTTTTAGCCTTGCAGTTTGAATCGTCTAGACTTCACTTTCACAATCCGAAACGGCCTCATGTTAGTAGTGTACGGGGGTGAGTTTGTGCCTCAAGGACGCAGTTTTTGTATATGGCCATGTACCAAGCAAAACTGCCGGTGATCAGAGGAACAACTGCGGTGGCCGATGGACGCACTGTCTTAAATAACCCTAACCGCAATTCAGGAGGGGCTTCCGTGTGAGGCAATGAAAAACAGTAAACGGGTACCTTCTTTACGAAGCTATATAAATGCGAATTCAAAAGCACGCCTTGCTTGGAGTGCGTGCACCGCCGCCTTGAAAAGGGACTCGTCCTGAAACCGGCGCAAGAGTGCACGCCGCCCCTCCGCAAGGTCCCTGGTGTACTCCACAAAAAACTTACAAGGGTAGGTAAGAGAGCAGAAATATCCAAACACAAGCTCTCACGTAACACCGCACTTTTCTCTGACTCTTTACCACTGCACAAAAATACAAAAAGGCGCGGACCTCGCCAAAAAATGAAATTCTTTGAATGGACGGATGGAGCAGCAGGCGTGTGCAAATCCTATAGCTTTTAGTATGTGTACATAGGAATACGGCAGAATGTGGGACGTCTTGGCAGGTTCACCGAGAAAATGTTTACCGTACCAGTGCAGGCTGCGGGATGGCAGCGGCATACTATCAGGTATTTTACACGCTCCGTAAGAGCACAGCGGGGTTCCTGATGTTTGTCACGGCTCATCGTGCATATTCCAATCCCTGCGTTGGTGTTTACATTTCAAGTTTCGTCGTCGGTCTGCGCTTAAAAGTAGTACAGGGCGTTCCTGCTCGAAGGCGACGTCGCACACACGGTGTGCAGGTTCCGCGAGCCACAACGGCATCGAAAGATGTTTTCACGGCCGCCTGCTCTGGAGCGTGCTGCGCATGCGCATTTGAATAATCCTCGCGACTGCGCCAACTAAATCGTCGTTAGCACAGCAAGCGATACAATGGCTGTTCAAAGGACGAAGTTGGACAGGTTTATAAGTATCGGCATCATTCGTTCGGCTGATATAATAGCTAGACTATTGTGTTTGGCTTGCATTGTGAATATTTATGCAGGGGAAACAGTGCACCTCTTGCCTACACCAGGCCACTGCTCACGACAAGTGGGAAGTCACACCCGCCAGTCAACCGAAATACCAACCATGCAGTGAATGAAACTATTTTCTCGCATTCTTTACTAGGCCGACAATTTGTGAGACGTGCTGGCATACAGCCTGTCCTGCTGTGCTGTGGCCTTCTCGTTACGTTTTTTTTTTCTTGCCAATTCTAGCCGATTCGCTTAAAATCCCGGAGCTAGATGAAAAGCATTTCTTGATCAATTAACTGTCACAGCGTACCAGCAGAACTCCGTCTTTAGCGCATAAAATAGGACCCTCTACCAGCACCGGAAGAACAACTTAAAACCAAGAAGAGCATTTTTTTCTTGCTATAAATAGCTGAAAATAAAAAAAAGAACTTTGAGGACGGAGAGAGCAGCCGCTAATGCTTAGGCTTTGAAAAAAAGTTTCAAGACAAACAATGGCATCTGCAATGTTTTTTTTTTTGTTTCCTGCATTGTGATCATTTTATTAACAGGCCTGCAAGAACCTCGCTACTTCAACGAACCAAGAAAAAAAAACGCGTGCGAAACATTTTCGTGCGGAACTGCAAGCGAAGATTAAATGCCTGCCTTAAGAGAGCTGGCAGCATAACGCTATAAAAGAAACAAGAAATAACCCAGTTTAAGACGCAATTACTGCCTCGAAGGGCACTTAAAAGCCTTCGATCGAACTCCCTGGCCAGAACGAAACGTCAAAGTTCTTACTCTTTATTTCTTTTATTTCTGAGAATAAGCTTTCCCTGGGCATGGAAGAAGTCAGGCATGACTACAAAATACAGCTGGGCTTGTAAAATACACCATGATCTCGAAGTAATAAGCCCGACGTCTCACGACGCGTGTCGTCAAGGAGCTTCAATCATATGCGTGTGCCTAAATTTGGTCTCCTGCAGGACCAATTAAAACCGTCGTGAGACGTCAGGTCTTAGGGCCTATCATTTACAAATTCACCATGGCATTTCAAGTTATCTCTAAAGAATTTTGTGAATACGTACGCTTCCGCAGTTCTCGGCTGTAAATATCTTTTTAGTTGCTTGTTCACGCAGGCAATGCCAGAAGTCCAGAAACACTGCGTACGGTGATATATTGGCTCGCAGGTCACCAAACAAAAAACAACAAAAACTTCATCGCGTGTACGCTTGTTGTCCAGCAAATGCCGTCGAAAAGCAACAGTTTATAGCGTCGCCCCGGTCACGTGACACTCTCTCTTCTCTCCCCGCTAAAACACTAACGCTCTTCCCCTCCCACTCGTTCCTGCCGTGAAGATTGCAGTATAGGTTTGCTAAATTCGTTTAAATCTTCGTATCCTGATTCCTGACTCATCCTGCGCCATCCGTTCTGTTGTTTTGTGTCTGTTGAGCTTGTAGCAGCTCGAGCCGAAATCTTTCATTTTACATCAAAGCTGCATACCTCTATCCCCAACTGTTTTATCGCCGTGCGAAAAAACACCAAGGTGACAAGGCCTGAGACGCCAACCGCATGCGCCACGCTAATCATGAATACAGCATAGCGCTCTGAATTTGTTTTAGGAAACCCCAAAACAAGCATCGAAACCGTATTATGGATGATAAGGCACCTGTGAACCATAGGACCCCCAACCATGTGTTCATGTTAAACAGTATGTGTGCAGATTATCTTTGAAGGTTAGGCAGGACTAGGGTCACTAGCTAGACCAGTTCGTGCCGAAGACGCAGAGCGCATGCGTCAGGCTAGCCAGGACCCAGCGTTTGCCGCCAGAGAAGCCGAGCATAGTGCCAGTATACATAAGGTATCAAAGTAGCGCCACTGAGGCAAGCAGGTCAGCAACGGCGGCCATTTTGTCGTTTATCGGTGTTGCGAGATTGCCGCATCTCCGGCCTCTCCGTTCACTCCGACCGGGTTGTTTGTTAACATCACTGCAGCAAAACGGCATCTTCGGACACACTTCTGCAGCGGAAATGCTGTTACACGCATTATTTATGATTCACATTCGGAACGACGTCAGTCGCGCGGTACTATAGCCGCAGAGCAGGGAGGGCAAGCTAAGCCTACCAGAGTTGACCGACTAAATCGCATAAACAACAAAATGGCGGCTCCCATGAACAAGTCTAAACAAATGTCACATAATACGACCTGACAATGATAATGGCGGCGGCTCGGAACAACGGGAGAAAAGAGTGCCGATACTCTGTACCTTTCTCTGGTGACACTAGCCGAGCGCAACCGACAAGCCCACCGAGACGACGAGAAACATTTCATACCCTCCTCCATCGCCATTTGTAGTGGTTTGCAACACCTTTGCTGGACATCCACTTTCGCAGGGCGGGATGGCGACCAATTTTTTTGTTTGATTTTTTCTTATCGTCACTTTGGCGCCGCTTTTGAAGAGTTGCTTTTTTGAAATTTGAGTCGTAAATACTTTGCTTCAAATATATCTGTGGTTTCCTTTGCGTTGTACAATGTTTGCATGTACGAGCCTCGGCAGCGATTTGGTAGTTTTATTGGGGCGATATTGTTTTGTTTAGGTCGTGCGGGAGCTTTGTTTCAGGTATTTTCTATTCAGGTGGTTGTATAGAGTGACAGAGACACAGATAGATAGACAAAGAACAAGTCCAAGAACAATGTAGTCTAAGAACAACATTCCCCGGAGAATTACGTCTACCTACGTATAATATAAGAAAGCAACAGGTTCGGCCTCGCTAGTGTCACTAGATAAGGTTACGAAGTATTGGCACTCTGTTCTCCTATTGCTCCGTACCGCCACCGTGATCATTGGTCATTTCGAATCACGTGACATGTGTTTACGTGGCGACGGTTCATGGGCACCGCCATTTTGCTGTTTATGCGTTTTCTGTCGGTCAACGTGGTAGTCCTTGCTCGTCGTCCCTGTTCTGCGCGGCTTCCCGCGACTGGGGTCGTTCCGAACGCGAATCAAAGACAACGCGCTTCACAAAACTTTAGCTGTTGAAGTGTGTCCGAAGATGCCTTGTTGCGTCTTAGGCAGTGATGTTTGCAAATGACTTCGTCAAAGTTAGCGGTGAGGCCGCAGAAGCGGCAGCCTAGAAACACTCATTAACGCCAAAATGGGCGCCGTTAATCGCTTTCATGCCTCAGTAACGGTGCTTTGTACCTTATCTGGTGACACTAGACCTCGCATTTACGTAATTCTTCATCCTGTGGCTACTTTACTCGCCGAACCATATTTCTGTGCCCCTGTGCCTCTTCATCTGATACCTACTTACGTGAGCGGCCACGTTTCGGAAGTGGCCGCCATGTGAAACCTAACACGTTCGTTACGAGGTGAGGAACTGATAGCAGTTATCTCTATGGAATGCAGAAACACGCTTATAATCTGGAAAATAATGCATACCAGTTATCTGCATAACAAGCAGCGAGAACGACTAAAACTTCAAGAATTTTTACTGAGCTAGAGCGAAGTTTCACGTTTTTGTCTTCCTTTGCTTCCGGATGCTCTAGTGCTTGAGGACTTCCTGTTGGTACTTGCAGCAGATTTCCCATTTATCGTCCAAATTTATGTAACTTCGACCACAAAAAATCACGTTAATTTGAACGACGTTTTCTTACGTCCCCTGTCTTCTGCGTTGCACCAATACATCCACCAATTGCTGAGGTGCAGCTAAACCCCTTCCATACAGCGTAACGCGTTCCACGCCGGCATTTTTATGCTGTTCTCACGCGCAGGCACGTTGTGCTCAAGAAGCTGGTACGTCCGTGTTCAGCAGAAAGTTTTTCTATGCTTTCAAATTGAAAGTTACTGTGCAGCACCCCTACCTGCCGACTAGAAAGCGTGCAGCTTCAAAGTAGAACATAGTGAAAATCACCCGCACGCTATGAAGCTCGCGGATATAAATTGAAATATTGTGCAGCCCTCAGACCTATAGGCTATGAATCGTGCAGTTCCAAATGAGATCCTAGTGTACTGCACACACATCTGGGGGCTGTAAAACGAGCAGTTTAAAACAGAAGTTTAGCGTACAGTTCCAAAATTGGAACATAAAGTATCTATTGCGCAGCTCCCGTACCTATAGGCAAGCAAGTATGCAGTCCGATATTTGAACCTAGTGCACAGAACCGGAACATGGGGGCTGTGAAGCTTGCAGTTCAAAATAGGAATTAAGCGTGCAGTCTAAGCGAAGCTTGCAATAAGTCGCGCTAGGCTTGAGCCATAGCGAGGCTGGAGGATTCCTTTCGCTGTAATCACTGAAGGACATACCACCACGCATTGCATTCGGTTTCAAATGGTTTATTGACATGTTACGTCACCGCCTTTCACTGTGATAGTAGTCGTCATCGCCATATGCCCCTATGTCGTGCTCTTCCTTACGCATAAGTGGCGGGCCCGGAACGTTTTTTTTTTTTTTTTTTCTTTTCCGCAGGCTTTCACATCTCTCCCAAAGTGGAACGCGTCAGCACGCGCTAGAACCGGCGGCAACCGGCTTCGCGAACTGGGCGTCTGTAGCGCGAGCTGTCTTGTGCTCCCCACTTGAGGCGCGGACCCACGTGAACTGTTTTCTTGGCATTTTGCGAGAGCTATGCGCAAGCCTGGAAGACGCCGGGCGCTCCTCGTAAAACGCGTGCTCACGAGAACGGTGAACGGTGAGAGTAACTATGACTTCGGTGTTTTGATGACGCCGCACACGTTACGGCCAGCAACGAAAGCTCCGCTGTTAATGAAACATAGTGCACTGCATCCACACCTATAGGTGTGGATGCAGTGCACTATGCCACTATAGTGGCAATGCACCGTGCAGTTACCACTCCCACTTCACCGGCTCAATAAAACATTTTTCACTCACTCACTCACTCTAAATTTGAACCAAGTATACCTTCAGGCCGTGAAACGCAGTAGAGGAAAGGTGGCAGACTAGATTATGCTGCGTAGTTTTGCCCACCTGCCCTGAAACCATACATTCTAGCGCGCGCCACACGCACAGATATTTTGCAATTTTTGAAATAAACTGCAAACATGAAATTTGGCTTCAATCTTGATTTTCTATTCACATTATCAACCCTGTTATCGCGAAGGCGTTCGCGCTTCTGAATCTCCTGATTACTCGCCGCTTTTTTCCTAAACGCATATTTAGCAACTGTTGGGAGCCGTGCAATCGATGAGGCAACTCCTTTTTTCTTACGCGTTCCTTACCATTACCTGCTGAGCCGGCGGAAACTTGGTCGTACTACGGGCTGTTATTTCTTTCGGCTCGACAAGCGACAGTTGGTAGAAAAAACGGTACGAGTAAAAACAGAACTCTGTTCCTAATGCAACCACACCGCACTATAGGCTGCGTGTCTGGTTTTCTTGCCGTCTTTAGGCCTCAACGCGGTTCCCTTTTTTTTTTTCGTCCCTAACAGCCGCCGCTAAATCCACAAAACGCGTACACTTTTCTTTATTCCCCAAACGCACCTTGGCTTCGCAACACTTCTCAACGACGTCATTTCGCAGACGCGATTGCGTCTGCTAACTCGAAGCCGTTCAGCTTCTCTCTTGTTCTGCCGAAGCCAATCCCAGCCCCAAGGCTGCTTTCGCCAGAGCACGAGGGATAAGAAAGATCCTCCCTGGTGCCCTAATATTCCGCTGCCTGGTTACCGTGGTTACCGTTCTTCACCACACATGACTTGAATTTATTCCCGTCGCTATCGAGGTAAGGTTAACGGTTGTGCGGTTTAGAAAGGTCACAAAGGTCTAGCACGCCAAGGATGCAGGTGCACGTTAGAAGGCCGGGTGAACTCTGGACAGAATAGCCGAAATAGTTTTCAAGGCGTACGCCGAACTAATAGCACTACTCCCTTTTTCCCTTTTCTGCTGCGAAAACAGCGTTTTGTACTCCGTTGCCCACTGCCCGAGTCCGTCCAAAATGGAAGTTCGTGAGAACATTTCTCAGTCAATTCCTCGTTACCAGAGGCTGGTACTGCATGATTCATAAACTAAATGCGCGAAAGAATATTTAACTGGGCCTTACAGAAACGAATTACTTATTGAGGCACTTATCTCGCGTTCAATATATAAATATTCGTTGGCTGTATCTGTGCGGCCATTATGTTTCTACAGTCATGCCGGTTTTATAAGCCAGCTTTGGAGTAGAGCTGTGGGAGAGGCATCAAAGAGCGTTGCATGGCAGCGCATTTTGCAGATACGGGTGAAACATGCCACCCGCTTGAATTATAAATTTTCAGCTTTCTGAATGTTCCAAGGCTCGATCTATACTAAGAATCGTAATGTCAATGTCTTTATTTGGCGCGCGATATTTAATATTGCACGCCGTTCTAAAGCATATTCCATTGAAAGAGTAACGCAGAGGCACTTCTTTTGACTATGTTGGTCCGCTAGTCTTATGCCGATGTCGATTCTAAGTCTACAACGTTGACAACGAACTCACTTCAGCTGCTTGTTCCCGCGTCACTATTGGTGATTCTGCAAACCCCGCCGCCACAAAAGCTGGTGCTTTTTTTTTGCAGATGCTGTGTCAGTGACCCATCTTGTAGTATATCTTTGTTGCCCGTCTAATGGAATGCGTCGCAGCGAAAGGCATGTGGGGCGCACTCCCAGTGTCGATGTGGCAGGAGTTGGCGTTGGCGCATCCGTCCGATGGAGAAGTCACGTGTTTCCAGATACGGCTTTTTGCGGAGGCCTTTTGAGGAGATCAAGTGTGCAAGCGCTTACTGTCACGATTTGGCCCGCATTCGTGAACCTGGGATGGTCGGGGAACCCTCCAGCCGAGTGACGCCCTGCAGCGTGCTGGTAATGACGGTGACTGACCGCGAGCAGCCGTATTCGTCGGTGTTTATTGGTCAGCCGTGCACAATGTTTCCCACCGAGGCGGGTGGGGCCACCGAACTTAGCGGCCAACGAATATTAGGGTTGGGGGCGCCACACACTTGTCACACTTACTGTTGAGAAATAAAGATGCACAGGCAGGGGGAGACAGTAGGAGGAGAGGATTAGGAGAATTTGAGGCGCTCACTGCCTCGCTAGTGGATTCCATCACCATTTCGGACGCCAGACCCCGGTCATACTTCACTACACTTACCTTAGCTTGGGAAAGGAACGTTTTCGCGCACGAATACCCGGGCGTGCCTTCGCAAGAAGTCCGGAACGCTGGACCACATTGGTCGGCAACACTCACGCATGTCAAGTACGCCTAGCAGGCACGGATGAGGGAAGAACTTTCTGTCTTTTCCCGTGCGCAAGTCTGCAATATCTTCCTGGTCGCAAAGCTCATTTATGAGCTTCAGGTATTTCACGCCACGCAAGCTAGAATACAGGCTCTACTTGAAGTATCTGCGACTGTCCTGTGGGGTCTAAATATGAGGCAGTGCGCAAGGATGCAGTCGACTCTCGATAATCTGAAGTCTCTTAGTTTGAATTTTTCGTAATGAGAAGTGATGTGGTGGTCCCGGCAATTTTACATGCTATCCAATGGAAAAAATTGCTCGATAATTTGAAACTAAAACCCCTTCTATCGGTTAATTAGAAATTCTCTCGATTACAAAAATCACGCACCCCTCATTCTAATGACCACTATGTTTGAACCTGAAGCTTTTTGGTAGGGATTTCTTGGTTGTCGTCTGAGTTTGGAGTTTGACTCGTGCTGTGACTTTGACTCCGAAGCAGTTCGTCCTGAATGAGCATGGCATGCGTTCCGGCTTTTGCCTGCGCCTAAGCATCCCGCAATGCCGGGTCTGCTTACATGAGGATCACGGAACTCCCGTGGTTTGCTTTTGCCCGGCTCAAAACCTTTGCTGTTGCTCTCAGCTATTAAACAGAAGTAGTCACCTGTTGCTCCCCGCATTCCCAGCCTGACTGCTCAGCCACCTCTTCGGTTTCTTTGGCTTTTGACCGCACATCTGACCTCCCGTCAAGTTTAACTCGTTCCTCGAGAAGTTGTGCGTCGTCTTGGGTGGGAACAGCGCATCGGTTTCCTCAAATAGCCTATCCGTGAGTGCACAGGACACGTCTGCCTGATACGCTTCGGATCCCACGGAGGAGCTTCCTTTAACAGCTATCAGTGGAACGTAAGCCAATTCTGCTGTTACTTGTTCCCCGTACGCTCCCGTCAGCTTTATCTGCATCGTATTACGCTGACTTCGCCTCCTGAGTCTACTACGGCGCCGAATGGTTGACCTGAGTTCTTAAGCGTTACCGCTGCCAACCAATGCTGCTTCGGCTGCTTATAATGCCCTACCCTGTCTGCCGTTGCTTCGGTTGACTCGAATGCAGGTGCCGTCCCTCTCGCAACCACCGGAGTGTTTTCTGGACGTAGTTCTGACTTAGTGCGTTGCCTTGCAACTAAGTTCTTTTTGGGACAATTCCTGGCAAAGTCATCGGTACCCTTCCATTCAAAACATTGTTTCTTCCACCTTGTGTCCGCGGGGACGCCTCCGGGTGTTCAAGGTTTATTTTGCTCTTCCTCGGCGCTTGCCTTCTTTTGCGAAGACCTGCACATTTCGCTCGGATTGATTTATTGTAGGGTTTAACGCGTCGACGCAACGCAGGCGATGAGGCGCACCGTAGTGGAGGACTCCGGAATAATTTTTACCGCCGTAGGGGGTGTTGGCTTAAGGTACTGATGTTTGTTCATTGCTACCTGCTCTGATACAATCTGTTTTAAGATTAAACCCAGGAGTTTTAAAGTGTTCCAAGAAACAGACTGCTTGAAACTTTTAACTGTTTCTTGGAACACTGTAAAACTCCTGTGTTTAATCTTAAAACAGATTGTATGAGAACAGGTAGCAATAGACAAACATCAGTAGCTTCAGCTAACAACCCCCACCCCTCCATATGCATCTAGATGAAGGTATGACAGCACAAAAATTCGTGAATATTCACGGCGCGCTTCCGCAATCCAAGCGTCGTTTTCTAAAAACTATTATACATAGGAATGCGTTGAACTATACGGGTTAGTGACAATAAAACCTATTGTCGGGTTAGTTAGTACAAGCTTAAAGGGAGGCTTAACGCAAAGAAGACGAGGACGGACTCAGATGAGACGGGCGCTTGTTTCAAACGAGACAGCGCCTGTCTTTTCTGCGACCGGTGTCGTCTCATTTGCGATTAGCCTCCTTTTAGTTTTGAGTTAGTAAGAAAGCGCGAAGCCGTATTTTGAATTGCCCCAGAATTTATTTATTAGACTTTTAATGTTCGGGTTCTAGACCAAGGCGGCATACTGAAAATTCAGCGTCCGCGCGGAGCACGCTGGTTTTCTGGAAGCTGGGAGTGTTCGCACCTGAAAATTGTATACTTCGCCCCAATCAGGCGCCCGAAAACAAATAGCGCTAGAGGATTTTTCATATACGACAGTGCCTCAATAAAACATTGGTGCCTGGTTGAGAATTGCCGGCATTTAGTTTCCGGAGACCAGGGAGGAAAGTTGGCGCGTCATTTGAAGCTGTGTCATCAAAGGCTAAGGGATAAGACGGGCTTAAATGTCCTCGGATTTTCTCGTGTGCAGTTGAGGTATATAACGAATATTTCTACAAAATTTACTTACGCTATTCTTCTTTATTATTGTACATCTTTTAAAACATAATTTCATAATTCTTCTCAATTGTTTAGCGCGCAAACATGAACCGTTATGAACCGTTACGAACCGGTATTTTTTTTCGTTCGGGAGACGAAACGGAAAGGAACCTTTATTTGGGGAACGCAACAGAAACCGGAACGAAATAAATGGCAGCATCTCCACTCCGTGGATGAGGGCGAGCGTGCGGAGTACGGGGACTCGAAATGACATCCAAGTTGCGCCCCGAATGACATCCGATTTGCGCCTGGACTGTCATTCGATTTGAGCCGTGAATTGCACCTTGATTATTCCCTAAATAAAACTGCAACTCAGGGCTCAAATCGAAGTTACCTTTTTCGCTTGATGGTGGTGTGCGCATGGATGGACGCGGACGGACATTGGAAGGTCTTAAGGTACTCCGCACCGTCAGGCGAGGGAGTCAGCCGCTTGACTCCCTGGTACTAACTCATGGTCGTATCCCAATGGGTAACACGACTGACTAACTCTGGCTGGTCTACCAGACACAAAGTCGAATTCTGCCGGTGCCTGTGTGATTTTGTTTTGCTATTTTAAATGCTATGCGCACGGACGCGGACGGACATTGCGCGGTCCTAAGGTACTCCGCACATCAAAAATATTATCATTTTACATTTCGATAAGTTAAGGCGGCTAAGCCATTTATTCACTTTTATTGCGATCGTGTCGAAGTGACCCATTAGTGGGGTGTTATCGTCAGAGCTTTTATTTGCAAAGTATAGGTCACAATTATCAGCACAAAGTCTTAATTTACTTCAAATATTAGTAGACAGATATTTTATGTAAATTATAAATAAAAAGGTGATAGGCGGTTGCCTTATAGTGCTCTCATCCCGCCTTTGATGAGGGACACCGCCATTCGTGCTCTCAGGATTCTGAATCAGCTATTTACTTCTGGGTTTATTGCACACTGCAGTCGTTTGCCCGTGCTTGTATTTTTTTTCCTGGCAGTTGTGTTGGGAGGTGAGTTGGACACCTGGCTCGTTATTAACCAGACTTTTCAAGATGTAAACAAAACGAAACATACCATATGCCGTCCTAAAAATAAGCTGTTGAACCATAATGTAAGACCACATATTAGACACTTACAACTGAGTTCCATAAGCTCTTGTTCATTCTTCGGTGTTCATTTTATGTAGGATTTACGGTGGGTCGAGCACGTTAATACTGTGCGACTGGAAATGCCTCGTGGTCTCGGCAGCATTCCCATAGCATTCACGGTGGCAAGCATTCTCATACGTTGCCCAACATGCGTTCGGCAACGTATTGGTGGCTAAAAATCTTCTGACATTAATTTACCACATTGCAAAGGTAATAACATCGCCGAACATGAATGCATAAAAGGTGACACCCATGTGGCGTTAGCAAGGTTTCGCTGAGATCACTGTAACATCATAATTGCAACAAAATCTTCGTATACGAAGGCGCAAAGGCTGGCTGGTAGGACATAGGTTTTTTTGAGTGGCAAGGAATTCCCTAGGCCCGGTTGAAAAAAGCGAAGCGTACTGGCTGTCAACACGGACACAGTATATTGACGAAACAAATACGATCAAACTACACAAAGAAATATTACACCTAAACTAATGGGTATGGTGCCCTGTAAAACCGTCCAACTCAAAATAGTTCAGGCTCACGTGCCGGATCGATGGCTTCGGTGCTCTGAGTCGTTGCGATGGCCGTTGGCGCTGTCCTGGACGAGAGATGACGTGGCGCTGTTGCCCATGCGCTCGCAGGTCATGGAAGAACGCTGAGTTGATGACACCGGAGAAGCGAAGTTGATTATTCAATGCCAGGAGGAAAATGCGGCTATGCTTAGGTATCTTTGCGTTTGCGTCCAGCAGAGAACTAGCTGCGGAAGCCGCACCTCCTGGTTCCCTCTTTGCACGTTTGTTTTCTCTTCCTCACGTCTTCACCTATTTCCACGTGTTCTTAGCTCAAATCGGCACATGCGCCCCTTCTTCATTACTTTTAGGAGCCGATACTGGCTCCAAGAAAAGCGCCCCTTCAAACACGCTCCCACCAGAAGTGTTTTCGGGAAGAAACACTTTCGGTGAGAAGTCCCATGGTGGTCACAGTGGAGATTCCAGTCAGTTTACACACACGGCACCTGCTATCATTGATATGACCGGGTAAGACGACTGACACTAACTCTGTCTGGTCTACCGGACGCAGGCTCGAATCCTGCCGGTGCCTGTGTGAATTTTTAGCGATTGTAAATGCTATGCGCACGGACGCGGACGGACATTGTGCGGTCCTAAGGTACTCCGCACCTAAAAAGTTTTGTTCCGATACCCTGGCTGACGTCCTACCACCCTGACACCTCGGACCGCTGTCGGCGACTCCCAATGCCTGCAAGTTTGCTTCCCCGTGCCCGTCCGTTTTCGAGTTTTCACTTTCTCTGTCTCACAAGTTGTAAAGTTTACCCATTCCGAGTGCCCGACGGAAAATGAAGAAGTACCCGCCTGAAGTAGCCTTGCGGTGCTCTATTCTTCCTCTGAATCCGCCGAATAGGCCTTCGTTTGTTGGCCCGCTGCTGCGGTAGACAGTTAGAGGTGGCTTTCGTCAGTCTCGGCCGATGCCGTTCTCCCTTGTCGTCGTCCGTTCTGCCGTGCACATCCTGTCGTGCTGCGCCAGCTAGATTCTCGCCTTTTCCTTGCTCATTCGCCTCGTTGGTGGAGTACCAGTTGGCTTCTGCCAGCATGAGGATCAAAGACGAATCCCTTCGTCCGCTGGAAACTTGAATAAATAATAGCTACGACGTCTGGGATTATAGAACGTTTAATGCATCTCTTCCGCACCTTATAACCTATTTACACGAGGTTTGATAGACCTCCGTAACACAAAAACACTCTTTGCAGCCCAATGAGGAAACAACAATTTCCCTCCGTTGAACGTCCGATTGGTGGTGGTCGAAATAGTCCGCCCCGAGTTCCTTTGGCCAATTACCCGGTGCACAACCGCCTGACTCACAGCGATCACTCGTCGCCTGCAGCCCTTGTCCCTTCTCTTAGGAACCCGGAGGGCCACGGTCACTTGCATGTTTTCTCTGTTACCTGCCGCAAATTTCTCAACCCGGTGCTGTCATCGCGTCACCGGCAGATTCATCATCCCTAACGTCATCATCATCATCACTGGCATTGTCGGTGGCGCTGGTTATCTTCCCTAGTAGTCTCAAATGCCCACCAGCTATTTACTTCTGGTTTTATCAGCTATTTACTTCTGGGTTTATTGCACACTGCAGTCGTTTGCCCGTGCTTGTATTTTTTTTCCTGGCAGTTGTGTTGGGAGGTGAGTTGGACACCTGGCTCGTTATTAACCAGATTTTTCAAAATGTAAACAAAACGAAACATACCATATGCCGTCCTAAAAATAAGCTGTTGAACCATAATGTAAGACCACATATTAGACACTTACAACTGAGTTCCATAAGCTCTTGTTCATTCTTCGGTGTTCATTTTATGTAGGATTTACGGTGGGTCGAGCACGTTAATACTGTGCGACTGGAAATGCCTCGTGGTCTCGGCAGCATTCCCATAGCATTCACGGTGGCAAGCATTCTCATACGTTGCCCAACATGCGTTCGGCAACGTATTGGTGGCTAAAAATCTTCTGACATTAATTTACCACATTGCAAAGGTAATAACATCGCCGAACATGAATGCATAAAAGGTGACACCCATGTGGCGTTAGCAAGGTTTCGCTGAGATCACTGTAACATCATAATTGCAACAAAATCTTCGTATACGAAGGCGCAAAGGCTGGCTGGCAGGACATAGGTTGTTTTGGGGTGGCAAGGAATTCCCTAGGCCCGGTTGAAAAAAGCGAAGCGTACTGGCTGTCAACACGGACACAGTATATTGACGAAACAAATACGATCAAACTACACAAAGAAATATTACACCTAAACTAATGGGTATGGTGCCCTGTAAAACCGTCCAACTCAAAATAGTTCAGGCTCACGTACCAGATCGATGGCTTCGGTGCTCTGAGTCGTTGCGATGGCCGTTGGCGCTGTCCTGGACGAGAGATGACGTGGCGCTGTTGCCCATGCGCTCGCAGGTCATGGAAGAACGCTGAGTTGATGACACCGGAGAAGCGAAGTTGATTATTCAATGCCAGGAGGAAAATGCGGCTATGCTTAGGTATCTTTGCGTTTGCGTCCAGCAGAGAACTAGCTGCGGAAGCCGCACCTCCTGGCTCCCTCTTTGCACGTTTGTTTTCTCTTCCTCACGTCTTCACCTATTTCCACGTGTTCTTAGCTCAAATCGGCACATGCGCCCCTTCTTCATTACTTTTAGGAGCCGATACTGGCTCCAAGAAAAGCGCCCCTTCAAACACGCTCCCACCAGAAGTGTTTTCGGGAAGAAACACTTTCGGTGAGAAGTCCCATGGTGGTCACAGTGGAGATTCCAGTCAGTTTACACACACGGCACCTGCTATCATTGATATGACCGGGTAAGACGACTGACACTAACTCTGTCTGGTCTACCGGACGCAGGCTCGAATCCTGCCGGTGCCTGTGTGAATTTTTAGCGATTGTAAATGCTATGCGCACGGACGCGGACGGACATTGTGCGGTCCTAAGGTACTCCGCACCTAAAAAGTTTTGTTCCGATACCCTGGCTGACGTCCTACCACCCTGACACCTCGGACCGCTGTCGGCGACTCCCAATGCCTGCAAGTTTGCTTCCCCGTGCCCGTCCGTTTTCGAGTTTTCACTTTCTCTGTCTCACAAGTTGTAAAGTTTACCCATTCCGAGTGCCCGACGGAAAATGAAGAAGTACCCGCCTGAAGTAGCCTTGCGGTGCTCTATTCTTCCTCTGAATCCGGCGAATAGGCCTTCGTTTGTTGGCCCGCTGCTGCGGTAGACAGTTAGAGGTGGCTTTCGTCAGTCTCGGCCGATGCCGTTCTCCGTTGTCGTCGTCCGTTCTGCCGTGCACATCCTGTCGTGCTGCGCCAGCTAGATTCTCGCCTTTTCCTTGCTCATTCGCCTCGTTGGTGGAGTACCAGTTGGCTTCTGCCAGCATGAGGATCAAAGACGAATCCCTTCGTCCGCTGGAACCTTGAATAAATAATAGCTACGACGTCTGGGATTATAGAACGTTTAATGCATCTCTTCCGCACCTTATAACCTATTTACACGAGGTTTGATAGACCTCCGTAACACAAAAACACTCTTTGCAGCCCAATGAGGAAACAACAATTTCCCTCCGTTGAACGTCCGATTGGTGGTGGTCGAAATAGTCCGCCCCGAGTTACTTTGGCCAATTACCCGGTGCACAACCGCCTGACTCACAGCGATCACTCGTCGCCTGCAGCCCTTGTCCCTTCTCTTAGGAACCCGGAGGGCCACGGTCACTTGCATGTTTTCTCTGTTACCTGCCGCAAATTTCTCAACCCGGTGCTGTCATCGCGTCACCGGCAGATTCATCATCCCTAACGTCATCATCATCATCACTGGCATTGTCGGTGGCGCTGGTTCTCTTCCCTGGTAGTCTCAAATGCCCACGAAGCACTTTTACGGGTCCCTCGCAAGCCGACAGCAATCCGCCAACGCGGTGCAATAGTCATCGTCGCGCCGCCAGCCAATTCGTCACCCTTCCGCCGCCCGGTAGCCGTCCCCAGCGGGGGGTGCAATGAGGAGGCATTCAGGTGACTGCTCGTCCTAGGAACCCAACACGTATACATCGATGCTATTTATAATGAATAAATGAACTATTTGTAAACTTCGCAAAATGGACGCAGAACTGAAATTCACGCGTTGAGATTAATATGCTGTTGCTGACACAGTCACACACACACACTCGCAAATGGCAAGGAAGGTGACAAAGCTGACATCTACACCGACGCGGCTCTGAATGGATCGACGGTGGCCATTGCCTGGACATCTGCGGACCTGCCGAAATTGAATGGATCCAGGCATATTTCTAACACATACGGCCTCGTAGAAGAGGTAGAACTTCTAGGAATTCTAGGAGCCGCGCAGCAAATTTATAACCATTCCGGCCATCTATCCACGAAGAAATTTCGCATCATCACGGATTCCTATGTTGCTGTCCGAGAGTTAAATCGTCCGTTTTCACCGAACAATACGGCAACAAACATCCTCACTTTGATAAGAGACCTACAAATTGAAGGCTTCAAAGTTCGAATTGTTTGGACTCCAGGACACACTACCGGCGCAGAAGGCAACCGTATGGCACACGACGCTGCCAGGGAGAGGCTACAATCACCTCCCGCGGTGCCCGCCACGCCCGTCCCCCCTCTCCAGGCAGACTGGCAACTCCAGCTTCGTCACCTATATATATATATATATATACTGCTTTAAAGCGTATTTTGAATGCAGAATTCACGAAAGAAATCGGAGAAGATTTATACTTATCGAAAATCTCCGATTTCCGTCAAAAGGAAGACAGACAGACAGACAATGAACTTTATTGCCAAAAGGAAGAGTATTCGATTTTAATATAACCAAGTCCATTTCAGCCTCCATGAGACAACACATGCCCAGGCCGTCATTTTATATGCAGTTCTTAGCTCTCTTAATAAGCATTTAGGCAACAACAGCACTAACTGCTGTCCAAGATTAGGAAACAAATTATTGCAAACATCTACTTGTGCCCGAACGTATCCGTGACGGCAAGCGGTAACGCGCTTCGCGTGCTGCCCAGCTGCGGCGGGTGGCATAATGGCGGCCGTCGTAGCGGATTTTGCGGACGTCCTTACCCTCAGCGGAGGGCGCGGGCGTTAACGCTTCCTTGCTGAGATGTCTCAGTGGTGCCCACTGGTTCCTGACGCTGTCGTGTGTTGTCCCGCCGCTGTCATGTGCTACACTCCGCTTGTGCGGGGGAACAGTTCATGTGCACAAACTCTCCGATTCTGGTTATTGAACAAACATCGGACGAGGTTGAAACCAACGAGCAGGAGGCTCAGCCTACATTTTTCGCGATCTTAGCTGGTGAATGCCGGCATACTCCCATGCCGTTGCAATGTCAAGTGATCATACAATACTTTCTAGCATCCCCAAACGTTACACGAAACTCAGTTGGTGCGTAGCATTCCCTGCCGATACCCCCACAGCGAGGACCGTGTAACACCCTGCATTTCCACAAAAATGCAGATATCGCGAAAGTTCCACCTGTAATCGCTATAATGGCGTAATTGGAGATAACTAATTGCACGAAATTTTGAAAAATAAAAAAAATATAAAAAATACGGGAAATGGCGAAACGTGTAACGCCCTTCCTTTCCATAATAATGCAGATTTCGCGAGAGTTCCTCAAGTAATCTTGATAATAACTTCCATAGAGAATTTGGTCTAACCAAATTTACATAACTAAAAAAATAAGAAAAATATAAAACAATTACGGAAAATGGCAAAACGTATACTGCATGGCATTTCCACAACAATGCCGATTTCGCGAAAGTTCCACCTGTAATCGTTGTAATAGCGTAAATGTGCATAATTGGTGGAACAAAATTTTGAAAACTACAGACATAATAAAAAATACAAAATAATTAATGAAAATGGCGAACCGTGTAACACCCTACATTACCACAATAATGAATATTTCGCGAAAGTTTCACCTGCAATCGTTATAATAGCGTGATTTATGATAATTGGTCCGACAGAATTGATAAAAAACAAAAAAATTGAATGGAGAAAACTCCCACTCAATACAGGCGGCATAAGAATGCTACGCATTAGTAGATAATTCTCTAAGTTACTGCAGAATTTTTACACTTAGATTAAATGTCAAATGATTCAATGTACCATGAATGTAAAATAAAGCTTGATTGATTGATTGATTGATTGATTGATTGATTGATTGATTGATTGATTGATTGATTGATTGATTGATTGATTGATTGATTGATTGATTGATTGATTGATTGATTGATTGATTGATTGATTGATCGATTGATTGATTGATCGATTGATTGAAATGGTTACTGGGAATGGTTACTGGGAATGGCAATACCTTCTGGCAACGCGGAAACAACCTACAAAAGGAGGGCCAGGAATTCATATAGTTCTTGTAGTTCCTTGGTTGTCAGTTATAAGCAGCTACCGTGTTGTTCTTGTTGTAAAGAGTGCTCACAGAGAAGCCAACGCCCTGAATACCTGTAGCAATAAGAAGCTCTATCTCTGCGCCCTTCGCAGGGGATCGGCTTCGCAAGGGATGGCGTGAAGCCGGCGATATTTCCCTACTTGAAATCTTGCCTTGGGGATGTTCTTGCAATTTCCACTATTTTTGTGAAAAAAAAAACGTTGTACGCACGCGACATCTGTTGTGGGCAAGCATCAAACGTCAACCGAGAGCAAAGAAATAGTAGGGTGAGTGAGCCGTGTGAAGCAGACGACAAATGCAAGTAGCCTATGCCGACGTCGCGCAGGCCCGTTTCGCAGCGCCACCCGTGGTCGCACTCATCGCCAATTCCGAAAACGTTTTTTTAAGCTTCAGGGTTGCCTCCCATGTTTCTTTAGAAGAGGGTGTGGTGTTCTGTGTTTGCCAAATGATGGGGCAATTCTTTATAGTGTGGGAGAGGTTGGCGTTCTTTTTGCACTGGTAACAATCTTTATTGTGTCTGTTTGGGAACATTCAAGCGAGCCTTGATTTGCGCGTGAAGGTGTTTGCAGTTTTCTGAGTGTTCGGGCCTCATAAGCATAAAGCTCCTCTAATGGCGAGGAGAGAATTCTTCATTCCAGGCGTTTTCTGGCAAGGCGTTCGCGCTAATTTTCTCCAGTGGGAGGGTGCACGAGTGGTCAGGTGCCCTGTTGGAAGTCAGGTTCCCCGCGAGAGCGTCTGGGCATTCGTTGCCCTCCACGCCTTCGTGAGATTCTAGCCACTGTAGTGAGATGGTCACCATGTGATGTTGTGTATTTGAGGGCGCAGCCCTTTGGCGGCTGTCTCTGGGCTGAGCCGCGTCGCCGTCGTAACCGAGTGAACAATGGCAAGACCGACGAGTAAAATAAAAGCGAACGATGAAAGAAAATTGGGCCCATCTCTCCGCGAGGGGGACTCGAGTAAATGCGTCGCATAGGGGGTGGGTGTATTGCGTTAACGTTTAGTGTTTGGGGAGTTGGTGGTAGTGAATGCGTTGTATCAGCAGCTTCTTGACGTAGTTTCAATGAGTCAAGGATATAAGGCGCGTTCGTAGCCTCCCATTCTGTGTCGGCTTTGTGGCGCAGTGGGTAGAGCACCATGTACATTGCGTTCCGCCCGCAGGGTCGAGGGATCGAAACCAGGCGCCGGATAGTATTTTTTTTTATATAGTGTAGGTGAGGGGTGCGGACAACGACGGTGCGGACTACGATGGACGTCAACGCGGGTGACATCGTGAGTTACTGAAATGCTCTGCATTTAAAAGCAAAGGAGGAGAGTCTCGCGATTGGCAGGGGAGGGCGGTTCGCCGTGGCGGCACGAGCCACCGCTCTCCGAAAGTGTGTGGTGGGAAAGGGGAGGGCGCAGTATGCTGTGCCCGCACGAGGCGCTCGACAGCGCGACGCTTGGCGAAAACGTGACGGGTGGTGGTGGCGGTAAACGTTTATTGAGTGATGGGGGCGTGCGCGTGACTATGGTGTGCGTTCGATTAAGGCGTAGTTCGCGGTCCCTTTCTGAGACCCACTTCGCGCCGCCGACGCAGAGGCTCATCATCGCTGCTGTCGAGAGAACTCACGACTCAGTGCTGCCGCAGCGCACTGCTACTGCACCCAAATATCACATTAGGGAGTATCGTAATCGCCGCCCATTTTTTCTGAGTTCTCTTGGGAGGTCGTTCTTGGCTCTTGCTAGTATTCCTCTGGATGGTACGTTACGGATGGTTCTTGTTGAGTCCGTTATGATGTTTAGGCTCTTGGTTTTGGTCTCGCACCATCTTACAGCTAGCATGAGTGCAGTCGTTTCAGCTTTGTCTACGCTTATATTTGTGATGGTGATGCAGTCAAGGAGTGTTCCTTTGAAGTCAGCCACGACCCCAGAGGCAGAACCATTGGAGCGTACGCTTGTGTCTGTGTTTACGACGTTCTGCTGGTTGCCGTATACTTTCTTTACGAAGCTGCTTCTTTTTCCTGCTGTGCTGCCATGGTTCGGCTACGCGCCAGGCAGGTTCAGCTTTTGTCTTGTTTCTTTAGCGATGGTTCCTTCAGCACTCGTCCCGCAGAACGAGCAAATTGATGTGATCCGTCAGGGTGAGCCCGAGCTCTTTCTTCGCCGCACAATCCGCCAAGAGAGAACACGTGTGCTGGAAACAAGCGTCTACCGATTATGGATGACAGCCCTGCAGGCTACCTCTCCATCTCCGGGAGCACAGGTGTTTGGTAAAGGCAGGCTATCTACCACGTCTCGCCCCTCATCACCACGCTGTAAAGAATCACCCATTGTCGGCCGCTTGAAGTACGAGTTGATGGAAGGCTCTTTGGTCTTGCATGCCCCTGCGTGCGAATGGAGCGTGTTCCCGCCCGCATTCGTCGTCCCGAAGGCACCGACAAAGCGAGAACTCAGCGGAAATATTTATTCCCGCGATGTCATCGTATGTTTCTTGGGCCGTAAAATCCGGCGTGGTCGTCGTCGGATTGCACCAAAAAGGGCCGTCGGCGCAGAGACTAAAAACACGCCAGAAAAGTTAGGATGGACGATTCCAAGCGAAGCCGTAGATACTGCTGAGTGCACGCAGGAAACGCCAGGCTTGTACCAACAAAATGACGGAATCTCACGTTTTACTCATTCCGATTCCAATGTTCTTATTGTTGTTGTTTTTTTTTTGCAAGCTATCACGCTTATCGTCAGCCATTTCCGATTCTCAAGCTCACAATCATTTACAGCCTCTGGGCCAATCGAATACCTTTCACTGAAGCTGATGATACCGTATACTCGTAATTCGGTTTATTTTTTTTTTACCAAGTCAAGCACGCAAAGCGGACGTAACAAATCTTTACACACGTCCGCTTACCCGTCTCCCAGAACTACATTGGTGACTATACAACTACTCACTTGGAAGGCTTCAATCAGAAAAAAAAAGAGAAAGAACTGAACCTAGCCGCCAGTTGCGGGAACAAACTTAGAGTTGTGAATATCCGCCGTTTTTACGGAGCCGACTGGAAAACCTGCCTCGGTACGCTAGTCAGTACATATTAGACTTGACTGCGCATGTGCACAAACCGTTCTCGCTTGTGCGCATCCACAGTTGTGCCTGTCGGCTAGTGGTAATGAATAGTAGAGGACCCATTCTCCGGTTTGATATGACTCTGCCCTCTTTCGATGCTTTGAGCACTCAATAGCAGTTGTCCCTCCTCTCGTCTACCAACCGCGATTTCATCAGCCTGTTTATCATGTTTTTCGTCAGTCTCCGCGTCACCCATGCGTGTGTGCGCTCCTGTATTTCGGACAACTTGCATTGCTGAAAGCGCGGCCTAAATTCTGCTGGGTTTGATTCGTGGTTAGTGTTTGTTGTGGCTTGCTTTTTCATTTGTGTTTCGAAATGAGCAGTGCGTGTTTATTTTTATCTGTGCTTAGACTCTTACCATCCCCCTTTCTTCTGCTCCCTTTAAAAATGTGTTCAATCTTGCACGTGCGACCTAGATTCGGTCCCTGTCTCGAATCTTGGGATCTCCTTCAAAGCGTTCACCTGCTTCATTTGCTTCAGAAAGGGGATTCCAGATATGCAATCTAGGCTCGAGCTTAAAAGGCAAAAAACAGGCCGACAGGGACGGTTGGTTTCCCAGACTCAAACACGTGTCATAATAAGATGCGGGGGCTGCCTTTTATTTGTTTTTTTTTAAGCTAAATATCCAATATCGATGCACATCGTACGCCGGCACTGATCAACCCGTCGTCTCCCTGTACTACAATAAAATTTCAGGCTGTGAAAGGAGGGTTTGCCTGTTAAAACGGCGCTTATTAAATCGAATCGCTTATGGCCGCTTTCATGCGCAAAGAAAACATAGTGCGGACCCCTATTTGCATACTAACTAAACTCAGCCCTCTAGTCAAACCAGTCGCATACCTGATAGAAGACTGATTTTTTTGTGGTGTTCTTCTTTAAAGTATTCTTATTTTATCTCTTGTGTATGCAATAGCAGCGGTAGTGCCCGGCGATGCCCGGGTGGGCCACTATAGCAATGACACTAATGGATATAACGCTTGTTGAGTTCTTTTTCAGGTTGTGTGAATGACACCTATCTCTCACACTTTTATAATAAACAACATGGGCTCCTACCGGGGGCGTGTGGTTGCACAAAGTCTCAGCAGATGGCGAGCGTTATGCGAACGCGCGAAAATTGAACCCAGTTCCACTTCCAGAGAGGTTTCATTTTAAAAATCCCGCGCGGCTCTTTGTTCTTGTGTTAGGACAAAATCCTGGAATTAGCTCTTGGAAAATTCTATGGGCAGTACTTGCAAGGACCTTCGATATCTCTGCTGCTCATCCTTCACACCCGCCGATCTTCAGCCCCTAACTTGGCACTATGCAAATCGAAGAACCTTGAACCGTCCTGCCAACGCCTCTACATTGACCCTCATTCACTAGAACCTCCCCCCCCCCCTCCCCCAAGCTCTCCCTCACTATAGAAAGCGGTCTCACGAGAGCTGTATCGCATCCCAAACTCAGACGACTTATACCGCTTTCCCAATGGTTCAACCAGGCTCACTGTTAGAACACCAACGGACGACCCCAGCATGTCCTCAACCACATGTCCCCTACGTGGCTCATACACTCACTTCTCCCACTTCACCTAGAGTCATCCTGCGAAAACGAAAGCTCGCTGTCTCTATTTCTATTTAGATACCGGAATAACAGTCCATAAGACAGGAAGTTATATTTTCACTAAACCCAATTAAGGCAGCCCTACCTTTTGTGTATTCTCTATCGTAGCAGTGAATAGGCCATCTCGACGACAGATTTCAGTTCCATTTCGTTCCCATTACGAGACAAGACCATGAGTAAACCTATAACCGCGGCTAGTAGGGCTCTCTCGAGTAATCCTCCCAGATATGCATCGGGCAGTGTCCTTACACTGCATCCAGGGCGGAAAGAAAGCCGCATTGCTTTCCGCTGTTAGGGCGGGAGGGGGGGGGGGATATGAAAATGTTAACTTCAGAAGTCAGTGGAGTGCGCGTGTTGTGGAATGATATTGCGATGCTTGAAGCAATCCCGCTGCCCATCGGTGGCCGACGACCTCCCTCCATTTTCGTGCGCACGGCTTTCCAGGGTGATTTTTCAAATAAAAAGTATCTTTTCAGCGGGAGTCTTCCGTATCTTTGTAGGAAATCGACTTGAATAAACTCAGCTCAAAATCGAACATACCCAATAATTCTAAAATCTCACTCATGAAATTCCTGCATTTTCAGATAATAATTTTTTGTGTAATATTCATTTCATCCTCCGGGTACCTCACGACGAGCATATTATTATGACGATACGATGCTTGAAAGCCGCGAAAGGGAACAGACAGCGTGCAAACTTGAAAGACCAGGTATCCGTTAATCTCACCTATTCGTAATCGGTTTACAGTACGGGTCATAAAGGCAACATACAAAGCTGCTTCATTCAAAAGATTGCCGTGTCGGGTTAGCTTTTATACCACCTTCAACGCATAGGGCTATCAGTTAAAGTAGTTAAAAAAGAATAAAAATTAAAATAAATGGCCCGCAAGCTAATTTTACGCCCTAACATCAAGATATCACACTGTGGCATCACGGGTAATGTCATTTCTGATCGGATCGCGCGCGAGGGCCATACCACGAGTTCAACAGTCCAGCTCCCTTTATCCAAGGAAGATGCCAACGGCTTAGTTGCCACTCTCGGATGGCCCATGCAATTCCAGCACTGGCGGCATACAGACGTGCAGTACGCCCCCCTCTACTCTGTCGACCCGCAATGTACATTTCGTATACGACGCCGTTTGTCCCGATCAATACAGTTTATTATACATCACCTGCGTTTCAAGGTAGCCTCAACCAAAAACTGGCTTTACAAAATCGGTCTGGTGACATCCCCTCTGTATATTCTTTGAGGTGTACGGGAGGGCACTGAACACGTTTAAAGCAAAGCTTTCTACTTCTACCTGCCAACCGTTCTTTCGTGGCGTGAAGGATAAGAAACTCCCAAAGCGTCTGGGAATGGGGAGGGCACTTTTCACTCGCCGAGCACAGTGTAGATGGCGCGGCGATAGGGCGCTATTACCCAGCGTTCCCCGCACGCAGGTGACTGCTCGCACCGGCGGGTGCGTCAGCGGGACGGCTTTGTCGTCTGCTTTAGCGACATTTGTTTTGGGCCTGTTTTGCGCTGCTTCACGTCCATTGCGCGCTTTCTTCTCACGGCTTGATTAACTTTTTCGACAGCACCTGCTGGGTAACCCGTACTCGACGGAATTAAGTGAGCGTACGGCAAAGATACGTTAAGGATTGGTTTTTAGGGCGGGAAAACAAAAATTTCCCCGCATTTCCCCGAGGGGAAGAATGTGAAAGTGCGAATGCAGGAGTTGAACTTGCGCGGTTCGGTAATGTTCGCAAAAGAGAGATCACACACACACACACAACTACAAAGAAAGGAAGATGCATTTATTCACAGACACCTATTTGTGTTGTCGTTGTACTTGATTGCTAGAGCGGATCTCAGCTTTGAAATTTCGTGTCAGTACTCCTTTAAGCGGGTGCATTAGCCCTTCTCACGCCCGATTCCTGGCCAATCCCCCACGTGGGTATGTGCCATGCACAGCCACCTATTTGTGTTGTCGTTGTACTTGATTGCTAGAGCGGATCTCAGCTTTGAAATTTCGTGTCAGTACTCCTTTAAGCGGGTGCATTAGCCCTTCTCACGCCCGATTCTTGGCCAATCGCCCTAAGTGGGTATGTGCTAAAGAAATTAGGAACTCTTCTTGGCCAATCGCCCTAAGTGGGTATGTGGTGCGGACGGACGGACGGCGGTGGACGCGTGATTCACGGTCGCTTAAGAAGTGCATTCGCACTTAAAAGTAGACACTACATACAGGCATCTGGCTGCTAGAGAAACGCTACTTTTTGCACACTGCTTGCCACGACTGCGACTCCGTTTTCTAAATTGGTGAATACCAATTCGGTTGTGTTTTAAAAGGCATTACAAAATACGAAAGGAGCAGCGGGATATCATAAATAGCGGTTATAAAAGTTCCCTCAGATTTCTCGCAATGCTTAAACTTACTAAAATAACTAGTTCAAAACGGTATAAATGGGAATCACTAAGCTCACATGCCAAATTGTTTCGGTGTCTGCGCTTGTGACGCGCGGTACTGTAGCCCCGAGCTGGCACATCAGGATGGCTAGGCTCCGCTGCCTAACCCTTCGAAAGACGCTCCTCTCCGTTTTCTTTCCGCCGACTCACGGACGGGCTACAGCGGCGGCGTCCGCCGCTCTAGCCCGGCCATGGCTGACAATGCTGCATTCAAGACGCTCTCCCCCCCCCCCCCCCCCCCCAAATCTCCCCCCCCCCACCGCGAATTCCAGGTAACGGCTGGCAGAATCTCTGGTTTCCCTCTTTGTAGAGCCACGTGTGTGATTTCAAGTGACGTCGCCTGGGAAATTGTTGTGGGTGTCGTTAAAAGCTTTGCTTTCCAAGCACCTTCACAGCCTGGATTGGAGCCAATTTTTTGTTTGCTCACGCTTCTCCTCGGCACGAAAATGGCAAAAAGTTCCCTATTAGCGAGAAATTTCAGCTTAAAGGACTTTGTAGGCCCATGGAACTGCAAAGAAATGGTGGTGCGGGGTATTAAAGCTCTTGCGCGTTTCTTGAGGGACTCTCGACTAGACGCCAACTGTTGAATTCCTCTCTCGCTAATTTTCTTTTATGTATACGTGTGTGCATGTGCTCGTCTCATGGTTTTTCTTCCTGTTTCCGTTTCTTTGTATTGTTACTATGTCTTTTAGCATTTAACCTTCGTTATATGTTCACCATCTAATGCAGCAAGCCCAGCATTATGCTGGGCTAACCTCTTCGGTCTCACTAAAACATTTTCTCTCCTAGGAGAGAGAATGTTTTAGACCAGACCGAGAACAGATACATAGATAGATAGATAGAAAGAAAGAAACAAACAAACAAACAAACAAAGAAAAAGAGAGCTCTCTTTTTCTTTCTTCCTTTCTTTCTTTCTTTCTTTCTTTCTTTCTTTCTTTCTATCTATCTGTCTATCTATCTGTCTGTCTATCTGTATGTCTATCTATCTATCTATCTATCTATCTATCTATCTATCTATCTATCTATCTATCTATCTATCTATCTATCTATCTATCTATCTATCTATCTATCTATCTATCTATCTATCTATCTATCTATATACCTATCTATATACCTCTTTATCTCTCTCTCTCTCTCTCTCTCTCTCTCTCTCTCTCTCTCTCTCTCTCTCTCTCTCTCTCTCTCTCACACACACACACACACACACACACACACACACAAGGCAAAGTTTCGGAAAAAGCCGGTACCTACAAGAGCAACATTGATTTAAAGTGCTATAGTTGGGTTGCGGCGCGCAGCCGTTGCGGCTGGACTTCAAAATACTGGCAACTTTCCAGATACTCCGGTTAAAGAACGTTCACGCAGAAAAAAACAGCGGGAAATCGACAATAAATCTATTGCGAAAACCGCCATTACTGTTGAGGTTTGCTGCTTTAACAACGAGACGCGACACTGTTATAGGTTAGAAAAATATTACCAATAAATTACACCCCTCCATTCTAGACAGCATTCCGGGTACAAATTGGGTGACGACGTCTAATTCTATTTCGTTTCCTCGTCCTCAGGCAACAAAAGTCTATGGCTATATGGCTACACGGTGAGGACTCCTGCTGAGTTACACATTTATACGCCAATTCGAAACTTCGAGGTTTTGGTCGACCATAACTACAGGGGCCGATTCAGTCTGCTCACTGCCAGTAATTGACTGCTCCCCAAAGTAACGTCTTGGTGCCCCTGGTACAACGACGTGGTTATGGTTGAGAAAAAGGGCGATTTCAGGTGTGCCGTTTTCCACACGAATCCTCACGTGGAAACGCGGTTTACTGTCGAGCCAAATTGTGGTGAAAGGTGAAGTGCACATTCCTAGCAATAGCGTAAAGATTACGCTTTCGTTATGGTCTTTTAAAAGTACCAGGTAACTGAAGCTTTTTTTTTAAGCGAAAGCTTTTTTAGTGGTAGCGATGGCGTCCTGCAAAAAAAAACTAATGCATTTCGCAATACAGCGGTTGGTCGATCGAAAAAGATCTGATAAGATCTCTGAACACAGGGCGCATGCGTAAAACAGGGCTTCGATTGCGTCAAAACGATTACTTCAAAATCGCGAAAGAGGAGCGTTTCTGGATAAGACAATGCACGCATCTTTCATGAAGAAGGAGTCCAATAGTGCACCTTTATCTCATAAACCACGTATCGGTATACATTCAATCGTCACATAGGTTCATTCTTCGTTTGCGATTTGGGTCTTTGAAAGTTTGACGATGACCGATTGGACGCACTTTTTCCTTTCGCGCTTCACTCAACTGTCTTTAAGAAGGCATGGCAATTTTTTTTTCCTTTTATTTTCAGACATCCAAAATGAAATGGGTCCTACAGTCCATGAACTTCCTGGGTCTGCCGGACAGCTTCTCAAAGCAGGCAAGTAAAGTAACTGCACGTCTGACCGAAGTCAAAAGTACAGGTTGTATAAATTGGAACTCTGTGGCCAGCCGCGAATTCTCACCATGAAAGGATTTCACAACTCTGGCTGAGTATATTAGCCAGAAACCTCCCACATTAACTTCCAGCAACTTCAGCGAAAGAGGTGAGATTGGGAAGAACACGGAATCCGTGTGAGGGAAAACAGGCGGACTATACGTTTAACGGAGTGGCCGCCAATGGAACGTAAACAAAATCATGATGATGGCAAGTCACAGTAAAAAGTGAACGGGTGATGTCGAAACGACACCAGGGCCGTGCTAACCTTCTACATGCTTGTACTCCTCCTGTGGAATAGCGCAACAGCCAGGTTAGCTCAAGGCAAATACAGAAGAACCACCGGTAGACACATCACCTTCAACATTAGGGCACATGTGGCTCCTAAAAATAACCACTAGCCACCCCTAGGTTTCCTGAGAGCTTCTAGAAAATGCCGTTCGCATTTAAATGTTTAATGGGTCTAGGTGTTATAGAGTATAATTCGACAAGAAGACACCTGGATCTCGTTGGTGTCACTTCACCACGTCAAGTAATAACTCCAGATAAATACTCCAGATAAAAGAAAAAAAGAGCGGCGCGAAATCAGCGGGGAATCTGGAAAAGCATATCAACGCATAGAGAGTTTTCTTTCTTTTTAGGGTCCCTGACAAGTTTACGCAGTTTTTGCTCGTGAAAGAACTAGTCCGCAAGGATGGTATGTTTTGGACATAAGATGTAAAAATTCAGTTGTCAGAACGCCGGTACGTGTTTTGCTGCAGTAAGCGAGATGCTTTTATTAGTGTCAAATCGGGCACCGGGATATTCAAGGTTAAACGTGATTTTGTCGTGCAGCTATGAAGCGGCAGGCGTCCCAGAAACGCCCACGGTGCGGCCCACCTTCCGCGCAGCCTAACCACGAAGAGAAAGGCAAAAAACAGCGCAAAGAAACGACACGTAAGACGAAAAAAAGACAAACACGGGCGCTGAATGACAACTGAATGAATTTTATTGCGCGCATGCAAAATAATAAAAACCAGGAAGAATACTTGCATGCGCGCAATAAAATCCATTCAGTTGCCAGCTTCCGTGTTTGTCTTTTTTCGTCTTACGTGTCGTTTCTTTGCGCTGTTTTTTGCCTTCAGCATGAACCAACTAGCCCGTCTTCACACTTTATCGAAGAGAAAGATTGCAATTGAGGACAGAGACAGTGGGGAGAGAGAGAGAGCAGACTTTATTGTCATCCTTTCAAAGACAAATGCACCGCGCGGGAATATCCGGTATCTTCGTCCCATCAGACGGCGGGCAGGAACCCGTTGTCCCTGGCCGCGTCCTCTGTCAGTTGGATGACAAAGGTAAAGGGCTATAGAATAAAATAAAAGCCCAACCCGCACCACATACGTATCGCGGGGAACAATTGCAGCTTGCATCCCGGGAAGAGAGCTGAGCAATGTGGCCTCCCGCTGCTCATTATTCCTTATGTGTATGCCGTGTTCAAGGGCCTGCGGTTTACCGGGGCATTGCCAGATCATGTGTTGAGTGGCTGCTGCAATGCTGCCCCACCTGCATCCGTCCGTGTACCTATCGAGACAGTTGCGGCGGCACAGGGCATGCAGGGTGAGGGAACGCATTGGATTGCCACCCACGCCTTGTAACTCTGCCGTTTGTTTATTACAGTGTGGGCTGCCGGAAATTTCAGTAGGCTCAGCCTATAGTGCTGGGTATCTCCCTGTACGTTGCCAGTTTTTCCCCCTCCCCATCGTCGCATACGGGACGTTGTCGGATTCGAAGTCAGCCTGGTTCGTGCATTCGGGCTCACTCGACTCTCCCAGAGACAGTGGTCGTAGAAGAGGAAGTCGAACCGCGCCGGCTACGCTCGCCGGTTTTAGACCTCACGCCTCCATCTCCGGAATTGTCCTATCATTGTCAATAAACCCATCCCATCAGTGACTCGTCATGACGCAGTGCGCGCAACCTACGCGTCCCGTATCGACTTTAAATGGTTGAAATTCCGGTGCATGTATATTTTATTTTTTGTATATGCAGCAGGCTAGAAATTTATTCGGGTGCAAACTTGACGTCAGTCGGATCCATATATACGTTTTTAGAATAATAGGTGCAGCCTGCCATTTCTGCAGCTGTTGCGGCAGTGCGTGTCTTCTCTGAAATGTCCGGCCTGCTTGATATGCGACCACCGAACTGCGCGGCTTCAGACTGATTGGCACCGGGTGGACCAAGGCTTAATGGAGGCTGGCTGACATTCAGTGTGTGGCAAAAGAAGAGAAACAGCGCTGCACAGCTCCTATAAAACAACGGGCACTGACACTGCAATGGCAAAGTTTTATTGCCAAGGAAGTCATATTGCTGTTTTCCCAGGAGGGAAAGCCCTTAATAGCCTGAAAACGTGGGTTTCCGCATTTTTACTGCTTCAGACTGCGCGTTGTCCGATGTCATCTTATCACCTGCCGTGGTGGCCCATTGGCTAAGGCATTGTGCTGTGGGGCCCAACTACGCGGATTCAATCCCGGCCGCGGCGGCCGCTTTTCAGATGGAGGCGAAACGCGTAAATGCCTGTTTGCTAAGATTTTTGTGCACTTGAAAGATCTCCAGGCGGTCAAAATCAAACCGGAGCCCTCCACGATGGCGCTGCTCATAGCGCAGTCGTAGCGTCGGCGCGTTAAAGGAGCCATGAAGACAAAATACAAATTTGTATTATTCGAAAGTTTTGGTGTTTTATATATTGACCCCAGCGATGCTTTATTGACTGAGAAATTAAACAATTTAAGTCAGAATTCTATTTCTGCCGCTGTACCGTGTGTTTCATAACGTCAGCGGCGACGCTTCCTGGCCACGTAGCCAAAAACGATTGCTCGTTGCCGACTACGGCTGCTTGCTTACCGTCCATTCTGCTATAGATGGTGCTACGATACCGATTGGTACTGCTGTTCGCGCTCGCTTTGTTCTAGATCGTATTTCGTACCTGGGCTATTTTTGTTACGGTTGATAGCAAACGTTAAGTTAAACATTGGGTATGCTCGACAAAGAGGGCCACGTTAGACAATGTCGCTTATACCCGTTGGCCAGTATCGCGTCAGACCAGCCAAAAGCGCCGGACGGCTTGGCATAGTGCGCACAGTACGCACTGCTCCTTCTATGTTTACGTTTTCGTCGGCAACTTCCATTCCTTGTCCCACCATACTTACTGTTATATAAATATTGGGCATGAAATATAAGCACAAGTACCTTGTTCTGCAATCTCATAATCCTGTTTATTCGCATTGGACTTTGTCGGCCTCGGCCAATCGCAACGAGCTGCCCACAATAGGTCATAAGTTCAGTGCAGAAAAGTAGCTACGGTATCGTATGTCTAGTCTGCGTATTTTCCTCATTTCGCAGCTTATTTGAGTGACGTTTGCGTTAAAATCGGTGTCAGTATTATTCTAACGAAGCAATCTCTCGAATGAACCAGGCTTTCATTTTGCGTTCATGGCCCCTTTAAACCTCAGAAATGTGAATCTTGATTTCATTGATTGTAGGGTTTAACGGGACGACGCAACGCAGGCGTTGAGGCGCGCCGTAGTGGAGGGCTCACGATTGATTTTGACCACCTGGGGATCTTTAACGTGCGCCGAAATCTTGTACGCACGGGCGTTATTGCTTCTCGCCTCCATCAGAAAAGCGGCCGCCGCGGCCGGAAATCGAACCCGCGTCCGGAAATTGGAATCTGATTAATCTCCAATTTGTTTCATTTTCTGTGTGAAAGAAAGAGAGAAACATGGCATTCTCAAAGCAAACACACGAAACAACTACTCAAGGGTTTTCGCTCGTGATTCTTCGAGAATTTTTCATCAACCAGAGTCTCCGAGTTACAAGCAGTACCAATACCTGCGCTTTGTCTCCTTGTAATTCTAACCCATGCGGGCCGCCGAAAAAAAAACAGCCACAAAAATTAGGGGAAGCGAGTTTCGACAGCTTAAAAACCCCCTTCCCGCCCGTTTTTTTTCTGAGTACACGCCACTCTGCGGAGTTAACAAGCCGCATAATAACCCTGCCGCGGTCCCCAGTGCTGTGGCCAGTGCAGTACGTTATCGAAATGTGTGCTGAAAAAGTTCTTGCCAGCAAACGGAAATATTACAAACCTATGCCACAATACTTCAAAACACGAAATTGGCCACGTATCTGCTCCTTTCATTGCAAATGTCGTCAAAAGACGATAGTCTTTTTAGACATTTGCCAAGGAAATGCCCTCTTTGTTTTCCCGCCCACCTCTCATGATGTTCTTGTTCCGTCACGCCCATCCCAAGGTAAACACACTAAATGTTTGTTCAATGCGATTTGAATTTACGTGTTCCACTGCTACAGGTCGGGTTCCTCGATGCCAACGCTGTAGTACGGCGGAGACACGCGCGAATCAAGGCGGCCGACTACAAGGTATATAGAACCGCGTGGCCGTGCTCCACGTGCGTTTCAAGCAGAACGTGGAATCTAGCTAGTGGAACCTTTCGTTGCTGTTGCTCCGTGATTTTTTATATGCCGCCTTGAGGTGGTGCGGGCAACAGCAGGCGGCGGTTTTCTGCAGTCGGTGTAGAATATCATTTGCTATCGAAAAACCAAGCATCCATGAATTTTTCGATAAAGGAACACTGTAAATATCCCTTGTGTACTAATTTCCTGCCTTACATTTTCGTAATGTCTTGTTTCTTGTTCAACAAAGGTGCCAAGTATGAACATATAAACCGGGCTTAGACTTTTACCTTTGGCTGTGAGTATATAAGACTATTGCGCAATATCTTTTAAAGACGATAGTCTTTCTTGGGCTACTTAAACCGAGAAATTTTGGTCTGTCTGTATGTCTGTCTGTCTGTGACTCGATTCAGCCACCCGGCCAAAGTAAAAAGGATAATGCGCAGTAGTCTTATATACTCACAACAAAATGTACACGTCTAGCCCGGTTTATATCTTCATACTTGTCAACTTTGTTGAACAAGAACAAGACATTACACAAAAATAAGGCAGGGATTTAGTACACAAGTGATATTTACAGTGTTCCTTTATTAAAAAATTCATGCATGCCTGGTTTCTTGATAGCAAATGATATTCTACATATACTGCAGAAAACCGCCGCCTGCTGTTGCCTGCGCTACCTTCTGGCGGCATATGAGAAATCACGCGCCAACAGCAACGAAAGGTTCCACTAGCTAGGTTCCATGTTCTGCTTGGAACGTACGTAGAGCACGGCCACACGGTTCTATAAACCTTGAAGCCGGCCGCCTCGATTCACGCGCGTCACCGCCGTACTGCAGCGCTGGCATCGAGGAACCCGGCCTGTAGCAGTGGAACGCGGTAAATTCAAATCGCCTTGAGCAAACCTTTAGCGTGTTTACCTTAGGATGAGCACGACGCAACGGGAACAGCATAAGAGGTGAGCGGGAAAGCAAGGGGGGGGGGGGGGGGCATTCCCTTGGCAAATGCCTACAAAGACTATCCTCTTTTGACGACATTTGCAACGAAAGGAGCAGATACGCGGCAAATTTTTTTACTTTGGCCGGGTGGCTGAATCGAGTCACAGACAGACAGACAGACAGACAGACAGACAGACAGACAGACAGACCAAAATTTTTGGGTTTAAGTATCCCAAAAAAGACTATCGCCTTTAAAACGGTAAAACACTTACTGAATACCGAGATTTCAACCCATCAACTTTGAATGACAGGAGGAAGCTGCTCCCACTGCGTTCTTTCGCCTAGTATTACACGACACTGCCCTTGCGGTTTTCCGTTTTTTTCTTCGGTACCTTGCAGTAGCGGGGTCGTTACTTCTTACGGTTTTAAATTTTTTTAATTTACACGTCTTTTGTGCTTTCTAGTCTTTAAAACGTCTGCCTGGCTTCCCACCTTCCGCCTGACGTGCACCTGTCAAATGGGAAATTGACCCGTGAACCCAAAACTTTCCTCAATATAAGAAATAGCCTAAAAATTTTCTAAACTTGTTGCTTTGTGTTACGCCAGATATAAAGTGCGGTCTCTCCGGGGTGCGTGTTCTTACAAAAGGCAGAAAGATGAAACATGGTGAGATGTCAGCCGTGCTCAAACAGTAAATGAGCACAACGAAACGCACGCTGCGAAGAAGGCCACAAGATCTTTCTGGAACAAAAAAAAATGCAGTCAATTAGACACATGGTAGTCGCATAGAAACCGAAACCGCTGTATATTTGCTTCCGTCTGTGAATGGCTACGGTCATTCTTTTTTGCGCTGCTTTGACTTCAGTTTCTATCACATGCACGCCCAGATCATAGTGATATACCCGCACTTGAACTTATTTTTTTGTGAACGAAGTTTATCGCCCGATCCGTATGCCCTAGCGGCTTTGTGCAATGTTTCCTGTGCAGAAAGCGATTCGGGCAGCAGCCAGATGAGAAAGGTTTGACGTGTTTAGGAAGAATATCTCTCAAAAGCGGTCATTCTTTTCTTGATTGGAGTACCGTCTACGAAAAACCGAAAAGAAATAAAGATCTGCACGTTTCACGGAACGCAGGAAGAGCTTTTCTTAGAACTCAATCAGTCGTCTACGCATGATCATTCCACCCTCTTCGACACGTCTCAGGGGGTATAGCTCCGGGCCGTCTCCGCTCCGGGCCGTCTAAAAAAACCTTCATGCCAGACTTCTCAACAATTGCTTCTTGGCGCCTTAAGACCTTCCAAGAGGTCTTAAGAGCTTGTTCCGGAGGTGGGCAAGAACCTTTATTTTACATCTTGCTACGACGTCCTCACTGGCGCCGTTTCTCCCTCACGCTGTTTACACAAGCCGCGTGGGAAAACTCTAGACACTCTGGTACCAATTGCCACGTCGAGCGGCTGCTTTCCTGCCATTACAGGCCACCGTTCTTCAATTGAACACCTTGATTTCAACTGTGTGCCTTCTGGAACAAATATCTTCGGAGAATAGCGACCAGTCTCCGTAGATGCGGATGTTCCGGAAGTAGTGGCTCGATGCGTCAATTGTAACCACAGCTGGTAGCATCATGCGAGGCCGGCCTGAGCGACCAACTAAAGCAGGAAGAGCGCGCACCACGGAAGACGAAGTCGCCTGAGATTTTCGTTGCCCTTTCAAAAAATTAGTTGCCAGCTGCCAGCTTTACTTTGATGTTAAAAATACTGCAGTTTTCTCCGATCTACACGTGAAAAATGATAAGTCGCACCAAGCGAACGTGATTCCATATGGGTTGAAAACAATCAAGCCTCATTTTTTTTCCCACAAAACTATAGCTACTAAAGTTCGAAACAGAAAGAGTTTCAACATCAATTTTTAAGTGCAAATGCACTTCTTAAGCGAGCCTGAAGCGTCCGCCGCCCTCCGCATAGCAACAGCTGCGGGTGCGCGCGCTCCTCGTCTTCCTTGGCAACGGGGGGAGATGGGCGCGCGCTGCCTGGCCGCTGACATGGCACATACCCACGTGGGGCATTGGCCAGGAATCTCCTCGTCTTCCTTGGCAACGGGGGGAGATGGCCGCGCGCTGCCAGGCCGCTGACATGGCACATACCCACGGGGGGGATTGGCCAAAGGAGTACTGACACGAAATTTCAAAGCTGAGATCCGCTCTAGCAATCAAGTACAACGACAACACAAATAGGTGTCTGTGCATGGCACATACCCACGTGGGGGATTGGCCAGGAATCGGGCGTGAGAAGGGCTAATGCACCCGCTTAAAGGAGTACTGACACGAAATTTCATAGCTGAGATCCGCTCTAGCAATCAAGTACAACGACAACACAAATATGTGTCTGTGAATAAATGCATCTTTCTTTCTTTGCAGTTGTGTGTGTGTGTATGATCTCTCTTTCGCGAACATTACAGTTGTGTGCGTGTGTGTAATCTCTCGACTACTCATTAAGATCACGATATCCACCGTAATCGCGCAATCAACAACCGTGCATTCGCACTTACACACTCTCCCCCTCGGGGAAGTGCGAGGGAATTTTTTGCATATTACACGAGATGTAACATGCATATAGGCAGGTATTTCTTACGTTCGTTTCAGCATAAATTTTCTCAGTTACGGGCTTGCCAGTTGCAACTCGGAAGTGAGCTTCATTTTTCAGAGCGACCTGTTCCAGTACATTAAACCATACTCGCCCCTACATTGCTAGGCTGCAGAGCAAACTTTGGAATGACATAAAAAAAATCCGCTATCAAGGAACCCACGCACGTTGCGGGAAAAAATATTCCTGAAGTGGCACGAACGACCGGTTTATTCTGGCGGCAGTTTTAACAATTTCCTGGCTCTGTGCAGTCCGAGTTTTAAGGTATTTGTGAAGAATTTGTTTGAAACAAATACCGCGCCAGAATTTCAATCAGCATCAAACACATTTTCAGTCCTGCAACACATTAAAAAAACTCTAAAATCGCCCCACAAGTTGGATTGCTGCTCTTTTACGCCCGCTGTACCAATATCTACGGTAGTGACAAACTTGTAAGCAGGTAATATCGGGACGTATTTCTGAACCCATCTAGAAAAAGCGGTTGCAACCTCAAGAAATAAAATAATTAACCAACACCTCCCCTCTGAAAACAGGGATGCACTCGAGGCTTCACCTCAGTGAAAAAAAGTGACCAAAATCGAAACACAATGACCGCAAAACGAAAACGCAAAACCATCGCTCGACCAAAACGAAGCCCTTTCATTTTGCTGAGCTTAACCCGAACGCAAGTGTTCGAAACGCGTTATTGTAAAATATTGTTCTGCGATTATCGCGAAATTTTACGTTCTTCAATAGCTGCCCGCTCTTCCGCAGAGCGAACCACACGAGGCTTACCCATGCCGCGCTAAAGGGTGAACTGCCCGACGAAAGCGAACGACCGCACCTGCGACGTGGCGTGATGGGGGGGGGGGGGGGGGGGGAAGACGCTGATTTGCTCCCAATGGGTGCGTTCCAATTTCCCCTTTAAACGGCTTCGTTGCCGTCTTCGCGGACAGCCCGCCATGTTAAGCACCGTTCCAATTCGAACGAAACAGTCGACGAAGACTGCTTCGAGGAGACGGCATCAAAGTCAGCAATGATGCAGGCTACCTTCCTGTCTCAAATAATAAGTGACGCCAGCGTCGCCTTTTTGCGTATTAATGTTGGAACAAAAGCACGTGTTGTTTTATTGAAATATTTAGTATACTTTACTAGTGCAGAATATGGCTTTGTTTAATTTTTAAATCACTTAGTGCTTGTGATGACAACGGTAATATTAGTTACGAAACCTGCGGCTTGCATTGCTCAACATGTCTGCTACGAGGTTGTCGTCTGCGCTGGTGTTGCGTTT
This sequence comes from Haemaphysalis longicornis, assembly GCF_048455015.1. NCBI lineage: Eukaryota > Metazoa > Arthropoda > Arachnida > Ixodida > Ixodidae > Haemaphysalis > Haemaphysalis longicornis. The sequence continues at coordinate 153,599,881 of NW_027526422.1, forward strand.
GGGACCGCGGCGACGTTCCAATTTTATTCCTTTAGTCGTCTAGCTCGACTGCTTCGTAGGCTGTCTACCAAGCTGTCCGCGAATTGGAATGCAGCCAATGCGGCGTGACATTTGTGCGCGTGCGCCCTCGTCATCTGCGTACAGCGAGCGAGAGCTGCACCCAAGACGAGGAATCCCCGGGAATGTTTCAGCGTACTCCACCAGTGACGGTGCAAGTCAGCCAATACAGGCTTCCCTTTAAAATGTAGAAAAAAATATATAATCCCCTATGATGGTTTATTTTTTCAGAAGAAGCGGAAACAACAGATTCAAAATAAAGGAAAACAGGCCTGTCTTGATTTTGTTTGGAAATTTACCAAATACGTCTCAACGAGGCGGGCATTAAAGCTACTCAAAACGACTACCGTTATCTTTCTACGCAGTTGTAAGCGCCTAATCTCGTGCGTAGTGGAACAAGTATTCCCCATAAAACAAGGCGAGCCCATAAAGTGCAGAGCACTTTAGGGCTTGCCTTGTCGTCGTATAGCTCGCTAACGGTCGATGTCAAGCGACTGCCCAATCAGCCGGCGCAGCGAGATAACGGACCCAAGTAAAAGCTGGTGTTCCGTCATCACGGGGCCACGCTGAGGCTTCGAAAACCACGCGGTTTAAATATTCGTAACCGTTCGAACCTCGTGAACCGCTGGCGCTTGTCATACATCTCCCCGTTGTTTAGCGCAAAGAAAACTGCAGGTACATTTCAGGCACAATCTGTGTATATAACCGGCAGCCCCCGCGTTCATTTAGTCAGGGGCGCTTGTTGGATTGTTTTTTACGATACTAAGCGAAACAAGCGGTCGTGCAAGACAAAAATGGTTCGTTCGAAATGGCGCAGAACAGCTCCAGCATACGAAATAAAAGCAAGCACAAAAAGAACAGAACTCCCGCTAGTTTCAGGCAGAGGGTGCGCGAGCACTGGGAAGGCGGGAAATTTGAATTGCATATTCATCAAGAGAAGAGTGAGGCAGGGCGGCGAAAAGCGTGATGGGTGGTAGCAGTGAGGGGATACCGACGCCACCACCCCTTATTGCGGATCACTGCTCTGCACTTCCGACAGCTTTGACATTGAGTGCAACGGCTTTAATCTTCTGCTATATGGGACGTTCTCATTGCTTCTTCTCTGCCACTGCGCGCTTAGAGAAGACCGTCGGTTCCCCATACCCACAACGCACGAGAGAGATCAATATTTTACGGGCTTCCTGAATGGCCCTCCATGAATTGACTTTAGTACGCTTATCACTTGAGAACCGACCGCTTCTCGTCCCCGAGCACGTGTCTACTGCTGTCTGTGCATAGCCCGTGTGCGTCAGCAAACAGTTGCCGGATCTCTTCGCCGCGGGTTCATTATGTACCGGCCAGGTAAATAACCAGTAAGCCAGCGGTGTGACAACAGTTGGGCGGCGGGAGCGCCTACATGCTCATCATCCAGCGTGTGGGCATGCATGGGGAAGGAAAGAGAATTGGCAATAATGGGAAACCTGGCTGCAACTTCAGATCTCTGAATTATACGTTTTCTAGTCGCCAACAAGCGTTTAATGGGCGAAACCCCTTCGGGACTGGGGCTGTTGGCGTCTCCTGTCGTCGTTGTCGTCGTAATCGTCGTTTCACGTAGTCACGCTACTAAAACAGCGGGAAACTCGTTTACGCCTGGCGCTGGAACGTAACACGTACTAAAAAGCACCGGAACACTCGTTTACGCCTCGCGCTGGAGCCCTTCGTAACTTGTACTATAAAAAACACCGGGACACTAAAAACGCGAGACTTTTACAGCAAAGCTGTGTATACCTCTACCTCCTAACGGTTTCATCCCCGTCGGCAAATACGCCAAGGCGCCAAGAATACACTTACAGACTGCATGCTTCACCCCTCCCCAGGTTTCACGTTTGTGGAAATGGCCCAGGATTTTTTGTATATTCTTCAGTTATACATCGCAACGGCATCCCGAACTTGACAATACACCTCGTTTTTTTTATGTATTTCTTGGCGAAGGTATACGAAGTCGAAGGTAAACGCCATGTTAACAAAATCCATTCCTTTGTGATGTTAAACCCTGTGGTCATCACGATCCCGTCTGCCGGTGTCACGCATATCTGCTCAGCTCCATCCTCCTCCGTTTTTTTGACATTGACATCTGTCCATCCCTTGTGTCTCGTGGTACGTGACCGCCGCATGCTTTCGGAGATGTTGCAAAGTGGGCCGCGTTGCACGCGCAAGAACCGGCTGCAACCGGCTACAACCAGGTCTTTCTACTACAGCAAAAGTGTTGTCGTCAAAATAACGTTACCCATCGGACTTCCACGTGAAGAACTTATCACAAATGAGCACGTCTCCAATACGAGGCAGTGAATACTAACATCTTTTTTCCCTTCAAGTAAGCAATGTACCGCTGTGCCTTGTTGTGCCAGAGCACCCCACACAAATCCGCTGGTCCTGGTGACGCGCCGACGGCTGGGCCGAATCACTTCCCGGTCCAAGGGCGCGCGGCAAACGTGCACCAACACGCCGGAAAGCGGCGCTAAAGAGACGCCTCCCCTTTCCCCTTCTCGGCGGAACGGCTGACGCAACCCCTTCGCCTCCACTCGTCGAATTCAAACTGTGGTCAGCCGAGAGTCCTGATTGGAGGAATTTGAACTGATCGCCTCTGGAATTGATCCTCGGGGGAACAAAAAGCCCGGGCGACGAAGCGAGAGCGGCAATCGGCGGGCAAAATTCAGCGGAGGCAACGATTTATGACGTGCTCTAGCCTTTGTGCAAGCCATGCAACGCCCTTACCCATATTGTACAGTGTGTTGCGACGATAATTGGAACACCTTAAAAATTTTTCCTGAGCGACCCGCCGCTCTGTTCGCGCTCAAACATCACACGAAGGTCTCATTTTGTGGTCTATTTTGTTTGACACCGGGAACAACGACGGTACTTACCTGTGTATTCTGAAAATAAATAAAAACGATTTTCGCCTATGGGAAAATGGCGGTCGATTTGGACGTGCGAGCCCGAAAACCGGGTTTTCTGATCGTCTGCTAGCTCATTCCTAGGTGCATTTTCGGGTCGTCTGATGCACCACTTAGCTCCTTCCTACCGTGAATCCCAAACGTGCGTTTCGCTCTGCATACACTAGGTGGTTCCGTCGTTCCAACATAAACTTGCGCTGGCTCACACGTCCAAATTATCCGCCAATTTCCCATAGGCGAAAATAGTTTTATTTATTTTCAGAGTAAACAGGTAAGTGCCGTCGTTGTTCCCGGTGTCAAACGAAATAGACCACAAAATGCGACCTTCGTGGCAAGTTTGAGCGGGAACAGAGCGGCAGTTCGCTCAGGAAAAATGTTTTAAATGTTCCAATTATCGTCGCAACCCCCTGTATATAAATGCTGCTTTAACTCACCGTCGGCTCGGCAGCTTCGTCGCTCAGCTCTGCTCCGCGTTGGTAGCGAGCTGAGCGAGGCAACTTCGCAACAACCTTCTCGCGGATGGCCGCAGGAGGCGAACAGACGCTCTGTTCCAAGCGCGCATAGTCAGAAAATGAACGAGCAGCGCCCAGCGCACAACTCACTGCAAGAGGTCTTCGCAGACCAATTTTGCGGTTCTGCAGTTTTCTGCAAGACTACTGAGCACGCTATCTCAAGAGCACGCACCGTAGAGCCCACCATGAGAGAAGTAATCTGCAGTAAACAGATCAGAACGCAGGTAGACACAAACGACATTTAGAGACAAAGGCGTTACCTTCGCCTTCGTCTGCTTAGCGCCGAAATCTTCTAAAGACGATAGTCTTTCTTGGGCTACTTAAACCCAGAAATTTTGGTCTGTCTATATGTCTGTCTATGTGTCTGTCTGTCTGTCTGTCTGCCTGTGACTCGATTCAGCCACCCGGCCAAAGTGAAACAAAGTCTGAGCAAAAGCATTATATACTCACAGCTAAATATAAACGTCTAAGTCAGGTTTATATGTTCATACTTGTCAACATTATTAAACAAGAGCAAGGCATTACGCAAATTAAGACAACAAATTAATACGTTACTAATATTTCCAGCGTTCTTTCATAAAAAAAACGTACACGCTTGATTTTTGCGAAATGAAGTACTTCATCCACTGCAGAAAAAAAATAACTCCGCCGTCGCCTGGTGTCTCCCGCACAACAATGGCTTCTGTCGGCATTTTAAGACATTAAGCGGCAACAGGTACGAAAGGTCCCACTAGATGTGTTCCACGGCCTGCTTGGAACACCCGTGGAGTAGGGCAACGACGTTCTATGAACGTTGAAGTAGGGCGACTCGATTCACGCGCGTCTCCGCCGTACGGCAGCGCTGGCATCGAGGCACCCGGCCTGGAGGAGTGGAACGCGGTAAATTTAAATCGACTTGAGCAAACCTTTAGCGTGTTTACCTAGAAAGTAGCGCGATGGAACGGAACAGCATGAGAGGTGAGCGGAAAAGCGGAGAGAGGCATTTACTTGGCCAATGTCAGCAAAGACAATCGTCTTTTGTCGACATTTGCAATGAAAGGAGCACATACGCGACCAAGTTTTTTGCTGCGGGAATGAACCAACTATCTCAACAAGTTTTGTTGAGAAGTAGTCCTCCGTCAAGTATGATCTTGCCATGTTATGAGTTTTTAGAAAACTTTTAACTGTATGTACAAGCATCTGAAGTAGTATATTTACGTAAGAAATGAATTGGGGTCCTTTGTTGGTTTAAGAAAAACCAGGAAACAAAGAAACGTAATTATTCCTTTTAGGGGCGAAGCACCTTAGGGGCTCGGGCTGTCGGCGTCTCTTGTCGTCGTCGTCTCCTGTCGTCACGTTAAATCAAGTTGTCAAACGATGGTGTACAATGGATAAGTGTGGATAAGTGAAAGTGTACGATGGATAAAACTGGTTCAAAATAAACTAATATAGTTTAAACTAATTTAAATACAGAAGTTATCAGAATTTAATCGCATTATTAGCAGAAATTGGTTAATTCCGTCTAGAAATTGGTTTGGAACGCCAGGATTTCCCCCTGTAAAACTTCCTTCTTAGCATGCTGCGGCGTGTGACACGAAGACGACATACGGCCAGTCTGTCTCTCATTTAATTGCTTATATCCGGTTCAACGCAAGAGAGGGCGCCACCGCTTCAGCAAACACGCGACTGCTCCTCCCACCGGCGCTTCTCCGGCGCCCAATCAGCGCGCGCCATGTGACAAGAGAGAGGCAACGGTGTGGCAGCGGCGCGCGTTGGCTAACTTGGCTCCAGTAACGCTCTTTTCTGCGATGAACACTTGCCATTAGAAGCGATTTTGCTGTGGGAAACACCGGCGCACTCTGCATGCTTCGCCGTTCCCCAGGTTTCACGCTCACCAACCTTCGCGTTAAAGACGCGATCAGGTACAACACAGAAGCTTCGCTTTAAAATTTGTTCCTGTTATGTCAGCAGAAAGGGTATTCCTTTCTAATCTTTTTTTTTTCGCGCATGCTCTGTGTGGGTGCGACACCTGCATATATTGGTGTTCTTCTATATTATGAACAAACATAGTTGACTCAGCGCTTGTTTGCGTCCTTCCCTTTTGTGTCTTCGTACGGTTGTTGTGCTGTTATTCATAGTGAAACAGTACCAATTAGCCCAGCTTACAACACATCTGAAGACAAACCCAGGAAACACTGACGTAAACCACGTGGCCTACAAGGCCTGTTTTCAAATACAAGTCGCTGAAATGCTAGAAAAATTAGGAAAACAGCACTTGACAAAGCTGCTCCAAGACATCGAATGTAAACCAAACCGTTCTGCACCAACACGTGGAACTTAAAAGGACAAAAAGAGTTTGATGATTGTAAATACCTTGCTGCGCGGACTATCCTTCTGGCGACGGCTTCCTGTGTTGGCTGGTTGCTTGCTCGCTACTCAGACGATCATTAATTGATTCCCTAAACGAAGCATGCCTTTAGATTAATTTCATTTTTATTTATTTTTGTTATCGTTGATATTTTTAATTTTTACATAACCTTCTTCGGGATGTTTTAAGGATCCTTTGCTTGTAGCACTTGAATTTTTCTTCAGGCATGCACTAATTTAACATGCGGTTCGAGTTTCGCACGAAACCCTATTCCAATTTCTGCAATACCTCGGCACTAACTCAAAAAGTTCGCGTCTCCTCAACTGCTCATTTGTGGGGCCAACAGAACAACTGCCCAAACGGAACTGAATAAATTTGATTTTGTTCGTTGCTTTCTTGCTGCAGGCTTATGCGGCACTGTTGCTGGGGGTGAGGCCCTTATAGTCCAGAGCGCCGCTGCCCAAAAACACAGCGGATGCCTGAAATCGTTTCTTGTCTCGCCCAAATTCTCGCACAAATCTCGCGCAAATTAGCACTGTTTCGCACTACTTCGGGGCATGTAACATATGAATGGTTCCTTAAATGGCAGACAGAGAAAAACGCAGTAAAAGAAAAGTAATTAACTTGCAAAGAAAAATTGCAAAACGAAATACTGGACCAAAATCAAACCCACTGCCTCTAGAATGCGCGTCGAATTCGCTTCCCAGGAGCAACTTTGGCTTATTTAGCTTTATCTATCCGCGGCCATATAGCGAATCCTTACCCGTTACCCGCCGCGATAGCTCAGTGGCTGAGCCGTTGTGCTGCTGAGTCCAAGGACGCGGGTTCGATTCCCGGCTGCGGTGGCCGCTTTTCTGATGGAGGCGAAAGTGAAAACAACCCGCGTGTCCGATGTTTTGGCGCACGTTAAAGATCCCCAGGCGGTCAAAAATAATCCGGATCCTCATAACCTGTGTAGTTTTCGGCACGTTAAACCCCACAATCAATCAATTATAGTGACTGCGTTGCAGCCTTTGGCTTAGAAAACCTCGACAACCGGTGTACGCCACTCGACGTACAATGAGCGTTACATTGCTCGGCACGTCATTAGGCTCAACACAGGACTGAAACCAACCCACTAAGCTAGTCTGGCCGGGATTTGACCCTGCAGCTGCCAAGCGTTAAATAGCCCGTGCATCACATTGAATTCACAACTCATGAGACGTGTTTAGGTATCCTCGGACAAAACAAACATCTCCACTAACGTGAAACAAGGGGAGTGGCGAATCATGCAGCGTATAAGTGTATTCCTAGCGCCTTGGCGTTTTTTCTAACGGAGATGAACCCATTGGAGGTACAGGTATACAGCTGGGCTGTAAACCTCCCTGGTCTTTGAAGCATCAGCTCTCTAGCGCGAGGCGTAAGCGAGTGTCCCGGCGTTTTTTTAGTAGGCATTACGTTCTAGCGGGAGGCGTAAACGAGTTTCCCGGTGTTTTATTACCGTGACTACATCAGACGACGATTACGACGACGACGACAGGAGACACCAATAGCTCCAGCCCCTAAAGGGCGTCGCCCCTAAAAGTGCGTGCTGCTAGGTACGTGCTGGGCATGCGCGATGGCGGCGACGCGTTCCATAGCGCGTCATTGCATTGCTCCCGGCCACTTCTCGCAGCAGTACGTGGCGTATCGTTATGAAGTCGAAACCATCATCTTCAATGGTGCGTGCGTGCTTGTATGTGTGCGTGCACGCACGTGTGTGTGCGTGTGTGCGTGTGCGTGCGTGTGTATGAGCGTGTGTGTGCGTGCGTGCTGCGTGCGTGTGTGCGTGTATGCGTGTATCCGTGCGTGTGTGTGTATGTGTGCGTGTGTGCGCGTGGGCGTGTGTGTGCGTGTGTGTGCGTGCGTGCGCGTGTGTGTGAGTGCGTGCGCGTGTGTGTGAGTGCGTGCGCGTGTGTGTGTGCGTGTGCGTGTGCGCGTGCGTGTATGCGTGTGTCCGTGCGTGCGCGTGCGTGTGTCGTGTGTGAGCATAGGCGTGTGTGTGTGTGTGTGCATCTGCGTGTGCGTGTGTGTGTGTGTGAGCAAGTTTATTTTTTGATTGCTAGTGTTGCTGGGATGCAAGTATATCATTCGCTCATGGCGGGCGTAGATGCAGCTTTCCGGCGAAGGCGCGACGGTCCGCCCGTGCTTGGCGTTACTTTTCTACACCGCCTCCTTACAAGCACTACTAGGAACATTTTCTAAACAGCTCACGTTTATACTTACTCCCCCTTCCCAGTAACTGATTCCTGAACGGCTCAACGCTTTCGAACAGGTTCAAAAACCGCTCCCGGAAGTCGTAGATTCCATCGAACAGTAACGGCACCGGCACGAAATCTATGTAGCCTTTCGAACCCAAAGAGAACCTGGATTTCTTGCAGCTTTAACCTGCTCACACTACAAATTATGAAATACGTACTCCGGCGATATTTAAATCTCCTGGATTCCAATGCAAGAAGGTGACGCGCCAGTGCGTGGGCTTTAAATCCACCGGTTTCACCCCAGGCGGCACGAGCGATTCAATGGGAGCATTGCCATTTGAACAGATAAGAAAACGAAAAACGGAAAACAGCGCGCCGTATAATTGGTTTCACTTGAGAGGCCGCCTGTGCGAACAAGAGTCTATTGTTCGAAGCGAATTGGGAGCCGAGAGCAAACTTCTTCCGATAATTGCTTCGAGATAAATTTGGAAACAGGGGAAAATCTAGAACCCGGAACCGCGGTAGAAGATTGCGATCTCTGTAAGGCGCTTTGTGTGTTTCGTTAAGAAAAAGGTGTGACCTAGATTATGCTTTCTAGGTTATGTATGAGTTCCCATGGCAGAAAGGCAATAATATCCATATTTGATTTGCTCTGGCGGATTCACTGGCCACAGCACTGTCAGCCAACAATGGCCCGAGATTCTGTAAGGTCATTTTCTATTCTACTTACCGAATTACGAGCTATATGCAAGGGTTTTTAGCACCCTCGTAGACAACAATTAGGCCAGCTAATAATAAAAAAATGTTAATAGAAACGTGGCGCGCCTGGAGCAAGCACTCGATTGCTGAATGGTGCCCCCGGACGACCTCCCCGACCTTACACCCCGACCTTTGCAGATTGGCTGATAGTAGAGGTATTCTTTTTATTTACCTGAACTGGTGCATATTAGTGCAATGTCGTGCAAACTAGTGCAAAATGCTATTAGAGCTCAAAGTTAATAAAAAAAGAACATATACTGCACTGCTTGCACCAGTGCAGGACACAAGTACAAAAAATGCCTCTACTGTAAACAAGATATGTAAGATGGATGTCCGGATAGAAAAGTGCTTTCAGAGAGCAAAAAAGAGGGGAGAACGGGGAAGCAGGCAAAAATTTACACCATCTTCCCGCGAGGGGAACCGTGGGGTAGATGCGACGCATCGGGGGTTGCCGTTGCGTTATTCACATCATCGGACATGTCATCGGAGCGCCGGCGGCGGAACGACTGAGTGGAGCGGCGCACGTACCGCGTTTATATGCAGCGGAATGAGAGAGCAGCGCATAGCAGCGCATGCGCATGTGTTATCCGAGCGCAAGCGCGAGCGCAAGCTGCGTGCTAACGCACAGCTGGCACGGCGACGGGAGCGAGCTGACCGCGCTGACGCACAGATGGCGCTGCGGTGAGAGCGGCGGAGCGCACAGCTGCCGCGCCGAGGATGCGGACTACGCCGCGACAACGACGCGGGACATGGCGAGTTAAAGAGATGTGTCGCATCTAAAAAGAGAGTTCATACGTGAAATCCGAGGTTTCGGGCTCGAGATGCAATGAATCCTGTCTTAGCACTCTGGATCAGTGAGCGCTTAAGATCGACAAGACCGCGGCGCCATCTCTGTTTGACTATTGTTACAAATAAACACAATTACGCCGCCAACACTCTACCGAAAATGGAAAAATTATGCAAGGAACTCGAGTCCCTTGTTTACCTTAGGACCGCAAAATGTCCGTCCGCGTCCATGCGCATAGCATTTACAATCGCAAAAAAATCACACAATCAAAAAATAAATCGCAAAAAATCAGTGTCAGTCGTCTTACCCAATCGGCTACGACCGTGAGTTAGTAACCGAGAGGCAAACGGCTTACTCCCTCGCCTGTAATGGTGCGGAATACTTTAGGACCTCCCAATGTTCATCCGCGTCCATCCGTGCGCCCACCACAACACACGCGAAAATCAAGCGAAATTTGATTTGAGCCGTGAGTTGCAGTTTCATGTAGGGAATAATCAAGGTGCGACTCACGGCTCAAACCGAATGACGGTCGGGGCGCAAATCGGATGTCACTCGGGGCGCAACTTGGATGTCATTTCGAGTCCCCGTACTCCGCACTCTCGCTATCATCCACGGAGTGGAGGTGCTGCCTCTTTTCTTATGCCGTATTCGGGTGGTCGTTTTGAAGCTCTGGCTCAGAGCACTCTGTCTGAGTCGGGGGCCACTTCCAATCCGAGCGAGAGGCGTAACTCCCCAACCGAATGCGTTCGAAGCAGCATGCCACCGTGGCCCCGAGACGCGGCCGGTGCCACCCTCCTCGGCACTGGGAGGACCCTACTGCTTGCTGCTGCTGCTGCTGCTGCTGCTGCTGCTGCTGATGATGATGATGATGATGATTGTAACAGGGTAGAGTTGCACGCATCCTTAGTCGTAACTGCTGTACTGCCGTACTGTGTATACATTTGCCGTACTGTGCCGTACTGTGTATAACGGACTGTGTATATATACTGTACAGTGTATGCCGTACTGTGTATACATTTAAAAATAATTTGCGGACGTTCTTATCCCAACCTGAATAATGCGACCTGGTTGTAACATGTTTAGTTTTGTTTTTTTACTCTGTGCAATTCTAATATGATTCGTGCTTATGATGTTCTTGCCCATACACCATCTTGCTGATATTAGTTTTTTTTTTTCCCTTGCATTGCGACTTTGTTTCGTGCTTATTATGTTCTTTCATATCTACCGTTCCTTATCTTGGTGATATTTGTTTTTCTTTTGTTTTTTTACATGGATTGCTAAAACGTGTCTTGCTGATCATGTTCTTGCATATATACCGTAATTTATCTTGCTGATATTATTTTCCGTTCCGCTGATTGATATATTTGTGCTTGTAACGTGTGTTTCCGTCTGTTTAATGAATAACAGGTCTCTCCTACAGTCTCTGACTCTGGGACCTCCTTCTGAAATCTTGTATTGTACACATTCTTATTGTAAAACAAAATGAAATACATTCAAATTCAAACGCCGCTGTATAATCACTCCGATATATAAAAAACCTTTATGGTACTTTTGCGCTAGTCTGACTTCTGCCAATAGGGCGAAACGTGCCAGTGGCGCAATTTTCAAACTGGTGAAATCGCGTTACTAGCAGCTGAGTGGGCCGCTCAGAGATATTTAGGCTTACGGCTACGGCAGACATTTGATTTGCCGCTTCCATGAGGGGCCTGAATGACTACTTGTGCTGCCATTTTCAGCCACAACATCAGCTCCTTTCGCGCATGAGGGACTTTATTTGCGGCTTGAAGGCCATTCCGAAGAGCAGGAAGGAGCGGCAGCTCGAGCCGTTCGAGCTAAATGCGCTGCTTCACGACAGCCGGCATGTTTCCGATGGCGCAACGCGTAGGTGGCATCCGCGGCCGCGTCAGTGCGTCCGTGGTGTGAGCGGCGCGTTTTCACGTGAAAAGCAAAGAACACCATGCCCGACTAAACACTTCAACGACTAACAGCTTGCTAGCCCTCGGTGCGCTGACAGAGACGTTGCGGGAGTCGTCCAACTCGGGCGCCCACGGGTGATCGGCGAGGCTCCCGGTACCACGTGACCTCCAGCCTCCTAGCAGATCTCTGCGGCGCTCCTACGTCGGAGTCAGAGCAGTCGGAGGGGCTCTGAATCGGAGGAGGACGCTCCGAGACGACCACCCGAACATACTTCGAGCGCTTGACTTCGACCACCCGAACGCGCAGTCGGTTTTCAGAGTGGTTCAGAGCGCTCTAAAGCGACCACCCGAATACAGCATTATTGTAACATCGGACTATTTGAGCTCTAGGTGTTGCGGAAGTCAATTATAAATCTATTTTTGAGGTCCGTATTGATAACTAAGCACAGCTCTGGTTTCCACGTCTTACGTCAAATGCTTACTAGGTTTTACAAGGGTGACCGCCTTAACATCGATTCTGCGTTCCGCAATGACTGCGTTCTTTGGCATGAAGCCGGCATACCGACCTGCCCGTTTTTGTCATCTTCGCTCGTACGCTACCAGAGAATGCCGTAACATGTAAAAGCAGTCGGGACGCAGACAGGTAATTTGAAATGTGCCAATCTGAAATGAAAATTCGTCTGTACTAAAACTCTCCTTTCCCGAAAAATAACATTCTTTTGACTATTTCGCAGGAAAGGACAGTTTTAGTGCGGATAGATTCAGTGCAGATAGTGCACCTCACAATTGTGCGGTGTGGAGCACTTAATCCTTCTAATAAAAATTCGTCGTCTGGTGTATGTAATGTACGCTCTGCAGAGGGTGTTGCCGAAGGACGATTTTGCTTTCCTGTGGTGCTACTCTTGTAGATCAGAAACGTTTTTGTGGGGGAAAGTTCTTTTTGATGTTCCTGATTGCTTGAACTAACAACTGTTGTCGCTTAAACTATCGTACGATATAATTAAAGCTATAGGAGAGGCTCAGTATAAGATTGCACTGCATTATATGTGCCTAACCAACCAAACGAGTTTTACACTCATGGCTGTTCAGCTCAGCGTGAACGTGTTTTTGTTTCGTAGGGCAGCAATATCATCAAGTTAGGTTAAAGTTGATTCGGGATTAAGTTACTACCCTCCAGAACGCCGAACAAAATGCTGCAGCCGTGATGGACGGCTAAGCGGCTCAGGCCTCTCGAAATTGACAAAGGCCCACGTCCAACACAATTACCTCTTTGCTCTTGCACTTTTCCAGGTTCGCTTCCTCCACGACTGCCTCGACTCGGACCAAATGGCCTTCAGCGCCTGCGGCTTCTTCAAAGTTAACTTGACGCTCCTGATATCGGTAGGCAAAATCCGAGCCCCCTTTCGCGTTTCGTTCGCAACTTGCTTTCAGGGCTTCACATTTGCGCTGGATTATTTACACGAGACTGCACCGGCGGACGCTTCGATGCTCGCAGTGCGCTTCAAACGCGTCACAATAAGTAAGGCCCGCCCGGTGTATGCAAGCCGGCGTTGTTAGGGCCACGGCTCTGTACCTTCCTCGTGATGAAACGGCGGGGTGGACGGAGGGGGATTTAGCCAGCCCTGCCTGGACAGGGCAACCACGTGTGTGTCATGGCTCGTGAACTCAAGTGCCTCGTCAGCTAGCGCAAATCCGCTGTGATGGAGTGTGCGGCACGCTTACCGTACTTAGACGAGGTTTTAGTGGACCTCTGCCCTAGCTGCGGGTTACTTTTCTTGATGGAAATTTGTGTTAGGAGAACTTTAATGTGCGCAAACAAGGGCGGTCCTTTTTTGCTACGCTTGTTCTTGCTTTAATAAAGGCTTCAGGTCTGAAACACAAGACAAAATGCTGAAATTAGTGGCAAACGCAGCGCCATTTACGAACTCTTCAGCATCTTTTAAGTGAACAAGATCGAGATAATGCACTCGGTGAAGAAGGAAGAGCCAGGAAAAGGTAAGGGATTCGTCACGATGTTCTTTAACTAACGAGAAAGGGAGAGCGTGATTAAAACTGACCGAAGCTGCAGGGCAGCCACGTAAGCATTAGTACAGTCTGCGCAAGTGAAGTAGTCCGAGTAGGAAATAAGTTGTCGCCAAGTGAGGCTGCTGAGCGCGATAATGCTATGAAGGCTCCTTGGAATCACGATCAGCTTAAATAAAATGGCGAGCTTTATACTTGCGACCAAATCAAAAACAAGCGTTGTGTAATTTTGAGTAGCAGGCGAAGGAGTGATATTAGACTTGTTCATGGCACAAACGGCTCGGGTGCCTTTCCTGCGTCAAACAACACTCCCACTCCATTTATTCCTATGCTACAATCGCAGCTACTTCTCCGTGTATTTAATGGTCGCAGCATCGTAAACAAGTCACCAAACTGGCGTTTTTGTCATTGCCCCTTAGCCCACAAAGTGATGTTATCAGCCAAACGTTGTAAACTGCGTTAGTTTTTGAAGGACCCATGCAGACAAAATACAAAATTATATTATTCGGAACATTTGTTGTCGTAAAGTGTCCCCGGCGCTTGTCCTGTAGCAAACGATGCTTTATTCACTGAAATTATAAACAATATAAGCCAAAATTCTCATTCTCCCGCTAAATCGTGACGTTTGTGATGACGTAGCCAGAGCAAGTCTTCAAGCGAACGTTATTGGGCTGTTTACTCTGCGGCGAACTGCGAAACATCTTGTTTACTGTCAGTCCTCCTAGATGGCGCCACCATACTGCGCAGGACCACTGCCCGCCCTTGCTCTGTTTCTGATTGTATTTGCACCTGGCTTGTTTTTGTTGTGGTTAGTGGTAATCTTTTCGTGGCATTGGGTATGCTCGACAAACAGGGGCACGTAAGAAACTGCCGTTTACGCCAGTCGGCCAGTGTCGTGTGAGACAACCCCAAATCGCCAAAGTTCTGTGCAGCTAATAAAGAATAGTGCGCGCAGTGCCAACAGCAGCACGCACTGGTGCTTCTATTTTTACGTGTGCTTTCGTAACTTCTATAGTTTATCCCACCGTTGTTACTGCTATAAAGTAAATGCGCATTAAATGTCAGTGCAAATAGCTGGTTCTGCAAGCTTATAAGCCCTGCCTAACTTGCGTTTGCTTTGCCGGCCTCAGCCAATCGCACAGCTGCCCATAATACGTCAGAGGTTCTAGTGCGGGAAATTAGCTGATGGGTCGCATGGCCATTATTTTTTGTAGTTATATAGCCTATTTGGTTGAATTGTTTGGCTTAAAACTGGTGTCAGTGTTGTTCTAATGAAGCAATCTTTCCAATCAACCAAACTTGCATTTTGTCTGCATGGCCCCTTTAAAGCCTGTTTAAAAGGTGTGAATTTTATGCCTTGTATCCCGGCTATGAAGAAAAGGAAGGAAAGAAGGCAAAAGAATGGCAGGAATGTTAACCAGGCTACAGCTTATGTTGCTATCCTACATGTGGGAAACCGGAACAATGGGGAAAAAGAATAAAACAAAAAAGTAAAAGAAAGGTATGCAGGACAGGGCAAACGCGCACGTGGCACACAGGTTCAGCAAACCTGGTGTTGCCATTATTCTTGGTTGCTTCTTCCAAGCAGCTTGGTGCGAAATAATCGTGGAAAACGTAGTTTTCACGGTTGTAGCTGTCTGCAGGCAAACTGTTGCCGCCCCCGATTTACTTGACAAACGAAGCACGTTCCTTGCGTGCGTGCGTGCGTGCGTGCGTGCATGGACTATGTCACAACTCAACAGCTTAAGCCTAATTCTAAATGAGAATTTTGTGTTTCTATTAAGGAGTGACATCTAGCACATTACTGGCAAAAAGGGATATTCGACCACAAAAAAGATTACCGTTAATATCCAATTAGACACAAACACCGAGAACCGACCATTTATTGTTACCGATCAAAAGTTTTGGGAAGGATAATTTTGCTGGGGTGTCGAACCGGTACCGAAGCGGTATTTTTACCGGAACTGAACCCGAACCCAAACCGTCATTTTTTGAACACGCTGAACCTGAACCGGAACTGAATCTAAAAAGAAATGACGCTTGCTGGTTCACGACAAGACTGTCATTTTTTGAACACGCTGAACCCGAACCGGAACTGAATCGAAAAACGACATAACGGTTGCCGGTTCACGACGAAATGACTCTATCATCCGCTGTTGATAATGCGCGGTCAATGTCATTCGGGGCATTTCTCTTTCACGCACCATCAACTTCGCAACATCTCGCTCGTTTTCCCCTTCAGATCAGTCACAACAAAATTAACGCTCTCTTCGTCGCCACAACATGATGAAAAGTATGCGCACCAATGTTGCAAAGGTATGCTACTGCTGGTAGCGCGAGTAGAGTGAAAGGCTGAGCAAGCGAAATGCCACACTCTGGGCAGCCTGCAGGCGATATGAAACACCGAATTTGCCTTTCCAAGCTGCGTCTGTGTGAGTTCAATCGGGCCGCAAGACTGCTGCACTGCGCAATGGTGCATACTTGTTGCGTTTCACGATTTGCTTTAAAAAAGTCTCACAGCTCGAAAGTGTAAATACTTGACAAGTATGACCCTCAAGAACTGCTTGGTGGTTGAGTCGTTGGCTGCTGACGGCAAAGATTCCGGTTCTATAACCGCACCCAGTGGCCATTTTTCTGATGTGGACGGGAAACGAAAACTTCCGTGTGTCGAGATTTCGACGCGCGTTCAAGATTCCCAGGTGGTGTGAATTTCTCTTGTCGACATCAAGCCCTCCGCTATTCTTTTAAAAGTATGTTTCCATGAGAAACAAAACGAACAGGTCCAGCTCGGCGTTTTATATTGTTCTGCGTCGGGCTCACACAAAAATATTTTGGCTCTCTTTTTTCCTACCTTCAGCCATCAAATCAGCAAAACGCCCTAAAGTAGATTTTGTTCCAGACATCCCTTGTCCAACTTTTAACGTATCGAAACGTGTCATCACGGCGAAGGCAGCGAGCGCCGTGTTACCTGGTACAATAGTCAATTTTTCAGGGCTCGTAGAGCAAATCACTGGCAGTTTTATGCAACGTATCCTAATGATGATAATAGATATAGAAGAAAAACTTGTTAGTGTATAGTATGCGCTTTGTCCTTTTGCAAGAAGCTGTATCCCCCGACTTTACAGGCGCTACGTATTTCGTCTTGAAAAAAAAAGTGGCCCTAAAGATGTTGACAACACATGCAGAAAGGCTGGCCAGTTTGCATTATTCCATGTTCCAACGCCCATAGTTCGCGCCTCTTCTTTTGTTCTGTCTCTTTCAGCACATCTTTGCGTTCGGATATGCTCTTTCACTGACTAGTGTCCCTCGTACTTCTGCTGCTGCTGCTGCTACTGGTTCGTTCCGTAAAGGGAGGGCCGCTGTCGACGAATAAAAATCAGATCAAATCAAATTAAAGAGCGTCTTCCCGAAAGAGTTCCATCTCGCGCTTCACGCGTCCAACCACCCCTTTAGTTTGTAATCGCATAATCTGTTGCAAGCTTCTGCAGTGTAGAGGAAGGAACGAAGGTGGTGTTCAGGCAGAACCGAGGCGTATTCATGGTGACGCACACATCCGTAATAGCTATCTCAAAACGCATTTCAGAGATGATGAGTGACTGAGCGTTAACTCACCTTTAACAAAATTTTGGCTCACATCGCCAAGAAGCTCACTGCTAGCACATTATCTTAGGTGGGCAAACAATCGAATTAGTGTTGTGCTGTCGGAAAGTAAGTTTATTTTCTTCATGATAAAACAGATTAGGAGATTCACGTGAAATGCACGGTGATTTGACAGCAATGATTTTCTGCTTGAAGTTGTGCCATTTTTCAGTCGATAATTGTGTGCGAAATAAAACTCAACGTCTACTCCAGTTGGGAGAGCGTGCTTGTATTTCAGGATGCTCCATCACCTCATTCCATTTGGAATATGAGAATTTTTGGTGCTCAGAACATTTGGCAGTTCTTTTAGCACAGAAAATACAGGAAGTTTAAGTCGGGCACAGTGAGTAGCAGAATGTCGGACTGGAATGGCTGTATCAGCGATTCCCCTCGAGAACACTGGTGGATCTGTCCGGGACCTTCGAAATGAGCTCAGCATTATTAGAGCGGTACCGAAGTTCCAAGCTGTAGAAATTCTGAATGCTAAGAGTGTGAAATGAGCACACAAATGTGGCAAGTCACGTTCAAGGGTAGCGCGGTGTAAATAATTTAGGCTGCGGCGCTTTTGTCGACTGCGAAGCTGTTAATACCACCGGCTAGTGTTTTCGTAGTAGATTTCCACCCTTAACCGAGTTTTTAAGGGGTAACAAGGGGCTCTGATAGAAGAGGCGGAATCAGTAACTGCTGCTTGAAGACACAACGGCGCCTCGAGGAAAGATCTTAACTGCGGGTATGTATTCATTGACAGAGCAGAACGACTTGCTCAGTTCTTCACATCACCAATGAATCCCATAGATAGTACAGAGAAGTTCAATAATTCCGTACAAATTGCTATGCTATAGTCTGTTCTAAAAAGCAGATGACTATCGAAGCTGCGGGAATAACGCATTCAGTCACTATTTTTTGTCTTCTTGAACCGTGCTGTTTTAAAACAGGACAACGAAAGAGCACACAGGACGAGACGAAGCGCGAACTAACAACTGATTTATTTTTCACGACACACACAGTTTACATAAAAAGACACTGGTCCTAATCAACGATATAAATTGATAACAAAAACACCCTCGCATCTCAGCGCCTCTGCGCAGATGTAAGGAATTCCACCTCGCTATCTGTGAGGGAGACTGACGGCATGCTTATTGATTGTGGGGTTTAACGCGCCGACGCAACGCAGGCGATGAGGCGCGCCGTAGTGGAGGGCTCCGGATTAATTTTGACCACCTGGGGATCTTTATCGTGCGCCGAAATCTCGTACACACGGGCGTTTTTGCTTTTCGCCTCCATCAGAAAAGCGGCCGCCGCGGCCGGGAATCGAACCCGCGACCTTGTGCTCAGCAGCGCAACGCCTTAGCCACTGAGCCACCGCGGCGGGTACGGCATGCTTATGTAAGCGTCTGTTTTCTTGATAGTGAAGGCTTCCAGAATCTCTATTTCTATCTTCTCTCTGCCTCGGCCGATGACACTTGCCTTGGTGAAGTCTGGAACGCTGAGACATTGGCGGCAATGATGGCAATGATCGGCGAGCCTCCCCGGGTGGGTAATCTGCTGGCAGTTATTTCTATGCTCTCTGAGCCCCGTATTGACGCAGCGGCCCGACTGTCCAACGTAGCACTTCCCGCATGGTAATGGTAGACGATAAACTACATCTTTTTTGCCTTCAACCAACTTGTGCTCGTGCTTGATGGAGCAGGCGTCTCGGGTTTCTGCGCATTGTTGACCTTCTTGCAAAGACCTATCAGTATTCTCGGCGCTGTAAAAACAACTGGGAGGTCAGGTCTTGCAGCAATCTTCTTTAGCCCATGCGCCACTTTATAGATATATGGTAGTACGACCGGCTGCGTTTTCTTCTTTGATTGTTCGCATTCTACTGCCGCTTCCTTCTTCACTGCGGTCTTCAGCGCTTTTTCAGCCACTGACGCTAACAAGGCATCAGGAAACCTGCTTGCTCTTAGCCTGTCTACTTGAACACTGAGGCTCTGCTCCATCTTGTGCGCGCAAGACTTCCTGGGGCTCTGAATCATGGCGGAATACGCAACGCTTCTCTTCACCAGTTTCGGGTGGCCGAATCGTATCTCATCAGGTCCTTGTCCCCTCTAGTAACGTATCCCCAGCACGCATGCGCAGTGGAGTAGAGCGCAGCACGTGTGCACACCTGGTTTGTACGGCTGGTAGGATGGAGAATGGAGGAGATACGCGCATGCGCAGTGGAGTAGCGCGCAGCGCGTGTGCACACCAGGAGAATGGGGTAGAGAAGCGCATGCGCAGTGGAATAGCACGCAGCGCGTGTGCACATCTGGTTTATACGGCTGTTTATACGGCTGTGAGGAGGAGAATGGAGTAGAGACGCGCATGTGCAGTGGAGTAGCGCGCAGCGCGTGTGCACACCTGGTTTATACGGCTGGTGGGAGGCGAATGGAGAAGAGACGCGCATGCGCAGTGGAGTAGAGCGCAGCGCGTGTGCACACCAGGAGAATGGAGCAGAGACGCGCATGCGCAGTGGAGTAGCGCGCAGCGCGTGTGCACACCTGGTTTATACGGCTGGTAGGAGGCGAATGGAGGAGAGACGCGCATGCGCAGTG
The DNA here is from genome assembly GCF_048455015.1 of Haemaphysalis longicornis. Classification (NCBI taxonomy): domain Eukaryota; kingdom Metazoa; phylum Arthropoda; class Arachnida; order Ixodida; family Ixodidae; genus Haemaphysalis; species Haemaphysalis longicornis. Next base: position 153,619,651 of record NW_027526422.1, read on the forward strand.
GAGTAGAGCGCAGCGCATGTGCACACCAGGAGAATGGAGTAGAGACGCGCATGCGCAGTGGAGTAGCGAGCAGCGCGTGTGCACACCTGGTTTATACGGCTGTTTATACGGCCGTGAGGAGGAGAATGGAGCAGAGACGCGCATGCACAGTGGAGTAGCGCGCACCGCGTGTGCACACCAGGAGAATGGGGTAGAGAAGCGCATGCGCAGTGGAATAGCACGCAGCGCGTGTGCACACCACGAGACTGGAGCAGAGACGCGCATGCGCAGTGGAGTAGCGCGCAGCGCGTGTGCACACCTGGTTTATGCGGCTGTGAGGAGGAGAGGGAAGCGTGCTCGTCTTGTGGCGGCCCAGGAAGACACCGGCAAAACTGTCGCTCCAAAAGCCATTAAAGGTTAAGACACCACCGGGCATTCAGCAAGCAGCCGAGCATGCGCAGTGGGGGTGTGGACGGCGCAACAACAACAAGGGAGGGACATAGCCACGACCATGAAATGCTTCACATCTAAAAGCACGTTAGGCTCTAAAAAGCTCATGAAGTCAAAATAGGCATTTATAGGCACAATAGACTATTCATTAAAATGCTGCAATTGCCGTAGTTGATGCTCATATATATCAAATAGGCTATGGGCTCAAGGATAAAATAGGCATAAATTGTGGCAACGTTTTAAAATCATGTTTTAAAGCCATCTCTCTTTCTCTCTCTCTCTTTCTCTCTGTCCTGTTAGCTTCATCTTCACCCCCTCAGCGCTGTTTCGCTCTCTCTGCCTCTGTCTATACGGAAACGAAAATATTTCTATTCGACACGCTGGGTAATCCTCTTCTGTATAATTTTCGATCTTAAAAAGGATTCCATTTTTAACCTTTCCGAATAAAGACCAGAAAACATACAATAAAATATCCGTGTTCTTCCCGACATAGAGTCCGTGCTCAAGAGCTTTTTAGTCCTTTGGTTGCAATTGAAGCCCATTAAAATTTGTTTCCATGAATTCGACCTCCGCAATGCATGTAATGGTTCTGATAAAAGAATATACCAAAGCCTCAGTAGCGAGATACAAGGTACAAACGCCGAAAAACCCCCGCCGGTTCAAAATAAGTGAGCTTGTCCACAAATAAACCAATGAAATAACCAGAGAGCTCTTTCGATTCTCGCCCACTCTTCAATTTCTAACAGGAGAGCGCGCATGAACTTTCGGGGAATGTAACAGTTTGCTGGCGGCTTTGTGCTTCTTCGCTTTTTTTTCTCTTCATGTTACCTACCAGCTAGCGCCGGCACTCTAAAAAGCAGTCCTTTCGTCGCTCTTTTGAGTTCATTAGTTATTCATCCGTCCGCCGCGCCGCGCTATAAAACCGTCCTCCGCACTTGTGCGGCGAGCAGGCTCTATTCGCCACGGCAATATCAGACAGGAAGCACGTCTCCGCTCTCTTGGGTTTGCACTCGCCGAGCAATGAAATATTTATTGCGCTCATGGCGGAGAACATCCTTCCGATTTCTTTTCGACAGGCGACGTATTACTCGAAGAGTATACACCTTGTGAAAATAACGCAAAAAGCAACAAAAAAAAAGTACGTTTCTGGAAGCGTTTTCCGGAAATGTGTTCGAGTGCGCCCGCCATTGGCGAAACACTGAGAATTGAGAAATGAAGAAAGCGTCTGTACTGCACAATTTAATAGTCTCTCTTTTTTTTCGGTTCTCGGGCTTGCTCTGGAATGCCAGAAAGTCAGCACGGCGACAGATAAGCAGCAGATGTTTGCTGCAGGCTGTTCTCTGGCGTGTCATCGGGTGAGAACGTCCCATCGGGTATAAGATTACTGCCTCGAAATAATAGCGCCCGTTAGAGGGAAAGAAATGCTGTGCTTGCGAGCCGTTGTTCCGGAAGAGAGAAGGAGGAGAACGTTACCATCCTTCCTAAAGAAAGTTGAAAGAAGCGCTAGAGTTTTCTCAAATAAAAACTGCGTCTAACGTGCTCCAAAAGTGCGTCCAACCTTCGTTGAAAGTGCGTCCAATCGAACGTCAAATCTTCAAAGACTCAAATCACAAACGAAAAATGAACCCGTGCGACGATTTTTCCCGCACTAAGTAAACGTAAATACGAACGATCTAAGCGCATACCGATACGTGGTTTATGAGCTAAAGGCACGCTATTGTACTCCTTCATGATCGGTGCTTGTATTGACTCATCTAGAACCGCTCCTTTTTCGCGATTTTCAACTGACCGTTTTGACAAAACGAAATCCTGGTTTCACGCTCACCCCTTGTGTCCAGATAAGAACTTCTCGGTCGACCAACAGGTCTAGGGGGAAAGGCATTAGTTTTTTTGGCAGGACGCCATCATCGGTCCCCCTAGGAAAGCTCTCGCTTTAAAAATTTCTCTGGCTCTTAAGTCTGCTTACATGCTTTGAAATTGAAAGCGTAGCGATTATGGGACTTCGTTACCGCAAGATCGTGTTAGCGTCTGTTTGTTCGCTGTCCTTTCTTCGTCTTTTGGCGGTAATTACTTCGCGAGGCAAACTGGCTGCGGTTCACGCGACAGCTGCCCCGCAATCATAGTTTTTTGGGGCTAGCGTCCAGCTGTTGTACTCGCGCACCGTCACGTTCAGATGTCAGGTGGCACACCTAGCGTAACTCTTGCTACCCCTTCGCCACGGTGCCGAGTTAGCGCAAGGGTAACGCACTCGGGTCCAGCCCTCGAGACATGGGTTCAAAATCTACACAGGCCGAAATGGTTTTTGCGCTGTTTTTTTTTTTGTTGTTGTTGTTTACAGCAGCGGCCGTTTTTGTACCATTCCTTTTGACTCCGACAGCAATGGAGACAGTCGCTTTTCACATTTGATGAGATACATAAGTAAGAGTCTCCCAGTCGAAAAAGACGGAAGACGGACAGACGGATAGACGGACAGACAGACAGACAGACAGACAGACAGACAGACAGACAGACAGACAGACAGACAGACAGACAGACAGACAAGGAACTTTATGGGTGGTTCTGAGAGACTCCGATGACCCCCTTTTCAGGGGGGTGATGAAGCCGAGGGCCGCTCCCACGTTGAGGCGGGAGAGCCAAGCTTCACCGCCGCATCGTGGGCTCTCTGTACACCTATAACTGACACGAAAACTCGGAGCTTCGTAGTGCAGAGCTCCACTCTTCTTCGGTGCAGCTAATCGGGCCTCTCTGTAACGAGGGGCATCCCCAGAGCATGTGTTCTAAATTACTTTTCTGTCCACATCTCGGGCAGTGCGGACTATAGCCGTCTGGATTGATGGAGCGAAATAAAGCCAAGTTTGGATACGATCCTGTCTGAAGCATGCACAGTGCGATAGCCTGTGGTCTACGGCGAGAAAAAATTTCTGTAGTTTGTCGCATTTTCGCGTGTCGTACTGTCGTCTTGTCCTATTCTTGTCGTGTCGTGATTCTGATGCTCTGTCGTGTGTCGTATTCCTGTCCTGATTTTGGTGTTCCGTCGTGCCGAATTCCTGTCTTGTCGTGATCCTTGATCCATCAGTAGTTGCACATGGTTTGAATACTATTGCCCAGTGTGAAGATTAGCGTAAATGGCAGTTGTGTTGTGACTACAGATATGTAGTAGTAGTAGTAGTGCCACTTTATTTTACACTGGGTTCAGGGTAGGGGGGTGGCGGAGGCCCAAAGGGCCTCGCGACGTCCAGGGCTCTGTCCTTGACGGCTTCTTGCGTTGCGAGGTCAGAGCTCCCCAGAGCCTGCTCCCAGTGAGGAGAGGAGGGGAAAGGGGGGAAGGGGTCGCGCGGACACTCACAGAGCGAGTGGAAGAGAGTGTCCAGCGCGCCACATGAGGGGCAGTGAGGGGAGGTGAATTGGTGTGGGTGAGTGTGCACAAGGAGAGTGCGGTGTGGGAAAGTGTGGGTTTGTAAGAGCCGCCACATGTGCGCTACCAGCGGAGTAAGTGAAGGGTGCGGGGGAGGTAGGTTCCTGCGGAGGAGGCGGTAATGTTGAGTTATGTCCCTGTACGTAAGTAGGTACGCGTGGGACATTTCGGGGATGCCGTGTGTAGGCGTAAAAGAAACGGGAGCCCGGGATATCAAAGCTCGGGCGTGTTGGTGTGCCGTCTCATTACAACCTACGCCGGTGTGGGCCGGAGTCCACAGCAGCATCACGGGGTGGGCAGGGGGATTCTGAAGAAGAATTTTTAGGGCAGCTGTGGAAATGACGCCCTTTGTGTAATTTCGTATGGCAGTTTGGGAGTCAGATAAAATGATCTGGGGGGTAGGTAATTGAGTTAGGGCAAGGGCAATGGCTGCCTCTTCCGCAGTTACCGAGGAGGTGGTGGCGACTGTAGCTGAAGCCTGAGGGATTGTTGGAGAAGCGCCTACTACAGCGAGTGCGAAGGCAGGGTGGGTGGGGTAGGCCGCTGCGTCTACGTAGAGAGTATGCTCAGAGGAAGGGTAGCGGGAGAGGTGTGCTTGGGCTCGGGCTAGACGGCGTCCGCGGTGGTAAGCTGGATGCATATTTCGCGGGATCGGCTTAATTTGGAGACGCCCGCGGAGAAGCCGGGGGATGTGCGCTGAAGGATCTAGTATAAGCGGGGGGTTGGCATGAATTCGGTCGAGGATCTGCCGACCAGCCGGGGTCTGGGAAAGGCGCGTAAGCTGGGCCAGGCGATGGGCTTCGATTAGTTCGTCTATGGTATTATGTATACCAAGCGCGAGCAGTCGTTGGGTAGGTGCGTGGGGGGGCAGTAGCAGCACGGAGCGATAGGCTCTCCGAAGTAAGGCATCGAGGGAGGTACGTTGAGAGGGGGTGAGCTGTGCGTACGGGAGGTGATAGCAAAAACGGCTCACCAGGAAGCACTGCACAATTCGCAGCCGTTCTAATTCCGTTAGCCCATGTTTCCTAGACGTGATACGTTTAATGAGACCAATAGTCTGGATGGTGTGAGTGCGCAAAAGATGTATGGTGTCTGTGCTGCTCCTGTTGGCTTGTAGATGCATGCCGAGAAGGCGAAGCTGGGAGACCCGGGGGATTGGTTGTCCGTCCAGCATTACCTGAATGGTGGTCAGGGGAGTGGGTCTAATTCTAGGTGGAGGAAGGAGTAGGAGTGCTGATTTAGACGCCGAGCAAGTCAAGCCTGCTTGTGCAGCAAGACGGGAGACTGTGGCAGCCCCTGCTGAGAGTGTGGCCTCTATGTGGGCGTCGCTGCCTTGCGTGACCCAAAGTGTAATGTCGTCCGCGTATATTGTCGAGTGGAGGGACGGTATATTTTCTATAGCATTCGCGAGAGGGAGCATGGAGAGATTGAATAGTAGAGGCGAAAGAACGGCCCCTTGGGGGGTGCCTCTGTTGGGCATGTCGAAAATGTTTGATTTGACGGTGCCCAGTCGGAGAGTGGTGGTGCGATCGGTGAGGAAATTGCGTATGTAGGTGTACGTTCGATCGCCTAGGTGCAGTGTGTTGATGGAGCTAAGAATGGCGGAGTGCCCTACCTGATCAAATGCCTTATGGAGATCTAAGGCGAGGATCGCCGCATAGTCTCTGGTGGGGGGGTGTTGTAGAATATCATGGTGGATTTGCAGAAGGGCGTCCTGTGTGGACAGTCCGTGGCGGAAGCCTATGAGGTTGGGGGGAAAGAGGGAATGTTCTTCAAGGTGTGCGGATAGCCGATTATAAATGACGTGTTCGAAAAGTTTTCCGAGGCAGGAGGTGAGCGAGATGGGTCGTAGATTGGGCAGTGCGGGAGGTTTGCCTGGCTTAGGAATCAAAGTGATATCGGAGTGTTTCCAACTACGAGGTAGTGTACCAGCGTTCCAGTGTGCATTGAAGAATTGGGTGAGGTGCTTTATAGATGTGTCATCCAGATGGCGAAGAATTTTATTCGAGATTTTGTCCGGGCCGGGAGCCGTTTGCCGTCGAAGGGCGCGTAATGCTGCCTCTACCTCCTCTCGCGTAATTTCAGCATCTAGCTCCGAATTAGCGGTGCCGGTGTAGAAAAGGGGGGTGGAGTCAGAAGGAAATGGCTTCGGGATGTATGTAGTGTGGAGCTGTCGAAGGATGGCCTCTTGGGACAGGTTTAAACCATGGAGAAGCTGGGTTATACGCGTGTGTTGATGCGTTCGGGATTTTGTGGGATCGAGGAGATGACGGAGTAATGCCCATGTGCGACGCATGGAAAGCTTGCCCCTCATATCGTCGCATAGTTGGATCCAGCTGGTTCTGGCCAGATAGGTTGCATGTTTCGTGATTTCCTGCCGAAGTAAATTTAACTTTCGGCGGAGGCGATGGCGGTGTTTGTGACGCTTCCACCGTCGCTCGAGACTGGAATATGCTTCCCAAAGGTGAAGAATTTTGGAGTCTACATACTCCGCAGGAATGTCCGGGTCGATTGGGCGATCGTGCTCTTGCTTTGTACGCAGAATGTTAGAGACCCACTCCTCTAAGTCCTCCTCTGTGCTCCCTTGTGGGGGTGGTATGTGTTGGCTTTCTAATCGGAAGGCGTCCCAATCTGTGATAGTAGTGTGGGTGGGATGTTCATGGGGGGATAGCTGTAGCGAGGTGCTTAGCTCGGTAATATAGTGATCACTTCCCAGTGTATGTGGAGTAGGTTGCCAAGCGGCCGGACCGAGGCAGTGGGAGAGTGTAAGGTCGGGTTGGACGCTGGTACCAATTCGGGTGGCTAGATCGGGCTCATTGTGTGCTGTAATGTGGAGGGCTTGAATAGTGTCCCAGAGGAGGCGACCCTTCTTGGTGGTGCGGTGATAACCCCAGGCGATGTGAGGGGCGTTCAAATCACCTAGGATGACGAGTGGATGACGGTTGGCGATTGTGAGAGCAGAGTGGAAGAGGTCGCGGAAGGCATGTTTTGTTTGCTTCGGAGAACTGTATATATTGAGAACGTGGAGCCTGGTCTGTCCGAGTTTCTTCGGCAGTATAACGGTGAAAATGTGGGGGATGTCCGAACACAGAGTGTGCTGCTCTAAGATATGTTTATCGTTGAGAAAATTGACTTTGTCGTTACGGCATAAATGTGTGTCGTAACAACAGAAGGCTTTGTCGCAACAACTGGACTTCTGTTGTCACAACAAGGTTTTTTGTCGTACGACAGGACTTTTTGTTAGGTATTTGTGGTATTTCTGTTCTGATTTTAGACTGGGTGTTGATAGCCCTCATCTATGTCATGCGGCAAAATAAACGCTGTAGAAATATATACCTATATTGGAAGGAAAGCTTCTATGCCGACTTGAAGGGATGTTCGGGGGGGAGGAGGGGGGGGGGGGCAAGTGGGTCTTTATGGCGGTTGAAGTCAGCAAGCTGGATGTGTGTACCCAAGGAGGTACGAATACGCATTCAAGAATCAATTGTTCTCGCCACAGACCATCGGCCAGCTTGGGGAGCAAACTCGGGGCTCTATACTGCTCGTGCATTACCGCTGTTCATTGAGAATTGTGCTATGGGTGTGAGGGTAAAGGTTATAAGGCGTCAACTTTAAAGACCTTCTGACCATTTCACAGAACAGCCGCTTTTAGTCTTGACTGATGCCTTCATTTTCCCTCGTGTCGAACGCACGTGGTGCACTAAAAAGGGGGCATCCATGTGATTTATGAATATACGACGCGAACTCAACATTTGTGCCCCTTTCTTGCACACTCATGTCAGAGCATGAATGTCAGCGCACGTCCGTGCATGGACGCTGCACTCTTTCAAGTCTAATATAACTCGCTTCCTGTTCACGTCCAGTGTTTAAAACCACTTGTGAAAGGCGATAATCACGTAGTGTAAAAAAAGCTTCGCTGTAGGCTTTCCTAGACAGCCTCGAAGGGCGCAAAGTGAGTGAGTAAGCGAATAAAATTTGTCACCCCAATCGCTTTCTCGGGCCGCTGTCCCGGTGAGAGGTGTCTTCAGAAGAGTCCAGGATACCTCAGTGCTTGCTGGCGAGATGGGCCCTCGCCACCCGTATCCACTGGACGGCTAGGGCCGAGCTGGTGACCAGCTCGTCCCGCTGCTGGAATGTATAATGTTATGGAGCTGGGGAAAGTTGGTGTGTGCGGGCATGCAACTGTTATGTGAAAGAGGGTACCTAATTGTGGGCAGAGTTGACATGTAGTTGTGTATTATGCGCGAAACGTGGCGTAGAGTACGGTGTCGTGAGGGTATGTTCAAGTCTGCAGTTTTCGGAGTGCTCGTGTCGAGACATTTGTGGATGTGGTTTCGGGAACTTTCGTCGGAATAGTCGATAAAATGCAGAATATCTGTATAGGTGTTGAGGGAAGCAGAGGGTGTGGGTCGGCAGGTCAAATGATTGGTTTATGTGATCTCGGGCCGCGGAATGTACCGCCTCATCGTCCCGCACGTCCGTGTGGGCGTAGGTTCATACGATGTCGGAGAGGGGGAGTTTGGGTAACCGTCGGAAAATTTGGGGTGCTTGACTTGAAATGCAGCTAATGAGGCAATGACAGCAGGCTGTTCCGTGTAGATTGTGATGTACTCGTGATGCGTGTGAAAGCGAGGACTATGGCGGGTTCTGCTCTCTAGGAGTATGTAGTCAATGTGGTCGCAACAGCGATTTCTCGGTACTAGTGGTCAGTCACGGTGGCGACGTATGCTTTGTGTCGGCTGTGGGGGAGGCGCCGGTTCATCCAGTAGTGTCTAGGTGGATGTATGTTGTCCAGACCCGGCTTCGAATTCCATCTGATGAAGGATGTTCCAAGCGCAGAGCACTTTAGGCGCTCGCCTTGTCGCCCTACCTCGCTCGCTGGAACCACGCATATCGCCAGCGCGTTACGGCGTAGCCTGTCACGGTTCCTTCGCCGCGGCGTAACCCAGAGGCTTCGAAAGCCAAGCGGCTATGCCAGGATATACGTAACGTGAGGTAAGGCTCAGCTGGTTATTCTTAGCTTTCCTGGTTGTCTACGATTAGCTGATTATCATGTTTACTGCTACCTTGAGCAATTTCGTTTTATTACCCAGGTCTGTCTAGCAGTCCACTGAACTATACATTCTTAGCGAATTCCCCAATTGTGGTCATATATGGGCTGGTTGAGGGAAGCAAATTTCACAAGACTGTATATTGAAAACGATCTCTCTATTTTGGCCGTTGCTGGTTGCAATAGAGTAAATGGAGACAATCCACGATAAATTATGTTTCCCCCTCCTGGGTTATGTAACAGTTCATGAAAGCCATGCACAGATCCTGCAATTTCGCCTTCTTACCTGGCCAGCAGTCAGTTTTGACTTTTCACCAAGCAGGAAACTGTCATGGCGGAAGGGGGAGGAGCACATTGGCGGTGTGGGAATTTACAAAACCTATCGAACTCGCTCTGCAAGCCATTTGTGTATCCTGGGCAGAGTGGAGAGTGAGCGGAGTCTGCAGTCCAGCACAAGTGAAAGTGCGCCACTGTGAACGGTCGTATTCATGGGTGGCAGCCTGAACAACACATCCATATTTTGTTGAAACAGACAGTAGCCAAAAGACGCACATTTGCGGTAAAGTAGGCCCTGTGCACAGAACGCGTTTCATGTAATTCTCGGTTGAAACATCATGATTGGACACTTTTTGGGTGTTGGGCAAGACACGTGCAAAACAGGCAGATACCAACTGCCCGGAACGTGGCGCTCGAGATTTCACGCACACGCCGTTTGGGAATTCCGCCCGCTGTATTTACCGAAACCTCCCGCTACCTGGCTGGAGGCGACTGGGAGCTCCTCGCCCGAGCTACACTCCTGACCCCTACTAGGGCTCAAGATTACCTGGCGCGCCTTCCTCACCTAAGGGACACTCGCTAGGACTTAGCCTCGCCAGAGACAAAGTTTCTCTTTCTCTGTCCCTCCCTCTTTCTCTATTTATCTCTGTCTATCTCTCCGTCTGCTAGCTTGTCTGTCTGACACCCTGTCTGCCTGCTTGTCTGTCGGTGATGGGTCTGTTCTGCAGTGGATCACTGACTCACAGGCAGTTGGTGGTTAACTGATTACACACCAGTGGTTAACATGTCCGTGGCGTGCTCATGGTCACCCGTGGCTCACCATTGGGTCACCGACCAATGATCTATAAACCACAAATTGGTCGTAACCCACCAGGGACTCATCAATGATTTGTCCACGTGCCATCTACGGGTGCCCTTCTGGTCACTGGACCGACGGGTAGGTCGCGTGATCGGGGGGGGGGGGGGAGTGTAGCTACAAAGAGGAGGGTAGTACAAAGCTTCACAGTTATAAGTTGCCATAAACTATATCTTGTTATTCGTTTTTTTTTTTTTTTTTTTTTTTTACCAAGACCCGAACGTGGTCGGTCATCTTATCCCGTGTTCCAGCGTATAACCCCCGTTTGTTCCGTTTGCCGCATCGAGCAATCTCATTTGATTAGAAAATCGTCACTAAGCCTAAACTGTTCGTGTTTAATCTGCAATGTTTTTGATCTAGTCCGATGGTTCTAGAGGGTAGCACATTCAGAGATAAATGCGTTGTTGCGATTCAGGGCGCCGCTACCCGGTTCGCGCGGGCTGCAAGTTTTGTGCAGTGCTCCTGCGCTTTGCGGAAAGCCCGCCTTGCTAGAAAACGTGTGAAGGAATATAACTATAAAATATAAATATAGGAATATAAAACCTAGAGTGAAGGAATATAAATATTTGGGAGTGTGGATAAACGAAGGGGATAACTACTTAAGTACTCACGAGGAGCAACTTAAGGTTAAGGGAAAGCAAAACGCAGCTATAATGAAGCATAGAGCTCTGTGGGGGTATAACAAATATGAAGTAGTAAGAGGAATGTGGAAAGGAGTAATGGTTCCGGGTCTCACGTTTGCGAATGCTGTACTCTGCTTAAAATCAGACGTTCTATCAGGCCTTGAAGTAAACCAGAGAACGGTAGGACGTTTGGCCTTAGGCGCGCATAGAAAAACAACTAACGAAGCAGTTCAGGGAGATATGGGATGGGCGTCGTTTGAAGTTAGAGAAGCTCAGAGTAAAATATGTTTTGAGATGAGGTTGAGGCCAATGGATCAACGAAGGTGGGCAGCTAAGGTATTTAGGTACCTATACTTGAAAAGCGTGGACACGCAGTGGTTAAGAAAGACTAGAAGGCTAACGATGAAATACGGAAAGAACAGTGGGGAATCCAAAGCAGCCAAGGTAACCAAAAGAGAGGCAAGGCAGATTGAAACGAATAAATGGAAGGAAAAAATGGAAGCTAAAACGTCGTTAGAGATGTACAGGGCTGAGAAGATGAACATGAGAAAGGAAAATTTCTACGATAATTCCCAGGGCAGTGCTTTGCTTTTTGAGGCTAGAGTAGGTTGCCTGCGAACTAAGAGTTTTGTGGGGAAGTATTCACAAAATGATGGGGTATGCGTGGTCTGCGGAAAAGAAACAGAAACTATGCGGCACATCGTGTTAGAATGTGAGGGTATCCATCCAAATCTACATGAAGGGAATATTGGGCTTCCAGAAGCCCTAGGATTTAAGGGTATCACAGAGGAAATTAACTTCAAGGCTGTCGAGGGGACGAAAAGAAGATTAGAATGCTGGTGGACGAAAAGCAGAGAGGGGAATATTGCCTAGGACAGTTACCACCTGTAACAGGAAAAAAAAAGTATTTTGTGCCTAATAAGCTTTTTGTGCCTGCCCTAAGCAGCGCTAGTATTGAACCAAAAGTGTAAAACATATTAGTCCTTTTTGGTCAGATGACATGTCATCACCCCGATACAAAGGGGAAACCAATAGAAATGATCATCATCACCATCATCATCATCATCATCATCGTGTTGAAACAAGCACTTGTGTGGTCACTCAAGTCGTTCCAGCTACAAAATACAAAACAAACTGTTCGGAATGCCGAGTATTGAGCCTGCCAGTGTAGACGCCGTTCGCCGAGATCTCCTCTCCCCCTCTCTCAGGCTCAACGTGCGCCACTATTGCCGGCCCTCACGAATTTGGGAAAGAATGCGCGTGTGTCTGTACTTGTACTCTGTTCGGGCCCCGTGCAAAAGCACTAGGAAAGCTGTTTGGCCGTAAGCGCTTAGGGGATAAATATGCAGTGCCTGTGAGCACAGAACGCATTCTTTGGCAGCATCAGACCACGCTGTCGCTCTGTTCGAGCCATGCTGTATGGTCACTGATCATTTCTCGCTATGCTGTAAACCAGTTCAGTTCGCCCTCGACTTCTTGTCGTCACCACCAAGACAACAATTTTTGCTGGCCGGTCGACCACCACGCTACCACACATGACGGAGGTGACGGAGCCCGGTTCGGGGACGCCTTCCCGAGTGTAACAAAAACTTCGCCAGTGTAACAGCCTGCAGAGCAACCTCCACGGCATTCCATTCCCAGGCGATCATCTGTGCACATTGCTTTGTGGACTGCTTCTTCGAAGTTTTGCGTATTCTTGAAGTTCATTGCGGAGTGCAAGCTTGCTCCAATAAGCTTTATTTCTTCAAGCATCTTGCGCCGTCCTTGACGACGTGACCACATAATAGACGGAAACCTGTCGCGTGCCGTCATGCAAGCCGCCATAGGATCTATACGCCATGGCCTCCGTGATCGGCTGCCGGCGGCGTGCCGTTGCGCCGCCGGAAGCCGATCGCGGAGGCCACGTATACGCGCTCCTTTCTTCCTTAAAGGGGCACTGACACAAAAATTTTGCATCTTGTTTTTTTTTTGTTGCGATAAGTAGCTAGTGACCTACTTATAACCTGTAGAAACCTCATTTGCTTGAGCGTGCGACGGTTCTTTAATTAGAGGCATTTTCAATGCGGCCAGTCGCAGTTTCGGTTTCAGCGAGTGCCGCGAAACGATGGATTTTGTGGATTTTGTGTGAACAAAGCTGACCACGTGACCGTCGGAGGGATATCACAGAGCAGAGCCGCCGTAGCACTGTCGAATCCGCATCGACGGCAGTTTCTGAGAATGCCCCCACGTACTGATCTCGTGAGGCGCTTAATTAAAAAGCGACCGTGGATGTGACGCAGGCGCTGCGAGTGCAAATGCTACCGCGGCTAAAGAACGACGAACGACGCTCGAGACGGTGGGTGGCAAGACGCGCGCTGGGAGCAGCCGGCCGGTCTGCCTACAGGTCCGCCTACAGATGTGTTCGGCTCAGCACTGCGGCGGATATTCGAGTGCCGCTCTCGTAAGCGGCGCAGATGATAATTTTTAATGCAACCCGCCATCGCATCATTAACTCTTTTCTCACCTAAGCCACCATGGTCGGGACTTGGGGACAATTTCGTGCAGCGGTAACAAGCTATCACTCGAGCTACCTGCGCCGGCCTGGGCCACTTCGCGGCCGTGGCCGCCGCCTGCACAGCGACCGTGCGGCTAGCTCAGTGAGCTTTTCGTGCCTCCGGCGCGTTTTCGCATCCAATGGTTATAAACAGTAATAGAAACAGAGTGCCTGGAATCGCTGTAGAACTTTGGTCGCGGCCAGCTGCCCGATTAGCTGACGAAATCACGGCGCCTCCGCCGCCAACGATCGGGTCGTTCGTTCTCGAGAGCAGAAGCTCCGCCCTCCGGCCCTCCGATTGGAGCCGCGAGCCATGCGAGCCGGCGCAAAACGCCGGTAGTGCGGAAGCGGCAAACACAAACTCGTGACGTGTTTGGATGTTGTTTATTTACAATTGCGCGTGGTCCTCTGCTGGCTGCTCGGTTGCGTTTCGCACACTTCAAAACTGATTTTAAATATGTTCTAGGCTGTATTCGCCGCTGATATTTTGCAGATGATGTATGTGTGTTCCCACCAATCTATCTCCGAAGTTATCTCGCCTTCAAAATTTTGTGTCAGTGCCCCTTTAACGTGGCTTGCAACATGGTTTCTTGCAACAACTTTGAGTCCGATGAGCCATGCCGAGTACACACGAAATTGCTTTGATTGATTGATTGATTAATTGATTGATTGATTGATTGATTGATTGATTGATTGATTGATTCATTGATTCATTGATTGATTGATTGATTGATTGATTGATTGATTGATTGATTGATTGATTGATTGATTGATTGATTGTAGGGTTTAACGCACCGACGCAACGCAGGCGATGAGGCGCGCCGGAGTGGAGGGCTCCGGATTAATTTTAACCACCTGGGTATCTTTAACGTGCGCCGAAATCTCGTACACACGGGCGCTTTTGCTTTTCGCCTCCATCAGAAAAGCGGCCGCCGCGGCCGGGAACCGAACCCGCGACCTCGTGCTCAGTAGAGCAACGCCTTAGCCACTGAGCCACCACGGCGGGTAGACAAGAAAACGCGTCTTCCCGGAGCTTGACGGTAAGCGCGTTGAAGCGCAGCTGGCCTAGGCACTGGCGCCATATTTTCCTCCAGCATATATTAGTATAAAACTTTATGTAACGGAACGTGACGTGACAGGAGGAAAGACAGGGCGGGAAGGGAGGTGAGGCAGGCGTGGGAGGTATAAGTGCTGGACTGGAGGGCAAAGGTGTTTTAAAGGGAAAGCTTTCTAGTGGGGCCGATGGCGTTATGTCATTTCCTCGTAGACCGATTGGTCGACCGAAAAACTCTGATAAGATCTCTGGACAAACGGACCGTGCATGAAACTAAGCTTTCATTGCGTCAAAGCGGTTACTTGGAAATCGCGAAAGACGGGGAACGGCTTAGATGAGACAATGCACGCATCGATCGTGAAGAAGGAGTACAATATCTTTATCTCATAAACCCGTATCGGTACACATTTACATCGTTCCTATATGTGTTTACTTAGTGCGCAATAAATCGCCGTTTTCGTTCGTTCTTTCTTGGCGATTTGGGTCCTTGAAGCTTTTGACGCTCTTTTGGCGCAGTTTTCATGTCAGATAGCTTTCACGCTTATCTCAACTTTCTTTGCGCAGGGATGGTAAAGTATTTAAAGGAGCCATGAAGAGAAAACACAAGTTTGGTTCACTCAAAGGATTGACTCGTTAGAATCATACTGACACCGCTTTTAACGTAAACTTCTCTCAAATAACCTACATATTTAGGAAAAAACGGAATGGCCATGCGACCCACTACCTCATTTCCTGCACCAGAACCTATGATGTCATACAAGACAGCTCTGCGACTGGCGGAGGGCGACAAAAGCAAACGCAAATTAGGCAGAGCTTATAAGCTTGCCGATCGAGCTATCTGCGCTTAAATTTAGGGCACATACTTTTTAAAGCAGTAAGAATGGTGGGACTAACAGCGGAAGTTACGAAGGCACACATAACATAGAAGTACCGATGCGTATACTGCTGTTGGACTGCGCGCACTACGCTTGGTTTATCTGCACAGAACTGCGGGGCTTTGGGGTTGTTTCAGACGACACTGGCCGATTCACGCAAGCGACGATGGCTTACGTGACCGTATTTATCGAGCGAGCACCATGTTTCACGAAACGATTGTCTCCATGAACAAAACAAGCCAGGTAAAATACGTTCACAAATAAACCTAAGGCAGAGAGCGGCTTGCCGTGGTGTGGTGGCGCCATCTAGGTTCACTAACGGCACACGAGGCCCTGTGATGTCACTGCAGACCACAAACACGCACGATATAGCGCGAAAATCAAAATTTTAACTTAAAGTAATTCATTCTTCAGTGAATAAAGCATCGTTTGCATTCGGACAAGCACTGGGGGCACGTAAAACACGAACTCTTTCGAATAACACAAACTTTTGTTTTGTCTGCATGGCTCCTTTAAGCGAAGAGGCCGAAGTGCTACGGTCTTACGACGGCGCTTGCACGGAAGCAAGCAGCAAGCATGTATGCAGCCATTTTGTTCGGCGAACCAATTTACCTCTAGCCCCCGTTTGCATCCCCCACATGCGCTCCCAAAGGGGGTATCTTGGACGGCTTACGTTCCTATCGGGTTATGGCGCGTGGGTACGAATGGCGGCTGTACACTACGCGAAATGGAGAACGTGAATGGTGGTGGCGCCACAGCGGCGATCGGCCTGAAGTAAGAGGGAAAGAGTGTGGCGCCGGCGCTGCAGCGGTGTGGGAAGCTTCAGGGCTGCGCCATGACCACCTGCATAACCAGCCGCCCATCACGCAAGACGCAGCAGCAGCACGGAGGAATGGGAGGGTATAGAACAAGCAACTCAACACCTCAAGGACAGCAGCACTGGCATTTCACCATCACAAAGTAAATTGGACCCAATTTCTCTGCGACATGTCTGTGTGCATTACGATCTCTTGCTTTATAGCATACCTGAAAGCCTATTTTAAAGCTGTGGCTTATATAGACTGCAAGCTATTTATAGCCCACTCACCCAAGTGCCTTTGAGAAAACGTAGTGCAATCCAATCGCGTCCATGATATAAGGTCACCCTTGCACGGAGAAGTCACCTTATCTGCGTGATGGTGAAAAATAAGCATTTTTGTAGGTAATCCTCAGCCGAATCGAGGGTGCCTAAGCTTCACTAATTAACGGGGTTAGATTATCTTTACTGGCGCGTCCATGCCCACCTCCGCGCTCATAATTTCATCACCGTAAAAACGGACGTGAGCAGGAGGGGCGAGGACGAAATACAAACGCTATGATCTTGTGCTGGTAAAATACCTCGGGGACGAAGAGACTGCAGCTTACTGTGGTGGAAGGTGCAACGACGAGACACGCCGTCGAAAAGGACATGGGTCGACGTGGATTAAACGTCTGCGGAGTCATCCCACATTGAACAGGACCAAAAAAAATCACCATCCTTTCCCAAAGAAAGTTGAGAGAAGCGCGAAAGCTTTCTAACATAAAAATTGCGTCAAAAGTGCACCAAACCCTTTGCTAGAAGTGCGTCCAATCGATCGTCAAACCTTTAAAGACCGGAATAGCCAACGAATAATGAACACATGTGACGATTTTTCGCGTTTAAGTAACCGCATCTACGAACGGTCTAAATGTACGTATATCGATATGTGGGTTATGGGATAAAGCTATACTATTATACTACTTCTGCATGATCGATGTGTGTATTGTCTGTAGCCTAGAGCCCTTCCTTTCTCGCGATTTTTAGGTAACAGTTTTGACACTATCGAAGCCCGGCTTCACGCATACGCCGTGTGTTCGGAGATCTTATGAGAACTTTTCAATCAACCAATGGGTCTATGGCAAAATGCCTTAGTTTTTTGCCAGGACGCCATCAGACCCACTTGAAAGCTTTCGCCTTAAAATTAGACATGCAATGACCATGAACGCAGGTACAGACAATCCTTCAACATTGCTCATAACATCCTTGCAGCGTTAGAGAAATGTTAGCTGAAACATGCTTTCCTCCAAAGTGATAAATTTGGCGTGCACAGCCATTCCCCATCACTAACGTACACAAGTGAGTGCATCTTGGAGGCTATTCAGTAATAAGATGAGTTGCGTTTTTCCGCGGCAAAAAGAACCATGCCTCCTCTCAAAAGAAACAGAAATCACGTCCTCCGATATATTGATGGCGTATTCACATCCGGTGGTCTCAGAGGGGGCGCACGCCAGTGTTTCACTGTGCTTAACGTCTTCTTGTTCTGTTATAGTGTATGGTGCCTGTTAAAATTATCCACGCCTTATAACACTGCGACTACTTCCTGTTTCAATCAATCTCACTTATTTGCATTGCTTGCCATTTTCCTTCTTGTTTCCAGTTCGGTGTTGTAATATTGGCTGTGCCTGATTCTATATCGGCACTGTATACATAACTGTGCACCCATTTTTGTTGTAGCACTTACTGGGCTGCACTACAGTGAACCCCATTTATACGTTTTCTACCGGACCGAAGGGCAACGCAATCGTCACACGAGGCTCAAGTGACACCCAGGGCGTACATCACTGCGTAAGAAGCGGCCGCCATCAACTCTTCAGCTTTCACCCTGGCCGTTTCCATATCCCCGTTTCATGTGGCCATATAGTGGCGGCGACTCCAAACTCGCACGCGGTTCCCCAGTCCAGCCAGGCCAAGGCTTGTCAAAGTTACAAATAGCAGTCGGCCAGTATTGTTCGTGCAGGTTGGGTGTGCCAGATTCAGACGTATCGTATACGGGAACGTTCCTACGGTTGCGACGCAATGGAGGCGAAAAGCAAAAACGCCCATGTGTACGAGATTTCGGCGCACGTTAAAGATCCCCAGGTGGTCAAAATTACTCCGGGGCCTCCACTACAGCGCGCCTCATCGCCTGCGTTAAGTCGGCGTGCTATACCCTACAATCAATCAATCAATGAATTTTTCGTTTGTTTCCTTTGTTCGTTATCGCAGATGGGCGGGGCCATCATCACGTACACGGTGATCCTGGTGCAGACGAGCCAGGGTCTGAGCATGTGAAGCACTGGGATAAACGCCGTGACACCGCAACGGGAAGCAAAATGGAACCTGGCGGAGCCAACGGCGGCCGCCTGGACTGCAAAAAGCCCGCGCGGTGCCGCCAGTAGCGCAAGCCTGCCTGCCAACGTCGTGGCACTTTGCCTTTGTGTAGCCAGCATATCATGAGTCGCTGTGAGAAGAAAGCAAGGACAAGGACACTCCCCGGCAATGCACATCTGCGCGCTGACACTTTTGTTTTCCATTTGAAAGGCGCCCCGAACGATTATCTCGATATATTATTTACAAACTGCCTTCGCAAAAGTTTGGAATTATTTTTATATTATCCCACGACTTGTTTACACAGTATGACTTATTATCGTGCAGTGTTTACGCAGGAACCCCAACCCCAAGTAGTTAGCGCGGGCGCATAGCGGAACTCTTTTTCCTGGTCGCTGCCACTGGCTGCACAGCGCATGCGCACACCCCACCAAACTGCTAGTGTATATTATTTGCATGGTGATGCATTTCTGCACGGCCTCCTTATTTTATATAAGGGAATTTTCTGATTCTGACTGTCGGATTAACCGATAGATTGGTCGAAGCCAATGAACGCGTGTGGATGGTGGTCGCTAACAACCACTTGGACGTCTGCATCCAATGAGAGTGAATTCAGATGTCGCTCTAATTGAGGCAAACCTTTACGGAGTGAAACTTGGAGAACGTCCACCCCGATTGCCGAGTGACTTACGCGTATACTGCTGCCAAGAAGGAGGCCGCCGGTTTATTTCCGAGGCGTGTTTTTGGAAGCGTAAAACAAAAAAACACCCCCATTTACGAGTTTTTACGAGTGACGATCCGTAGAAATTTTTAAATAAATTTAGTTCATTACTACGGCGCCTCGTATCCTGCAGGTGTACCTTCAACAAGTAAAAATGCAATATTCACTAAAATTTTTAAAAGCTGAGAGCATTTTGGGCAACATGTTGAAAACCTCTCCAACTCGCCTCAACCCTTATAGTGTTAGATGGTAACTACGAAGAAATAGTAAGTGTTAATGCCCCGCTTGAAAGCTAACAATGCGTAATGCGTGCGGCTTGTATTAGTGCGTGCATTGTCATTGCATGGCGGTTCGGGTGTTCCCGTTGGCAGTATAGTTCGAGGGCTGTGGACGGCAAAAACTGAATCAACGTACAGAAGGGTGTGATGCACGCTTTAAAACCCAGCTAATACTACAGTAACCTTAGTGTGTAGTAATCTAACTCGAACGTCCACTATTAGCAGACGTTTGTACAGGTGAGGAGGAGGGTAGGGTGATTAGAAAACACTTCAAAATGTGTGTTCTTTGGCAATGTCAATAAACTGCATTCTCCGATGTTTGGAAACTGTGCTCGTCAGTTAGGACTTCAGTCGGGGCGGCATGTTTCTGAGTTTATCCAGGGCATAGCGTACCCTGCTTCAGAAAAAAAAATCAAGTGTGTTGTGACATGTTCCTAAGTTCTATCCAGGGCATAGCGTACCCTGCTTCATAAAAAAAATCAAGTGTGTTCCTTTTTTATATAATGACGCTGTAATTTGTCTTTGTATACATGGCGTTCTGATGCTCCGCCTTGGCCGTCAACCGCCGTTAACAATGCGAATCTTTACAGAATTAGAGTAACAAGCTGCGGAAATTCAAGCACCGTGAAAATTAGTTTGAAGCCATTCAAAACTTTTCGATATCTTGATAACAGCCGTTGCCTTGCCACGTTTCTAGTCGTCATATTGGTATTTGCATTACCCTTCGTGACTAAGGCAGTATCAACTAGTTTCCGTAAACTAGTCGCAGATCTGAGTTTCTTGCAGTAGTTTTGTATCGCTGTCATTACACAAAAAACTATAGAAATGCCTTTTTTACGCCTCTAGACATCTGACACATAGCAGTACCAAGCCCATGCTATAAGTTGTCCACACACAAATGAACCGTTTCATGAAACAAAATTTGCTGTATTGAAATACCTTTGCGCATAAGCGTAGGCGCATTACTTGTCAGCCGCCTTTTTGTTTAATGGAAATAGCATGTCTCTGGTTTCGAAAAAAAGATATAACTTCGCCGCTGTCGAACAAACTTTCAAAAATTGAATTGCTACCCCCCCCCCCCCCCAAAAAAAAAGAGAAAATCACAAACCGGCCCAACATAAAAATTCACCTGAATTTTTTTTAGAAAACAGAGGACGCGGTATCTTACTTGAAACGCAGCACGCAGTACTGGTGCTACATCGCTCTTCATGTAGCAAATCCTTCTGGAGCAGACATTTTCTACAACTTGTGGTTTTGATATTGAAGTGTGAACAACGTTCAGACGAAGAACTAAGTAGGAGTGTACACAGCACAGGCACTGAAAACAAACTCGGAAAAGGGCGAAATGCTGTCAACGGCGAGAAGGCACACCACAAAGAAAGACAAACCTAAAGAAGTCTTGCTCTGCAAGAAACGTGAGCGCGGAGTCAATGCCTTCAAAAATGTTGCAAAAAAAAATCTTAACACACTTCCTATCTGATTTCCTTTAAAGCGAATGCGCCAACCAAATTCATCCCTTCTGTCTATTACTGGAGAAGGCGACAGAGTTAGAGCTCTGGGCGGGTTAAATGTTCACGCCCAACCGACAGGCTGTCGGAAGTCGTTGGCATGCAGGCCGGAAGCAAAGGAGGGGCTTGCGCAGGCAATGACAAGTGACTGGAAAGGGGCGTACAGACGGTTGTAGTTTGCGCGACACTTCCGACATTTCTGGCACTTGAATTCTCCTCCTTAATGAATATTTTAAACTTGCTCCTTTAAGGATAGCACCATAGTTTGAACAAAACTACATCTAAGCCGAAGCGTCCATGGCGTCAATACAATTCCGTGCCAGTACGATTCTGCACTGCAAAATTCGAAACTTGCTGACTGTGACAATAATTAATTTGTGCTTTCAACAAAAAAAGAACGCAGTGGCGTTGTCGGCCTAAACTGGTTCACCAACAGGATAAAAAAAGTGATGGGTAGGTTTTATGCCTTTCAGTTCTCAACCGGAAAGCATCAATAAAAATAAACACCTGGAGGAAATAGTAATTTACGTTTAAAACATAAACTCCCTGCTTCCGTACTCTTCTGCAATAACACTTTCCTTTTTCATTCTGTGCCGTAAAGTTTCCACTCGACAGCGATTAAAAATGTACCGCTGTAATCGAGGGTCCGAGTTTAGTAGGTGTGCAGTATCAATGCGAACGTGCACTTGTAAAAATTATTCAACGTTAACGGCGAGTATACATTTATTCGCCGGTAGCGTTTACGGAACAAGTGCGCCAAAAATACAACTACATGTTGTTTATTTAGCTAAACTGGTAAACATTTAAACTTGTAATTACAGTAAAAGCTCGTTACTTCGAACTCGAAGGGGACCATAACATTGTTCGAAATAAGCGGAGTTCCAATTAGCGGGCGGGCGCTAGAATAATGGATATCGCACCACACTGCGCGGGCAGAACACAAAGACGCCACCTCTGGACTCGTTATCGCGACGTAGGCGCTACTAGACGTTTGTGGCAGGCGATTTCGTAAATAATGTTTCGTAAATAATAATGGCATGCGACGGAGCACTGCCGCCGGTGGCGCACCGCCATCTCGGAAGCGAAATAAGCTGTTGCAGTAGCGTAGAGCGGGCGCCACGCTGTTTTTCTGTTTCGCTGTTTTGCATCTCTAGCAAATTTGGTTTGGTTTGTATTTGCAACACATTGCAATCACTATGCGCAGACTTGTTCTGCGAGGAGCGATTGAAACCAGGGGATCATAGTTCGAATTAACCGTTCCGGATACCGACGCGTTCGAATTATCGGGAGTTATCCCCCATTGAAATATACTTGCTTGGCTGTGCCGGGACAAGGGCGTGAGTTCGAGTTAACTGGAAGTTCGAATTAACGAGCTTTTACTGTACAAGGTGAGGAAATCACGCTACCATCTAAAAGTGGCGTAGTGGTCAAGTCGGAGGCAAGACGGAGCTGCTGGGAGATATCCTCACTGTGACAATTTCGGACAGACGGGCCATACAGTACGTCTCTATTTTCCGAGCACAATAGCAGTCGCACTACAAGGCTATGTCTTGTACTTGGAAATCGAAACAAAGCATGCTTAGCGTAATCGCCAGAGTTTCGCCACCACCCTCCGAAACCACATTGCAGTGCAAGTACGCGCCGCTATTGACCATGGCGTGAGCCATTGCCTCAGTCAAACCGCAAATCCTTCTCGTGACAACTGTTTACCGCCGGAAACAGTTGAGCACGTCTTGCTAGAATGCCCGACATACAACCAGGAAAGAAACCACCTCGCATAGAGGATCGAGTGTCTCAACCGCGTTCTACCTCCTTGAAAGATCTTCTTGAACTCTCGACGTTTCTAGTATCGCAGCGCAAAATGTAAGCCGCATTATTCGATAGTTTTCACATCGGCGCTGCTGATGCGATTTTGGCGTAAATATCCTCTTCCTGTGCGATCATTCGGACTTTTACCTCACCCACTCTAAGCTACATCTTAACTTTTTTTTACCTCTTCCTTTTTTTTTCCTCTCTTTTTCCGTCCTACTCCCTTTAGGGCCTTAAGTTCTTCCTCCGGGTTCCCGAAGAGTACCACTCAGACAACAAAATGACGGCCGACCTCTCTGCTTCCCTAAAATAACAGCTCTCCATCTCTCTCTATCTCTCTCCCACACGCACAGACAGACACGCACGCACACACACACACACATAAACACATACACACACACACACACGCGTACACACGCACACGCACACAGACACACACGCACAAACACGCACGCACACACACACACACGCACGCACACACACACGCACGCACACACACACGCACACAGACACACAGACACACACACACACAGAACCACACACGCAGACACGCACACGCACGCACACACACACAGACACACACATACACACACACGCACGCACACACACACGCACACAGACACGCACACGCAGACACAAAAACGCACATGCACACGCACGCACACACACGCACACAGACACACACGCAGACACGCACACGCACAGGCACACGCACAGACACACACACATACACGCACGCACACAGACACACGCACGCACACACAGCGTGAGTTCGCGGCCCTGAATCTGTTCCAGCGCAGTCATCTCCGACACGAGCAAATGCGCAGAGCTTTGCTGGAATATCGGGAAAACACGTAAGTTGGGGTATTTGCTTTTTTGTCGGGGCTTCGGGCCAGCATTCACGCATTTCACCCGAGATAAATGCCGTCGCCTGTGAGCAACACATGACTGCGAATTCGGCGTCGGTGCAATGACTGTGACCTTGGACTGCATGTCTGTAGACCGGGAAACCTGCTTCCAGCTTCCTGGAAAGCTTCTGGCCTCCTCCTCTTGGCACCATCGTTGGTTGCAGTAGCGGCACTTCCGCCTCCTGGCCACGTGATCCCTGAACACCACTTCTTTCGGGACGCTTCTTCTCGCATTGAAATGACGTGGTAGTATTGAAGCTCTTTCTTCAGTCGTTTACCCATAAGTATTTCATGTACGTTGCATCGTACATGATGATACACTGGACATAACAAATTAAGCTGAAACTTTCCGTCCACTCAGTGCTTCTTCATGAACACAGCTGGGGCGGTATTCTCGAGTTTTGTCCCTTTTGCGTCCCTTTCAAAAGTGTCCCTTTTGGCGAGCCCTGATTGGCTAAAAGAAAACAACCGGAAGTGACGTAACGCAAGCCCAACAAACCTACTGCGAATGCCCATTGCTTCACCGGAAGTACGTCACGATGAAAGGGACTCAAAAGGGACGTTTTCAAAAGGGACAGTTACGAGAATACCGCCCCTGTTTTGTTTTCGTTATCTTTGAGCAAAACAGCACGCATCTGGGCCGCAGTTTGATCCTTATCCGACAAAAATCGACCTAGATGATTGGTCATACCGAGCAAGCTTCCTGTACTTTCGTCATATGTTTTGCTGCTTTACATTCGTAATAGTGCTGTCTTTCTGTGAATAAGGCTCGGTGCATTTATCATTACAAATATGGGCCACAAATATTACCCGATTAACCCCACACGGGCACTTTTCTTGTTCAGAGTCACGTACGCCCTTGCCAGGCGCAGCCTCACGTCAGCTAAGCAATCATCATGCGTGGCTATTGTGTGACAACAATTAAAAACTGGCACCAAACAAGAATTATTATAAAAAAACCCGAAAGAAGCCCTGTTCACAATGTAATTAAAGTCATCCACGATGTTGTCAAGTGGCACGCCCCACTAGAATTCAGACTTTTTTTGTAAATACCTCGAAGTGGTGGTTATCCCGACCGTTTGTCTGAGAAAAAAAAAAGGTATATTTTGAATGGGATCAATGTTGTAGTCAGCCGTTCGGAGTCCTCACGTATTCGAACATTGCGGACCACGCGAAGGCGTACATCTTCAAAAACCATGCCTGACCTTTCGGAGAGCCTAAAGCTTGATCGACGATAGGCAGCGTAAAGCGCTCACTAACAAAGTTTGGCTTTGCAAGATCTACGCATACTCCGAGTTCTCCCGATTTCATTTTTCATCATTACGACTCTTGCGAACCCCGGCGTGGGCCAATCTATTTCTCTTATTGTTCTTACGTACACGAGCATCTTTATTATGGGCTTTAGCCCTTCAATCAGTGCAATCGGCACTCACCGCTGGATGGTTCTGGCATGTGAAATTGCACTTTTCTGTAGCCCTATAATGAACTCCCTCGGTATATTTCCTATGGGCTATGACCCATGCGTGACAAAAAAGATCTCTTGCGGACTTTGCCTGCAGGAAGTGAGTGGGAAAGCCTAGCGGCAACCAATGCCTCCAAATCTGGTATCCGAAAATTCCGCCACGGACAGAGCTAATGACGTGGAACCTTTGTGTTTTTTTAACAGCGAAGTTTGTCAGAAATTAGTTGATTCCGGCGTTTGGTAGATCAATCAATCAACCTGTATTTGATAGATCAATGGAGTTAGAGACAGCCGTCTTACCCACTCGGCGACGACAATTTTTTTTTCTTTATTGCCGGATTTGGACATCAACAAAAAGATATCAACAACAGGGGTAAAACCGCTAACGCTGTGGTTGCTAGCGTAGATTAATTAAAAACGCGGCGTTTTTAATACTTTTTCCACTTCAAAAAGCCAGTCCGGTACACATGGCTGGGCCTTCCATACTTCTACGATTCTTCTGACGTTCTTGCAGAAGTACTGCCTTGCTGGCCTGGCATCAATATCACTGCTGCGGAGAGCCATGCGAGATCTCCATATCCCGTGCAAGACCAAAAGCATTAACGAATCATAAAGTACACCATTACCGTTCTCTACACACAGGAACCGTATACCATGACAAGCAAGAGGGAAGTACTTTTTAACGCGAAGTGTTTTGTTCTCGGATACACAGAGATTTCACCGACGTCATATCCGTCACGGAAACGACTTCAGTACAACGGAGCAAGCGGCCTGTAAAGGGTGCATCTCTGCACACTGGGTCTTCTTGATGGGAAGCAACCTTTAGTTCTAAAGAGTACGTTATACTTCGGGTTGTTCGTTTTCAGGTTTTATATCCCTTTCAGTCACCGTGTCTCCATTGGGAGACGCGACATTTTTCGTCGTTTTCCTCGGGAAAACGAAAAAATTTCATGCTGCAGAGCGGTGTGGCTGACAGATTTCCACAGGGCGGCCTGCACATTAAAGAATTCTTAAAGTATATCCTTTCTGCGTACGACGAGCTTCCTTGGGGTAAAAAATATGGCCGTTTCATTCTGGGAAGATGGATGACCTGCGATGCTGAACGCGGTCGACGAAGGGCACGAAACAAAACACGTGTGTTTGTACTTTGCGATTGAGCATACTTCCTAGCCATTTAGCTGAATGAAACTTGGAGGGACTCGAGCTTTATTCGAGCGAACAAACATGGGGGTGCCAGTTTCCTTACCGCATCGTAGGCATCTTACTGCCTGTGTAATGCACAACCCAATACGCTCGACCAGTGAAGACACCACGCAAATCTCATTCGGTTGTTTGACGTCCGCGTGTAAGCCTCTCCGCCAGCACAACGGACATGTCATCAGTGAGGGCATGAAACATATAGCTTTGCGTGCACGCCCCCCCCCCCCTTCCCTCAACTCCCTAGACGTGCACGCATACATAGGCAACCGATTATGTGCGAGTGCTTAAACGTGAAAGACACCGGCAAGAAGGAACGCCCGAGCGGCGCCGACTAAAGCAGCTTCACCGGAATAAATCGGGGGAGGTTGCTTCGCAGCAATAGAGAGTTTAGCCACGGCCGCTCGATGGAAACTAGGTCCGGCCTGCTCATTCACGCGCCGGCAATGGGCGGCGGCGTGAGAGCGGAGTTGTCAGTTGCCGCCGCTACTTTCGGCGGGGGCGCCACGCATCGGTGACAGCTCCCGCGGCGGTCGCTTCGGGGCGCCTACGGAATACCGACGGTCATCGTTCCTTCAAACGTCGTTCACTCGCGTTGTAACATGCGTATCTGGAAAATAATAACACCACAATTTACGGCAAAGACATGCCTTCAACATCTAAGAATTTCATCTGTTTGACGGCGGTAAGTAATTCTTGCTCGCGGTTTAAAAGGACGAAAGCGATGCGACCGCTCCCGCGACCCAGTTCCCGCGATGTTCGGGAATATGACTGTAGATGTTACAATGCCAATTCGGTTTGAACACTGCAGCCCGTTTGTGCTGGAAAATAAAACTCTGTTAAGCTGCCATTCACCATATGCTAATTGAAGGACAATGTTAAAACGGCCGTGTTTTAACATGGCCAAGCACAGGCTCAGCAGCACCAGGGCTGTCTCATGTTTGAATTCAGGCACGGTAATTTTGCCCCGAACTACGTGTCCCCAAATGCGGAGAAATAGTTGGCCACATCACTTAGTAAACCAGTTATTTACTCGTTAAACAGGGACGTAAAATGCTGAGATGCGCTGCGAACCTGATTGTTTTGCTAGAGAAACACCTGCGTGCTATCGGTAATGTGTTTGTGGTTTGCTTTCTTCTTTCCGTATTTCGTTTGAATCGTGGTTTGATTTCGCATGTGCGATCGAGTGTCCCGTATGTGTGAAATTTGTTGTGTGAAGTCTGAAAGGCCGCTTGGGTGTGTATTCAAAGATGTA
Source organism: Haemaphysalis longicornis (assembly GCF_048455015.1). Taxonomy (NCBI): domain Eukaryota; kingdom Metazoa; phylum Arthropoda; class Arachnida; order Ixodida; family Ixodidae; genus Haemaphysalis; species Haemaphysalis longicornis. The sequence goes on from NW_027526422.1 coordinate 153,647,045, forward strand.
ATAAAAACTGCGTGCGAGTGAGAACTTGTGTATTTCTGCGTGATTCTATGTCGTCTAGCATTTGCACTGCTTGTCGTGTTTCAATTTGAACAGCAACGAATTAGCTCAGCTTCCAGTTTTAGTAATCCGTACATGTTAACTTCAGGAGAACAGCAACGAATTAGCTCAGCTTCCAGTGTTAGTAATCCGTACATGTTAACTTCAGGAGAGTGGAACCGGAATAACCCGGGCAAGCAACACGGTTGGAACACGGACCCTCGATGGGATCCATCGAGCAGCCGTGGTCGGAAGGATTAATGCGGCTTGCACCATCGCGCGTGGGCGACGGGCGAGGTCATGAAAGCGAAGCTTACGGTTGTCGCTTGTACTCGCAGTGGGGCGCCACGTATCAGCGCAGACTACGGTTTGGGCGCGAAAAGCAGCAGTGGTGGGAGCGTTGAAGCTCGCGTGAGCGCTTTGAGCTTTTCGTTTCGCATACTTCTGCGCATTGCGCGCTTAATATAACGTACTAGTGTGCTTCAGGCTATGAAATGCCTAAGTACTGCTGCGTGCCGCGCTGCAAGTCGAATTCCTCGAAAACCTCGGACGTCTGCTACCACGAGTTTCCGGCCAAAGAGCAACTCCGTGACGCCTGGCTGCACAACATCTCCCGTCAAGGTATCGACAAGGGCAGCCAATGGAAACCAAGCTCCCGATCAGTCGTTTGCTCGCTGCACTTCAAAGAGGATGACTACAAGGTGGGATTGATGCGCAAGTTCTTGCTACCAACAGCGGTGCCGACAAGATTCCCGTCGTACCCAACGTACATGCAGCCGGGAAGCCCGAAAAGAAGGAGGGCGCTTGTTCGGCCGCCGCTCGAGGCGTGTGCGCCGTCATCTCAAGCAAGCAAGGAAGAGCAAGTGAGCACAATTGTTGCATAAAATTAAACGATTGAACGTTCAATTCTGGACCTAACTGGGAATGAAGAAAGAGATCAACCGCACTCACCGGCAGAGGAAGACACAATCCTGTACGCTCTCACGGACATGCTATCATGCGGCCAACGTAATTTTGAGACTCGAGAATGCCAGACTTGGTTCGATCTGGCAGGCTTTTTCGATAACACCAAGAGAAATGCCCGCCGCCTTAAAATGAAAGAAAACAGACTAAACGAAAAACTACAAAAACTGAAAAAAACGCTGCGACGAATTTCGCGAACAAGTGGAGAAGTTCGAGGAGGACTGCGCTGTACAGGCAGTTCGACACAGCAGACAAATTTGTAAGCTCCTTTCAGACACCGTATTCCCACACCTCGCAGACTGTCCGCTGATGTGGTGCGCCATCAACAGGGACCCGTACCACTGTCATGAGCTGTGCGAAATGGTCTTGAAAAAGCTATTGAGGCTGCTTCTTGCCACCTGGGCTGGCGACGTTAATAGCTCTGTGGAGAATTCACTGAAGCTTTGCGAAAACATTTCTCGCCAAAGGTTTTCCGCTTGTGAAGCTGATGGCCGGTGAGCCATAGGCGAAGAGGACTTACATATTTTCTGACAAACCCAATAAATCCCCCTTTAAATGGTGTATTAAATTTATCCTTGATGTCCCAGCGATTTAATTTCAATTACCTTTCAACTGTATATTACTTTTTGCAACTAGTGTAAATCAAAGAACGACTGCCACAGTTTTACCCCATTCCAACTGCATCCTTTCCGAGTTTTGGTTCCCATGTAAATAGTGCTCTTGTTGCAATTAATCAGTTCATAGTTGCGTTCACCGTGTCCACTTTATTCGTGTGTCCTCCATAATTTTGTGTACCCTGTAACCTAACGCGCAGTCTAACAATATTTCCAAAAGAAATGGGCCAATGGACCCTGAAAGGTATTAAGATTATTCCAGTTCCCTTTGAAAACGCAGTTAAATCAAGGTGTGAAAATATCCAGTCACATTTGTCAAACGCGCATTGAGAAATGCGCGTGTACGGCGCAGCATAAAACGTTTACGTAATTTTTACGTACGCGCAAGTTATAACGTCTTTTGTTATAAATAAATGCGGTTGCTCAGACTAGCTTGCCACGCCAAATATTATTCCTGAAAGCCCTGGGAAAGTCTTTAGAAAGAAATCCGCCTATTGCGCTCGACTTTGTCAATGCGCCACATGATAATGTCGCATGCGGCGCGCTAAAAGGAAAACAAATTTAGCGCTGTGCCTACTTCTGAAATAATAGTTAGTATGTGACGCCTAAACGCAGTCCTTCCGTTCCGTTCTTTACGTTGTTACCGGGTTGCCGGGACCGGTCTACGCCTGCGCACGCGGAAGGGCGAGGAGGCGCGGACATGGCGAAGGCAGGCGCGCGGAACTAATCCCCCTACCGTGACGAATGCCCAAGCGCCCAGACGGGTCCCGGTAAACACGCTAGCTACGTACGTGACGGAACGGGCGCACTGCTAAAACTCTCTAATAATTGACTTCGTGTTCCGGTATGTGCGTTCCGCCCGTCGACTGATTATCATTCTAGCTATGCATCAAACACATTCAGTTGTAGGTGAAACGGGCAGGAACGCATAGCATTTTGAGTTGCACTTGTTTGTAGAGCGGTCGTGGTTTCATAAGTGCTTCATTTGAAATGTCAAGCGGGACCAGCCTAATCGCTGCACCGCCGTGATTTTGAAGGTTTCATGCAAGCCCTTGTCCTGATTGTATTTTGGGACGTAGTCACTCCCGTGTGTGTTTCAATGGCTGATAGCGAGCCAACAAGGCACCGTGATATCTAAGCCCCGTCTATGCAGCTTCTGTATGCCACACTACCTAGAAGTGTGAGGGTGCTGTCATTACAATGCATACGTTATCATTTGAAGCCCAAGACACGACGCGTCTGTCCTGAAAACTTACATGCGAGCTTCCACAAAGCAACAGGTGCGGATTAGAGTCGCCAGTCCAGGCACCGCAATTAGTGCGTCCAACCTGTGCCGGTGGAAATGACCGGAGAGAATAAATACGTTCCAGCGAGTGTGACGGAGACCCGATTCTTTTTTGCACTACGGCAGATATACTGATTGCTGTCGCATCTCTGGCGGAAAAAAATTCACCATCTCTTCCTAAAGAAAGTTGAGAGAAGCACGAAAGCTAAATGTACGTCGATCGAAATGTACGTCGCCCAGTCGATCGTCAAACCTTCAACGACACAGATCACAACCGAAGAACAAACCCATGTGACGATTTTTCGCGCACTAAGTAAACGCATCTGCGAACGATCCAAACGCATACCGATACGTGGTTTGTGAGATAAATGTATACTGTTATACTCCTTTATGATCGATGCACGCATTGTCTTATCTAGGAGCGTTCCTTTTTCGCGATTTTCAAGTAACCGTTTTGACACAATGGAAGCCCCGTTTCACGCAAGCGACGTTTGTCCAGAGGTCTTATCGCAGCTTTTCGGTCGACCAAGCGGTCTATGGGAAAATGCATTAGTTTTTTGACAGAACGCCATCGGTGTCACTAACCGAGCTTTCGCTTTAAAAAATTATTTTGACTCATGAAAATAATAATATGCCTGGCTATTACATGTACTATGATCCTACCGAACACAGCTGTAAGCGAAAGCGGAAGATCGTATTCTATACATCCCACTAGCGGTAGTACTCGGCGCTGCTCGGGTGCGCCATAATACTAATGACACTAATGGGTATTACACGTGTTCAGTTATTGGTCAGTTGTCAGGACAGGATTGCCCAGTTCATCGTGAAGTGGTACACAATTAAGAACTCCTGCCTGCTCCAACCGTACGCATGCCGTGGTAATGGGAAACGTATGGAGCTCGTGTTTTACTGCAACTCTCACTAAACAAATCGCACCAATACATTGCGCTCAAGCGAGTGAGTGAGTGAAAAACGTTTTATTGAGCCGGTGAAGTGGGGGTGGTTCCCTATTCCGGGCAGCCATGTGATGAGCGGGCAGCCTTTGCTCTGGAGGCCAAAAGTGTCTGGGCTTAAGCCGCTGCTAGTCCCCAGGTTTTCCCCCAGTTTAGGGGTGGGAAGGGGGTATGGAACAGACGGTAGATTGGGGCTTTGCTTGCACTCTAATATGATATGACGAGGAGTAGCGGGTTGTAAACAGAACTTGCATTCGGCAGGAGGTTGCGTTGGGAAGAAACGAGGGAGGCGGGCTGGGTGAGAGAAGGTATTTTTACCCATGGGAAGGGTTATCTAAGCAAATATGAATGATGCTCATCGGTCACAGTTTTATGATATATGACATGGGCGCCTACAGAGGCGCGTGGTTGCAGAAAGTGCCAACAGATGGCGAGCGCTATGCGAACGAGGGAAAATTACACTGAATTTCACATCCAATGGTATGTAAATTTAAAAATATCGCTGAACTTTTTATCCTCATGTTAGGAAAAAATCCTCAAATCGATTTTCGGGCCACTGCATTTGCACCATTTGCAAGCCAAAACCATTTGGATATATCAACGGGCAGTGTGGTTATTGAGGAATGTGTAAAAACACACCGTTTTCCACAAATCCCGATTTGCTCTATTAGGTGGGTGTCATAGAAAATTTTGTAGAACAGTGCTTAGATATCTGAGTAGGTTACCTACATCAGCAAAAACCAGTTCAATATCTCAAATGGCAAGCAATAAAAAAATCAATATCTGAACAATTTTTCAGCCCTTTTCACTTTCTCTCTGGCGTAATTTTAAAAATTTTAAGCAATATTGAGCTGCAATACCGTGAGAGGTAGAGGGAGAGAGAAATAAACGTTTATTGTCTGAAAAGACTAGCTAGGACTTGGTCCTTGCCGGTCCGAGGTGGTAGGTCTCATCAGTCCAGGAAACCTCTGGCGGTGGCTGCCGTCTTCGCCCGGTTCACCAGACTCTTCTTTTTCTCCGGATCCTCGTAGACGAGCGGTGCCTCCCACTTTTCAGCAATATCGGGTTGACCGGTTGTATGCGTGCTTGCAATATCTTGTGGTGCGGCAGTCAAGGTTGTTGATGATGCTGGGCTATCCACAGGTGGGTCTGGGCGGCGGCCTTCGCAAGGACACTCCAGGGTCATGTGCGGCGAGGTGTCGGGTATGTCGCAATAAGGGCAGAGATACACCTCGATAGTGTTGGCTAGAGCGGAATCCTAAAACCGATTTCTAGATATTCTTAAAGGCTAGACATATCAGCAAAAAGCACTTCGATATGTGAACGAGTGACCTAGATAATCACGAATTTGCGGAAACACAATTTCGGTCTTTGCCTCGGTTACTAGTGCAATTTCCGCAAATCCCGCCTTAGTGAGCCCCTATACGCTATGACGCAAATGTAATCGCGAAATTTCAAATCTCTAGACCTACAAGTTTTGGCTGGACATTGATGAGTCAGTCAGTCAGTCAGTCGGGCACCTCTCTTTATAGGTATTGATAGCCAGCTTTCAATACAGCTTTTAAAATAGCAGTGCGCCAGGATTACAGTAAAACAGTTGTTTGCGGATGCACTTTGTGCACAAGTGCAAAAACGAAAGACCAGCGAATAAGTGTTCATCTGAAAACAATCGTGCTTCTTTCCTTTATTAAGAGAAGCTAATGTGCCTAGGGCGTCATGCATTTTTGTTGCCTGTCAGCGAAAACTCTCGAGCCTCCATGTGTCTTAGAAGCGCGAGGCGTTGATGTGCCGGTGTGTGTCTCCTGTTTTAAACAGCCTACGGTTTCGACAGTGGCGGTGATAAGAACATATTTACTGTCAGATAGACAAAAAGTGATTATGCAATGTGTGATTATGCACTCACGCTATCGGCTATCAGGCACTCGATAGGCGTGGCTACAGCTCTTTGGGAGACTACTAACTACTAAGTGGTTCGAGTGAAAAGGAAAAGGAGATGCACTGGGGATATTATTGAGCCCAGCTGGGGGCTCACCTGCATACAACCCAGTGCGGGGGGGAGGGCGAGGAGGGGTATGTAAAGATTAGAGGAGAAAGGGAGTGATAGAAGGATAGGTAGGAGAAAGGGAGAGATAAAAGGATAGGTAGGCGAGCAACAAGAGCGAGGAGCCTCGACGTGAATATCCGTGAAGCAGCAGCAATGGCGCGTCCAGCAGACTACTGTCTATAGGCGCTGAGCAAGTCCTGTAGCCTCCAAGTAGGCCAGCAGGAGGCGGAAGACGTCACGGCGGGTGGAGTCGGGGCCTGCTGGGTGTAGCAGGTTCTCCAGGCGCTGGTGGGGCAGCCCAAGACGTTGGAGCGAAGTCTGCAGCACTCCCCGGTGTGCCGCAAACTCCGGGCAGGAGCAAAGCAGGTGCTCCAGCGTCTCAGGCTCGGGACAGTGGGCGCAGGTGGGGGAGGAGCGGCGGCCTTGGCGGTGCAGTCGGGCTGCCACGTCGACACAATTCAGCCGCAGCCGGAGCAGCAGGCTGCGGACGTCCCTGCTCAGGCGCCCCGGGAGGACCCGAGGGGTCTGGCCACTCACCACACGTCGGTCGGGGTGCATGGCGAGGGCCACTTTGGCGAGCTGCTGGCGTGCAGCGTCGAATGGTGTGACGTCCCGGGAGACGGGGGTGACTGGCTGGTGGGCACCCTTGGCCAGGGCGTCGGCGGCGTCGTTCCCCGGGATCCCCATGTGGGACGGCAACCACTGCAGGCGGACGTCGCAGCCGCCAGAGGCAACCGCATGGAGCTTGGCAGCCAACGATGTTTCCACATGCCCACAGGAACTGGACGGCTGGTCTGCCTCCCGTAGTCGTAGCAGAGCTGGCCGAGAGTCCGTCAGGACCAAAGCCTGGCTGTCCTGGCCCGCCCGTTCCAGCAGCAGGTCCGCAGCCAGGTGCAGGCCAGCCAGTTCCGCAGTGGTTGACGACGCAGGGCTCTTTGAGAGAGGCTTTCGTCCTGGAGTGGACATAACCAGGGTTAAGATTAAGATAAAGATAAAGATAAATACAAAAAAATATGCGGAGGAGAGGTGGAAACAGCCTATACATCGTATGGCGTTGCCACCTTCTCCGCCCAGTCCAAGACATTGTCTTAGGTTGAAGGAATTGAGCTGCGCATGGCAGCCTCCCGATGCTCAAACGTAGTTCTTGTCAGCTCTTTCAGGGTGGAAGAGACAGGAGGGACAATAGACGGCGGGGTGGAATAGGTGCCGTGAGGCTGGGGTGGGAAATTTAAGGGTCTGGCGGTGGCGCCACAGGACCTCCCGGTGTCGAGAAGTAGAGCGATGGCCACGGGGGTAGAGCAGTCGTTCGAGACGGCAGTGTGACGTAACGTCATGAAAGGTGAGGAGGCGGTCGCGGAAGCTGGCGGGGGGCCCCGGCAATTGCGGCTGCTGCCGTCCGGTGTGGCCAGAGCCCGGTAGGAAAGTCCTCGGGCCCTGGTCTCGGCTGCCTCATTTCCGGGAAGGCCAGCATGTGCGGGTGTCCAGCTAATAGGTATGGGGCATCCGTTCGAGTCGGGTGGAGAGGATGGCAAGGGCAGTAGGGGAGGTCCTACCGGCGCTGAAATTGCGGATAGCGATTTTCGAGTCACTCACAGACGTGAGAGTGGGAGGGGGTCGTGACAAGAGCGATGATGTCCTCCCCTACCTCCTCGGCATATGTGGCAGAAATTGAGGCTACCGTAGTGACTTCGCCGTCTAAACTAACGGCCTCGAGGGCATAACAGGGGTCAGACGGGTTGGCAGCTGCATCGTAATAGAGTACATCCTTCCTTGAGCTGGATGATTTGTGCATGGCCGCCTTACCGCGTTTTGATCGGCGAGCGGTGTGGTGCCTACGGCGCATGTTTCGGGGGAGTGGGAGGATGCCGAAGTGTGCATACGTGTAGGGATTGTGCGCTTGTGCTGGCGAGCATAGTCAAAGTTTACAAGGAAGCCGAAGCAAAATGTGGCGACCCTTAATGGTGCGGGCGAGGCGATTACACTGGGAGAGGTGTGCCTCTCACAGCGTGTTCATTAGGCCGGTTCAAAAAACGCCGCCTGTAGAGGTGTTGCACGGAAGACCGAGGACCTGCTTGCTTGTACACTCTTCCAAGGAGGGTGTTGACAGTGTCTACATCTGCCTGAGATAGGGACAAGTAGACAATTGTGGGTACGTAACGCTGCCCCGCAGTTATAGAACACACCGCGATGTTCGTTTTGCTCACCAAAGGTATTGGACACTTCGGCTGCACAAAGGTACTGCACGTGACGCGAGAGGCCGAAGAACTGGCTGTAGCTGTAGCGCTAAAGCAACCATATGCCTCCACTGTGGTTACGGACTCCCAAGGGTCTTGCAGAGTCTCACGTCGAGTCTAGTGGCACCGGCAGCAGTTCTCGCCGTGCGAGGCAAACCTCCGAACCGGGAGGTCGAGTCGAGATCGTCAGGTGCCCGGCTCTCACCTCCATAAAAGGCAAAGAGTTTGCCCATTTCATGGCCCTAGCCCTCGTCGACCAGTCGGCGGATGGATAACCGAAGACGATCCCCCTAACTACCTACGATGAAATAACGGGGCGCTACAAACTACGCAGGAAGACGCCCCTGCCATGCACCCACAGCCGACCAAAAGCAGGAGAACAGTCTCCGGTTGCTTCAAACTAATACTATCTCCCACCCCATTTGTACGAATCTATATACTATAGACTCCGGACAGCGAATTTGGCCGGGCGAGCGCAGCGCCAGCCGCGGCGGAGCCGCGCAACTCTGGGTCGGTTCCGCCACGCCGACCACGTTCAGCGCCCGTCAACGCACCTTTTCAAAAACGTATGACATGTCGTTATTTGCGTGCGTATCTACTACATACTGCAGCGAAGTCATGCAGAAATGTGACATCGTAGGGGGAAGCCTCCAAATGTAACGGGGCGCTGATAGAATTCTGTCGCCTTGCTGCCGAGCCGTAGTTTGACACAGCTGCGAAGATTGTGTTCAAGGCTTCGCATTCTCCCGCGGATTCTTCTTTTCCTCTTATTTTTTTTTAGATATGAAGCCGTGGTTACTGCATCTTGAAAAGCCCACGGTAAGTGAGCGGATTACATTCTGCTGTAATGTATGAGAAGCGCGTTGCGTGCTGGTTAGCAGCAGGCTGGTTAGCAGGCGGAAACTACCCATAAGTGCGCATTAAACTTGTTCGCAACGAGGTCCCCCTAAACACAGTTATAACAGCGTGGTTTGTCACCAAGCGGTTCTATTCTGCTCAATTTAATATTTCATGCGCTTATATCGCCGCAGTAAATATATACATAACCACATAGGGGGCGGACACTCAGGCAGTTGGCGTTCCTAAATGTTTCATCATCTATTGGATAGCATAACATCAACGCCTCTTCTTTCCAAAGAAACCATGAAATTGTTGTCTAATCCACTGAAAAGCTAAGAAAAATACAGATAGGGCGTGCGGCGTTAAAATCGTAAATATTTGAAGGCAGGACGCACTTTTCGCGTTTGAGGAGTAGGGGAAAGAGGAGAAATGTTATCTATCCCATCCATTGGGATTGGTGACACTCCGGACGAATGAGGGGCGTCCTCCATGAACAAATTTTTTTCGCCTGACTTTTGCTGCAGAGGTGTTAACGGCATTAAAAATCGCTACTATCCATTCCTAACAGAGGTCTTATGCCGGGCCCGTTAGCGTAGAGAGAGAAAAATCACCCAATACAAACGTGCTGTAATTTATTAACGCGATAGCGTTATTAGGCTCATTTTCGATTGCCCTGTGCCTGCTAGCCGTCCGCTAACAGCCGTGCCCATCAAGCGTCCACGGAAATACGTCATCGCTGCCACCCGGAAGCTACGACTGAGACAGCAAGATGCGAGTGTACGCCTCGGGAAATATGACGTCACGGCAACCGAAGTGTGGAAAGGAGGACAATAATACTACGGCAGAGATACTAATACTACGGCAGGACAATAATACTACGGAAGGACACGCAACGCCAGCAGGTGCAGCGCCGGCGCAGTAAAGTTCGTTCTACCCTCTGCCGGTGCTAGCATGCTCGGCAGATGCAGTCGCCAGCCGTGCCCGAAACTGGCGCCTTCACAATAATAGAGAGTTTTAGCAGTCCGTCCGTTCCGTCGCGTACGTAGCTAGCGTGTTTACGGGGACCCGTCTGGGCACTTGGGCATTCGTCACGGTAGGGGGATTAGTTCCGCGCGCCTGCCTTCGCCATGTCCGCGCCTCCTCGCCCTTCCTCCTCGGCCTTCCGCGCGCGCAGGCGCAGACCGGTCCCGGACAACCCGGTAACAACGTAACGAACGGAACGGACAGACTGCTAAAACTCTCTAATAGCACCCCTCCACCCGTAGATCAAAATACACCCGGGCTACGAGGCGAGCAGTAGCGGAGAGCTCCAGATTAATTTCGACGACCCGGGGATTTTTAACGTGCACGGAAACCTCGGCACACTGGTGTTTTTGTTTTCTGCTTCCATCAGGAAAACTGCTGCCGCGGCCGATAATCTAATCCGCATCCTTGGGCTCAGTAGCGCAATGCCTTACCTACTGAGGCACCGCGGCGTGTTTCCCATCGTAACTGATGCCGGCCCCAGCATTAGGTGACCAAACTAAATCAGAAGGCAAAGGATTAACGCCAGCCACTCAGAAAAGCAAGGCATACAGTATGAACAGAAACCAAATGGAATAACACCCATGTATAGGGTCTAATACATGAATTTTCCAACTATTTTGGATATTCCCGCGGTTCTCTTTCCGGCGCGAGCTTCGTTTGACAGACGGCGTAAGGCACCCCGGAGTAATGTTAAAAGTCACCCTGAAAACAGGTACGGATGTCCTCCCAGAGAGCAGTCACATAAGAATGCTGGGCGTGCCCTAGAGTCAAGCGGCAGAGATGGTCTAACAATCACCAAAAACGAAAGAGAAAATCTTTAACCACTTGCCCACACTATGAAACGTTCAATTAAGAGAACAGCAAGAATGGGAGATGAAACGATAAAATTCATAAAGCCCTTGACCACAAGGCGGATTTTACTGAGCCTACCGTACCATTGTAACTTATCCGCCGCGAAGAAGATCATGTGAACGCGATCATCAGGACAGCATATAAGGCAGCCCTCCACCTCGCAGTTTTTAGCCTGAGACAAACTGACAGCCGGGGGGCCAGAAGCGTAACAGAATGGGCAGACCGAGACAGATCTAAAAGGAGGGGAAGGCTTTGAGATCTATGGAGAGACAAAGTAAGGAAATTCGGAGGCAAAGAATAAATTTAGGCAGCGCTGCACAGGAGCAAGTAAAGGCCTTCGTCCTGCCATAGACCAGATATTGGTCTTTTGATGATGGTGACATTTAATTCGTCCACAAATTTCGTCTTTAAAACATATTTGAAGAAACCAGACAAACCGCTTAAGGGCGTGGCTAGGAAGACGAAATCAGGCAGGGTCATCGTATGAAAGAAAAGACCCCCCCCCCCCCCCCCCGCGGGGAATTATTGAGCGCATGCCAGCACGTTCATGTCACCGACCCAGCGGGCGCGCTAAAAAAACTCTGTACCCAAAAAGTTACAGCCGTTCCACTCTACGTGAAAACTGTCGGAAATGCAGAGCACTGATTCGCCATAATGGGCTGTAGCGCCGTTATCCGCTCACTGCTACTACCCGACGCATTTCAAATTTCCCGCCTTCGCAGTGCTGGGGCGCCCCCTGCCTGAAACTGCGCCAGCAGGAGTTCTGTTCTTTTTGTGCTTGTTTTCCCTCCCGCGCATGCTGGCGTTGCACTGCCACTTTTTTTGGAGTTTGGTGGTAGTGAATGCGTTGTATCAGCAGCTTCTTGACGTAGTTTGAATGAGTCAAGGATATAAGGCGCGTTCGTGGCCTCCCATTCTGTGTCGGCTTTGTGGCGCAGTGGGTAGATCACCATGTACATTGCGTTCCGCCCGCAGGGTCGAGGGATCGAAACCAGGCGCCGGATAGTATTTTTTTATATATATAGTGTAGGGGGAGGGGTGCGGACTACGACTACGGACGTCAACGCGGGTGACATCGTGAGTTACTGAAATGCTCTGCATTTAAAACATGGATTGAAACCTACGCTAGGAAAGGCAATGTGACAGGATCAAGGTAATTCAAGGAAAGTGAAATATCACAAGAACGAAGTATACACCGTGGATCTGTGATAGCAGAAGGCAGCCATTCTCGTAGGTGGCTATTCTGGCAGTCTTTGTGACTTCACGACTCTCCTACCTACAGGAACAAAGAACCGGACGTCATCATCCTCTTGACAATCCCAATCTCTGAAGTGGCAAACAGAAGTGTAACATCATCATAGACTCAAAGAGCATTAGACCGTTCGCTGCAGGCACAACAGCTAAAAGATTTGTGAATATACTCCATTCCCTAATGATTAAAGTTAAGGACCTCACTAGGACACCCGGGCACAAGGGTTTGAAGAGATTGAGGCACCGACCAAAAAGCTTGCGAACTCACACATCGTGCTACTTTCCACTTTCCACCACGACTGCATTACCCCCCTCCCCGAAAAACGTTAACGTCTCGTAGTCCTATCACGATCCTCTTCCATGCTAAATGGGGGTATCAGTGTCGAAGAATTGCAAACTCTGTGGCGGATAAACCAGCAGAAGTATCTAGTAATAAATGTGGGCGAAGATGTTGGGTTGGAACATCATAGATTAACTTAAAACTCCGCTATAGATTCGGAAAACATTCACCCTCTTCTACGTAACCTAGGCATGTACAGGGGTATGCTCACGGGTAAACAACTCAAACATTACACATTCTACTTCCATTGAAACACTGGAGGCAGTTTTGACCAGCTCGTTACCTCAGGATCAGCGCGAGCTTGTTGGAAGGGCGAGGGAGGACATTCTGCATCCATGGCCTAGACTTCAAGTTACACCATTGAGCTCTCTCACAAATGTTTACCCTCATTTCCAAAACCCCTCCAGTATTTCTTCCGCTACAAAGATCTCCACTTTGTCACTCTCTCCTTCTCTCTCTCTCTTTCTCTCTTCGCAAAAAGCAACAACACTCAGCCCGGTACAGAAATGAGAAAATAAACACTTACACTGCTAGCTTCTCACTGTAATCGGAAGAAACTATCAGTTTCTTTCAGTCATGTATACCTCGTACATCCATTGAATGGAACCACCTTCCCGCACTTACGGCCACCATCCAAGATCACCAATTATTTAAGAACGACTTAGCTAACACTGTATTATATGCTAGAAATTTTTTTTGTATATTATAATTCACTATTCCTGTTCTGTTTCTGTTTGCTAGCCAACATTGTATAAGCAAGAACTTTTTTTTTTGTATCGTATAACGCACTAGTTCTATTCTGTTTCTGTTTATAACCACTCCCCTCTGCAATACCATATGGTGCTGATGGTACCAATAAATAAATAAATCAATAATAAATATATAAAACCTCGCAGCCGCATCCTTTCAGGTTCACATCTTAAGCCACAGAAGCGTGGAGGGTCTCGCTGTCTTCTGGCACACGGCGATTCAACACCCTTCCTGCTAGTCCTTCTCTCTTCGCTGACCTTCAATTCTATTGAAGCATACATCGCAAATGCAGCGATTTAGTTCCAAACACTCCCTGGGAGTCTAAGTGACGCCATCGCGTCATACATCTTAAGACCGAAACGTAGATGTCCTCTCCAACTTTTTTCTTTCACTTCACCCGCTATCATTCATCTTCATCGTCAGAGAAAGTTTGCTTTCCTGCAGGGCGTATTGGAGTACAACAGCACCAGCGAGTACAATAAAGCTGCGCCTTAAAAATAAATACTGCCTGCAAAGGAACCGTAAACCCAGGTCCGGTTGCTCCGGTCTTCAGCGAGTTAAAGGAGCGCACTCGCACGTTTCGTAACGACGAAGCCTGCTGCGCCGGAGTTTCTTATTTGGGGAAGACAACGAACGAGTGAGCAGGCAATGTTCGATCGCGCTGACATTTATAAAAAGCCGGAGGTTTAGACCTCCACAACTTTTTCGGAAGTTAGTTGAGACTCTCGAGGTAAATGGGAGGAGGACAAAACTTCTCTTGGCGGCACCTAGGGCGAGTAAAAAGGTTGTAGCAAAATACTTTAGCCCTGGAATCTCTCTAGCCAGAACCTTGGCGTACGTTTCGTGGCAGTGCGTTCGCAGAGAACACCCGTATCAGCTTACGAGTGGGTGTTTTGTGTCGAGTCGATAAAATGTCATATCTGGGAAGAAATATCTATCTTTGTCTGCGAAGCGAACGCGCTGCCGAGTGATCTCCGGGTGAGTGTTTTTTACGCATTGAGAGGCCTTTAAACCAGTCTTCAGATCGTGGACACGCGTGAAACTTTAGCAGATAATTGAAAACTGAAGAATTTGTCAGTATAATGGGCTCAAACTCCCTTGATTCCGAAACGCGAATCGTAATTACGTTGACCCCACTTTTCTCGTTACATGCGTAGAACTCAAAGCTTTTAAATAAAAAATGCTCGTGGAGTGTAGGAGACGTACAGATAATTGATTGTTCCCTATAGATTCTTCCTCAACTACAGAAACATGCCTCAACTCGATAACCGTCTGAAGTCAATAAAGCCTCCCCAGGAGCTTATACTCACCCACACAGGCGGGCATCGGCATGAGGAGGATTGGCCAAGAATAAATAACCCATTGCTAGACTCAACTCGCATACGAAACATACCCCCACTGAGCATTGGCCCCGCTCAAGAGATTGCGTGTTGGTTCACTTGCACGGATTCAGCTCGGAGAATCTGTTTCTCAAGACTGTTTTAGAGAACATTTTAATTCCTGTACTGCGTATTTTTATAAATGCGATTTTTGGTCCCCTTAAGCTTGTTTTCTTAGACGGAAAATAATAAATTCCTTCGTACTTACATTTACTTAGGCGATTTCACTCACATCAAGCCAATAGTGTATTTGATACAGTCAGTCATTCACGCGGCGTTCAAGTAGTTTAGGATCAGGATCTGATTCGGGTCGTCTGCGTAAAGGATGATATGGGGAGTTAAAGGAATGTTTACGATATCATTAAAGGCCAACTGCACTCAAAATTCGACCTCTTGGTAAGGTTATTACCAGTCTTGTACATGTTCCTCTAAAACAGGAACGAAAGCTCGTTCCTCGTTCCTTCCCAATTTCGAAACGAGCTCCCGTTACAAGTTCTTTTATTGCGGAAGGAACGTGTTCCAGTTCCACTTCGAACATTCGGACGTGTCGTTACATTAACGTTACATCTCATTTTTTTAAATTAAAATATGGTGTCCGATAATCATGAGGCGAAATAAAGTGAGAAATTTAAAACTCACACCGAACTACGTATATTATACGACTATGAACAACGCCGGCAGCAGATTATCTGGAGACCAACAAAATCTAAAGAAACAACTTTATTTGGCCACAGCTGGGGCGACGAGGCCGGCGGCGTCTTCTCCGTCGTCCTTCGGGCAGCCGGGCCCCTTTTGGGCAGGAGTCCGGTTCCTTCGGCCAAGCGGGCCAGGCCTTCTTGAACTTGAGGGTTTGGGTCCCGCAGGGCGGCCTCCCAGCGCGCCTCGCTGGTGATGATAAGGAGATGGAAAAGGGATCCTTGCCTGGATAGGGGGATGCTATCACAGGACCGTATGATATGGGATAATGATGCGTGAGGGACCGAACAATATGGACATCCGTCTGCGTAGGTGTCGGGAAAGATCGCAGACATGATGGCAGGGGTGGGGAAGGAGCGGGTCTGGAGTTGCCCATAGATGACCGCGAAGGATCGGGATAGAGATTAGTGAGGAGGAGCAAAAATGGCACGCTCCATGCGGTAATGCGGTAATGGGCGAGGATGTCCCCGTATGTGTGCAGCCTGTCCCGTAGAGTGAATATCTCACTATCATTGGCGGCGCCATCGAGCCCTCGCAAGATCAAAGCTCGAGCAGCTTCGTGGGCCGCTGAGTTTCCAGGTAGCGCGGTATGGGCGGCAGCCCAGACGAGAGTGAAGGAGCTGGATCGAATGTTCTGTGCCTTCAAAAGGACTGATAAAGTTGCTGGGGAAACTCTTGCGTAAAGGAAATTTAGGATGGCTGATTTAGAGTTAAGGTGGGGACTGTTGGTCATGGCCAACGTGATGGCGATCTCTTCTTCCGCCGTGGGGGATGTCGTAGGCAAGGAGGCGGAAACAAGCTGGACTTGTTTCTAGTCGACCACCGTGGCTACAGCAGCCACTCTGGTAGGATAGGTTGCTGCATCTGTGTATAGCGTGGGGGAGCCTGGAGGGTACGCCTTGTCAAGGGTTTTCGCGCGAGCCAGTCTGCGATCCTCATTGTGTACGGGCTGCATATTTCGCAGAAGAGGTCTGATTCGGAGCGTCTGGCAGATGGAAGCGGGGATCTATACCAATTGCTGATGGTTGGAGGTGGGTGGTGAAAGGCCTAAGGAAGCAAGCAAGTGCCGACCGGTGTGACTCTTAGTAAGTCTTTCTAATTGGGCGGTGCGTTGCGCCTCAACTATCTCGTCAAGGGAGTTATGGACACCCAGTGCAAGGGACGGTCGTTGGAGGTTTTTGGAGGGCGTCCAAGGACTACCCTGAAACATTTACGTATCAAGCCGTCAATTTTGATTCATTTTAATGGTTAGGAAGGGGGTCGAGCTTCATGGTTTGGAAGGGGGTCGAGTATGGTATTCGGTACAGGACAAAGGCTTGTATGAGTCGAATTAGGTTGCCCTCCTTGACACCATTATGCTTCGAAGTTATTCGAGATATTAGTCTCGTAGTTTGGTATACCCCACGTTCAAGTTCTTGGATAGTGTCCGGGTTGCGTCCCTTGCTATGGAGGCGCAAACCAAGGACCCTGATGGTGTCCACGGTAGGTATGATGTTGCCTGATTGGGTGTAATTGAGATGTTGGGGGGGGGGGTCATGTGCATTGGGCCGAAAGAGGAAAGGATAGGATTGGATAGGAGTAACTTTATTAAATGCCGGCAACCGACGGTTTAAAGCGTCGTGACGTTGGCCAAGCGTCGACCCGGGGTTATGTCCTACTTTGCAATGCACTAGTTCGGCCCGTTTGTGGCGGGTCGTGAGGCTTGTGCTTTTCGAGCGCACCCCGGGCCTGCTGGACGGCCCATAGTTGAGTGTCCTTGTCTGTACACTGCACTGCACTTTGTAGTTCGGGCGGGTATGTCCTGGAGGTAGCTTCGTTCGGGAACCTGGCACAGTCCCACATGATGTGCCATTGGTCCGCCGGACCCACTGAGCAAACACTGCACACACCACTCGAATAGAGTTCTGGGTGAAGCACGTATAGAACTGCCGGGGCGGGGAGTGACCCGGTCTGTATCTGCCTTAAGATAACGGCCTCCTCCCGACTGAGTGCCGGGTGGGGAGGCGGCATTGTCCGTCGAGCTAGGCGATAAGACTTAGTCACTTCGCCATAACTGGCCATTCGGTCCTTGGTTTCGAACCACCACACGGAACGGTCACTCTCGGGGAAGGGGAGGGTAAGCGCTCGCGCCGCCGAATGGGCCGTCTCGTTGTGGTTCGGTGAAGATGCACACTCGCCCAGTGAGCGGGGAACAGTGAGCGGGGAGGGAGGGAGCCTCCTCGCTAATCTCGCACGGTTGCCGCCTGGGAGCTCGGGGGTTGTGACCTAGGGATGCCAGGATACTGCGGCCCGTCTTGGTGGTAGAAAGGCGCTCCATTTTGCGCGGTGAGCTGCGCCTCGGATATTTCTTCTAGGGTGTTATGGACACCGAGTTGCAGGAGCCGAGCCGTACTTGTGGTCTTCGTTAAGCCCAGCGCCGTCTTATAAGCCCGTCTTATCAGCGTGTTGATCTTAGTCCTGTCGGTGACGTGCCAGTTGAGGTAGGGCGCAACGTATGCGATGTGACTGATCACGAACGACTGGACAAGACGCACGAGACTGTCTTCACGGACTGAGCCGGATTGAGGAAAAACTCGGACTTTTGTGGAGACAAGGAGAGGCCCCGGCTAGATGTGTATGTTTCGATCATTTGGGTAGCTGTTTGACGGGTGTCCTGAATGTGTCCGCCCGAACCCTTGGAGATCCAAATAGTAATGCCATCTGCGTAAAGGGAATGGTGGAGGTCCGGTAGGGTTGATAGTAAAGAAGGAAGGTCTTTCATAGCGATATTGAAATAGCACCGAGCCCTGGGGAGTGCCAGTGCTTCCCAAACTTATTGAAGAGGTTTTAATGGGACCCAGGTGCAGAGTGAGCGTTCTATCCGATAGAAAATAACGAATATAGTTGTAAGTTCGCTGTCCCAAATGTGAGTTCATTATACCCGCGAGAATTGCCGAATGGGAGGTGGTGTCGAATGCTTGTGTAAGGTGCGAGCCGAGAATAGCCTTGGTTGTCCGCACAGAAGCAAAATCCGGGTCAATAATATGGTGCTGGAGTTGGAGCATAGCATCCTGGGTGGACAAGTTAGGGCGAAATCCAAACATGGAGGGCGGAAAGAGATGTGTCCGTTCGACAAAACTAGTTAATCTGGAAAGGATAAAGGATAACATGTCCGAAGAGTTTATTTAAACACGATGTCAGTGAAATGGGTCGAAGGTGATCTACGTGCGGTTGTTTGCTGGGTGTAGGAATGAGTATCGTTTTGGCAGTACGCCACCGTTCCGGGCTAGAACCAGACTCCCACCATTCATTGAAGGGTCGTGTCACACCTTACACAGATAAATCGTCTAGGTTACGTAACATTTTATTAGTTATAAGATCTGGTCCGGGGGCCGATGTGGTGTTCAGCCGCTGTATGGACGCCCTTACCTCGGCCTCAGTTATGGGGGCATCCAATTCGTCGTTCGAGTTGCCTCTGTATGAGGGGTGTTGAATGGGTGCACTCTGTTGGACATATTTCTTAGTGATGTAGTTCAGAAGGTCTTGCTCTGATCCTTCAAAGGTGTGAATTAGGTATTGTATGGATTTGGATTGAGCTGTTTTAGTGGTACTGGGATCAATTAGATGGCGGAGGATGTTCCATGTTTTTTCCGAATTGAAATTGGCGCCAATAGAATCCCATGTGGCCTCCCAGTTTTGAGCCACAAGTTTAAAAGAGTAATTTTCTATTTTTCGATTGAGTCTAACGATCCTTCTTCGGAGGTTCCGGTTGTGTTTTTTTTGGGAGAGGCGTTTTTGCGTGCTAGTTTTAGCTTGCCACATATTAGCATGGCGTGAATCTGGCTGTGGAGATCCGCATCGATTTCTATTTCACGTGGGGCCGATTTAATGCGATTGAGCAGACCCTCCTCCCACTCAGAAAGAGTGTCCTTAGTGAGACGAGGAGGTTGTTCGGTATGTCTAAAGGCTTCCCATCGACGATGGTGGCAGATTTCACCTGCCGGGACATGAGCTTAAGGGGACTGTGATATGCAGTGTTTTGTGGTCACTGCCTAGATCCTGTTGCGTGTGTACCCACTGGGCTTGGGGGTTGATATATCTGCTGAAGGTTAGGTCGGGGGTAGTGTCTACGCTAATACTGTTGCCCAGCCGGGTTGGGTATGCGGTATCTGTGAGGAGGGTAAGTTGCTCCTGTTGTGCTGCTTCCCATAATGATCTGTCTTTGATAGTGCCCTTTCTGTAGCCCCACGCTGGATGGTGCGCATTAAATTCACCTGTTATGACGATTGTTTTTTTTTTTCATGAAATAACAGCAGCCTTTTTAAAGAGAGAGTGAAAACGATGCCTATAAAAGCGAGGGCTCCTGTGAACGTTGAGAATAAAAAGACTGAGGGCGTCTTTTCTGGGGAGGGGGGGGGGAATGATTTCTACAAAAACGTGGTCGGTCTCGCTTTCAAGAGTGTGTTGTACAACAGGGATATTACAATGAACCAAAATAGTTGTTTCTGTAGGAATGGGGTGTGAGTCGGGAAAGGTGTTATATCCCGATAGTTTGGCCATGACACCTGTAAGGTCCACTTATGAGATTAGCGGCCAGGCGCCCGGGCTGCGCGTGGGAACCCGCCGCCCTGTCTGACGACGTAGCACTGCCAACAGTGCAGAGCAGTCGACGCTAATTCGTCACGGCTCGCACGGGAGGCGGATCGTCTGGCCCACCGCATACCTCAGGGTTAATCCCCCATTGAGAAAGCAGACGGCGCCGAATTCCAGGAATGTCGGCTCGACGCGCGTAGGTGGGGGGATTACCGGCGTATCCCTTGTTGTCGCGCCCTGGTCAGCATGACGCACTGTCGCCGTCTTTCGCTTTCACCCCGCGGGGTCGCCCGAACTTGCTCGTCTGCGAGCGTGCCGTTGACCCGAAGATAGCGGCGCCTCATTGAATATTCCGTGACGTGCTGAGTGACAGCTGTCTATGTGAATTCGGGCACTCCCATACGCGTGTACGCACGCTACAGGGGCGTTCCCGAGAGAGGGTGATCTCGAGGTTTTATAAGGCCGAACTTGGCCGTTGGAAATCGTTCTTGTCTGAGCGCTGAGCTGGCAGTTCCCGGCGGGACAAGGTGTCTCGACCGTTAACGCTAGGTTGGGAGTTGTGAGCCCCCTAGTCGAGGTTAAGATCGCGTCGGAGGTTTAGCGTGCAGCGCCGTACCGGGCAACTAGACGGATCTTGCGGCGAGACAGGGTCTCGGCCGTTGTTTCTCGAACGGTTTGTGTACGCTCCGAGAATAGGAAGAGTTAGACGAAGTTGAGAAGCTCAAGTGATTTGTGCGCACTTGGAGCTAGCGTCTAGCTGAAGTTTGGAGTTTTTCTTTTTGTTACTCATGTACCCAGTTATCTTACTGTAAATAGCTGTATATAAACTTCCGTTTCACTTAATCAACTTCAACGCCTCGAGTTCGTCAATTCGACCACCACCTCCAAGAACTTCAACACCATCGCCCTGCCAGCCTCCTGCCAAATCAACCTTAGCCCGGGCGATTGGGTTCCTGATCGACACTGGACTTCGGGGAAACGGATCTTTACTACACCTGTCTCCTGAAGGCACAATACATCTGGGGGAGGACCTAGAATTCGATTATCAATGGTTTGTTGTAGGTTGCCGCGCTTAGTCGGTACCCATGACAATTCCACTGCCAAATGGTATAACTAGCAGTTGCCATGATCAGTTATTTGGGAGGTGGACGGCCCTTCGTAAGGCTTGGAAGCTTTTTTGGTAGTAGGGCGTGACTTCACTGTCAATAACCGCTCTTCTAATGCAGCTACCTGGGAGGTCAGTTTCGTCACAAGGTTGAAGAACGGTTCATATTCTGTAATATTCTGTAGCGAGCTTGGAAATGATCGTTCCTGTGATGTTTTGAACACAATTCTCCAAATCTTGCTTGGTGATGTAGGGTGTAGAAGAACCAATTTGGGGAGGGTTAGGAAGGGTTGAGTGAAAAGAAGGCGGGTTATCACTGTACATGACTTCTTAGTTATCGGATTCACTGGGTGGTGGGGGAGATGCTTTGAGCTGTTTGATCTCCGCTTCAAACGTTACTCCGCTTCAAACGTGCAAATAGAAAGCTACTCACACGCAGGAACATAATTAAATTTCTTGCATAAGGAACTGCGTCGAAAGGAACAATACATAGGTCTTTAATGTCATCCAAAGCAAACTACAGTAGCTACAAATGACATTCGCTTTGGCCATGCGGGTCTACACGGCGAAAAAATGCCATTCGATAATGACAGAAGTGGCGATTTAAAAACTCGCAGAATTGCAAGATAACAACGTAAATGCGTCCAGAATATCTTTACATTTCACTGTTAAAACAACAAATTACCTTTTAAAGAAAACGTGTATCTCTATTGTAGGTGACATTCACATCAGAATCCGATGCAAGTAAGTACTTCAGATGGACTTGTTGGGCGAGTTGGTTCTCATTATCAAAAGGTGTAAGCTGCACTAAGAAAGACACCACACAGATAAAAGTACACAAGGACCGGTGAAGACGTGCAACTAACTATTATTCCACGCACAAAGTTCCCTGACTCGCTCCGCTCTCTTCTTGTCCCTTAACGTTACACCTATCAACTCCCGTTCAATTGCTCCATGAGACGTCCTGAATTTTAATTGAACCCTCTTAGTGAGCCTACAAGTTTCTGCCCAGTAGGTGAGTACCGGTAAGATGTAGCTGTCATACACTTTCTTTTTAAGGGACCATGGTAGGCTGCCATTCATTATTTGAGAATGCTTGCCGAATGCACTCCATGCCATTTTTATCCTTCTAAGTATCTCTGCCTCATGGTTGGGACCCGGGGTCACAACTTGGCCTAAGTATAAATATTCGCTCACCCCTTCCACTGCCTCGCCACCTATTTCAAACCGCTGTGCTCTCCCGGGGCTATTGAGCATCACTAGTTTTCTGCACATTAATTTTCAGGCCCACGATTCTACTCTGCCTGTGCAGTGCAGTAATCACGCTTTGCAATTCATCCCCTGAGTCACTTAGCAAGGCAACGCCACCAGCAAATCTGAGGTTACTGAGGTATTCTCCACTAACCCTTACACCCACCTGTTCCTAATCCAATGTTCTGAATACCTCTTGTAAACATGCTGTGAATAACATTGGAGAGATTGTGTCTTCCTGTCTGACGCCCTTCCTTATAGGTATTTTACTGTTCTCTTATGGAGGACGAGGGTAGCTGTAGACCCATTGTAAATATCCTCTAGTATTCTTACGTAATGCTCGTCTACACCCTGATTCCGCAATGCCTGAATGACTTCTGAGGTTTCTACCGAGTCAAATGCTTTTTCATGATCTATGAAGGCTACATATAGGGGTTCAGTATACTCAGCGCACTTCTCTATCACCTGATTGATCGTGTAAATATATATGGTCCATGGTTGAATAGCCTTCCACCATCCCACATTCTGCGCGACGCCACAGAGTCATCGCATAGTATGAAGTCTATTTCATTTTTATTCTCCCCATTCGGGCTCCTCCACGTCCACTACCGGCTCTCTCATTTGCAGAAGAAAGTATTCATGATGCGTAGATAATTTTGTTCTGCGAACTCTACTAATAAGTTCCCTCTGTTATTCCTACAACCCAAGCCATGGTTCACAACGGCCTTGTCTCCATAATGCATCTTGCAAGTCTCGCATAACTATGGTATACTCTGTCTTTACTTTAGTCATTGCCGATTCCCCATCTTCATAGAAGCGTCCAACTAGATGGTCTTCTTGGCTGGATGTAGGCGCGTAGTCCTTGTTGCGACGTTGTCATCCCACCGCTGACAAACCGTTGCTGCATCCGGGAAGGCGTACCCGAGACGAGCTCCGTCGTCTCCGACATGCGTGTGGTAGCGTGGTGAAGCGAGCGGCCAGCCAACGTTGCTGCCTTGAAGAAGACCAGAAGTCGGAGGCAAACGTAACTTGTTTACTTCTTGGCGAGATATGGGCCGAAGCAAGACAAGAGCAATGCCCCGACGGGCGAGGTTACAGTACAGGACCCGAGCAGAGTGACAGCATTGATTCACTGCTCAAACAGGAATGACTTGGGGGCTCTTATTTATACCCAAAGCGCTAACGGTTAAACAAGCGTTCCCTCTAGATTGTGCACACGTTCCCTCTAGATTGTGCGTTCCCTCTAGATTGTGCGAACGGAACAGACACACAAAACACTCTTTGCAGAGTTCGTGAGCGGTCGGTAGTAGCGGCGCACGCAGAGTCCAAGAGAGGGGAGAGAGGAGGTCCCCACAGCGGCTTCCGCGTCCTTCGGACAGGTTGAACCATTCCTCGTCTGCCAACGCCGAAGTTTGAATCGCGCCGATAGCGAGGCGCCTGTGATCCAGACGTGTAGCGACGTGTTGGATCCGTCGGCTGCAAGCATGAGTCACCGACATGGGGCCTGCTTGAAAGGCGCACGCAGTGTAGGCTTAGCCACACAGCCGAGGAGTGTTGAACAAAGCCCAGCTGCGAGCTGATTCGTAACATCCTGTACTACCTTGAATTTGTAACTGCAATTAAGCCTAATTACCAGGCTACGCTTTCGTTAATGCTATAGTATTTGTCTATGTTGCCAGCTATGCTCTTATTGACTAGAAATCCCACTCCCAGTTCTCTTCTGTCCGCTAGACCGCGGTAACATAAAACGTGGCCATTTTTCAGTGCTGTAAAGGCTTCACCTGACCTATTAACCTCACTAATCCCGGTTAAATCCAATTTAATGGCCTCTAAATTGGTGCAGCGGTGGCGTAGAAGCAAAGCATCCGCCTCACATGCAGAAGGACTGTGGTTTGAATACCGGTGCCGCGCAATTCCCACCCGATAAAAAATCCGCGTCTTGATGGAATTGCAGAAGGAGGCCTGGGGTACCATTGCCGGCAAGCAGTCCCTCACCAGAGCAGGATGTGTCACCCTGGTGTACTAATGGCCTAAACCTCCCATAACTGACCACGGCGGTGGTCAGACCTGTGACGCAGCAGAGGGTGCTAAGAATTACTGGATCTGGACAGGCCGCCATTGGAATCTGAACCTCGCCACGATTAACACAAGAAATTTTACCTAGCGATGCGAGTCCAGAGGTTTTGTTCAAGGTTTTGGCTTCAGTGGAGGCCTAAGACCACCTGCAACACCAAGCTCTTCCTCCAGAGGCGAGGCAGCGAAAGCACATCAAGCCCATCCTCGCCGTATACATCCGGAATAGCCAGAAGACAGGCCCGGACGTAAGCCCCAGAGAGAAGGTACTGTAAAAACCAAGGGACGGCTTACATGGAAGCAGCAACCTGCAAACACAAGGAAGCAATGATGCTAGTGGTAACATCCAGAGACAAATGCCATCCCCAAAAATACCACTCAGGAAACAGAAGAAATGGCCATAGGGCTAGCTGTCACCCAGACCAAGTCAACGACGATCGTTTCGGAATCACAGCAGGCCTGCAGAAGAGTCAATGCGGGATCGGTGACTCCCACAGGGTACTGTATCCTGTGCACAGACCCCCCAAACAGGCACGTCCGTATAGTCTGGGCCCCGGCACACTCCTTCCTCGCGGGCAACGACTTCGCCCACGCGAAGGTCTGTGCAATCGCTCACCAGGCGACGGATGGAGAACCTGACCCCACCCCATTGTGTTACCGTAACATCACCCAGCGTTACCGGCTAGAACTTATAATGTATCCACAAGCACACCCGCAATTAGGCAAAAGAAAAAGCAAGGCTCGACACTTGGCGTTCTTGAAACAAACACGTTCCCTGGCCTAGTCGGGCACCATATCAGCATGCACCTCAATGCGAGTTCTGTGGAAATTCAGGCTCCCTGTACCACGTAGTCTGGCAATGTGCCACAAACCCGGACTCGCCACCATCTTTCACTAACACCAACCTCGAGTAGTGGGGACAGCCCTGTCCAGTGCACACCTCTCTGACGGAGAGGGCAGGACTCCCAAGGACGACGCTCGGACGTCTGAAATAACAAGCCGTCCCACGCATACAAATGCTCAATAAAAGTTTCTATCTCTCTCTCTCTCTCTCTCTATATATATATATATATATATATATATATATATATATATATATATATAGCAGAGCAGAGAGATACGGGACGAGGGACTCGGTAAAGATACATATCAAGGTTGCAGTCGTCATTGCCAGTGCTATTCGGCTTTTTTCGAAATATATAATAGGGCCGAATGACGTGTGCTTGTCACGTTTCTTTGATTCATTGATAAATAAGCGAAAATATAAGTCGAGAAAAAATCCGCCGTTTTCCGGGAGCGGGACTCGAACCCACATCTCCGCATAACCGGTGCGGTGCGTTAACCAATTACGCTATCCCCACAGCGGCTTCTCTCTCGACTTTAAAGCGGGGGTTTATATTTACAAGAGCTCTGAGGCCGGTCAACTAGCGCCGCCCCTCGACTACCGCGGGAGACGTAGAACGTCTTCTTTCCCAGCGGCCGCCACGTAGAACGTGGTCGGAGGTCGGGGTTAGCAATTGGCATATCCGAACTGCTGGAGCCAGTGCCTCGTAATGCATGTAGCAGAGCAGAGAGATACGGGACGAGGGACTCGGTAAAGATACATATCAAGGTTGCAGTCGTCATTGCCAGTGCTATTCGGCTTTTTTCGAAATATATAATAGGGCCGAATGACGTGTGCTTGTCACGTTTCTTTGATTCATTGATAAATAAGCGAAAATATAAGTCGAGAAAAAATCCGCCGTTTTCCGGGAGCGGGACTCGAACCCACATCTCCGCATAACCGGTGCGGTGCGTTAACCAATTACGCTATCCCCACAGCGGCTTCTCTCTCGACTTTAAAGCGGGGGTTTATATTTACAAGAGCTCTGAGGCCGGTCAACTAGCGCCGCCCCTCGACTACCGCGGGAGACGTAGAACGTCTTCTTTCCCAGCGGCCGCCACGTAGAACGTGGTCGGAGGTCGGGGTTAGCAATTGGCATATCCGAACTGCTGGAGCCAGTGCCTCGTAATGCATGTAGCAGAGCAGAGAGATACGGGACGAGGGACTCGGTAAAGATACATATCAAGGTTGCAGTCGTCATTGCCAGTGCTATTCGGCTTTTTTCGAAATATATAATAGGGCCGAATGACGTGTGCTTGTCACGTTTCTTTGATTCATTGATAAATAAGCGAAAATATAAGTCGAGAAAAAATCCGCCGTTTTCCGGGAGCGGGACTCGAACCCACATCTCCGCATAACCGGTGCGGTGCGTTAACCAATTACGCTATCCCCACAGCGGCTTCTCTCTCGACTTTAAAGCGGGGGTTTATATTTACAAGAGCTCTGAGGCCGGTCAACTAGCGCCGCCCCTCGACTACCGCGGGAGACGTAGAACGTCTTCTTTCCCAGCGGCCGCCACGTAGAACGTGGTCGGAGGTCGGGGTTAGCAATTGGCATATCCGAACTGCTGGAGCCAGTGCCTCGTAATGCATGTAGCAGAGCAGAGAGATACGGGACGAGGGACTCGGTAAAGATACATATCAAGGTTGCAGTCGTCATTGCCAGTGCTATTCGGCTTTTTTCGAAATATATAATAGGGCCGAATGACGTGTGCTTGTCACGTTTCTTTGATTCATTGATAAATAAGCGAAAATATAAGTCGAGAAAAAATCCGCCGTTTTCCGGGAGCGGGACTCGAACCCACATCTCCGCATAACCGGTGCGGTGCGTTAACCAATTACGCTATCCCCACAGCGGCTTCTCTCTCGACTTTAAAGCGGGGGTTTATATTTACAAGAGCTCTGAGGCCGGTCAACTAGCGCCGCCCCTCGACTACCGCGGGAGACGTAGAACGTCTTCTTTCCCAGCGGCCGCCACGTAGAACGTGGTCGGAGGTCGGGGTTAGCAATTGGCATATCCGAACTGCTGGAGCCAGTGCCTCGTAATGCATGTAGCAGAGCAGAGAGATACGGGACGAGGGACTCGGTAAAGATACATATCAAGGTTGCAGTCGTCATTGCCAGTGCTATTCGGCTTTTTTCGAAATATATAATAGGGCCGAATGACGTGTGCTTGTCACGTTTCTTTGATTCATTGATAAATAAGCGAAAATATAAGTCGAGAAAAAATCCGCCGTTTTCCGGGAGCGGGACTCGAGCCCACATCTCCGCATAACCGGTGCGGTGCGTTAACCAATTACGCTATCCCCACAGCGGCTTCTCTCTCGACTTTAAAGCGGGGGTTTATATTTACAAGAGCTCTGAGGCCGGTCAACTAGCGCCGCCCCTCGACTACCGCGGGAGACGTAGAACGTCTTCTTTCCCAGCGGCCGCCACGTAGAACGTGGTCGGAGGTCGGGGTTAGCAATTGGCATATCCGAACTGCTGGAGCCAGTGCCTCGTAATGCATGTAGCAGAGCAGAGAGATACGGGACGAGGGACTCGGTAAAGATACATATCAAGGTTGCAGTCGTCATTGCCAGTGCTATTCGGCTTTTTTCGAAATATATAATAGGGCCGAATGACGTGTGCTTGTCACGTTTCTTTGATTCATTGATAAATAAGCGAAAATATAAGTCGAGAAAAAATCCGCCGTTTTCCGGGAGCGGGACTCGAACCCACATCTCCGCATAACCGGTGCGGTGCGTTAACCAATTACGCTATCCCCACAGCGGCTTCTCTCTCGACTTTAAAGCGGGGGTTTATATTTACAAGAGCTCTGAGGCCGGTCAACTAGCGCCGCCCCTCGACTACCGCGGGAGACGTAGAACGTCTTCTTTCCCAGCGGCCGCCACGTAGAACGTGGTCGGAGGTCGGGGTTAGCAATTGGCATATCCGAACTGCTGGAGCCAGTGCCTCGTAATGCATGTAGCAGAGCAGAGAGATACGGGACGAGGGACTCGGTAAAGATACATATCAAGGTTGCAGTCGTCATTGCCAGTGCTATTCGGCTTTTTTCGAAATATATAATAGGGCCGAATGACGTGTGCTTGTCACGTTTCTTTGATTCATTGATAAATAAGCGAAAATATAAGTCGAGAAAAAATCCGCCGTTTTCCGGGAGCGGGACTCGAACCCACATCTCCGCATAACCGGTGCGGTGCGTTAACCAATTACGCTATCCCCACAGCGGCTTCTCTCTCGACTTTAAAGCGGGGGTTTATATTTACAAGAGCTCTGAGGCCGGTCAACTAGCGCCGCCCCTCGACTACCGCGGGAGACGTAGAACGTCTTCTTTCCCAGCGGCCGCCACGTAGAACGTGGTCGGAGGTCGGGGTTAGCAATTGGCATATCCGAACTGCTGGAGCCAGTGCCTCGTAATGCATGTAGCAGAGCAGAGAGATACGGGACGAGGGACTCGGTAAAGATACATATCAAGGTTGCAGTCGTCATTGCCAGTGCTATTCGGCTTTTTTCGAAATATATAATAGGGCCGAATGACGTGTGCTTGTCACGTTTCTTTGATTCATTGATAAATAAGCGAAAATATAAGTCGAGAAAAAATCCGCCGTTTTCCGGGAGCGGGACTCGAACCCACATCTCCGCATAACCGGTGCGGTGCGTTAACCAATTACGCTATCCCCACAGCGGCTTCTCTCTCGACTTTAAAGCGGGGGTTTATATTTACAAGAGCTCTGAGGCCGGTCAACTAGCGCCGCCCCTCGACTACCGCGGGAGACGTAGAACGTCTTCTTTCCCAGCGGCCGCCACGTAGAACGTGGTCGGAGGTCGGGGTTAGCAATTGGCATATCCGAACTGCTGGAGCCAGTGCCTCGTAATGCATGTAGCAGAGCAGAGAGATACGGGACGAGGGACTCGGTAAAGATACATATCAAGGTTGCAGTCGTCATTGCCAGTGCTATTCGGCTTTTTTCGAAATATATAATAGGGCCGAATGACGTGTGCTTGTCACGTTTCTTTGATTCATTGATAAATAAGCGAAAATATAAGTCGAGAAAAAATCCGCCGTTTTCCGGGAGCGGGACTCGAACCCACATCTCCGCATAACCGGTGCGGTGCGTTAACCAATTACGCTATCCCCACAGCGGCTTCTCTCTCGACTTTAAAGCGGGGGTTTATATTTACAAGAGCTCTGAGGCCGGTCAACTAGCGCCGCCCCTCGACTACCGCGGGAGACGTAGAACGTCTTCTTTCCCAGCGGCCGCCACGTAGAACGTGGTCGGAGGTCGGGGTTAGCAATTGGCATATCCGAACTGCTGGAGCCAGTGCCTCGTAATGCATGTAGCAGAGCAGAGAGATACGGGACGAGGGACTCGGTAAAGATACATATCAAGGTTGCAGTCGTCATTGCCAGTGCTATTCGGCTTTTTTCGAAATATATAATAGGGCCGAATGACGTGTGCTTGTCACGTTTCTTTGATTCATTGATAAATAAGCGAAAATATAAGTCGAGAAAAAATCCGCCGTTTTCCGGGAGCGGGACTCGAACCCACATCTCCGCATAACCGGTGCGGTGCGTTAACCAATTACGCTATCCCCACAGCGGCTTCTCTCTCGACTTTAAAGCGGGGGTTTATATTTACAAGAGCTCTGAGGCCGGTCAACTAGCGCCGCCCCTCGACTACCGCGGGAGACGTAGAACGTCTTCTTTCCCAGCGGCCGCCACGTAGAACGTGGTCGGAGGTCGGGGTTAGCAATTGGCATATCCGAACTGCTGGAGCCAGTGCCTCGTAATGCATGTAGCAGAGCAGAGAGATACGGGACGAGGGACTCGGTAAAGATACATATCAAGGTTGCAGTCGTCATTGCCAGTGCTATTCGGCTTTTTTCGAAATATATAATAGGGCCGAATGACGTGTGCTTGTCACGTTTCTTTGATTCATTGATAAATAAGCGAAAATATAAGTCGAGAAAAAATCCGCCGTTTTCCGGGAGCGGGACTCGAACCCACATCTCCGCATAACCGGTGCGGTGCGTTAACCAATTACGCTATCCCCACAGCGGCTTCTCTCTCGACTTTAAAGCGGGGGTTTATATTTACAAGAGCTCTGAGGCCGGTCAACTAGCGCCGCCCCTCGACTACCGCGGGAGACGTAGAACGTCTTCTTTCCCAGCGGCCGCCACGTAGAACGTGGTCGGAGGTCGGGGTTAGCAATTGGCATATCCGAACTGCTGGAGCCAGTGCCTCGTAATGCATGTAGCAGAGCAGAGAGATACGGGACGAGGGACTCGGTAAAGATACATATCAAGGTTGCAGTCGTCATTGCCAGTGCTATTCGGCTTTTTTCGAAATATATAATAGGGCCGAATGACGTGTGCTTGTCACGTTTCTTTGATTCATTGATAAATAAGCGAAAATATAAGTCGAGAAAAAATCCGCCGTTTTCCGGGAGCGGGACTCGAACCCACATCTCCGCATAACCGGTGCGGTGCGTTAACCAATTACGCTATCCCCACAGCGGCTTCTCTCTCGACTTTAAAGCGGGGGTTTATATTTACAAGAGCTCTGAGGCCGGTCAACTAGCGCCGCCCCTCGACTACCGCGGGAGACGTAGAACGTCTTCTTTCCCAGCGGCCGCCACGTAGAACGTGGTCGGAGGTCGGGGTTAGCAATTGGCATATCCGAACTGCTGGAGCCAGTGCCTCGTAATGCATGTAGCAGAGCAGAGAGATACGGGACGAGGGACTCGGTAAAGATACATATCAAGGTTGCAGTCGTCATTGCCAGTGCTATTCGGCTTTTTTCGAAATATATAATAGGGCCGAATGACGTGTGCTTGTCACGTTTCTTTGATTCATTGATAAATAAGCGAAAATATAAGTCGAGAAAAAATCCGCCGTTTTCCGGGAGCGGGACTCGAACCCACATCTCCGCATAACCGGTGCGGTGCGTTAACCAATTACGCTATCCCCACAGCGGCTTCTCTCTCGACTTTAAAGCGGGGGTTTATATTTACAAGAGCTCTGAGGCCGGTCAACTAGCGCCGCCCCTCGACTACCGCGGGAGACGTAGAACGTCTTCTTTCCCAGCGGCCGCCACGTAGAACGTGGTCGGAGGTCGGGGTTAGCAATTGGCATATCCGAACTGCTGGAGCCAGTGCCTCGTAATGCATGTAGCAGAGCAGAGAGATACGGGACGAGGGACTCGGTAAAGATACATATCAAGGTTGCAGTCGTCATTGCCAGTGCTATTCGGCTTTTTTCGAAATATATAATAGGGCCGAATGACGTGTGCTTGTCACGTTTCTTTGATTCATTGATAAATAAGCGAAAATATAAGTCGAGAAAAAATCCGCCGTTTTCCGGGAGCGGGACTCGAACCCACATCTCCGCATAACCGGTGCGGTGCGTTAACCAATTACGCTATCCCCACAGCGGCTTCTCTCTCGACTTTAAAGCGGGGGTTTATATTTACAAGAGCTCTGAGGCCGGTCAACTAGCGCCGCCCCTCGACTACCGCGGGAGACGTAGAACGTCTTCTTTCCCAGCGGCCGCCACGTAGAACGTGGTCGGAGGTCGGGGTTAGCAATTGGCATATCCGAACTGCTGGAGCCAGTGCCTCGTAATGCATGTAGCAGAGCAGAGAGATACGGGACGAGGGACTCGGTAAAGATACATATCAAGGTTGCAGTCGTCATTGCCAGTGCTATTCGGCTTTTTTCGAAATATATAATAGGGCCGAATGACGTGTGCTTGTCACGTTTCTTTGATTCATTGATAAATAAGCGAAAATATAAGTCGAGAAAAAATCCGCCGTTTTCCGGGAGCGGGACTCGAACCCACATCTCCGCATAACCGGTGCGGTGCGTTAACCAATTACGCTATCCCCACAGCGGCTTCTCTCTCGACTTTAAAGCGGGGGTTTATATTTACAAGAGCTCTGAGGCCGGTCAACTAGCGCCGCCCCTCGACTACCGCGGGAGACGTAGAACGTCTTCTTTCCCAGCGGCCGCCACGTAGAACGTGGTCGGAGGTCGGGGTTAGCAATTGGCATATCCGAACTGCTGGAGCCAGTGCCTCGTAATGCATGTAGCAGAGCAGAGAGATACGGGACGAGGGACTCGGTAAAGATACATATCAAGGTTGCAGTCGTCATTGCCAGTGCTATTCGGCTTTTTTCGAAATATATAATAGGGCCGAATGACGTGTGCTTGTCACGTTTCTTTGATTCATTGATAAATAAGCGAAAATATAAGTCGAGAAAAAATCCGCCGTTTTCCGGGAGCGGGACTCGAACCCACATCTCCGCATAACCGGTGCGGTGCGTTAACCAATTACGCTATCCCCACAGCGGCTTCTCTCTCGACTTTAAAGCGGGGGTTTATATTTACAAGAGCTCTGAGGCCGGTCAACTAGCGCCGCCCCTCGACTACCGCGGGAGACGTAGAACGTCTTCTTTCCCAGCGGCCGCCACGTAGAACGTGGTCGGAGGTCGGGGTTAGCAATTGGCATATCCGAACTGCTGGAGCCAGTGCCTCGTAATGCATGTAGCAGAGCAGAGAGATACGGGACGAGGGACTCGGTAAAGATACATATCAAGGTTGCAGTCGTCATTGCCAGTGCTATTCGGCTTTTTTCGAAATATATAATAGGGCCGAATGACGTGTGCTTGTCACGTTTCTTTGATTCATTGATAAATAAGCGAAAATATAAGTCGAGAAAAAATCCGCCGTTTTCCGGGAGCGGGACTCGAACCCACATCTCCGCATAACCGGTGCGGTGCGTTAACCAATTACGCTATCCCCACAGCGGCTTCTCTCTCGACTTTAAAGCGGGGGTTTATATTTACAAGAGCTCTGAGGCCGGTCAACTAGCGCCGCCCCTCGACTACCGCGGGAGACGTAGAACGTCTTCTTTCCCAGCGGCCGCCACGTAGAACGTGGTCGGAGGTCGGGGTTAGCAATTGGCATATCCGAACTGCTGGAGCCAGTGCCTCGTAATGCATGTAGCAGAGCAGAGAGATACGGGACGAGGGACTCGGTAAAGATACATATCAAGGTTGCAGTCGTCATTGCCAGTGCTATTCGGCTTTTTTCGAAATATATAATAGGGCCGAATGACGTGTGCTTGTCACGTTTCTTTGATTCATTGATAAATAAGCGAAAATATAAGTCGAGAAAAAATCCGCCGTTTTCCGGGAGCGGGACTCGAACCCACATCTCCGCATAACCGGTGCGGTGCGTTAACCAATTACGCTATCCCCACAGCGGCTTCTCTCTCGACTTTAAAGCGGGGGTTTATATTTACAAGAGCTCTGAGGCCGGTCAACTAGCGCCGCCCCTCGACTACCGCGGGAGACGTAGAACGTCTTCTTTCCCAGCGGCCGCCACGTAGAACGTGGTCGGAGGTCGGGGTTAGCAATTGGCATATCCGAACTGCTGGAGCCAGTGCCTCGTAATGCATGTAGCAGAGCAGAGAGATACGGGACGAGGGACTCGGTAAAGATACATATCAAGGTTGCAGTCGTCATTGCCAGTGCTATTCGGCTTTTTTCGAAATATATAATAGGGCCGAATGACGTGTGCTTGTCACGTTTCTTTGATTCATTGATAAATAAGCGAAAATATAAGTCGAGAAAAAATCCGCCGTTTTCCGGGAGCGGGACTCGAACCCACATCTCCGCATAACCGGTGCGGTGCGTTAACCAATTACGCTATCCCCACAGCGGCTTCTCTCTCGACTTTAAAGCGGGGGTTTATATTTACAAGAGCTCTGAGGCCGGTCAACTAGCGCCGCCCCTCGACTACCGCGGGAGACGTAGAACGTCTTCTTTCCCAGCGGCCGCCACGTAGAACGTGGTCGGAGGTCGGGGTTAGCAATTGGCATATCCGAACTGCTGGAGCCAGTGCCTCGTAATGCATGTAGCAGAGCAGAGAGATACGGGACGAGGGACTCGGTAAAGATACATATCAAGGTTGCAGTCGTCATTGCCAGTGCTATTCGGCTTTTTTCGAAATATATAATAGGGCCGAATGACGTGTGCTTGTCACGTTTCTTTGATTCATTGATAAATAAGCGAAAATATAAGTCGAGAAAAAATCCGCCGTTTTCCGGGAGCGGGACTCGAACCCACATCTCCGCATAACCGGTGCGGTGCGTTAACCAATTACGCTATCCCCACAGCGGCTTCTCTCTCGACTTTAAAGCGGGGGTTTATATTTACAAGAGCTCTGAGGCCGGTCAACTAGCGCCGCCCCTCGACTACCGCGGGAGACGTAGAACGTCTTCTTTCCCAGCGGCCGCCACGTAGAACGTGGTCGGAGGTCGGGGTTAGCAATTGGCATATCCGAACTGCTGGAGCCAGTGCCTCGTAATGCATGTAGCAGAGCAGAGAGATACGGGACGAGGGACTCGGTAAAGATACATATCAAGGTTGCAGTCGTCATTGCCAGTGCTATTCGGCTTTTTTCGAAATATATAATAGGGCCGAATGACGTGTGCTTGTCACGTTTCTTTGATTCATTGATAAATAAGCGAAAATATAAGTCGAGAAAAAATCCGCCGTTTTCCGGGAGCGGGACTCGAACCCACATCTCCGCATAACCGGTGCGGTGCGTTAACCAATTACGCTATCCCCACAGCGGCTTCTCTCTCGACTTTAAAGCGGGGGTTTATATTTACAAGAGCTCTGAGGCCGGTCAACTAGCGCCGCCCCTCGACTACCGCGGGAGACGTAGAACGTCTTCTTTCCCAGCGGCCGCCACGTAGAACGTGGTCGGAGGTCGGGGTTAGCAATTGGCATATCCGAACTGCTGGAGCCAGTGCCTCGTAATGCATGTAGCAGAGCAGAGAGATACGGGACGAGGGACTCGGTAAAGATACATATCAAGGTTGCAGTCGTCATTGCCAGTGCTATTCGGCTTTTTTCGAAATATATAATAGGGCCGAATGACGTGTGCTTGTCACGTTTCTTTGATTCATTGATAAATAAGCGAAAATATAAGTCGAGAAAAAATCCGCCGTTTTCCGGGAGCGGGACTCGAACCCACATCTCCGCATAACCGGTGCGGTGCGTTAACCAATTACGCTATCCCCACAGCGGCTTCTCTCTCGACTTTAAAGCGGGGGTTTATATTTACAAGAGCTCTGAGGCCGGTCAACTAGCGCCGCCCCTCGACTACCGCGGGAGACGTAGAACGTCTTCTTTCCCAGCGGCCGCCACGTAGAACGTGGTCGGAGGTCGGGGTTAGCAATTGGCATATCCGAACTGCTGGAGCCAGTGCCTCGTAATGCATGTAGCAGAGCAGAGAGATACGGGACGAGGGACTCGGTAAAGATACATATCAAGGTTGCAGTCGTCATTGCCAGTGCTATTCGGCTTTTTTCGAAATATATAATAGGGCCGAATGACGTGTGCTTGTCACGTTTCTTTGATTCATTGATAAATAAGCGAAAATATAAGTCGAGAAAAAATCCGCCGTTTTCCGGGAGCGGGACTCGAACCCACATCTCCGCATAACCGGTGCGGTGCGTTAACCAATTACGCTATCCCCACAGCGGCTTCTCTCTCGACTTTAAAGCGGGGGTTTATATTTACAAGAGCTCTGAGGCCGGTCAACTAGCGCCGCCCCTCGACTACCGCGGGAGACGTAGAACGTCTTCTTTCCCAGCGGCCGCCACGTAGAACGTGGTCGGAGGTCGGGGTTAGCAATTGGCATATCCGAACTGCTGGAGCCAGTGCCTCGTAATGCATGTAGCAGAGCAGAGAGATACGGGACGAGGGACTCGGTAAAGATACATATCAAGGTTGCAGTCGTCATTGCCAGTGCTATTCGGCTTTTTTCGAAATATATAATAGGGCCGAATGACGTGTGCTTGTCACGTTTCTTTGATTCATTGATAAATAAGCGAAAATATAAGTCGAGAAAAAATCCGCCGTTTTCCGGGAGCGGGACTCGAACCCACATCTCCGCATAACCGGTGCGGTGCGTTAACCAATTACGCTATCCCCACAGCGGCTTCTCTCTCGACTTTAAAGCGGGGGTTTATATTTACAAGAGCTCTGAGGCCGGTCAACTAGCGCCGCCCCTCGACTACCGCGGGAGACGTAGAACGTCTTCTTTCCCAGCGGCCGCCACGTAGAACGTGGTCGGAGGTCGGGGTTAGCAATTGGCATATCCGAACTGCTGGAGCCAGTGCCTCGTAATGCATGTAGCAGAGCAGAGAGATACGGGACGAGGGACTCGGTAAAGATACATATCAAGGTTGCAGTCGTCATTGCCAGTGCTATTCGGCTTTTTTCGAAATATATAATAGGGCCGAATGACGTGTGCTTGTCACGTTTCTTTGATTCATTGATAAATAAGCGAAAATATAAGTCGAGAAAAAATCCGCCGTTTTCCGGGAGCGGGACTCGAACCCACATCTCCGCATAACCGGTGCGGTGCGTTAACCAATTACGCTATCCCCACAGCGGCTTCTCTCTCGACTTTAAAGCGGGGGTTTATATTTACAAGAGCTCTGAGGCCGGTCAACTAGCGCCGCCCCTCGACTACCGCGGGAGACGTAGAACGTCTTCTTTCCCAGCGGCCGCCACGTAGAACGTGGTCGGAGGTCGGGGTTAGCAATTGGCATATCCGAACTGCTGGAGCCAGTGCCTCGTAATGCATGTAGCAGAGCAGAGAGATACGGGACGAGGGACTCGGTAAAGATACATATCAAGGTTGCAGTCGTCATTGCCAGTGCTATTCGGCTTTTTTCGAAATATATAATAGGGCCGAATGACGTGTGCTTGTCACGTTTCTTTGATTCATTGATAAATAAGCGAAAATATAAGTCGAGAAAAAATCTGCCGTTTTCCGGGAGCGGGACTCGAACCCACATCTCCGCATAACCGGTGCGGTGCGTTAACCAATTACGCTATCCCCACAGCGGCTTCTCTCTCGACTTTAAAGCGGGGGTTTATATTTACAAGAGCTCTGAGGCCGGTCAACTAGCGCCGCCCCTCGACTACCGCGGGAGACGTAGAACGTCTTCTTTCCCAGCGGCCGCCACGTAGAACGTGGTCGGAGGTCGGGGTTAGCAATTGGCATATCCGAACTGCTGGAGCCAGTGCCTCGTAATGCATGTAGCAGAGCAGAGAGATACGGGACGAGGGACTCGGTAAAGATACATATCAAGGTTGCAGTCGTCATTGCCAGTGCTATTCGGCTTTTTTCGAAATATATAATAGGGCCGAATGACGTGTGCTTGTCACGTTTCTTTGATTCATTGATAAATAAGCGAAAATATAAGTCGAGAAAAAATCCGCCGTTTTCCGGGAGCGGGACTCGAACCCACATCTCCGCATAACCGGTGCGGTGCGTTAACCAATTACGCTATCCCCACAGCGGCTTCTCTCTCGACTTTAAAGCGGGGGTTTATATTTACAAGAGCTCTGAGGCCGGTCAACTAGCGCCGCCCCTCGACTACCGCGGGAGACGTAGAACGTCTTCTTTCCCAGCGGCCGCCACGTAGAACGTGGTCGGAGGTCGGGGTTAGCAATTGGCATATCCGAACTGCTGGAGCCAGTGCCTCGTAATGCATGTAGCAGAGCAGAGAGATACGGGACGAGGGACTCGGTAAAGATACATATCAAGGTTGCAGTCGTCATTGCCAGTGCTATTCGGCTTTTTTCGAAATATATAATAGGGCCGAATGACGTGTGCTTGTCACGTTTCTTTGATTCATTGATAAATAAGCGAAAATATAAGTCGAGAAAAAATCCGCCGTTTTCCGGGAGCGGGACTCGAACCCACATCTCCGCATAACCGGTGCGGTGCGTTAACCAATTACGCTATCCCCACAGCGGCTTCTCTCTCGACTTTAAAGCGGGGGTTTATATTTACAAGAGCTCTGAGGCCGGTCAACTAGCGCCGCCCCTCGACTACCGCGGGAGACGTAGAACGTCTTCTTTCCCAGCGGCCGCCACGTAGAACGTGGTCGGAGGTCGGGGTTAGCAATTGGCATATCCGAACTGCTGGAGCCAGTGCCTCGTAATGCATGTAGCAGAGCAGAGAGATACGGGACGAGGGACTCGGTAAAGATACATATCAAGGTTGCAGTCGTCATTGCCAGTGCTATTCGGCTTTTTTCGAAATATATAATAGGGCCGAATGACGTGTGCTTGTCACGTTTCTTTGATTCATTGATAAATAAGCGAAAATATAAGTCGAGAAAAAATCCGCCGTTTTCCGGGAGCGGGACTCGAACCCACATCTCCGCATAACCGGTGCGGTGCGTTAACCAATTACGCTATCCCCACAGCGGCTTCTCTCTCGACTTTAAAGCGGGGGTTTATATTTACAAGAGCTCTGAGGCCGGTCAACTAGCGCCGCCCCTCGACTACCGCGGGAGACGTAGAACGTCTTCTTTCCCAGCGGCCGCCACGTAGAACGTGGTCGGAGGTCGGGGTTAGCAATTGGCATATCCGAACTGCTGGAGCCAGTGCCTCGTAATGCATGTAGCAGAGCAGAGAGATACGGGACGAGGGACTCGGTAAAGATACATATCAAGGTTGCAGTCGTCATTGCCAGTGCTATTCGGCTTTTTTCGAAATATATAATAGGGCCGAATGACGTGTGCTTGTCACGTTTCTTTGATTCATTGATAAATAAGCGAAAATATAAGTCGAGAAAAAATCCGCCGTTTTCCGGGAGCGGGACTCGAACCCACATCTCCGCATAACCGGTGCGGTGCGTTAACCAATTACGCTATCCCCACAGCGGCTTCTCTCTCGACTTTAAAGCGGGGGTTTATATTTACAAGAGCTCTGAGGCCGGTCAACTAGCGCCGCCCTTCGACTACCGCGGGAGACGTAGAACGTCTTCTTTCCCAGCGGCCGCCACGTAGAACGTGGTCGGAGGTCGGGGTTAGCAATTGGCATATCCGAACTGCTGGAGCCAGTGCCTCGTAATGCATGTAGCAGAGCAGAGAGATACGGGACGAGGGACTCGGTAAAGATACATATCAAGGTTGCAGTCGTCATTGCCAGTGCTATTCGGCTTTTTTCGAAATATATAATAGGGCCGAATGACGTGTGCTTGTCACGTTTCTTTGATTCATTGATAAATAAGCGAAAATATAAGTCGAGAAAAAATCCGCCGTTTTCCGGGAGCGGGACTCGAACCCACATCTCCGCATAACCGGTGCGGTGCGTTAACCAATTACGCTATCCCCACAGCGGCTTCTCTCTCGACTTTAAAGCGGGGGTTTATATTTACAAGAGCTCTGAGGCCGGTCAACTAGCGCCGCCCCTCGACTACCGCGGGAGACGTAGAACGTCTTCTTTCCCAGCGGCCGCCACGTAGAACGTGGTCGGAGGTCGGGGTTAGCAATTGGCATATCCGAACTGCTGGAGCCAGTGCCTCGTAATGCATGTAGCAGAGCAGAGAGATACGGGACGAGGGACTCGGTAAAGATACATATCAAGGTTGCAGTCGTCATTGCCAGTGCTATTCGGCTTTTTTCGAAATATATAATAGGGCCGAATGACGTGTGCTTGTCACGTTTCTTTGATTCATTGATAAATAAGCGAAAATATAAGTCGAGAAAAAATCCGCCGTTTTCCGGGAGCGGGACTCGAACCCACATCTCCGCATAACCGGTGCGGTGCGTTAACCAATTACGCTATCCCCACAGCGGCTTCTCTCTCGACTTTAAAGCGGGGGTTTATATTTACAAGAGCTCTGAGGCCGGTCAACTAGCGCCGCCCCTGCTCTGCTACATGCATTACGAGGCACTGGCTCCAGCAGTTCGGATATGCCAATTGCTAACCCCGACCTCCGACCACGTTCTACGTGGCGGCCGCTGGGAAAGAAGACGTTCTACGTCTCCCGCGGTAGTCGAGGGGCGGCGCTAGTTGACCGGCCTCAGAGCTCTTGTAAATATAAACCCCCGCTTTAAAGTCGAGAGAGAAGCCGCTGTGGGGATAGCGTAATTGGTTAACGCACCGCACCGGTTATGCGGAGATGTGGGTTCGAGTCCCGCTCCCGGAAAACGGCGGATTTTTTCTCGACTTATATTTTCGCTTATTTATCAATGAATCAAAGAAACGTGACAAGCACACGTCATTCGGCCCTATTATATATTTCGAAAAAAGCCGAATAGCACTGGCAATGACGACTGCAACCTTGATATGTATCTTTACCGAGTCCCTCGTCCCGTATCTCTCTGCTCTGCTACATGCATTACGAGGCACTGGCTCCAGCAGTTCGGATATGCCAATTGCTAACCCCGACCTCCGACCACGTTCTACGTGGCGGCCGCTGGGAAAGAAGACGTTCTACGTCTCCCGCGGTAGTCGAGGGGCGGCGCTAGTTGACCGGCCTCAGAGCTCTTGTAAATATAAACCCCCGCTTTAAAGTCGAGAGAGAAGCCGCTGTGGGGATAGCGTAATTGGTTAACGCACCGCACCGGTTATGCGGAGATGTGGGTTCGAGTCCCGCTCCCGGAAAACGGCGGATTTTTTCTCGACTTATATTTTCGCTTATTTATCAATGAATCAAAGAAACGTGACAAGCACACGTCATTCGGCCCTATTATATATTTCGAAAAAAGCCGAATAGCACTGGCAATGACGACTGCAACCTTGATATGTATCTTTACCGAGTCCCTCGTCCCGTATCTCTCTGCTCTGCTACATGCATTACGAGGCACTGGCTCCAGCAGTTCGGATATGCCAATTGCTAACCCCGACCTCCGACCACGTTCTACGTGGCGGCCGCTGGGAAAGAAGACGTTCTACGTCTCCCGCGGTAGTCGAGGGGCGGCGCTAGTTGACCGGCCTCAGAGCTCTTGTAAATATAAACCCCCGCTTTAAAGTCGAGAGAGAAGCCGCTGTGGGGATAGCGTAATTGGTTAACGCACCGCACCGGTTATGCGGAGATGTGGGTTCGAGTCCCGCTCCCGGAAAACGGCGGATTTTTTCTCGACTTATATTTTCGCTTATTTATCAATGAATCAAAGAAACGTGACAAGCACACGTCATTCGGCCCTATTATATATTTCGAAAAAAGCCGAATAGCACTGGCAATGACGACTGCAACCTTGATATGTATCTTTACCGAGTCCCTCGTCCCGTATCTCTCTGCTCTGCTACATGCATTACGAGGCACTGGCTCCAGCAGTTCGGATATGCCAATTGCTAACCCCGACCTCCGACCACGTTCTA
The DNA here is from genome assembly GCF_048455015.1 of Haemaphysalis longicornis. Lineage (NCBI taxonomy): Eukaryota > Metazoa > Arthropoda > Arachnida > Ixodida > Ixodidae > Haemaphysalis > Haemaphysalis longicornis. Next base: position 153,688,401 of record NW_027526422.1, read on the forward strand.
CGTGGCGGCCGCTGGGAAAGAAGACGTTCTACGTCTCCCGCGGTAGTCGAGGGGCGGCGCTAGTTGACCGGCCTCAGAGCTCTTGTAAATATAAACCCCCGCTTTAAAGTCGAGAGAGAAGCCGCTGTGGGGATAGCGTAATTGGTTAACGCACCGCACCGGTTATGCGGAGATGTGGGTTCGAGTCCCGCTCCCGGAAAACGGCGGATTTTTTCTCGACTTATATTTTCGCTTATTTATCAATGAATCAAAGAAACGTGACAAGCACACGTCATTCGGCCCTATTATATATTTCGAAAAAAGCCGAATAGCACTGGCAATGACGACTGCAACCTTGATATGTATCTTTACCGAGTCCCTCGTCCCGTATCTCTCTGCTCTGCTACATGCATTACGAGGCACTGGCTCCAGCAGTTCGGATATGCCAATTGCTAACCCCGACCTCCGACCACGTTCTACGTGGCGGCCGCTGGGAAAGAAGACGTTCTACGTCTCCCGCGGTAGTCGAGGGGCGGCGCTAGTTGACCGGCCTCAGAGCTCTTGTAAATATAAACCCCCGCTTTAAAGTCGAGAGAGAAGCCGCTGTGGGGATAGCGTAATTGGTTAACGCACCGCACCGGTTATGCGGAGATGTGGGTTCGAGTCCCGCTCCCGGAAAACGGCGGATTTTTTCTCGACTTATATTTTCGCTTATTTATCAATGAATCAAAGAAACGTGACAAGCACACGTCATTCGGCCCTATTATATATTTCGAAAAAAGCCGAATAGCACTGGCAATGACGACTGCAACCTTGATATGTATCTTTACCGAGTCCCTCGTCCCGTATCTCTCTGCTCTGCTACATGCATTACGAGGCACTGGCTCCAGCAGTTCGGATATGCCAATTGCTAACCCCGACCTCCGACCACGTTCTACGTGGCGGCCGCTGGGAAAGAAGACGTTCTACGTCTCCCGCGGTAGTCGAGGGGCGGCGCTAGTTGACCGGCCTCAGAGCTCTTGTAAATATAAACCCCCGCTTTAAAGTCGAGAGAGAAGCCGCTGTGGGGATAGCGTAATTGGTTAACGCACCGCACCGGTTATGCGGAGATGTGGGTTCGAGTCCCGCTCCCGGAAAACGGCGGATTTTTTCTCGACTTATATTTTCGCTTATTTATCAATGAATCAAAGAAACGTGACAAGCACACGTCATTCGGCCCTATTATATATTTCGAAAAAAGCCGAATAGCACTGGCAATGACGACTGCAACCTTGATATGTATCTTTACCGAGTCCCTCGTCCCGTATCTCTCTGCTCTGCTACATGCATTACGAGGCACTGGCTCCAGCAGTTCGGATATGCCAATTGCTAACCCCGACCTCCGACCACGTTCTACGTGGCGGCCGCTGGGAAAGAAGACGTTCTACGTCTCCCGCGGTAGTCGAGGGGCGGCGCTAGTTGACCGGCCTCAGAGCTCTTGTAAATATAAACCCCCGCTTTAAAGTCGAGAGAGAAGCCGCTGTGGGGATAGCGTAATTGGTTAACGCACCGCACCGGTTATGCGGAGATGTGGGCTCGAGTCCCGCTCCCGGAAAACGGCGGATTTTTTCTCGACTTATATTTTCGCTTATTTATCAATGAATCAAAGAAACGTGACAAGCACACGTCATTCGGCCCTATTATATATTTCGAAAAAAGCCGAATAGCACTGGCAATGACGACTGCAACCTTGATATGTATCTTTACCGAGTCCCTCGTCCCGTATCTCTCTGCTCTGCTACATGCATTACGAGGCACTGGCTCCAGCAGTTCGGATATGCCAATTGCTAACCCCGACCTCCGACCACGTTCTACGTGGCGGCCGCTGGGAAAGAAGACGTTCTACGTCTCCCGCGGTAGTCGAGGGGCGGCGCTAGTTGACCGGCCTCAGAGCTCTTGTAAATATAAACCCCCGCTTTAAAGTCGAGAGAGAAGCCGCTGTGGGGATAGCGTAATTGGTTAACGCACCGCACCGGTTATGCGGAGATGTGGGTTCGAGTCCCGCTCCCGGAAAACGGCGGATTTTTTCTCGACTTATATTTTCGCTTATTTATCAATGAATCAAAGAAACGTGACAAGCACACGTCATTCGGCCCTATTATATATTTCGAAAAAAGCCGAATAGCACTGGCAATGACGACTGCAACCTTGATATGTATCTTTACCGAGTCCCTCGTCCCGTATCTCTCTGCTCTGCTACATGCATTACGAGGCACTGGCTCCAGCAGTTCGGATATGCCAATTGCTAACCCCGACCTCCGACCACGTTCTACGTGGCGGCCGCTGGGAAAGAAGACGTTCTACGTCTCCCGCGGTAGTCGAGGGGCGGCGCTAGTTGACCGGCCTCAGAGCTCTTGTAAATATAAACCCCCGCTTTAAAGTCGAGAGAGAAGCCGCTGTGGGGATAGCGTAATTGGTTAACGCACCGCACCGGTTATGCGGAGATGTGGGCTCGAGTCCCGCTCCCGGAAAACGGCGGATTTTTTCTCGACTTATATTTTCGCTTATTTATCAATGAATCAAAGAAACGTGACAAGCACACGTCATTCGGCCCTATTATATATTTCGAAAAAAGCCGAATAGCACTGGCAATGACGACTGCAACCTTGATATGTATCTTTACCGAGTCCCTCGTCCCGTATCTCTCTGCTCTGCTACATGCATTACGAGGCACTGGCTCCAGCAGTTCGGATATGCCAATTGCTAACCCCGACCTCCGACCACGTTCTACGTGGCGGCCGCTGGGAAAGAAGACGTTCTACGTCTCCCGCGGTAGTCGAGGGGCGGCGCTAGTTGACCGGCCTCAGAGCTCTTGTAAATATAAACCCCCGCTTTAAAGTCGAGAGAGAAGCCGCTGTGGGGATAGCGTAATTGGTTAACGCACCGCACCGGTTATGCGGAGATGTGGGTTCGAGTCCCGCTCCCGGAAAACGGCGGATTTTTTCTCGACTTATATTTTCGCTTATTTATCAATGAATCAAAGAAACGTGACAAGCACACGTCATTCGGCCCTATTATATATTTCGAAAAAAGCCGAATAGCACTGGCAATGACGACTGCAACCTTGATATGTATCTTTACCGAGTCCCTCGTCCCGTATCTCTCTGCTCTGCTACATGCATTACGAGGCACTGGCTCCAGCAGTTCGGATATGCCAATTGCTAACCCCGACCTCCGACCACGTTCTACGTGGCGGCCGCTGGGAAAGAAGACGTTCTACGTCTCCCGCGGTAGTCGAGGGGCGGCGCTAGTTGACCGGCCTCAGAGCTCTTGTAAATATAAACCCCCGCTTTAAAGTCGAGAGAGAAGCCGCTGTGGGGATAGCGTAATTGGTTAACGCACCGCACCGGTTATGCGGAGATGTGGGTTCGAGTCCCGCTCCCGGAAAACGGCGGATTTTTTCTCGACTTATATTTTCGCTTATTTATCAATGAATCAAAGAAACGTGACAAGCACACGTCATTCGGCCCTATTATATATTTCGAAAAAAGCCGAATAGCACTGGCAATGACGACTGCAACCTTGATATGTATCTTTACCGAGTCCCTCGTCCCGTATCTCTCTGCTCTGCTACATGCATTACGAGGCACTGGCTCCAGCAGTTCGGATATGCCAATTGCTAACCCCGACCTCCGACCACGTTCTACGTGGCGGCCGCTGGGAAAGAAGACGTTCTACGTCTCCCGCGGTAGTCGAGGGGCGGCGCTAGTTGACCGGCCTCAGAGCTCTTGTAAATATAAACCCCCGCTTTAAAGTCGAGAGAGAAGCCGCTGTGGGGATAGCGTAATTGGTTAACGCACCGCACCGGTTATGCGGAGATGTGGGCTCGAGTCCCGCTCCCGGAAAACGGCGGATTTTTTCTCGACTTATATTTTCGCTTATTTATCAATGAATCAAAGAAACGTGACAAGCACACGTCATTCGGCCCTATTATATATTTCGAAAAAAGCCGAATAGCACTGGCAATGACGACTGCAACCTTGATATGTATCTTTACCGAGTCCCTCGTCCCGTATCTCTCTGCTCTGCTACATGCATTACGAGGCACTGGCTCCAGCAGTTCGGATATGCCAATTGCTAACCCCGACCTCCGACCACGTTCTACGTGGCGGCCGCTGGGAAAGAAGACGTTCTACGTCTCCCGCGGTAGTCGAGGGGCGGCGCTAGTTGACCGGCCTCAGAGCTCTTGTAAATATAAACCCCCGCTTTAAAGTCGAGAGAGAAGCCGCTGTGGGGATAGCGTAATTGGTTAACGCACCGCACCGGTTATGCGGAGATGTGGGTTCGAGTCCCGCTCCCGGAAAACGGCGGATTTTTTCTCGACTTATATTTTCGCTTATTTATCAATGAATCAAAGAAACGTGACAAGCACACGTCATTCGGCCCTATTATATATTTCGAAAAAAGCCGAATAGCACTGGCAATGACGACTGCAACCTTGATATGTATCTTTACCGAGTCCCTCGTCCCGTATCTCTCTGCTCTGCTACATGCATTACGAGGCACTGGCTCCAGCAGTTCGGATATGCCAATTGCTAACCCCGACCTCCGACCACGTTCTACGTGGCGGCCGCTGGGAAAGAAGACGTTCTACGTCTCCCGCGGTAGTCGAGGGGCGGCGCTAGTTGACCGGCCTCAGAGCTCTTGTAAATATAAACCCCCGCTTTAAAGTCGAGAGAGAAGCCGCTGTGGGGATAGCGTAATTGGTTAACGCACCGCACCGGTTATGCGGAGATGTGGGTTCGAGTCCCGCTCCCGGAAAACGGCGGATTTTTTCTCGACTTATATTTTCGCTTATTTATCAATGAATCAAAGAAACGTGACAAGCACACGTCATTCGGCCCTATTATATATTTCGAAAAAAGCCGAATAGCACTGGCAATGACGACTGCAACCTTGATATGTATCTTTACCGAGTCCCTCGTCCCGTATCTCTCTGCTCTGCTACATGCATTACGAGGCACTGGCTCCAGCAGTTCGGATATGCCAATTGCTAACCCCGACCTCCGACCACGTTCTACGTGGCGGCCGCTGGGAAAGAAGACGTTCTACGTCTCCCGCGGTAGTCGAGGGGCGGCGCTAGTTGACCGGCCTCAGAGCTCTTGTAAATATAAACCCCCGCTTTAAAGTCGAGAGAGAAGCCGCTGTGGGGATAGCGTAATTGGTTAACGCACCGCACCGGTTATGCGGAGATGTGGGCTCGAGTCCCGCTCCCGGAAAACGGCGGATTTTTTCTCGACTTATATTTTCGCTTATTTATCAATGAATCAAAGAAACGTGACAAGCACACGTCATTCGGCCCTATTATATATTTCGAAAAAAGCCGAATAGCACTGGCAATGACGACTGCAACCTTGATATGTATCTTTACCGAGTCCCTCGTCCCGTATCTCTCTGCTCTGCTACATGCATTACGAGGCACTGGCTCCAGCAGTTCGGATATGCCAATTGCTAACCCCGACCTCCGACCACGTTCTACGTGGCGGCCGCTGGGAAAGAAGACGTTCTACGTCTCCCGCGGTAGTCGAGGGGCGGCGCTAGTTGACCGGCCTCAGAGCTCTTGTAAATATAAACCCCCGCTTTAAAGTCGAGAGAGAAGCCGCTGTGGGGATAGCGTAATTGGTTAACGCACCGCACCGGTTATGCGGAGATGTGGGTTCGAGTCCCGCTCCCGGAAAACGGCGGATTTTTTCTCGACTTATATTTTCGCTTATTTATCAATGAATCAAAGAAACGTGACAAGCACACGTCATTCGGCCCTATTATATATTTCGAAAAAAGCCGAATAGCACTGGCAATGACGACTGCAACCTTGATATGTATCTTTACCGAGTCCCTCGTCCCGTATCTCTCTGCTCTGCTACATGCATTACGAGGCACTGGCTCCAGCAGTTCGGATATGCCAATTGCTAACCCCGACCTCCGACCACGTTCTACGTGGCGGCCGCTGGGAAAGAAGACGTTCTACGTCTCCCGCGGTAGTCGAGGGGCGGCGCTAGTTGACCGGCCTCAGAGCTCTTGTAAATATAAACCCCCGCTTTAAAGTCGAGAGAGAAGCCGCTGTGGGGATAGCGTAATTGGTTAACGCACCGCACCGGTTATGCGGAGATGTGGGTTCGAGTCCCGCTCCCGGAAAACGGCGGATTTTTTCTCGACTTATATTTTCGCTTATTTATCAATGAATCAAAGAAACGTGACAAGCACACGTCATTCGGCCCTATTATATATTTCGAAAAAAGCCGAATAGCACTGGCAATGACGACTGCAACCTTGATATGTATCTTTACCGAGTCCCTCGTCCCGTATCTCTCTGCTCTGCTACATGCATTACGAGGCACTGGCTCCAGCAGTTCGGATATGCCAATTGCTAACCCCGACCTCCGACCACGTTCTACGTGGCGGCCGCTGGGAAAGAAGACGTTCTACGTCTCCCGCGGTAGTCGAGGGGCGGCGCTAGTTGACCGGCCTCAGAGCTCTTGTAAATATAAACCCCCGCTTTAAAGTCGAGAGAGAAGCCGCTGTGGGGATAGCGTAATTGGTTAACGCACCGCACCGGTTATGCGGAGATGTGGGTTCGAGTCCCGCTCCCGGAAAACGGCGGATTTTTTCTCGACTTATATTTTCGCTTATTTATCAATGAATCAAAGAAACGTGACAAGCACACGTCATTCGGCCCTATTATATATTTCGAAAAAAGCCGAATAGCACTGGCAATGACGACTGCAACCTTGATATGTATCTTTACCGAGTCCCTCGTCCCGTATCTCTCTGCTCTGCTACATGCATTACGAGGCACTGGCTCCAGCAGTTCGGATATGCCAATTGCTAACCCCGACCTCCGACCACGTTCTACGTGGCGGCCGCTGGGAAAGAAGACGTTCTACGTCTCCCGCGGTAGTCGAGGGGCGGCGCTAGTTGACCGGCCTCAGAGCTCTTGTAAATATAAACCCCCGCTTTAAAGTCGAGAGAGAAGCCGCTGTGGGGATAGCGTAATTGGTTAACGCACCGCACCGGTTATGCGGAGATGTGGGCTCGAGTCCCGCTCCCGGAAAACGGCGGATTTTTTCTCGACTTATATTTTCGCTTATTTATCAATGAATCAAAGAAACGTGACAAGCACACGTCATTCGGCCCTATTATATATTTCGAAAAAAGCCGAATAGCACTGGCAATGACGACTGCAACCTTGATATGTATCTTTACCGAGTCCCTCGTCCCGTATCTCTCTGCTCTGCTACATGCATTACGAGGCACTGGCTCCAGCAGTTCGGATATGCCAATTGCTAACCCCGACCTCCGACCACGTTCTACGTGGCGGCCGCTGGGAAAGAAGACGTTCTACGTCTCCCGCGGTAGTCGAGGGGCGGCGCTAGTTGACCGGCCTCAGAGCTCTTGTAAATATAAACCCCCGCTTTAAAGTCGAGAGAGAAGCCGCTGTGGGGATAGCGTAATTGGTTAACGCACCGCACCGGTTATGCGGAGATGTGGGTTCGAGTCCCGCTCCCGGAAAACGGCGGATTTTTTCTCGACTTATATTTTCGCTTATTTATCAATGAATCAAAGAAACGTGACAAGCACACGTCATTCGGCCCTATTATATATTTCGAAAAAAGCCGAATAGCACTGGCAATGACGACTGCAACCTTGATATGTATCTTTACCGAGTCCCTCGTCCCGTATCTCTCTGCTCTGCTACATGCATTACGAGGCACTGGCTCCAGCAGTTCGGATATGCCAATTGCTAACCCCGACCTCCGACCACGTTCTACGTGGCGGCCGCTGGGAAAGAAGACGTTCTACGTCTCCCGCGGTAGTCGAGGGGCGGCGCTAGTTGACCGGCCTCAGAGCTCTTGTAAATATAAACCCCCGCTTTAAAGTCGAGAGAGAAGCCGCTGTGGGGATAGCGTAATTGGTTAACGCACCGCACCGGTTATGCGGAGATGTGGGTTCGAGTCCCGCTCCCGGAAAACGGCGGATTTTTTCTCGACTTATATTTTCGCTTATTTATCAATGAATCAAAGAAACGTGACAAGCACACGTCATTCGGCCCTATTATATATTTCGAAAAAAGCCGAATAGCACTGGCAATGACGACTGCAACCTTGATATGTATCTTTACCGAGTCCCTCGTCCCGTATCTCTCTGCTCTGCTACATGCATTACGAGGCACTGGCTCCAGCAGTTCGGATATGCCAATTGCTAACCCCGACCTCCGACCACGTTCTACGTGGCGGCCGCTGGGAAAGAAGACGTTCTACGTCTCCCGCGGTAGTCGAGGGGCGGCGCTAGTTGACCGGCCTCAGAGCTCTTGTAAATATAAACCCCCGCTTTAAAGTCGAGAGAGAAGCCGCTGTGGGGATAGCGTAATTGGTTAACGCACCGCACCGGTTATGCGGAGATGTGGGTTCGAGTCCCGCTCCCGGAAAACGGCGGATTTTTTCTCGACTTATATTTTCGCTTATTTATCAATGAATCAAAGAAACGTGACAAGCACACGTCATTCGGCCCTATTATATATTTCGAAAAAAGCCGAATAGCACTGGCAATGACGACTGCAACCTTGATATGTATCTTTACCGAGTCCCTCGTCCCGTATCTCTCTGCTCTGCTACATGCATTACGAGGCACTGGCTCCAGCAGTTCGGATATGCCAATTGCTAACCCCGACCTCCGACCACGTTCTACGTGGCGGCCGCTGGGAAAGAAGACGTTCTACGTCTCCCGCGGTAGTCGAGGGGCGGCGCTAGTTGACCGGCCTCAGAGCTCTTGTAAATATAAACCCCCGCTTTAAAGTCGAGAGAGAAGCCGCTGTGGGGATAGCGTAATTGGTTAACGCACCGCACCGGTTATGCGGAGATGTGGGTTCGAGTCCCGCTCCCGGAAAACGGCGGATTTTTTCTCGACTTATATTTTCGCTTATTTATCAATGAATCAAAGAAACGTGACAAGCACACGTCATTCGGCCCTATTATATATTTCGAAAAAAGCCGAATAGCACTGGCAATGACGACTGCAACCTTGATATGTATCTTTACCGAGTCCCTCGTCCCGTATCTCTCTGCTCTGCTACATGCATTACGAGGCACTGGCTCCAGCAGTTCGGATATGCCAATTGCTAACCCCGACCTCCGACCACGTTCTACGTGGCGGCCGCTGGGAAAGAAGACGTTCTACGTCTCCCGCGGTAGTCGAGGGGCGGCGCTAGTTGACCGGCCTCAGAGCTCTTGTAAATATAAACCCCCGCTTTAAAGTCGAGAGAGAAGCCGCTGTGGGGATAGCGTAATTGGTTAACGCACCGCACCGGTTATGCGGAGATGTGGGTTCGAGTCCCGCTCCCGGAAAACGGCGGATTTTTTCTCGACTTATATTTTCGCTTATTTATCAATGAATCAAAGAAACGTGACAAGCACACGTCATTCGGCCCTATTATATATTTCGAAAAAAGCCGAATAGCACTGGCAATGACGACTGCAACCTTGATATGTATCTTTACCGAGTCCCTCGTCCCGTATCTCTCTGCTCTGCTACATGCATTACGAGGCACTGGCTCCAGCAGTTCGGATATGCCAATTGCTAACCCCGACCTCCGACCACGTTCTACGTGGCGGCCGCTGGGAAAGAAGACGTTCTACGTCTCCCGCGGTAGTCGAGGGGCGGCGCTAGTTGACCGGCCTCAGAGCTCTTGTAAATATAAACCCCCGCTTTAAAGTCGAGAGAGAAGCCGCTGTGGGGATAGCGTAATTGGTTAACGCACCGCACCGGTTATGCGGAGATGTGGGTTCGAGTCCCGCTCCCGGAAAACGGCGGATTTTTTCTCGACTTATATTTTCGCTTATTTATCAATGAATCAAAGAAACGTGACAAGCACACGTCATTCGGCCCTATTATATATTTCGAAAAAAGCCGAATAGCACTGGCAATGACGACTGCAACCTTGATATGTATCTTTACCGAGTCCCTCGTCCCGTATCTCTCTGCTCTGCTACATGCATTACGAGGCACTGGCTCCAGCAGTTCGGATATGCCAATTGCTAACCCCGACCTCCGACCACGTTCTACGTGGCGGCCGCTGGGAAAGAAGACGTTCTACGTCTCCCGCGGTAGTCGAGGGGCGGCGCTAGTTGACCGGCCTCAGAGCTCTTGTAAATATAAACCCCCGCTTTAAAGTCGAGAGAGAAGCCGCTGTGGGGATAGCGTAATTGGTTAACGCACCGCACCGGTTATGCGGAGATGTGGGTTCGAGTCCCGCTCCCGGAAAACGGCGGATTTTTTCTCGACTTATATTTTCGCTTATTTATCAATGAATCAAAGAAACGTGACAAGCACACGTCATTCGGCCCTATTATATATTTCGAAAAAAGCCGAATAGCACTGGCAATGACGACTGCAACCTTGATATGTATCTTTACCGAGTCCCTCGTCCCGTATCTCTCTGCTCTGCTACATGCATTACGAGGCACTGGCTCCAGCAGTTCGGATATGCCAATTGCTAACCCCGACCTCCGACCACGTTCTACGTGGCGGCCGCTGGGAAAGAAGACGTTCTACGTCTCCCGCGGTAGTCGAGGGGCGGCGCTAGTTGACCGGCCTCAGAGCTCTTGTAAATATAAACCCCCGCTTTAAAGTCGAGAGAGAAGCCGCTGTGGGGATAGCGTAATTGGTTAACGCACCGCACCGGTTATGCGGAGATGTGGGTTCGAGTCCCGCTCCCGGAAAACGGCGGATTTTTTCTCGACTTATATTTTCGCTTATTTATCAATGAATCAAAGAAACGTGACAAGCACACGTCATTCGGCCCTATTATATATTTCGAAAAAAGCCGAATAGCACTGGCAATGACGACTGCAACCTTGATATGTATATATATATATATATATATATATATATACTTTTTTTCCCTATGATTCGACTGAGTAGCTCCGACATCACCCGCAATTTCTCGGCTCTGCTGTGTTTTTTTTACCACGACACGGGGAAATGCTAGGCTGTAATTATGAATTATCTTCTCTAAAAACACTGCCATATGCCTTCGACAGGTGAGTTTCGCGGTATACGTTAGTCCAAATGGACAGGCCAGTTCTGCGGCATGCTTCAGTCCAACTGGTTTTATCAACTATTGAGGAAAAGTAAGCCGCATTATGTCGTGTATATTTTTTCGTGAGAATTTCGATCAGAGTGTTTCCTTGCCCAGTTTAAAATAGTGCAGAAAATTGCAAGTGGTAGCCCAGGGTTCCCTCTACTCTAACGAACTACCTCCCGTTTGCCCCTGTAAATATTTTTTTCGCATCGTACCCTCGCCATCAACTTGACCAGGCCGTCAAGTAGCGTCTTGGTTCCGCTGCGCCCCCTTGCTACCTGGCCCTGGCTCCCCCAATGCTTCGCACTGCGGAAATATTCAACAAGCCTCGGGCCACCGCAGCCCTCAGAAACTCATATCACTAGAAAATGGACTCACCCAACGGGATCTTCTCCTCCTTATTGTCCCTACTGCCGGATGAACGTATTCGTCACCATCGACCACCTAATCCGTCGGTGCTCGCGTTTCCTGTGCACTGCCCTTTCCTCACCAACGCTATGTCTCCAGATATCTCTCAAGATGACACTCCATATGAATACCCTAATTTTCTGACAGCCCTATCGTTATCCAGAGTCGAAAGCGGTCTCTCAGGATTACTGTAGACTGGGGTCTACCCCGGTCGTGAATTTCAGCTTGTGAAGATATAATGGTCACCTTAGACTGGACTGCGCTGTCTGAAGGGAGCTCCTTATGGCCGCATGGCCTTCATGGACACATCAGTTCAGCTACGCTACCATTGCCTTCCCCTCCATCCCTGTACCCACTTTTTGGACGCATGGCCTTCCCTAGATTAATAAAGGACTACAACAATGACCACGGCAACGATATGATGGTAGGCATAGTTGGTGGCCTCGTTCATGTCCGCGCCCCAGAGCTTGAGCTCGAAAATTTCGAGAGGGGCCGCTGCCACGAGGCTCTGTACCTCTGTGGGGGCAAGCCCGCCACTTGGTGATGATGATGATGATGATGATGCTTAGCGGCTTCGCCTTTGTAACGGGGTGGCGTTGCACAACCACCTTGGTCGTAATGCCACTGTACACAATCACCTCGCAAAAAAAAGAAAACCTCTATGGGATTTTTGTGCTAGTCTGACTCTGTTCGCATGTCTTCCCACATTGTTCTCTGCTCTTTCCCACCAGCATTTAACCTTCTCTTACTAACATCTACTGCTGTCCATTTGACTTTTCCCCTTAACCTTACAGCCAAGGGCGTCCGGGAGCTGGATGTCTTCCTCACTGAGGACTAGACAGATACTTTTGCACTACGTTAAAATATATCGCATGGTTTCTGGATCCCTGCCGCAACCTACGCACAGTTCTTCCTGTACCTGTACGCACCCTGTACGCGTTCCTGTTCCTGTATAAGCGTTCCTGTACGCACCCAATGCCACCTATGGTCGATTTTGAACGCTCTTTCCATGGTTTCCAGCAACTGCCGAAAGAACGCTGATATTCGGCCTCCGAACCATAATGGGTTGAAACACAGGCTTTGCGTAAGCGGCCTGCTACACAATTTTTGCGGAACCGTGATTATTTTTACAGTAACATGTTCTCTTGTCCCAATTTAGAGCATTTTTATCGTAAACAAGAGCGTTTTGGTGTGTTTTAGGTCGGTTTAGGAGCCGGGCGCAGCCTATCAAAGCGTTTAATTAACGCTCTACATCCTACCGGAAGTGTCTGGTTTGTACCTGTCCCAGAAAAGAATATAGGGCCGCTGTCACCTTGGCACCCCTGGCATCTCATTGCCTGATTAGGCATGCACCATTTGTCCAGGCATCATGATCATCAGATGTATATGCCTGGTTAAGTAAATATTAGCTTGCGCTCCAACTAATTGACCAGCAGAGTCATCCGGATGTTTTCTTACTGCAGAACACTTAAGATTACAGTAGTTTTTTTAAAAGCCCAGTGGTGCTAGTACGTTACGTTTCTAAATTCATAGTACCATCCACGTGGCCCATGAAAGTGCGACCGCTTCTTCTCTGAAAGTCACGTGCCAATGGCTACGTGAAGATGACAAAGAAAACGCATTCATAGCCCCCACGGCTCAACATCGCTGCTTCACATCGCGCTGTCGTTAGCCCTCGCCTTCTCTTCGCGATCGGAGGTGGCGGCCTGGCCTCATTCGATGGCTGAAACTTCGACAATGGAGGATACGGCGAAAGAACTGCCCGCACTGCCGCAAGGTCCGTTTCCCGCCTGGGACGCCGTCGCCATCCGCACCGCTGAATTCCTGGGCGGGGCAGCCGGACAACACCGCTACAACGGCACAGCAGGCGACTTCTTTGACGACCTGGCGTCGTGCACAGGACTCGTCGACCTCCTCGACGAAATGTACCAGCTGCACCCCAGGCTGCGCGCTTTCCTCGTCGCCCTCTTCGTGGTAGTCGGGGCCACGCTCGGAGCTACAGTCCCGCTCGCCACGGTCGCCTGCCTTAGCGGCGGCCGTATGCCATTCCTCAAGGGAACCACAACACCCAAGCAATGCGCCCTTTCCTGCGTGCCACCCGGGCTGTACACGATCCTGGCCTTCGTCTTCCTGACCATGATGATGACCTCGCACGGTGCCTCGGCGGACGCCATGCTCCGCCTTCCCGGTGTCTTGGAGCTGGCGCTGGCTGGGCTGCGTCGCTACGTAGAGCAGACCATCGGCGAGCTGCTGTCGGAGCTCACCGGCGACGACACCGCCGTATCGCAAAGCGTTAAGTACTTCATTCTGGCGGCTATGCCAAATGAGACACTGGCCCGCATGAGGTACAACAATTGCCGAGTTGCGCCACACGACCAAGGCTCGGCCAATGTGCGCCGCTGCGCTAACATCTCTGCCAGGGCGCTGCTTTTCGGTTCAATGACTCCCGACGCAACCAAACTGATGCGAGAGAATGTCGACTCTCACCTTCGCCGTACCTTAGCTAGTATCCATCAGCTACGAACGAATATTTACGCTATGGAGCGGCGCACCGAGCTTTGGGGCACAATAAGGACCATCGAATTGGCGGTCATTCCCATTGCTGTGGTCCTATTGTGCGTCGCAACAGCGTTGCTCGCATTCGGCATAACGTCTGGTGTCCGCAACTGTATGAAACCGTACGGAAGGACATCAAGGGCGTACATATACCCAGGCATAATTTTGCTAGCTGCCGCGGGGCTCATCATGTTCTTTAACGTTCTCGCAACTGTCCTCATAATGGTGCTAGCGTCAACGGGAGTGGTCGGAAAATGCTACTTATGTGCGCGTACGCACCTTGACAGGCTCCTCGAGGTGGCTTGGCCGCCCTCCGGGCGAGGACCTTTCTTTGCGCCACTCACGCCAAAAGTCGTCCTTACCAAGTGCACAGGACGTGGAGCATCGATTGCTGCCTTGGGAACATTCAACACAACTATTCTGTCGTACGTAGGCGACAAAAGCGCACTGAGGGCATTGCGGATACCGAATCTTGCTTTGAGCCCACTGGCACACCACGTGACTGCCGGAAATTGCACACCACTTTACGACATACTAACCACCGCAATCAACATCTTCTGCGGGAGGTTCCTGGAAAACCACCTTGCCTTTACCCTCTCGCTTGCAGCGACGGTCGCACTTTCGGTCGCAGTGCTTCCGACTGTGTTAGCAGCATCCCATCACTTTTTCACCCTGGGAAAATATATGCGTCCAGCGAAGGACGTTGACACCGGTCGCCGTCCGGCCGATAAAAAGTGCGAAACGTCCCGCGAGAAGCTGTTTGCAGATAACGCCAACGCTTCCTATCTGTCTGCACAAGACTCCTTCTCAAGAGTTGAACAAACTAAACGTCACTATCGGCCTCTCCGAGAAGCCCTGGACTGTCTGTTCACGATTCTCGCCTTTAATTTGAGACGAAGACGTAAGAGAAATCCCCACGAACAACAAGATAGCTCTTACATTGACAGTATGGGCACGTCGATGTCAAATGACGTCGACACTGCTCCCCTGAGTTCCATCAGTTCCGGGTGGTATCCGGCGGGCACTCGGACCTCCAGGTTCTTTACGTCAAGAAGCTTCAGTGTTAAGTATTCCAAGGCCATTGAAAACAAAAGTGCCCTCCTCCCCAAATCGCTGTCTCGTTCTCTGGTGCTGGTCGCGAAGGAACTGAGCCCCGGGAAAACATCCGTGGACAGGCCAGTCGTCGACGAGGCATTTCCAGGTTCAGGCTTCTCCTGGAGCCAAGCCAAAAAGTTCAAGGGCCGGATGCCGCTGCCTGGAAGACACGGCCGAAAAGCATCGCTCGCTACCATCGAAGAGTTGTCTGAGCCAATATCAGGCAGTGACCTTTCCATGCTGACGGCCAAGTCGGCGCTTAGCGACGACTGGGCCTTGGCGAGAAGCTCGGTTTTAAGGAGCGGTTGCGGCGACTCTTCTACTTCGTGTTTTGAGCTCTCCTCGCGTACGGCGCTGGCCACTGACTATGACTGTTGTCGAAAAGTAATGGACAAACGAGACATCACCGTGAAATCGGTGGACTGATAAAGAAGCCAAACCTTGTTCACAATAAATCCAATTCCCCATAAAATCAACCAACTGTAATGAATAGCCCTTTGAGTTGTTGCCGGCGCCGTACCCCATGACACTGCCTGAACAGTGCAGAAACGGGACTTCCTGTGCCCAGTGAGCGCCCCTATTTAATTACTAAGCCTTCTCTCTTTAACCTATTGACCGAGTGCGAAGGGCTCGCCGTTGAGCACCACAGTGCGGAAGTAGGGGCTGTTATTCCGACTTTAAGAACACGCTTATAGCCTACCTCGGCCGATTTCCCGGGAACAAGGTGAAACTTCATTCGCAAGGGGCCGGTATTTTCCAGTTTATAACTCGCTTCTGCAAAAGAAAAGAGAGTAAAACTTTCATACTTACTATTGGCGGTGAGCGCGGCCACGGGTGGCGCTGCGAAGCGCGCCTCCGTGACGTCGGCTTAGGGATTCTAGCATTTGTTGTCTGCTTCAATCGGACTCGCCCTCCCGGCTGTTTATTTGCGCTCGTTTGACATTTGATGCTTGTCCGCAGCAGATTTTGCGTATGCGCAACTTTTTATCATAATTAAAGACTTAACCTCACTTACAATAGCTCAGGGCGTGATTTCAAAGTATAGTTGTTGATACCACTCCGGAAGGAAACATTGCCGGCGTCGCCTCAGTCCTCGCGAAGCCGATCCTGTGCGGAGCGCGAAGAGTCGGAGCTAGGCGTTAGCTTCTGTATCCAGAAATCTTTCGAACAAAGGGAACAGTCAGAGTCTGATAACCGACAACAGCGAAAACGCAAGACCAAAACAAATTCCAGGCGTTAGGGGCTGTCGGCTTTGGCAGAAGGCATTACGATTCCCGGTAATCGTATGTAAGGTCAAACAGTTTTTGCTACCTTGCCGAACACTCGAATGTATACTGTATCATATCACGTTACGTTCTCATGGCATGAAAGTATGCCTACAAACACTATGAGCCGCAAAAAAATGTAGGTTGAATTCCGAATAACCTGCTGTGTCATAGGCGTGTGCTAGCTTTATTCCAGGCTTCTAAGCAGTATGAGGGCTTAGCGAGTAAAACGAGTAACGTGTACGGTAAAAACACAGTAACACTATGTTTGTTTAGACTTGGAAGAATATTTCTGCACATCTCTTACAGCTGTATCTTCTCAATATTCAGATATGCGTGATAGTAAAACTGCACTCAAGAGCAGGAGGAGGGGGATGAGCAAAAACCTTTATTTCGCAGAAAAATCGAGCTGGTTAGTAGGCGGGCTCCTCAGTCCAGGACAAGAGAGTAAGAGTAATTTTCTTCAATTCATAGAACGGCATCCCCAGTAGGCGAGGAATTTTTCTTTTCGCCTGAAGAGGTTGGAAAACAATAAAGAGCTGCTTAGAAATATTCGTCAGCTTTGGTTCTTGTTATACTGAAAACTGGTAAGCATACTATTTATTGCGTCCGTTAGCGAGTATATCAAGCCTTCAACGCCGTACGATGGTCACGATAGACATTCGGGTCACAAGAGCCGCCTTCGAGTACTGTGGACAACGCTGTCTGCGCCGTTTCGCGGGGGCGTAGCACAAACCTCCTCATTCCATTTGCTTCTGAATAAACAACGCACTCTGCGTGTATGCACCTTCTAGTAAGCAGTCATAACGAAATCCAATTTGTGAGAAGGTACTGCATGCCTTACAGGCTGAAGAAAATATACACACGTACTTTGTGAGTCATCCAAACATCCCCAAACCTATAATAAGGCGTTTGTGACACTGCAGAAAAATTAATGCGTTGAGCAGAAAAAAAAACATTAATCTGATACATGTCAACAACAATGAAATAAATAGAAGACAGCTAGCCGTTTTATTTCCTGCTGTGCGATGCCCGTGTAGGGGTCCGCTGCTGGGTGCGCAGCATTAGACTGTTGAGTCTTCATAAGAGCACCTCAAAAATACTGTATACGGAAACCTACGCATTTTGAATACTTATCGAGTAGCTGTGAGCACTGAACCTTGCAAATAAGCTAGAAAGGACGAGTCACACACGATCATCTGACTGATGCTCTGAAGAAAGTTGGTCCCTCGCTCCTCGTGTGTTGCAAACTTGTGGGGGATACAGCCTGCAATTATTCAGAGGAGTCAGAAGCCGGCAAAATACCTGAATTACTGGAAATACGCTTTTCAATGCACTAAAGCATCAAAGCGGGCAGGTTCTAGCACAGGCACTGCTGCCCCTCACAAGCGGACGACAGCGGCGCGAATGTAGCAGGGGCGCGGTTGTAGCGGACGACAGCGGCGCGAGTCCCTAAGCCGACGTCCGAGCCAGGGGGCGCCACTCAAACATCTCACCACCGGCTACGGAACCTCTGCAGGAGCGCAGCACCGTCGCGTGCGGTCAGCAGGCGCTGGATGTGCCACAGCTCCGTCTGCAAGGCCCGCATCTCGATGGGCCAGGTGTCCGTCTCTGTGTAAGTGCCCGCCACTGGGGACGTGGAGGGGAGGCCCAGGCTGAGGCGGATGGCGTGGCGCTGGTCGATCTCCAGCTCCTGCCAGCGTCAAGTTCCCAGGTAGGCGAGTGGAAGCGCGTACAGCACAGCTGCGGAGGCCATGCCGTGGAACACGCGCTGTGCCACTTGGTGTGAGCAGCCATTGCCTCGAGCCAGGAGCGGCCGCACCCCTTGGAGCAGCCGTGCGCTGCGTTCCCGGAGGGCCTTGCCAGCTGGCAGCCATGTGAGCCGGCAGTCAATGAGCAGCCCCAGGTACTTCACGGTCAGCCGCCAGGAAAGAGGCCGTCCGTTGAGTGTGATGGGCGGTGTTTCCTGTCGAGCCCTGCATCCTCCCGGGTGCAGCATAAGGGCCTGCTTTTTGGCCTCCGAGAGCTGCAGGCCACGGCTCTCGAGGAAGACTGCAACTGCTCCCAGAGCCTTCTGGAGGCACGCCTTGACTGTGTGGCAGTCTTTGGTGGCGCCATGGGTCCAGAGTGCCACGTCGTCAGCGAACAACGCCACCTCCACTGGGTGTCGTAAGCCTGGAGGGATGCAGTCAGGGAGAGGAGCCAGCACCAAGCTGAAAAGGAACGGCCTCGGCACGATTCCCTGGGGCACCCTGGAGCGGTCGTCTCGAGGACTGCTGGTCGCCCGGCCGACCTTCACCCGCAGGGTCCGGTCCTGCAGGAATGCCCGGATGTACCCATCGAGGCGCCCCACAACGCCCATGCCGTCCAGGGCTTCCAGGATGGCCCCGTGGGCGACCGTGTCGAATGCCGACCGAATACCCAGCAGGAGCAGGAAGGTCACCTCCTTATCGAGGCGGGCCTGTTCCAGCACAGAGATGACGTCCCCCAGGGAGTCAGCCGTGCAGCCGTGCCACCTGAAGCCGCTTTGCTGCTCCCGGAAAAGAGGCCGCTGTGGTCCGCGATCCACTCAAGACGGGCCAGGGCTGCGATCCACTCAAGACGTCAGGAACACGGGCCAGTAGAACTCTGGCTCCGTCGAGGGTTTGCCGACCTTGAGAATTGGCGAGATGAGCCCCACGAGCCAGGGTGGCGGGAGGACACCAGTCTGCCAGACCCGAGTGAACAGTCGCAGAAGCGGCTCTGAGTCACGTCCAGGTTCCGCAGCATCTGGTACGTAACCCCGTCCATACCAGGAGCGCTCCGCCGCTTGGGGCAGCGATTCAGGGCGGCTTGCAGCTCACGGAGCGTGATGTCCGTGGAGCAGAGGGACACCACTCTCTGGTCGAGTGGGGCGGCTGGCGCCACGTCCGGTGAGGCCGTAGGAACTGGAGGCGGTGTTTGAGCGGCCCTGGCAAACTGGCGCTCGACGGCGTGACGCTGGGCGAAAACGTGAGGGGGGCGACCGCGCGTGAGTATGATGTGCGTTCGCTAAATACGCAGTTCGCGGTCCCTTCATGACATGCAGTTCGCCCCGCCGTGCAAGAGGCTCAACATCGCTGCCATCGAGAGAACCCACGAGTGAGTGCTGCCTCAGCACACTGCTGCTTCACCCAAATATCGCGTTACAGAGAATCGTAATCGCCAGCCGATTTTTTTTTCCGCACTCACCGTGTAAAATTTAAACCAACTATGCAGATGCATTGTGCCTGAAAACGTTGCAACAGCCGTAAAAAATGTCTAAACATGGCCCAGAATCCCCGCATTGCTTCCCCCGCAAAGCCCATATTCAGACACTCTAGCAGCTGTGAATGCCTTGTTTTAAAGGAAGCGCGGTTCTTCTTATACCAACCGGAATTTTTCGCCGCGCTTCATATAATATTTTTTGCGATTTTTTCGCAACATACGTTTTGGCCACAGTCGCGATATTCAAATTTGTGCGAGTTGGAGAAAAAAAATTTCCTAGAAAGGCTATATTAAAGCAAAACCGGAAGACACATTCTGCAGTCACTAGGAATCCGAAGCGGAAGTTCTCTCCCAAATGAAGTTGACCTCCCACACGAATGGCGAAAATGCATTCGCATCCCGCCACTACCAAGGAATATGCATCCAGAGCTTAATGCGGAAAGAAGACAAGCTAGAGCACGAGCCCTTGACAAACGTTTCCGAACCCATTGTGAGCCATGGGAGATTGTCTACGTTGACGCAGCCGACTACTACAACAGCGGCTCTTGTCTCAACGCCATGGCGATTGCAGTCGTCAGCAATGACGGCATCACGGTGACGTCAGCATCCACACCGGCCAAACATCCCACTCAGGGCGAGGAAATGGCCATAGCCCTTGCTATAAATTCTACTCGAGCAACCACAATCATAAGCGACTCGAAGTCCGCCATTCTTAACTTCGCGAAAGGCAGGATCTCCCCTGCAGCAGCCTCGCTGTTTGAGAAGACCCCTAACCAAAGAAAAATTCTTTTGATATGGACTCCGGCCCACTGCGGCCTACAGGGGAATGAACTGGCCCACGTAACCGCTCGACCTCTTGCCAACCGAGCTGTGTTGCCTACGACGCCACCACAACCACCATCATCCCCACACGAGACCTCGCAGGAAAGGCAAGAACAAGCACACGTTATTCCATCCCACAAAGACAGGCAAGTCACATAAATCACTACCGGTTATCCAGGTGCAAATATCCACCGGCCCACCATACACAGGAAAGAGGCAGTCACGTGGCGGCGGTTGCAGACAAACACTTTTCCAAGCCCATGTTTCCCTCAGCTGCTGCTACCCAGACCTTTACTCAAACCTCTGCACTTTGTTCAAGAGCAGAGCCGACCTACACCACATGATATGGTCCTGCCATGAGCTCAAAAAAAATTCGAAGGGCTATAATAGCCAATCCGATGTAAGTACACTTCAAAGATACAAAATTAGGACTGCAGAACAATGGGAGACTTCTGCTCAGCTCCCCACCGGAGGAACAACTCACAGCAGTCCGGATGGCCGAAGCCGCCGTGAGGATCCAAGGAATCCTGGCTGATGGTTGAGGGAGGGAGACCGTCCAAGTCGTCTACCCTTCAGAACCCGTCTCGGGCATCAAATAAGGTCATCTCTCCCTCTCTCTCTAGAAATTTACAACGAAAACGAATAGAGTAGTGAAGTGATCGACCGAGATTCTTTCTTGTGTAATCGGAAGTGCTCGAGCCCGCTGTCGGCAACTTTTGGCGTCGAATGGCCTAAAAATCCTGGCTAGAAGCTGCTCAACCAACTTTTAGCCAGGAAACCGTCCAGTTGCTTCTGGGAAATAAACCTGAACTGAATTGAATTGAATCACAACCTCAGCACTGCAGGAGAAATAAGACCACGCGTAAACACAACAACGCGCCTTTTTTTTTCGTTCCCTCCTTCCCCCCCTCCCATCCCCTTCTTCCCAGTGCGTGGGCTACATACACGTGTTCCACCGAACTGCTTCTGGGGCTCCGGCTATCTGATCCGTTGGCGAGTAGCCACTCGTGAGTCGTGATGCCAGCAACGAACAGTAGTAGACGGATCATGTTTGGAAAGGGGGAGTTGGCGTGAGAAGCAAGCGGATCGCGGGGGTTGCCAGCCCCAACAAGGAAATTTAGAGGGTTCGGGTTGCCCCAACCGCCACCACCGCTTGTTGGGTAGTCGGGCGAACGATTTCTCAAAGGTAAGGAGGGTAGACGACGATTAAACGTGAGTTTAAATCTCCAAAACTTAACGTCAACTGTTTGGGGCCCTAGGTATGTACCAACATTTTTTTTGTTTGGTTGTTTCCGTTCTGTTCTACCAGTCTATCGGAGGCGTGGCGCCGCAAAAGTTATAACTTTACCGAAAATACGTAAAGGGAAGTAGTTGGTATCCCGACGACATGGGGTCTGTTTCGCTGCGCTACTTTTGAAGCGTGTTTGATATAGGTCACTCCCAACTAAGAACAACGTGAGGCTCGTCGACTATATGCGGAAACGTCGCCCCCTAAGCAGCGACGTACAAGCGTGCGCCCCGTACAATACGCAGGTGTTTCCAACTGTTGGTCTTGTAGGCATTGCAGGGACCATATACGTAGATTATAGCACGTTTTTTTTTTATTTTCTTTTTTCACCATGGAACCGCTAATAAATTACGCCGCTACCATTAATCTCATTCCTGTGATGAAAACGGCCCAGATCGCCGTGTAACCAGACTGCTTTCTGCTTCCACAATAGCCCCGCAGCCATTCAGCCCTGCGACACCTGCGGTCTCGATAAATAATGCAACCGTATTACGTTTTTTTGTTTGAATTGCTTGTGTACCGACTGGATAGCGCGCGCTCCCAAGAGGAAATGTAGCTAATCCCAATGGTTTATGGTTAAAATTTACCCGCTAAATTACCAGTTAAATTACCAGCTATAGTTTCAACTAACTATAAACCAGCTCCCATTTTTGCCTGTCTCAGCCGGTTTTCGCAAACCATGTTACACGTAACACGTACGGCAGCCATGGGCCCACGCAAAAGGCGGAAAGAACAATGCTAATCGTCTGCCACGTTCAACCACCGAAGCGAGCAGACGTTCGCCGAAACAGCGATGCCGCCGTGCTGCCACGCACCAGCGTGCCGTTGGGAATTAGCATCTCGTTGCGCTGCTTCATCAATGGTTAATGAAACCATGTCTTGTTCTAGCTCTCTGCTACCTGCGTTAGCGTGAATGCAATAGCTCATTCGTTACTGCTCGCAGCGCCCAGCATCCCCAAAACCAACGTTTTTCAAAGCTTCCACGAATGATAAACCGCATTGCTCCTCCATTAATCACTTTTACTACGTTCACATACACTAGCTTAAAAATAAGACCACAAGACCTTTTTTGCATTAAGATCAGCAGAAATTTGTGTATCTTAAGTACGTTGTTTTATAGCATGCAAGAAAACCGCTGTTTCAGAAAGTTTCAATGTTGTATGAATTGGAGTTGTTCTTTTGACTGCGTTACAGGACCTTTTTTTTTTTTTTTTTGAAAAAATATAGTAATGAGGGTAGGACTGCGATTCTCGAATGTTCAGTCTTGTGCGGGTTCACGTATCGCTAGGCGAGAAACCCTTTATTTTGCGCTGCTGTCGTAAATACTAATTCAACTAGTGTTGTTAACTAAAAGTAGTCTCGACCAGCTGTGTCTAAGGACACGTCACCAGTGAGCAGTTTCTTTGGTTTCGCCGTGATTGCTGGGGAGCAGACATTGGGCTTTTGAGTTGGCATGGCCCCTTCCCTCCTGGACGCCATCTACCGTATACGGACCACTAAGCCACCATCTTGTACGTCTAAGAACACGTCGTCATGGCTTCTTGGAAGATTGGTCAGCCACCTCCCAAGGCCCCTGTTTTCTACTCCACGGTCCCGAAGGACGTCACCGTGGAAGACCTGGTGAATTCCTTCGAGGGAATCGTCGGCCGTTATGGCTTGTACACTCTGACGCACCAGGGTGGTTTTAAGTTCTGAGCGATGGCGGCTACGGCTGCTGCTGCTGCTGCTGCTGCTGCTCGCAAGATCGCTGAGAAACGAGCCGTCGTCGCGAACAGCGTTTCGTGTCCTCTGGCCTGCATGGGCCAACAGGTCGTCTACGTGACGGGGTATCGCTTGAACCCCGTCGTGAGTAACGCGGCTCTCGCGGCAGCACTGAGACCGTATGGAAAGGTCATCATCAACGTCAGCCAGCCAGCCTTGAGGGGGATTGAGCACATCAAGCAAGTATGCGGCTTGTGAGGATAGAGATGGCTGTCATGAATCAAGGGCAATCCGTTGGCAATCCCCGCAATGACGCCCCAGAGGAGGAGGTCGAAGAAGAAAAAGGGGGGGAAAGGTTATCGGGGCATGCGCGGAGTAGAACTGCTGGTCATGGCTCTGGCCATAAAAAGAATTCCTGGCTCTGTATTGCATGTAATTTTCATAACTGACTCCCTATCCCTTTGTACTTCTTTTGTCAAATCTGAACATTATATTCATCTAAAAACATTTCGCCACTTTTTTTGCAAAACACATCGTATCTGTACGTGTTGTGTGGGTGTCTGGACATGCAGGTATTCTGCTAAATGAGAGGGCGGACTCTGTAGCGGGTTTCGCCTTAGGTGGCCCTGCACTAAATGTATGTCCAAATCTCGCAACTATAACTGTGGCGCGTCTTCGTATAGATATTTCTTACTCAGGGGGCAGTCCAACGGTATCCTAGGTAGACCACAGTATACTCGCCTAAAATTCAAATGGAGTTCATCGTTTTCTCTTTCCCGCCACTCTGAAGTGGTTCTTACAGCCATGAGGTGCCGTCTTCTAAAATTAAACATATTGAGGAAGACGTCAAAGGCAGCCGTCACCCAGAAGAGACGTCGCAGAGTCAGTCGGGACGGCGCGTTTATTCCGAGAGGCAACCGAGAATACCAGCCCGAGGAATGATGATGTGGATGGGTATGAGAAACAGATGAGGTGCGACATGGTGGTGATAATGGTCTTGAGAAGCAGACGGAGTGCAAGGTGGATTGGACACGAAAGTAGCAGGCACCTTCCATGTGTCCTTGAAGCGAGCACTATCGTAGCTTACACACAAATGCTCACAATATATTTGAGCAGGTCAGGATTGGCATTAACAGACGCATGCCTGTTTTGTAATCCATCCGAATCATTAAAACACTATTTGTTTGAATGTCGCCGTTAAACAGAGCAAAGGAAACGTTACCTCACTGTCCCATTCGAACGCCTTAGACTTGAACTAAAAACTTCAGTTCTTTCGTTCGGTGCTAGCTGCCTTGGCAAAGCAAGCAAAGAAATTTACTTCCTCTTTCACGAATTTATCATGGCTACCGGAAGACTTATATGACAGCTGATTCGTACAATCATTTATCTGGCCCCGCCCCTAAGGAGTGTAGTTTTCTCATCATTAATTTCCAATTTTAAAGAACACTTCTTGAATTATTAGACAAACTTCAAGCCTCGGCTGATCCCCCTCAGTGGGTACGTGACATTACCAAATGGAGAAGAAGAAGAAGAAGAAGAAGAAGAAGGAGAAGAGGAATACACCGGGTTCCTGAAGAGCGAGAGCTATTTCTAAAAATTCTTCCCAAAGCAAGGATGTGTCCACGCCAAAAAGCCCTTTGTCGCATCCTGGGGCCGAAGCTCCCCGATAAAACTGGCATCTTTACTGATGCCAGCCTGAACCACCACCGAATGGGCCTCGCGTGGCATTGTCCAGCACGACCCGAATTTGATGGTTCCATTACGAAACATATACTTTATCCGTCTCTCACTGAAGCCGAACTGCGTGGCATTCTCCATTCACTGGACCATCTTGCCTACAACGTCACTGCTCCACTACCTGCCCGCATTCGTATTCTCACTGACTCCAAAAATGCTATTGACGAGTTCAACAAGGCTTTCTCTGACCATCCTACTGTCCACCAGATTCAAGCTATGGTCAACATACTCGCTCAGAATGGCACTAAAACTCGCCTGGCATGGATACCGGGACACATGATGCAGGGGCATGGCAACCAGACCACGCACTCTGCGGCTAGGGAGAGCCTCCTCGTAACCCCTCCGCTGGATGACCAATCCCCTGCTGCTGTCTCGCCCACCTCCTTTCGCCTGCAGCTGGACCACGCTTGCCACGCGCGCCGATGCCGCCTAGCATCAAGCACTCCTCTTGGCTACCTACACGGCGTCCCTTCCCTATCACGCCCTGGCGAAATTTTCCTTAATAAGACTCTTGCGAACGCTGCTGTCACTCCTCACATCATATACAAATGGATTCACCCTGGGAAGTCACTATCCCCACGTTGTCCGCACTGTTCAGCGACTTCTATCGCGGACCTAAACCATTTAATCTGCCACTGCACTGCATTCTCAGACCATCGATATATTATCGAAAATGTACTCCCAAATGGTTCTTCACCAGCTAATCCCCCATACCATGACCCCCAATTCCTTGCCGCACTAGGCATTTTTTCCCTTGAGAGCGGTCTGGCTCGAGTAGTGTGAGCCGGGGCCTACAACCCACTCGGCTCTCAAACTGGACAGTTAGATCCTCAATGGACAATTAGATCCTGTACGGCCTTTGAAGATTCAAGAAGTGTTAATCCTCCCCTCCTGCTATTCCCATTTCCCCCATCTGGTCAACCGGCCGTCCCTTCCCAATAAAGGAATTTACTACTACTACTACCCTATGCAAAGTACCGCAGCATGTATAAAAAATCATCATATTACCCGATTCGATGGCAGTTATATCGACATTAACTTCCTCTTCCGACTCCCCATTGTACCGCACACTATTAGATGCGACTGCATCTCATTCACTCGCCTTGTCCCTGCATCCGGCGTCGTCGGCGTCCGCCTCTCCCCCATTCTCCTCGCGGCGCCAGCTGCTCTCTCCGCCGCTCACCCCCTCTCCTCTCCGATAGCGAACACTCTCTCGCGAGGGGCATTGGATTGGATTCGATTGGATTGACTTGGATTGGCTTGGCGTGGCTTGACTTGGCTTGGCTTGGATTGGACTGGAATTTGGATTGGATTGGATTAAAGTGGATTGTGTTGGATTGTGTTGCGTCATAGCCGCGGCAGACGCACTGGCGCCGGCGCGTCCCCTCACCGTTATGCGCGCTATAAAACGCGGTGCCCGCGCCGCTCCGCTCCATCGTTCCAGCGCCGTTCCTCCGCTGCCCAACGCTGCAACGTGAACCCCCTATGCGTCGTATCTACACAGGGGTTCCCGTGAGGGGAGGTGGGAGTTTTTATTTTTTGTTCCTAGGCACGTGAAGGAGGTACGCTTGCCTTGGGTGCCTGGCCATACGGACATCAGGGGCAACGAGCTAGCGGACCAGTTAGCTAATCTCGCTGTCACAGCTTCCGTTCAATTCAGAATTCCTAATCTGGATCTTTTTGAATCTTCAAGATTAAGACGATATTGGCATTTAGACTCCACTCGTTATGACTCACTTTTATCATTGAAAGAGTATCAACATTTAAAGTTCGGGTGGAATGTTCATTTTTGTGGTTCTCAGCAATGCGAAGTGACCTTCGCCGAACTGCGCTGCAGGGTTCCAAGGCTTAATTTCTATCTCTTCAGATCAGAACTTTCACCTACGGAACTATGTGTGCGGTGCCAGGTCCCCGAAACAATCGAACATTTTTTTCTCGACAGCCGCCGTTTCTCAACAGCTAGACAACTGTTTTTGAAGGACCAATTGAGCGTTTGGGGTTGACTTTTTCGATTCTACTTATATTATCTATTGGCACATCACATTTGGGGTTTGCAAAAAGGGATATATTAATTGCATTCAAAATTTTCTTTCTGCTTCAGGTCGTTTGAATTGCTGAAGGGTGCTAACTAATTGGTAATTGGTTTTTTTTTTTTCACAACTAAGTTTCCTTTTATGGCCTCTTTCCGGAAATAATTTAGTATTTTGAGGTCCCCACGTATTTCAACAACCAATTTAGCCCTGGCCAATCCCCCCTTGTGGGTACGTGCCAAAATCTTTGAGCACATCATCACCATCATCATCATCCTGAAGAGCGAAGCCTGGGGTGACGCCACCGAAGGCACCGACGTCGCTACACAAGCCTGGACGGGAGCGGGCCGGTGACGAATCGGCTCCAGTCACTCGACTCACCGCCAACTCACGCTTTGGCGGCTCCAGCGGCGACGGGCGCGGCGTGCATTCTGGAAGTGGCATCGAACCGCCGCCCTCCGCTACGACGGCCCCCACAACGGCGACGCTCCAGAACCAAGTCCCACTCCGCTGGTCGCACAACATCGAGACGACAGCATGCGCGCAGCAGCTCTTTGCGTCCACGCGGCGATTTCCTCCCGACAACACGCATGAATTATGTAAGCCTCTAATACTACAGCTTCCTAGGACATTTTTGAGGTAGCAAGATGGAGTTGTCTTAGGACATTGTACATATTTTAGTGTCGAGGTTTTCCTGGTTTGTTTGTGTGTGTGTGGTTTCCTTTACCCGAGTTTTGTTTTTACGTTTGCTAAATGTGTGATAAATCTCTTTTGCCAAGCATGCCCGTGTTTCCTGTTTCCTTCTTCTCTGCCGGTAAGGACGTGTGAAAATGGCCAAGGCCGTGCCCAACTTCATGAGCATTCGAGGCTCCAAGACGCAGTTCGAGTATATGGGTGTGCGACGGGTATGCACCCGCTGAGTTCATACCGGCCACCAATTTAGCGACTCCAAAACCCCCTGATGCGGCCGCTGCTCGGAATACGGCCACAATGACGCCTACTGTAAGCGCAGTGTCACCGCTGCAAGGGTAATCATGCAACCACCGACTGCCTGCGACCCCGCTCGTATGCGGATGCTGCGAGCAAAATCTTCGAGACGCCTCGTCCCCCTCTGGCCCTCTCCTTCCCCTCAGCAGGATCTAGAAAGCACAAGCGACTTTCCCGAGCTACCGCGGCGGTCCTCGTCGAGCCAGCCGGCAAAGGCGTCAAGCGAAAGTACTGCTCTGGGCGTCACCACGACGACCGATGAATCGCCGAGCGACAGCCAAGACAGATCTCGAGGGCCTTCAGAGGAGGAGGAGGCGATTGCATCTGCTGGGGACAGACAGACAGACAAATGTCTTTATTTGGATGGCTCGAGTTAAGGGAGGGGGTTAATAATGTCTGGCCATGGCTGCCTCGCAAACGAAGTCCCAGCATCTGCTGGGTAATCCACGTCATCGTCTTCGACTGACACCTCCCTCTTCACGAGCAGAGAGAGGGAGAGAGAAAACTTTATTGAAAACAGAAAACGGTCAGGTGGCGCCTAATGGCGACGCCCGGGCCGGCACTAAGAGCCACAGTTCGGGCGGCCGGCGCGCGGCCCCGAGGGACCCGCCGCGCCTGCCCGCTGCCGCTCCATGGCCTCCCGGATCAGCTCTGCCGAGTGCAGCGACCTCGTGTAGCAGCCTCAGCGCAAGCCAGGGCGTGACCCGGCCAAAACCACTGTTCTTCTGCTGGTACCTCGAGCGGCTCGCGCAGCCGCCGAAACGCGCCAAGCAAGCCAGGCACGAGCAGCAAGGCAGAAGCAGACCGTTCTCGTCTCGCCTCCAAGTCGCCTGAGGCTGCCCTCCGTTCGCCCAGAACCAGCGTTTTTCCTCTGGCTAAGGTCAAAGACCCCGTCTGGACAACCCTGTCAACCAAGCCGCAGACGTGCTGCGTTCCCCATCCCTCCTGGAGCGGCTCGAAGCGTCGACCAAGCAAAGCCTGCCTTCCTAGGCGGAACCAGGTGAGTGCGGTGACGCGGGCGACACTGATGAGTTTCGCATTGCTGGACCCTCCTTCGTTGGGACCGACAATCGCCTCGCCAACTCGATGCAACCATGTCCACGACTTGTTTCCTCCCCGACCCTTTCCGCCAGGCGGCGTTGCGAGCGTCGTCAGCGTAGGGTGCCTTGATTCACGCGTCCGCCGTACACGGCGGCCGCTGGCATCGAGGCACCCTACGTCAGCGGACACCGGCGACGCCGACGACAGCAAGAAACGGTGTGTTGAAGTCAACGTGCCATCCGATGATTGTGAGTTTTGAAGATGAGAGGGTTAACATGGTCAGTGCAGTGATCACCTTTATGTTGGTGCGTTTTTTTTTTTTTTTTTTGGATGTCCATGTCTTTCGGGACTCGGGCAAACAGACTATGCTCGAGCGCAATATGTTCAACTCTTTTTGCAGGAGTGCAATTTTCGCACTCCACGCGACGTTATTTTGTTTTGCGAGTGCTTTTGTGCGCAAGCCTTTTTCACCCTGTCAGACAGGATGGCTTCGGGCGCAGTTGCCGTGTTCCTGCGCGAGAGTTAGCGCCGGAAGGCTCATTGTACATTTGGGATCGGAGTGCGCGCGCTTGCAGTAGATTTTTTTCTTGGTGGTGGTGGTGGTGGCCCGAAAAATGGCGCATACCCACTTAGGGGGATTGGCCAAGGAGAGTTGGGTTTCTATAGTAATCAATCATGCGAGGCAAAATATTGGAGCAGAAGGAAGAATTTGGTCTAAGTTCATGAGAAAGAGAGGGAAAAAAACACACGCTCGCTCATCGCGTGCAAGCTGTTGTTGCTTCCTCTTTCTCGCATCCCTCAGCGCGTTCATGCTCAAAACTTGCTCAACATTTCTGGTGGGCGTTTTTAATTGCATGACGGACCCTCAGCGTGATGAGCGGGGACGTGGGCAATGTCGGCCCTATAACGGTGCCCGGGCGTTGAAGGAACTGATCGGTCAGTTCCATCTTTCCGACGCGTGGGTGCAACTCCATGGCGACAGGTTTGCCGTTACTTGGGAAAGGGGACGATCTGGAAGGCGGGTAAATAAGTTTTATTTTCCGCCCGAGCTGATCCTGCTACGTGGAACGATGTGACGTCCTCTCCTTCCCGACGGGCTCGTTGCGTGTCCGGCCACCGGACTGTGTTAGCGACGCGTAACCTTGGCAACTGTGCGCCCCGCTACCAGATGTGCGAATGGATGAACGTCTGCTAATTAATGTACCGGGACAGTTCAGCAGCACTTAATGCTTCGTTGACTGGTCTGTGCGAGTTATCTCCCTTGGGATGAGTTGGAGGACCACAGGCGCGTGCTTCTAGTAAGGAGGGTCGTGTGCTCAAGGCGGCATCACGGTCGCGCTTAACGACACGTTGTGGCGACTGCGCATCATACAGATGTCAACCTACTAAAAGTACGCTACTATAGTCCCTCTTACCGTAAGCGGCGAGCCATGCGCAGACCTTGGACAGACGTATACATAGTGCCCATCCATACTTCGGCGCAATAGGGCTGGTTCGCTTGAGGACGTTGGGTTCCATTGTACTAGAGGCCATTGTTCCAGAGGTTACACTCGTGATGGGTCGGTTACCACGAGGGCTGAAGATATAGCCGAGGTATTCGTGGACATTTCGCCACCTTTTTCTCGACTCAGAACGCGTCATGGTATGTCGAGAATTCTGAGGACTAGCTTAGGGCCTTTTGTGCACGTGCTGCCATGCGTGCCAGATCACCTTGTTGAGTTCCTGTCAGTGGCGCGAAGCGACGCGCGCACTGACCCCCGTCGTTTTGTGCGTCGCCTTGCGCCACTCCAGGTGAGCACCTCGCCAAGGCCCGTGGGGTTTGCTACCGCTTCCCGCCCCCGAAACGACGCCCAAACCCAAGAATACATTCATTTGCATGCCAACACCGCGTCGCTTCGAAATGAGCCCCGTTTTTTAGAGAATTCGGCCCCTGGTCCACTCGCTTCATAGTGGTAAGGGACATCCTGAGCATCTACCCCAGACATTTGTTCTGCAGTGTGTTGAATGGCTGGATTACTCGGGGAGAGGGTGCAGCGCTGTTACTGCTAGTCGCTGCGCACTGATGTGGTTTATAAGAGTCTCGTTACATACATGTAATTAAATAAAAAAAACAAAAACAAAGGGCCCGTCCGGGATTTGAACCCGGGACCTCTCGCACCCAAAGCGAGAATCATACCCCTAGACCAACGGGCCAGAACGATTGCGGAGGCTTTATACGTCATTAAATAGTCTATCAGTCCGTCAGCACGGTGTTTCTTGCTGAGGATTGTTTTACCGAGCGCTGTCGTAGCAACAACTTTTTCCAGCAAGCGTGATTAGACAATAGCAGCCGTTCTCATGTTCCAAAACTTCCGGCAAGGAATTGGATGTGGCGCTCACTCGCAAATCGACATCGTCAGTTTGTTTCCCTTCATTCGCAGAGGCGCCTCTACTACGCTGTGGTGAAATTCGTATGGTTTTAAATAATGATCTGTTGAGAATGTTTTGCTGTGACTACATTTGACGATACCGGACTACTTCGGCAGCATTCTTACCTTTTCAAGGTGAGTGTTCTGCTGTGTTCACTGAAAACACCGATAACCTTCGGCGACGTTGTCGGCGACATGATCTCTTTCTCTACGCGCAAATCAGCGAAAAATGTACTGTGCGCCGCATCTTAACTGGTTATCCGACCAATTGGTTGTGCCAGAACGCATTGAAAGCGAGCACTGTCAAAGGGTAGTCACTGTTCGGCGTTTAGTAAGCAGCGGCTACCGCGTTCAACTTCATTTCGGCGGGCTTTTTGTGAAGTTGAGGTTACGTCTGTGCGAACGATCAACTTAATCTGGCAGTTGTGTAATATATAGATATCGCAGACAGTACTCAAACGCATGTACAAACCACTTGTATTTCCGATGGTCAGGACGTAATGATCGGCGTCGTATGTTGCTACCAAGTGACTTCCGGACATTTAACCGTTTAACCTCCGAACATTTAACCTTTTAACCTCCGGGCATTTAAACGTAATTAAATTGCGCACGGGACAAGTGACATTCGGCGGAGAGTACACTACAAGAAATACTGCACCACCTATCGGATAAAAAAAAAAAAACAATGTAGACACAGCTAGAAAGAATAACGAACAGACATTTTGAGAAAAGTACCCGTGAAATGTTGTTTTCTCGGCTACTGATGCTGTATACAAATATAAACAGGCTTTGTTCTATCTACATAGCCTCAATGAAACGATATAGAGCAGGCAGTTTTGTGTATTAGACTAATCATCACTAAATGTAAGTGCTGCGTTTGCGAATAACAGCCACTTGTTCCTACCTTTATGGCACGTATTTCTTTGTTCCAAGTTAAATTGGTGTAGCAATATTTTGCACCATAAACTTCAATGTGTTCCCTCAGTGGTTTTAATTTTTACAAAAAGGTCTTTTCAACACCTTGTTGGAGAATAACATTTGCATAGCTGCTGACAGGAAAATTGTCACATAAACAGTATCAAATTATTATTCTGATTTTTTTGTTCCCTAATGTAGTAGTCATGCAAGCACTGTTGCAAGGTGTCTTATTGAACGAATAACTGACCACACGATGAGACCCTTGTAAATGATTCAGGTGCTTTCAAGCTAGAGGTCTTGGCAAAAGCTGAGGTTTAGTTCAAAAGCAGTGTGGCAAAGTGTCTCATTGAACGAATAACTGACCACACGATGAGACCCTTGCAAATGATTCATTTGCTTTTAAGCTAGAGGTCTTGGCAAAAATTAAGGTTTAGTTTAAGGGACACGTAACTACAGCATGTCTACTGTGTGAAGACTAGGTTCGTGGGGCCACGTTCTTATGCCTTGTGATTGACTACAGCTGCTTCTTCAATTGCAGGCCCTTACTGCTGGAGTGCTGTTAGCGCCTACTGTTGCAGTACTTTCTCTTTTAAGGCAAAGCTGTTTGTGGTACCTTAACCGCAATATTTTGTGTCTGTAGTCAACAACAATAACAAACAAAATATCCAGGTTTTCGTCACATGCGGGAATGATGCAGAAACGAAGCCAAAATGCGAGAAATCGGGGAAGGTGAACTCACCCTTCATGCATTTATTTCACCGCTAAAACTGCATGAGTTGCGCCTCTGCTTTCGCATGAGCTTAGATACTACACGGCACTCAAAGATGCAAGGTCACTTAACCCCGTATTAACAAACCTAACTTAAGTATCACTTTGCCTTTTGACACATTTCGGCGCCTTAACGCATTTCAAGAACCAAACTTATGCTTAACGGAGCCATGAAGACAAAATACAAGTTGGGTTTATTAGAAAGAGTGCTGGGTTTATTAGAAAGAGTACCCAATAACAATGATACCAATATTATCGCAATCTTCGAACAAATAATGGAGATATTAAAGAAAACAGGTGAAGCAGTCACGACCACCTAGCCAATTTCCCGCAACTTTTCTATGACGTCACGGAACCTTGTTTGTGCGATCGGCAGCCGCCTAACTGACCTGTCGTGACGACACATGACTGGACGTCTGTAATGGGGCCTCTAGTTCCATTTGTCCGCATCACTTGAATGTTGACGTGCAGTTAACGCACTGAAAATTGTGTGTTATTGTTGGCCCGTATGACGTCATTCTTGCTCATAACACGTCACTGTGGCGCAAAATTTGAAAGTTTTTAAATACCTCTTGCTTTTTTTTCGTTAAAAAACATCTTTTGTGGTTCTAATGGAACTGAGTGAGATACTGAATCCTAGTTCTTTCAGATTAAACGAAATTGTATTTTCTCTTCATGGCTCCTTTAAAGGGTGCATTTTTGCGAACTTGATGCTGTTTACTGCACTCAAGATTGTTGAAAGGGTGTGAGCTGGGATACTATACCAAGCCATTCATCTTTCTCGCCAGCGGACACGGCATTTAAAATTGTGCCCTCTTCTTGAAAAGACATAACTTTACGGTTTCTAGCAGCAGCATTCTCACCGACGAATCGATACCTCAGATAGAAGTAGAGACGCGCGACTACATGCCGACAGGACGGCCTAGCACCTCAAAACTTAAGTCTGGAACCAAATCCGCACTCACACGTGGAAATGAAAGGTAGTTTGCGGTGCGGTTGAGAAAAAAAAAAGCGTGACGAGTATTTAGTCTTTCTAGCTGGTGTGGTGTAATGCTACACAAGCAGAATCAGAATTAGTGACTGCTACGTTAGCCATGGGATGGTGTTAGCCTCTCCCCTCATCATCATCATCATGGCGAATTTCGTGTTAAGGCGATTCCAGACGTTCTCATTGCTGCTGGCTCCGTAGGTTAATGCTAGTATTCGCTGCATTAGTTCATTTCTGCGACCGATTTTTGAGTAAAAATGCAAAAAACAGTGACTGATCAGCTCACTGAATTCCTTATGTCAATGTTGACTGCCGCGACATTTCGTTACATAGAAGTCGCAAAAACATCGGCTTCAATGGGGCTGGCAATAGGGAATTGAAAAACTTC
The DNA here is from genome assembly GCF_048455015.1 of Haemaphysalis longicornis. Classification (NCBI taxonomy): domain Eukaryota; kingdom Metazoa; phylum Arthropoda; class Arachnida; order Ixodida; family Ixodidae; genus Haemaphysalis; species Haemaphysalis longicornis. Next base: position 153,723,121 of record NW_027526422.1, read on the forward strand.
GTTAAATCCAAGAATTCGCTACATAGAGGATCGTTACATCCAGGTTTAACTGTAATCCATTTGCTGTGCCGTCATTCGAACAGAAATCAACAGGCTCAGGCCTTTTATTTTTTTCCTTTTGTTGCTGGTCTTTGCATGCGTAAAAGGCTCTTGCTTGTAAGGAAAAAGAAGCAGCGGCTTTGAACAGGGAGCCCATCGATAGAGCAAAACACATTCGTCCTGTTTGCCAGAGAACGATTTAAAGTGTCCATCTAGTGCTCTGTGTGGGCAGGTAACAGCTTGTTGTTATACTTGATCCAAAGACAAAAACTAATCAGCAAGTTCACCTCCTTAATCACTGAATGTAATAATCTCCTCACAGTCCTATTTTATCCAGCCCGAAGAGTTTAAAACAAAGATCATCGTGCCTGCATGATGGCTTCCCCTTTTTTTCATCTTAACTGAGTGCCTTGGCAGGGCCTATCACCCAGATTACAGGCCACAAAGCAGCATTTCATCATGCTGCTACAGGTGTGTTATCACTGCTCTTTAGAGCTGAGCTGGGCCAACATGGGGGCAGTAAAAAGTGTGCGACTGTTTGTACGACATGCCACTGTGGCTCAGTCGCGGAGATGTTCGGCTGTTGAGCGGGTGGTTGCTGGTCTGCTTCCCACCTTCAGCGACCCAGTTTCTGATGGACACAAAATACAGTCGGCTGAGTGCACACTGCGCCGAGAACCCCAAGGCGCAGTGGAGCACCCCCCCCCCCCCCTTCACATAGCTAGGGTTCTATATATGGAGGAAAATTGTTGACATTTCAAAGGGGGGGGGTCACCCTTTTTAACATCCCAACTTGCATAGTCTTGCGAATACTTCAGCAGGGGTTTCAGATTTGAACCTATTCAGCAGCTGTGAGGCTCTCTACTGTACAGCGAGCCTCATAGGCTAATTGTTGCTTCGGCATCCAAGGCACTAAGTTCATTTCAAAAAATAGCTACAGCGCGAATAGAAACAAGGACACAGAAGGACGGCGGGACAAGCGCTGTATACCTTTATTCGCGCTGCAGCTATTTTTTAAAATGAACTACCGACTCGCCCAACAGTACACCCTGTTGAGCCCTAAGTTCAACAAGTTTGCTGGTTATGCAATAGCGCAAGCAGCATGTGTTACCCAAAACGTCATCTTTGAGTGCCAAACAAAATGTCAGGTGTATTGAGTTAAATATTTGCGATGGCATCTTGAGAAAACAGAAGATTGCACTGTAAGTTGGACATCTTGGAACACGTTTTCATGCGCCAAGTGTAGCTCATTCTCTTTGTGCGTGAAGCTCGCTCTGACTCATGCGGAAGCATCCCCAGAAGCTTTGGCGAGAAGTTCAGCCTTAGAGTGAACTTTTACCAGCATACTTTCGTGCACTAAAACACATTAGGCTCGTTGTATAGCTGAAAACTTTTTTGCAACCTCTTCGGAAGGTTAGCATTAGTAGACGCCGGCTATAACCTGGAAGGTTTTTGTGCATCCCATTTGTTGTAGTCGATATGCTAATGTGTAAGCAAAGGGTCTTCGGCAGGAAATTTTCTGTGTGACCAAATCCGTGTGCCGTTTCCTGAGTACAAAACATGTGCTTGTGTTCAGATCAATGCCTACTACTACCCATCAACTTTATGCAATGCAGCCATTTCTTTATTTATTTCCACTGTATGTGACCTGCTTATCTTCTATTACTCTAGAAAAGGAGTTTTGTTTTACCAAGCCACTTTTTTTGGCAGTGCCAATTTTACTTGATATCTGTGAAAGGGTGGGGGGGGGGGGTTCTGAAGCCTTCATCACAGGGAGGAGGGTTGTAGAAGTTGCAACTCTGAGTAGAAATGATATTGAACTTGCTCCGTATTTTGAGGGAGACGTAATGAAACAGAAACGGAATTGGTGGCAGCTGAGCCACAAGTAGAGTGGAAATGGGATTCGGACTTTCAAAGGAGTACGGACACGAAATTTCTAAGCTGAAATAACTATTGTAAAAAGGCTTCCTTTGTATAGGGAAGTAACTCCCACGAAGTTTCAACCATAACCATTCAGTGCAATGTATTTTAATCCAATTTTAATCTTTGCAAGCCGCAGAAAGCTCACAATGAATACCCGTTCGACATCGACATCAGCATGACGAAATTTGCTCCTCCCCCCAAACTGCCGACGTCAGGGCTCCCGTGACATGGCCAAAGTGCCGGCAGCTGTTGGCGCGCGCTGCTTTGCCGTGGGCATCACGTCACAGTTTTAGGACTGACGTCGTGCTGCCTGGACGTGTGCGCCTGCGTGTCTAGACTGGCTGTGGTTGCACGCGCCCGTGCAGCATGACGTCAAGTGCGCCGTCCTGTCATGCTGGCCGCATCGGTGTTTGTTCCACCAAAACCGGACCTGACACAAATAAACGAGGCTGTAAAAAATTATTTATGCTGGGATCGACCATCTAATGTGCCAGTCTATGATTAGCGGGCTGGTAGGCACCCATAGCAGTAAAAAAAAACACGACACGAAAATTTCGTGCCAGTGCACCTTTAAATCTGGCACGTAATTTGAGTGGAATCGGCAGGTTTGACTTGCCCAGTGACCTACTGGCAGGAAGCATTATGACTTGCGCCAGTATTCAAGTAGGCCCTGTGCACATTGCTTTGCAAATACAAAAGGGCGTGGCAGTTTCGTTTTTGTCTCTGTGTGTGCGTGTGAGGGGGAGAAGTCGAGGACATTGAGGGTAAAAGAGCCTGCAAACAGGGCACAGCTGAGTAAAGCACGTTGTTGGGCTAGTTGGTGTGAGTCTGCGCCTGGTTTGTTGTCCTCTTCTTCCGTCCCGTCCTTTTGCGCAGTTTTATTGTTATCAGGGCACAGCTGTAGGGTCTGTGCTAGCTTCAATATACCTCGCATCTCGTAGTTCACAAACTGTTAGCTGTCGAAAGACTACTCTGTTTTCTTCGTTATCACTGAACTATTATCACGCCACGCTTCAAAATGCAGCATGCCGAGCACTGCACAGAGCTGCTTCATGCATACCACCAAAAACAATCTCATCATGATGTCTTACAATTGCGGAGATGTAGTGTGGATCCCAGGAAATGCTTATGCTTCGAAAAGACGACTTTGAAGGTGCATTTCAGCTGTGACAGGAACACTGGGAACCCTCTACTCCTGCGAGAGGGAATTATTTTGAAGGTGATAGTGTGCGGATGGATAGAGCTAATCTCGAGAGCCTTTGATACCCATATTTACTTTCAGCCCCTTGAAAAGATACACGGACACACAAGGCAGCGATAAGCATGAAGTTATCCTCGTTAACTCATGATCAGTTAGTGCTAATCCTCGTCTTGTCTGTCCGTGTCTTTTTTTCAGGCGCTGTTTCCGCAATTATTGAATGAACTTGCCCAAACCCAAGCCTTGCTTTTGATACCATCTTCTATAGTCGTGTTGAAAAGATGAGAGGGGGGGGGGGGGGGGGGGCAGGAAAGGCAAACTGTATCTAATTACATGGTCTAAGAAGCTGTAACATGGCAACCGAAAATGTTCCTTGTTCTTTTTCTTCCTCGACTGTCATCTCCACGTCTCGTTGCACTGCGGTTCCCGCTCTTTTTCCACGTGCTCACCCCCACTTGCGGACGCCAATTTCAAACCAGATTACAGTTTGCGGCAACAAGAAACAATGGTAGTTGCCACAAGCTATTAAAGCGAAAGCTGTCTTAGTGGGAACGATAACGTCCTGTCAAAAAACTGGTGCATTTCCCCATAGAGCGACATTTCCCCATAAGATCTTTGGACACACAGGGTGAGCGTGAAACTGGGCCTCCATTGAGTCTAAACAGTCACTTGAAAATTGCGAAAAGGGAATGGTTCTAGATAAGACAATACACGCATCGATCACGAGGGAGGAGCAGAGTAGTATACCTTTATCTCATAAACCACGTATCGGTATTTAATTCATCCATCATTCGTACTGCGGCTACATAGTGCATGAAAAATCGTCCCAAGGGTTGGTTCTCCGTTTCTGTTTCACTTTCAGACAAGGTTGGCCACACTCTTAGCTTTCACGCTTCTCTCAACTTTCTTTAACCCGTTCAGATGCTATGTACACAACTGTGTACAGTCCTGTAGTTTTTTTACAAAAAAATATCAAAACTGAATGTTTTCACTAGTTTAGCATAAACAATGCATAACACACAAAATATATGCGTATGTAGAAATATTAAGCACTACTTTGCGCTCCTGACCTCTGTGACACTATGTATATAGTTTTGTACGTGACTAAAAAATTCATCTTTTTTGGTGAGATCGAACATAGAAATGACAAAAACAAATTTTGTCTGCGGAAATAGTGAGCGGCGTCTAAAAGGGTTAAGAAGGGATGGTTAAATTTCTTTCGATAGCAGTGTAGTGCAGTTCAAAGTGTGGACGAGTGACTTGCACCCCTCGTCTCAGGTGAACAGGGAGGAGGCATGGCGGTTGCGGAGGCCGAGTCCTTGGGGAACGGCGGCGGGGGCCGCGCACGTCTGCGCCAGTGGCTGAACCGTAGCTTGCGGGTGGAGATGAGCGACGGCCGCACCCTGGTGGGCAGCTTCCTCTGCACGGATCGGGACCAGAACGTCATCCTGGGCTCCTGCTCCGAGTACCTGCAGCCCGGTGGGTGCTCTTGTCCCTGCGACTGGCCTGCGCTAATTATACTCGAAAGCACAAATTTACAGCAGAGACAACAGCGGGAGGAACGCACCACGGTGGCTCAGTCTCCAAGGCGCTGTGCTGCTGAGCCCATGGATGTTGGTTCAATCCTGGCCGCGGTGGCTGCTTTTCAGATAGAGGTGAAAAGCAAAAACGCCCATGCGGTGGCGAGATTTGTGTGCACGTTAAAGATTTGTGCCCGGTAAAATGAATCCGGAGCCCTCCATGTGCAGCTTCAGCAGGTCGAAACACATAAAATTTCAATAGTGAGAGGACGACGCAATGTGGCCCACAACATTCACATCCTCGTGCTGTTTCAGTCGTAAGTTTGTGCTTTTGCGTAGGATCATGTTATAGCGACTTGCCTCAAGTGATTACACTTGCGAGTTTCATAGCTTGCTCCGTGGGGCGGAACTTCAAAAAAAAAAAAAGAGAGAAGCTTACTTGAAGGGAAGGATTGTATAAAGCCCTGTCTGCTGTGGCCATTATGAAGTGCATTCCACTTCATAATGGCCACAGCCATCAAGTCCCTAGGCCTTGATCATGCCCATCTCTGCATTTCAGATGGCAAAAAGAGGAGCCCACAAGAGGTGAAGCCTTAGGTTATGCCAGTGATCAGTGCCTCGCAGTAAAACCTGTGTTGAACCATGAAACACGTTTCAGAAGGCAAAGCTTTTTGTAGACTTTTTTTTTTTTTTTCACCGCTTACAAACAATACACTTTTGAGGCTGTTGGTAACTGTTGTGTAATGCTTTGCCACATTCTGAGTTCCCAAATGCCAAAGTCCCACCTTTGCATGCTAAAAGAAAATGAGCAGACTGGTTTTTACGAACAACAAAGCCTACAGTAGAAAGTGATGCTTAGCACTCTTGACTGTCCATGCTCTGGAAGCAGACCCAAAACAGCAGTTCGAACTTCCCACCAGATCTTGGTTTGAAGTAGGCAGTCGGGAAAGTTTATCAACTAGTGGAGCAGATTTTGATGCGATGCCCAGTTATTTTGTTATAAATCGCAGGTACGCAGAAAAAATTTTCAACCTTGATGGCGCAAGGTGTATTACACAGACACACTAGCTGTGGAATGACCTTGCATTTTGGCGATTAGGGCTAACAAAATTACGAGCAAAATGGGTGTATCGTATTTGCGCGATTCTAACGCGCACTGTTTTTTTTTTTTTTGCTATAAGTAGTCTTAAATTTTGCGCGCGCGTTACAATCGCACTCAAAAGCGAAATTGGTTTGCAATGTTGCCCGCTTTCGCTTTAATGTCAGCAGGAGCTGGATAAGCAAGTTATGAAGCACAATGAATCTTGCTGTCACAGTTGCATGCATCAAATAAAACGTCTTCTGGCAGTTATTCGTGTAGCAATTTGTTTTACATCTGTCCGATATAATCACATTCAAAGTATTTTTTTCGAATTTTCATAGGTAAACTTACCCTCATTTTACAATCTGGGGTGCATTAGACTTGTGCAAATACGGTAATTTTTTGTTTTTTATGATGCACGTTGCCCCTGGGAACATTTGGCAAAACTCAGTTTCTAAATGCATGTCACGCGCACGCAACGTGAAATATGCTAAAGCAGTGGTTTTCAAATGGAGGTCTGTGGACCTCAAGCGGTTTCAAGTGATCTGCGACACTCGCCATTTCCTTTTTTTCTGCCAAACTTTGCTTGCGAAGCAAAAAAGTGGCTGTTTGCGCAGCTGTTCGTACGTTTCACTTTTCCGCACAGTAGGTGCTCTAAAGTCGTCTTTTTGCGCAGCACAGGAACATTGCTAGACAGCCAGAGATATAAACGCCAAGCCTGGAAATAGATGTGGGGTAGACTGGAGCTGCAAGAGTAAATTGGGTCATTCATTCCATGCCAAACATCCCAGTGCCAGTAAAGTTGATCGTCATGGGTTTGTTCAGTAAAAAATTGTGGGCCATCTTTGCATGGCCCACAATGCTCCCTCAAAGTGTTTTTGTCCAAAAAAATTTTGTTTCTTTTCTAGCTGCCCTTTTGTCTGCAGGGTTTAAAGCAAAGTTACGTCTGTCAAAAAAATTCATTAAAAATTTGCTTCCTTTTCGATTGCCACCTTTTTTCGTGGACATCGTGTTGAAGCCCTGGGCTGCTCTATGCATTTTAATTTTTTTTTTTTTTTGCTGTCATTATGCCATTCAGAAAATACACGATTTTGAGCATTTTCAAATATTTTTAGCAAGGACGAGCACATTCTCTCAGCCAATGAAGCAATTGTTTTTGTATTTCATCGTTCTTGGTAAAAAATATATTGACACTGAAAAAAGGCGAAATATTTTTACTGAACAAATCCGTGAAGGTCGACTTTGCGGCCGGGACGTTTGGAATGGAATGACCGAATTGCCTTACAAAATTACAAGTAATACATACTTCATCATGGGTTCCCCCACCATTTTTGCAAGCATAGGAGGGGGGGTCCCCAGCACTCGCACGTTATGTGAACCACTGTAATTGTGCATCAGGTTTCACTCACCTCGAATACTATAATAGGGGAAATTTTAAGTGATCTGCTCATTTGCACACTTGTAACTTTCCTTCATGGGGACAGAATTTTAACATGCTCATTTTTCTCTTTCCTCCGTCGTTGGACACAACGCTCAAGAGACAAAACGAAAGTGCTATAATGTTTTCCAATTGTTGAAATCTTTCCATCTTCCTCTCCTCCCGTTGCCTTCCTCTCTCTCTCCCTCTTTTTGTTCAGAGCCTAACTTGTGATCGTAATCCACTGGTAGCTGTGCCTTTTCGTGCCGTTGTCTCTGCTGGTCCGCGACTTCAGTTTGCGAAAGCAGGTGTCGAGCCAGGCTGCTGCGTCATGCAGCTGGGTTGTGTCTCAGTAGAAACGTTAAGGATGGATGACCAGTGCACTCGCTTCGAAGACCAGTGGCTTCCGCAACTTCTTGCTCGCCGTGTCATTTGCAAAGAGCTTGGGCTCTTCATCTTGCAAAGGTCAGTTCGACCACCAAACAAGTCTTGATAGCCACACTGTTGTTTTGAACACCACTAGACAGGTCCTCATAGTGAGCCTCCTTTTAAACTACTTGTATCTCCAGCAGTTTTGTCAGCGCAGGCAGCAGTCACAAACTTCACGAACTTCAGAGATAGCTTGTCTTCATCATCAGCCTGTCTACGCCCACTGCAGGGCAAAGGCCTCTCCCAACTAACCTCAAATTACCCTGGTCCCATGCTAACTGCGACCAATTTATCCCCGCAAACTTCTTTATCTCATCTGCCCACCTAACTTCCTGCCACCCCCTGCAACGCTTGCCTTCTCTAGGGATCCACTCTGTTACCCTTAATGACCAACGGCTATCTTGCCTTCGCATTACATGCCCTGCCCACGTCCATTTCTTCTTCTTAATTTCTACTAATATGTCCTTAACACGCGTTCATTCGCTGACCCACTGCGCTCTCTTCTTGCCCCTCAACGTTACACCTGTCATCTTCCTTTCTGCTTTTCTTGTGATTGGCTTAATTTGCATAGACCGAACAAGGTTGCAGTTACATCTTTTGCTTCAGCGACCACCACCAGCATGGTTTTCAAGAACTCATAAGCAAGATGGCCTTTTTGTTTCATACTCAGGTTGATAACCTAAGTGTAATTTTTGCCCCTGCTTTAGTGCTTACGGTAATATACTGTGTTTCAAGTGCCAAGTTTATGCGAATATAAATGCCTCGTTATTTTGAGTACTCCATTTCTTGCCCCTCGCGTTTCGTGGAAGAGGAAAAAGGGGAGAAACAGGAACCCTTTTAACTTCTGCTTCCTGCATGTTATGTGCATAATGTCAAGCACTCCCTTTATTATGGCTTGGCCATTCTCCATGTACCCCTTTCAGAATTAACATGCAAGTGTCCACTAACTGCCTGGAAGCAGCCGGCTTGGTGAAGCAAAGTCTATAGGGCTTCTCTGAGCAAGCACAATAAAGTGTAGAAGTGCCGTCATAAGTAATTGGAACAAGCGTTTGTGAATACGACAAAATATTTGTCTTACTGGCTTTATGGCAGCCATTACCGGTTTAAAGGAAGCTTTTTTGATTAGGTAGGACTCCTTGAAACGCACTGCAATGCAGCCAGGCAGTTTCCGGAAGAATAATCTTCTGTGTATTTATGAGACCGTGTTTCAGTCACTTTTGACGGCACCTGTACACGAAAGAAAACTGACATTGCCTGAACAATTTCACGTTAACTTTTTTTTTGTCCCAGTTCTCATGATGGTTCACTTTGAAAGTGCTTCTTTTTTATTTCATGTCCTTATTTTAAAGAAATCGCTGTACCCAAGCTTTAAAGTCTTGCTTTTCAGGCCTTGAAGTGCAACACAACTGGTTCATTCGTTAGTTGCTCAAGCACAAGTTTCGAAAAGTGGAACCTGTACGGAAAATTGTGCGTTCCTTGCACAAGGTTGTAGATACTGCCCAGATGGTAGTATCTACCTATGTTACCCCTGGAGGTAGCGTAGTTCATATATCAAGCTCCAAACCAAATTGTAAATACTAATGGTCTTGCAGACATATGAAGCTGACTGTAAATTGTTTCTTGAAGTAATAAGGTAGGCAAAAACTGCAAAATCAGAGCGTAGGTGAACACATTTAGACGAGCAAAACCTAACAACTCCCCGAAGAACTTTAGGAAGAGGACAGCTTATGATGTGCTCAAGAAAGGCTTTCCGGCACCTGAAATGCCCAAAAAAGAAAAGTGAGGTGGGCAATGTCTCGGGTGCTAACCAAAAAGAAAAACGCAAAAAGGTGGAAAATGTGCCCGTTTTGTCTGCATCTGGCGTGGCTTATCAAGAAATACGCTCAACCTAAATCACAGGATATTATCTTCTTTGCAACGCTCATAAAACAGTGCAAACAAACAGAAGAAATGATTACCTTCGTTATCTTGATTGTTCTCCAAGACAACCGTTCTCTGACCTCCAGGTCGTGAAAGTTAGCGAGGATGCACGAGTGAAGCAGCTTCTGTCTGTCTCCTCTTGGGGCTTTTTTCCCCCATTTGCAACGTCTAAAGGAATTTTTAATGTCAGAGCTGTTTAGGTCAATACAAATCCGTCCGGTGTAGACAAAAAACCCCGAATCCTCAAGAAAAAACCGGGCATTGAACCCGCAACCTTTACACCGTGAAACCAAAAATCTAACCACTGGGCCACTCCAAAGGCCCCAGCAGGGGTACGGGTTAGCAGCGGTGGGGAACAGTATTATGTGCAGCAGATTGAAAAGAAAAAAAAATCCCAGGCCATCTCCACTAACGTGAAACTTGGGAAGGGGCAAAGCATGCAGTGTATTAGTGTATTCTTGGCATCTTGGTGTTTTTGCCAACGGAGATGGAACCGTTGGGGGGGTAGAGGTATACAGTCTTGCTGTAAAAGTCTTGTGTCTTTGAATCATGAAGCTGTCTAGCGGGATGCATAAACGAGTGTCCTGGTGTTTTAGTACCGTGACTACATGAGACGAACGACAATTACGACGGTGACAATGACAATAAAAGACGCCAACAGCCCCAGCCCCTAGGGGGCTAAGCCCCTTAAAAAAAAGCTTCCTGTGGTCAGAACCGAACCCGGTTACCTTGTGTTATGCAACCGGCATTTATCTGGTAGAGCTATCGTAGCATTCCAGGCGTGTAGAATTTCCTTTGGGTTCGTGCTGCAGGCGTTGTGTTTGGACTTGGCCATGGGTTCTAGAGTGGGCTAGTGCGGTCCACTTTGGGAGAGATGTGATAGGCTGCGGACGAAACGATCCGGGCGTGCCAGTCATGGAGAACTCTCAGCACCAAGTTTGGAAATAAATGCGAGGTGATGACGTATGGAGGGGAAACTTGGCGCTTTACTAAACAACTTGAAAGCAAACTTAGGTTGTTTTTCAACGGGCAATGGAATGGATATTGAACGGAGTAACACTTAGCGACAGGAAATGAGCTTCCTGGATCAGAGAACAAACTGGAGTGGAAGTTATCATAGTTTGTAGTATGATATCAAATTTATCGTACTTGGGCTGGCTGTGTAATGAGGCGAAATGGCAATCGGTGGACTACCAGGGTAACGGAGTGGACACCGAGAGACGAGTTTAAGAAATGAGGAAGGTCCATTGCTTGACGTTGGGATGAAATAATGAAATTTGGAGGCAAACAATGGACTGGAGCGGCGTGCGACTGGAGCGGTTTGAGGCCAATGGGAGAGGCCTTCGTCCTGCAGTGGACTTGGGCTGCTGTGTATGATAACGATGCAACAACTGGGTCTCTGACGAAGGGAGAAATGTCCACCAAGTCTGCTGTTTCTACAGCCTTGCACCACTACTGCAAGCTGCACCAATTTTTTTTTTTTTTTTTCCCCACAAGTTGTGGAGCCAGCAGGCTCACATTTTTCATGATTGGGCAATGGATGACTTGACGGGTTCGATGTAACCACCATTCCACCAAAGAGGGGGGGTGGTCGACGCCTTCGCAATGGGGAGGACTTGAGAGAGCCTTGAGCTTTGCCAAGGATTTGCACCCTACACGTGTGCTGCCTTTCATCGTTTATTTAGAAAACATCGAAAACCTGGAAAGTGTAAGTGTGTTTTCATGGGGGGAAAAAAAATCAAAAGGCCGTGCTCGCTGTTTGAAAATAATAGTGCGGTGGTGACCCCACAGGAATGGTTCGTGTTGCTCTCCTTTGCAGCTTCAACCATCGAATAAGCAGAAAACCATCCTGCTAATTTTGCTTTAGACATTCCTTGTCTTTTGTTTCTACGTTTCACATAACCAGACGCGCCATCATTGCGCTCAAGCGTGCGATGTTTCATGACATTGCCCCATTGTTTGTTTGTTTGTTTATTGAACTTCTGACAATAAATTTGCCAAGGTGCTGAGGCAAAGTCGCCCCAGTTGCAGCAGCTGCCGCCAAAGACGACTGCAATACTCGCCTGACTAGGCCCCTAGCACCTGACAGCACAAGCGACAGCAGAAGCAGCTATACACGCCAAAATACATACAACAAGCATACAAAAAGACTTGATGTCAGGTGTCAGGTTCAACGGAAGTGTCTTCACACACGCACAGCTATTATCAGTGATGCCTGCTCAGAATACGCACCAGTGACGAGAGTCATAATAGTATGTGGCAGATCTTTAAATAGTGCTTTCCCCCCCCCCCCCCCCCCTAAAAATATAGGCATTCACCCTGCATCTGGTGAATGTGAACAAGTTATCCTCAGTGGCTGAAGAACCAAAGTGATGGGTAGCACTTGGGAGCTTCTGTGAGCTTCTTTCTTTTCTTTTTTTGCCGCGCTACAACTTATTGAAAAATTCTGCTGCACACATGTAAATACGCCACCTTATAGTGAATGGATTCATGTACTGTGCGTGATACCGTGCATAGTAAGCGATTCTGTACAGGCAATTGCTATGATAACACAGAAAGGGAAGAAACGAAAGGGAAATAGTGCGATGGATAGCTTGCTCTGCTTGAGGCGTAGCTTGTGCAAACAGTGGTTTATTGGTTTCAAGTGAATTAAAATGAAGACCATATTGCTGCGCGTAACTAAATTGTGATAGATTTGGAAACACAAAGAGTCAATAATTCGGAAGGGTTTCTGAGATGCACGAGTTGGGAAGGTACTAGATGCACCTTCTGAATAAAATGAGACAGAAACTCAACACTGCTTTCTGAGGTGCAAGAGTTATTGTGCAAAAAACAAGCTGTTTCATACAAAGTCATGGAGGCTTGTGCTCGTGGATGCACTGGCCACGGTGCTACCTAGCCAACGATGGGGCAGAGAGCCTAGTCAATTTTACTACAGCATTTTTTTGCATCTTGAGCTGATGATGATGTATCCATGTGGATCTTTAAACACTCTCGTATGCAACAAAAAACAGAACAAATTGTGACCACCAAGTTTTGTCCGTTCCAAGGGCTTGCTTAAAGGAGTACTGACACGAAACTTCAGAGGACAGATAACTATGTAAGAAGCTTCCTTTGTATATGGAGATACCCCCTCGGAAGTTTAAACCATAACCATTCAGCAGAACATATTTTAAATCAATTTTAATCCTTGTGCGCAAGAGAAAGCTCATCCGCACCATCGAGTGAGCTCATGATGTCATCTGTGCTTCGACTCAAATGGCCGACGTCAGGGCTCCCATGATGTATGGACGCGGCTGCGGTGCTGTTGGCGCTCGCTTTTCCGCCTTGTGCAACACGGCACAGTTTTTGGGGCTGACGTCACGTGCGACTACGGCCGGTTGGGCCGGTCTGGCATGCACGCGTGCTCCCAGACCGAAATCAGCTGGGGTGCGACAAGAACAGTGACGTCAAATGTGCCTTCCCGTCATGGCGGCTGCCACAGTGCTCGCTTCACCGAAACCGAAACTGACACGAATAAATGGAGCTGTAAGTAATTATTTATGCTGCGTTGACAATTTAATGTGCCATTCTATGATTAGTGGACTCATAGGCAGCAAAAGCCGCAAAGAATACGTAACACAAAAATTTCGTGTCAGTGCTCCTTTAAGTCATCTTTGGGTAACCAAACAAGAGCTAGCCTGCTCCAGTCCCATACCCCAGGTTCAACTGCGATGTACACAGAGCACAAATTCCCTGTGTTTTATCTGTGTTCCCTCTAATGTAAAGCGCAGTAGAACCACAAGTATGCAAAACCAACTAGCCCAATTCATTAAGTTGCTGACCAGTCCCATGTTCGCTACCCTGCCACCGCACATAGTCACACACTTTTGGCCTGCCCTTTGTTGTCTACAAACCCATTGTCTCATTCATAGCTTAGTTGCAAAATCTCGTAGTAACGCAGCTTATAGTGTTTGCATCCCCACCGAAATGCTATGTGAGTCGTTCCTCGATCGCTGCTATCCGGATATGCACCCACCAGAAATACTGCTATTCACTATCTGCTTGTAGATTTCCGCACAACCAAAGATAGTGTTCCTGCTCCAGACCCATCCTGATGCACACATGACACATACCTAGGCGGACGAGTGACCAAAATGTAGGGGCGCGAATGTCAAATTTGAGGCTGCAAATCAAGTATGAATAGCAAAAACTGGCTGTGACTAAGTCGAATGTTTTTGGATGCGAATATCTTTGCTTTAGCTGACATACACCAGAGTTAGGCTAAGTAATAACTCTTCTTTTGTGCAAGGCTTGCAAGTGGTAGGCTTTTTTACACAGCTTCAGCGTCATGCGAGAAAGCCAACCCAAAGGTGCATACCCACTTGCAATGGAGCTTCAAGTTTACGCGTGCGGCAGAGCCAACTTTCATTGCTCTGTTATTCATAAATTTCGGATATTCGAGTACTTTGGACGGTAAGAGCGGACCACAAATTGAATCGAGTAGGAGAGAGAGAGAGAGAATACTTTTGTTGTCTGAGGGGGCATGAATGCTGTAGTGCGGAAGGAGAGGGACGCGGAGAAAGGGAATGATCGAAGAGATATCACGATTCAAGTTTATGCGGTTTGTGCAAGGTTTGTGAGGCCACAAATGATTTGAAACGATTCAGTAGTTTGTGGGCTTTGTGAAGAGACAGGTGCACAACAATGTTTATGACAGGAGTCTGTCCTGTCCAGGTTATCGCGCCGGCTTGTATAGGTCACTGGTTACTGCGTATTCAGTTATTATCTATAGTGATGAGGGTCAAAGCAACTGTAATAATACATCAGTGGAAGGGGGGATCATCTGGCCAAGGCATGGATATGCTGTCATGCCCATGCATGGATATGTCAGGTAAAGATGAATCTTTTACGATGTGCTGCATGAAATACTGTCTTTCGAAAATGATTCTATAGTAGCATAGGTTGCTGTAGTTTGCATCGTGTAGAAGTGATCGTCCGTGGATTTTTTTTTTTATTCAGACTGCTGATTTAGGGGGTTGCAGGCACCATTGGTGGCGCACGTCAACAGGAGCTTGATCTCAAAGCCACCAAAGTCCAGCGTTGACGCTATTCTTCGGCAGTGTCACCTTACTTTGTAGGCGTGAGCCGTTATACCGCATTTTATTTTATTTTTATTCTTTATTTATTTATTCGCTTGCACATTTATTTACACTCAGCTATCGATTCGCACTTAATCGAATCTGTTCAATGCTAATGAACCGGTAAGTGAGTCGTTGACGGTAAGTGAGTCAAAGTAATGTGCACAAAAAAAAACACAACAACTTTGCAAAGCTCTTACACTGGCCTGGCTAGTGTGTTATAGCGCCATTTGCAGGTGAAGACGAAAAATTGGCATAAGCGGGAGTACACAGCATCGCCTTTTCAAAACTGAAGAATATTTTCTGGCCTTAGGCTTACTGCAAATCAGTAAAAGCTGCTTGCAATGTAAAAGCTGCTTGCAGGCGCAAGTCAGAAATTATTGTCATTCTTCTAACACTTTATTGTGACAACAATATGAAATACGAGAGATGATGGTTAACATAGTCCATTTGCTTTTTCAAGTGCACCGGTTCTAGCAATTCCTCAAGCATGTATTTGCACCGGGGAAAAAAAAAAGTGGTTTGGCATTCCTTTTTCAGCCCGTGTGCCTTTAAAGTTTAAATTCGTGTGTGCTTTCAGGGACCTCTCGGGGTGCAGGAGGCACATGAATTGCATGGGTATTCAACACATTTTCCCTCTAACACGATGGGTTTCTGTTGTGAAGCTTCTGCAAAAGAACGGCGCTTTACACTGGCACAAAGGAGGTTCAATCTGCTCAGCCTTAGAATGTGCGACCAATGCTGTGATTCCACCAGCATATATTTCGTCCCCATACGTAGCCCACTGCATTGGAGTTTTCTTCACGATTCTTAAGACTTCCAAATTCAAAAGCCTTTCTCACATGCATGTTTCCCTATCACTGTCTAGAAAGCTGCGACTTTAAAAACAAATGCTGTTCTTTGCCCCAGGCAGTAGCAACGCTTGCAAAGTTCAACCCAGGCAAGTGGGAATTCGTACTTTTTCTCTGGCATTAGCCTCAGAGCAATTGCCGAGGAATCTGGCACTCAGTACAGTGCAAAAAGCCTGATCACAACTGTAGGACTACATGATTGACTACCTTCAAAGTATAATGTCAAAAAAGAGGAGGGTCAGAAAAAACAATTCATTTCGAGTTTGAGTGGTGGCACCATGTTGTGGTTTGACTAAACCAAATAGCATAACAACTCACTTACCGGTTCATTAGCATTGAACAGATTCGATTAAGTGCGAATTGATAGCTGAGTGTAAATAAATCGATCACCGGTGATCAATGCTTTATATTGCGGATTTCGGCATGTTGTAGTCGTTTCTCTTACACCTAATGTGCTGCAGTGGCTAGTCCAGACACTGCACTTTGGCAATCAGTTTGAATTTTCCCGCTCCGGCGACATTGAGATTTTTGGCAGCATTTTTTGCCAGCTCATGTGCGTGTGTTTTCCTGAAACGGGGCGTGGCTGCTGCACTTGACAAAAAAGCGTGGCACTCGTGGTTATGCTGCATTGCCATCCTTTCTTTTTATCAAAACTCTCCTAGCAAGCCAAATACCCAATTACATGTTGTCAGCTTTGTAATCCGACAGCATTGAGAGGTGATAATTACCCGAAAATGACACCAGCTATTCACTAGTGATCTTTGGTTCGGAGAAATGGTACCTTTATTATGCCAAAGCTTATTTCTGAAGGTGCCTCGCGTGTATAACAAGTGGACCTATCATTTTCAGCCAGTCTCCAGCAGTTTCGGTTTCATTCTTGTGTTGCAAAATTCATATCTGGCGCTACTACGGAGTTACCCAACTTCAAGTTGATTTGTCACGGTGCCTCCATCGCCCGCTACTGTTCCTCGAAAAATGCATGCCGCTCGTGCTTCCACTTCACCCACGCCCCACTTCTGCGATAACAGCTTCAGCTGAAAGTCGAAAGATAACACCAGATTGTCAGATATCAGTTCAGACGAGGAGATCGCTTCCAATCGGCCTTGAACACCGCCAGCTGTTTACCGGACAGGTTCGTTTCCGTACAAGGGTATTTCCGGAGGTCTAGTGTCGCTACTTAATAGAACTGTCTATGCTGACAAAGTCTCCAACAGGCTTGATATTGTTTTGTTTCAAAAATGTTAGGTGGCGTTGCAATGAGAACGCTCATAGTGCTGAACTCTCTTCATAACAGGGCATCTGCTTGGTGAAAGCTTCCTGGGCATGATTGTAGCGCATTGCACCTTGTCCCTGCAAGCAGGGCTACCGTAGTGAGCCAGAAAATGATAATAAACTACAAATTAAAGTTTGTACCGATAAGTGACGATCGGAACGTGAACAAGCATCCATCACCGAGTTTGGTTTTCAGCTACATTTCTTCGTGTCGCATGCGTGCCCTGAATATTGTACTGGTTGTAATCATTGGCAAGGTGTTTCTATATCACGTGGGGACTAATTGGTGCCTTTAATAATGCCAAACCATTAGATTTCTTGCGAAATTGTGAAATTTCGAACAAAAGTTGGGCTTCACCACAAGGCGCGGGCACCATGCGTGCTAGGATTTTCTTTGATGCCTGACAAATTATTCCAAGCAAATCAATTTTTTTACTAGGGCGGGTTTTTGAAATGTTTGCCTAGAAATTGCATATTCTAAATTTTTTCTGGTACGAGTAGTTTGTTATACCCAACTTCGTTATTTTTTTAGTTTCTTCGATACCTTGAGAAAGAAAATTTTGATTTGGATAACTTTTTTTGCAATCGTTATTTATGAACAAAATGATTAAAACTGGTGTCGTTGGAAAGCGCTGAATCATCTGCATTTTATGTCACTGCAATGTGTGCCTATGTAATATGTTTAGCACAAAAAAAATTTTTTCCTTAGGCTGCTAAAAATCAGTCAATTTCCGGTGGTAACGAAAGTGTTCACACAAAAATAATGCTGTCTTTAGTATTTTCCCTATTGTGGCACTACTGACATCGTGTAGCAGGAAATTTCGAAACACGTTCAAGTATTTTGTTTTCATTCCCTTTTTCATTTCAAAGGATGTCTTTTGTGGAGTTGAGGGAGTTACCGAAAGCTACTTCTTTAAAAATTAAACGAGGTTGTGGTTTCTCTTCGTCGCCCCATTAAAACGCCCCCAGGTGGTGGTTAAAGGGGCCGTGCAGATAAAATACAAGCTTGGTTCGCGAAAAAGACTGTTGTTTCGATAACAATTATACCAATTTTACCGCAAACTCCCAACAAATAATGGCGATATAAATGAAAGCATATGAAGCAGTGGTGACCCCCGGCCACTTTCCGGCTATTCCTCCGTGTCACAGAGTCTTGCTCACGGAGTACTCACAAGAGTCAGAGTACTGGTCACCGACCTAGGCCACTACCAAGAACTGCGACTGGGCAGTTGTACTGGTGCCCCTAGTTTCATTTGGCGATGTAACTTATATGCCAACGTGTCGGTAACACAGTGATAACTATGTTTTTATTGGTGGCCCATTAATACGTCACTCTCGCCCACATTACATCGCTGTAGTGCGAAATTCAAAGTTTTTCGATATTTCGTCCATTTTCTATTCTTGCTTAAAAAGGCGTCTTTTGTAGCTGGGATGGAGCTGAGTGAGTGATTAAAGGCTAGTTTTTTTTCCAAGTTCCTTCTCAAAGTTTTTTCAAAGTTGTTCAATCCATAGATGTCTACTACACTGCCCTGGTGCGGGTGCGGGATGTAAAACCCCCTTCCTGTTTGCTCTTTTTGTTCCCGTGCAGACAGCAGCGGCAGCACCATGGAGCCCCGCATCCTTGGCCTGGCCATGATTCCTGGCCAGCACATCGTCTCTGTGCACGTGGACGAACAGCCGTGCCAGCATTAGTGTGGACGTGTCGTGGGGAGAGACATGGGGGCGTATGTTACGTGTTTTGCTACATGCCTGTACATAGGAAGAATTCAACCACACCTGTGCGCTGCTTTGCGGTTGGACTGGGGGAATAAATGTTGTGTTTTAACAACCTCACAGTCTCCACAGGATATTCCTTGGGCTTTGGAGCTCATAAACAAAATCCAGTTCTGAAAAAGTAGTTTCCACAAGTCATTTGTCTCAACGGAGGCAGGGGAGTCCAAGCAAGGCATATTTATTTCTGCTTACGATAAGTGAATGCATTTCTTCCCTCAGTAATAAATTCAAAACTAGGCACACACTGTTATTGTGGGTTGTTAGGCTTCTTTTTTCTTTGACTCTATGAGCACCCTTTATTTATCACCAAGTTTATTTATCCACTTTTGGTTCACAAATTAGCACCCGTGTGAAACAGCCGGCTAGACATTTTTGCATTCACGCTGCTGATTCTGTTGCCTGTATCTCCATCCCGAATTTTTGACAAGTCTGGCTTTCAGCATGTGCATGATGTTGCCAAGCCGACATGTAATACAGTGTAAACTCATTACAACAGATCTGCTTACAACAGATATTTGGATACGACAAACCGATTTATGATGTTTATTCCGCATTCCTATCTGTGCCGTTGACAAAATTTCTTTTACTGCGGCTTCAGTTACAACATACATTTGATTATGACAGACTGGCCTGAAGGCTAGCAAGTCCATCTTTGCACCTCCACAGTGGAGTTTTCATGCGTTTCATGTGTTTGCAGTGTGTGTGCATCTAATTTACGGTGATCAAACAAAAACAATTTGAAACAACAATAATTGTGAATTAGTAGAAGTGAAACAGTTTCCTTGCCAAAAACTAGCACGGCGAAGTGCATGCAGTCATACTCTTGCAGTATGTGTGTGTGACGTCCTGGCAGTCAAGTGATAGAAGTTGAAATTTAGCATTGTTAGCGCAACAGATGAGATGTGTATAATAGGTTGCCACAGCTGAAACAAACAAACAAAAAATACAGACCCTTATACAGTATAGATGGTGACCTATATTTTCTCCGAGCTTAGCATCAGGACCTGAACTTGCACTTTGCCTATATTCATGTGGAGACAACGGAATTGCAAATGTAGGTAGGCTGAAGAAGTGAAAGCGCAGTAATAATAGTATGAGTGAAATAGAGATGGAGAGGGTGCCATGCAACAGGAGCACAGTAAATGTAAGAAGGCACATCGATGTGATTTTGTGACATGCTTCATGGTATTCCAGAACGATGAAACCACCAAAAGAACCCCATCATCCTGAATGTTTGTTGTCTTTAAAGGAGCCATGAAGAGAAAATACAACTTCGTTTATTTGAAAGAACTAGGATTCAGTATCTCACTCAGCTCCATTACAGCCACAAAAGATGTTTTTTTAACGAAAAAAAAAGCAAGAAGTATTTAAAAACTTTCAAATTTTGCGCCACTGTGACGTGTTATGAGCAAGAATGACGTCATATGGGCCAACAATAAAACGTAATTTTCAGTGCGTTAACTGCACGTTAGCATTCAAGTGATGCGGTCAAATGGAACTAGAGGCCCCATTACTGACGTCCAGTCATGTGTCGTCGCAACAGGTCAGTTAGGCGGCCGCCAATCGCACAAACAAGGTTCCGTGACGTCATAGAAAAGTTGCTGGAAATTGGCTAGGGTGTCGCGACTGCTTCACACGTCTCTTTAATATCTCCGTTATTTGTTCGAAGATTGCGATGATATTGGTATCGTTGTTATCGGGACTAGGCAGTCTTTCTAATAAACCCAACTATTATTTTGTCTTCATGGCTGCTTTAAATACCAACCTGATTCGACAGTTGTAACGGGATCTTGAGAAATGACCGGCATACCTTTATTATTTGTTTTGTTGCTAACAGTTGAGAAGTCCGAATTCTTGTTTGAAATCACAATCACTATCACGGTCTGTTGCAAGGAGGCTACGCTGTAAAAGGAAGGTGAGCTTTTTGTTCTTTTTTTTTATTGACTAGTGAAAATAATTTTAGAAAGGAAAAACAGAACATCTTGCCTACACGTGAGACACATTATTGGCTTAACCAGGTGGGGCTAGGCCTCATAAAAATGTACTAATTAAAACAAAAGAAAAACCAGAGTTCTAAGTCGTATGACTCGGGTATAGGCACCACACTGGGTGCCAGCGATGGCTTCTTGCCTGAAAGTCGCACTTCAGAGCTACTTATTATAGGGACATGTGAAGCCGTAATATACATTCGACAAAACGTATTGTTGGGCTTGCTGGTACATACTTAAAGGGAGTCTTACCGCAAAGAAGAGAAGGACGGTGGCAGACGCTGTCCCGTCTGCCACGGTACTCGACTTCTTTGCGCCAAGCCTCCCTTCTTAATTATACATTCGGACTCATAAAAAGTTCGTCCTATCATCCCAGATTTTGTTCACACATCTTGCGAAATTCATCCATTAGAACTGTAAAGGAAGATGCATTGGGAGCACCTGGATAACATGCAGTGCGACAGCGCGCGCCAAAATAGTGGGTCGCGGACCAGCGTGCTGCGTTTTGGTTCCTCTACATTTTGGGGGGCAACCAACGTTAGTATTCTAGGGAACCTAACGTTGGTTGCCCCCCCAAAATGTAGAGAAACCCAAACGCAGCACGCTGGTCCGCGACGAGCGTTAGAAGAACGCCTCCCCCAACAGCTCCAGCCTGCTTGGGTTGCATGGATCCTCACGGATGTTGGGAACTTTAGGCTTAGCACCGAGGCGGATATTTGGTCGCTGCTATCTCTACAATTGCGAATGAATATCCTTAACACAGTTTTTCACCACACTGTCATCCCCTTTCTCGCACGTGGAACCTTGTTCTAACGTTGTTAGTCATTCTAGCGATCGGTGCTGTGTTCATTCTTGCGCGCAGGTAGCGCAATCCACCGGCCTCTCGCCACATCTCGTGTTCGGGCAGGTGCATTTGCTGCCGTCGACGAGCCTCCGCGACCCGTCGGGGCTCCGCATCGCGATGCGATTTCGATACCCTCTTTCAAAATCACCTTTGATTACAATCCGTAGCACAATTTTTCACCACACTATCATCCACTCTTTTGCGCGTTTACCTTGCTTTTCGCGACTGCCTTGTTTCTGGACAGCAGCGAAAAGCCACATCGTGTTCCGTACGGGCATTCACGGCCGGCGAGTGTACGGAGCGCTCCCGCGTGCAGAAAAGCTTCATGCTCTCCAGCTTGCTTGATTTCTTCTTAAAATCTACATACTTATCTAAGCTGTCGTCATAGCCAACAATGTTGATTAGGAAAACGAGCAAGAAGTTCGGGAAGCCCAGAGCGCTGTGGTCCCACAAATTTTCTAATTCCCTTATAATAATGGATTAGGAACTTGGGGCACCTCCGTGTTTGTTTGAGCCCGTCGCTTCGCGTATGAAGCACAGAGCACCCGATGACACGGCCGGTCCCGACTACTCGTGGAAGCAAATTGCATCCACGGGAGCTCGGGTAGGAAATAGGAGTCGCTTTAGGGAATCTCTAAAAACACAGTGGCATTACGGTTAAAAATTCGACGTGGGAGCAACTCTGGACAATAACGATTAATAAAGTGCAGTTTACACGCCGGAACTTCGCCCGCAAAACCAGACAGGGATGCGGCGGCGCACGCCGCTGGCCATCTTCCGATTATGACGCCACTTCCGGTCGCTCCCTCTCAGTATATAGTGCCTAGAATATATATTCTAGGCACTATATTTTCTATTCACTATACTCTCGGTTTCTCGCTCTTCATGCGATGAGGAAGGGAGCCATGGGCGGGGCGTAGGGCCAACTTTGTCGACAAATACCGCTGTCCCCAAGGAAAAAGCCGAAAAAAAGATTGCAGGAATAAACTGACCAATGTATAATTGTTAAAAAGTAGACTTCTACCCAGTTATAAAAGCGCTAGCCCTTGAAGGCGTTGTGCTGCTGAGCACGAGGACGCGGGTTCGATTACCGGCCGCGGCGGCTGCTTTTCTGATGGAGGCTAAAAGCAAAAACGCCTGCTTGTGCGGGATTTCGGCACACGTTAAAGATCCCCAGGTGGCCCAAATTAAAGAGCCCACTACGGCGCGCCTCATGGCCTGCGTTGCGTCGGAGCGTTAAAGGAGCCATGAAGACAAAATACAAGTTGGGTTTATTAGAAATACTGCCTAGTCCTGATAACAATGATACCAATATCATCGCAATCTTCGAACAAATAACGGAGATATTAAAGAAAACGTGTGAAGCAGTCGCGACCCCCTAGCCAATTTCCCGCAACTTTTCTATGACGTCACGGAACCTTGTTTGTGCGATTGGCGGCCGCCTAATTGACCTGTCGCTACGACACATGACTGGGCGTCTGTAATGGCGCCTCTAGTTCCATTTCACCGCATCACTTGAATGCTAACGTGCAGTTAACGCACTGAAAATTATGTTTTATTGTTGCCCGTATGACGCCATTCTTGCTCATAACACGTCACTGTGGCGCAAAATTTGACAGCTTTTAAAAACGTCTTGCTTTTTTTTTTCGTTAAAAAACATCTTTTGGGGCTGTACCGGAGCTGAGTGAGACTGAATCCTAGTTCTTTCAAATTACACGAAGTTGTATTTTGTCTTCATGGCTCCTTTAAACATCAATTACCCCCCCCCTCCCCCCCCCCGCCCTCCACGGCGGGTTGAGACAGGGGTAGCAGCCAAAGCGCCGCATGGCTACCTCTAAGAAGGC
The DNA here is from genome assembly GCF_048455015.1 of Haemaphysalis longicornis. Classification (NCBI taxonomy): domain Eukaryota; kingdom Metazoa; phylum Arthropoda; class Arachnida; order Ixodida; family Ixodidae; genus Haemaphysalis; species Haemaphysalis longicornis. The sequence continues at coordinate 153,746,340 of NW_027526422.1, forward strand.
GGCAACCCTACATGAATCCTCAGTAAGAGAGTCTTACTCTCTCTCTTTCCCTCTCTTTGCAGAAGCAAGTTATACCTTTCCTTCTTTGCAGAAGCAAGTTATAAACTGGAAATACCGGGGCCTTTCGAAAGTGGTTTCACCCTGTTCCCGGGAAATCGGTCGAGTAGGCTAAACGCGTGTTCATAAAAGTCGGTATATAAGCCACAACACCCCATTGCGGTGCTTAACGGCGAGCCCTTAGAACTCGGTCGACAGCCTAAAGAGAAAATTCTCAGTATTGTATTCGCACAGAAGGTAGCGATCACTGTGCACAGGAAGTCCCGTTACTGCAGTATTCGGGAAACGTCACGTCGTACAGCGGCCTCAACCACTGAAAGGGCTATTCATCACACTAGGTTTATATTTTGTGGGGCATTGGATTTATGCCGAACAAGGTTTGGCTTCCCTATCAGTCCGTCGATTATACGGCGATGTCTTGTTTGTCCGCTACTTTTCGACAACAGTCATAGTCAGTGGCCAGCGCCGCACGCGAGGGGAGCTCAAAACACGAAGTAGAAGAGTCGCCGCAACCGCTCCTTAAAACCGAGCTTCTCGCCAAGGCCCAGTCGTCGCTAAGCGCCGACTTGGCCGTCAGCATGGAAAGGTCACTGCCTGAGATGGGCTCAGACAACTCTTCGATGGTAGCGAGCGATGTTTTTCGGCCGTGTCTTCCAGGCAGTGGCATCCGGCCCTTGAACTTTTTGGCTTGGCTCCAGGAGAAGCCCGAACCTGGAAATGCCTCGTCGACGACTGGCCTGTCCACGGATGTTTTCCGGGGGCTCAGTTCCTTCGCGAACAGCACCAGAGAACGAGACACCGATTTGGGGAGGAGGGCACTTTTCTTTTCAATGGCCTTGGAACTCTTCACACTGAAGCTTCTTGACGTAAAGAACCTGGAGGTCCGAGTGCCCGCCGGATACCAACCGGAACTGGTGGAACTCAGGGGAGCAGTGTCGACGTCATTTGACATCGACGTGCCCATACTGTCAATGTAAAAGCTATCTTGTTGTTCGTGGGGATTTCTCTTACGTCTTCGTCTCAAATTAAAGGCGAGAATCGTGAACAGACAGTCCAGGGCTTCTCGTAGAGGCTGATAGTGACGTTTAGTTTGTTCAACTCTTGAGAAGGAGTCTTGTGCAGACAAATAGGAAGCGTTGGCGTTATCTGCAAACAGCTTCTCGCGGGACGTTTCGCACTTTTTATCGGTCGGATGGCGGCCGGTGTCAACTTCTTTCGCTGGACGCATATATTTTCCCAGGGTGAAAAAGTGATGGGATGCTGCTAACAGAGGCGGAAGCACTGCGACCGAAAGTGCGACCGTCGCTGCGAGCGACAGGGTAAAGGCAAGGTGGTTTTCCAGGAACCTCCCGCAGAAGATGTTGATTGCGGTGGTTAGTATGTCGTAAAGTGGTGTGCAGTTTCCGGCAGTCACGTGGTGCGCCAGTGGGCTCAAAGCAAGATTCGGTATCCGCAATCCCGCCAGTTCGTTTTCGTCGCCTACGTACGACAGAATAGTTGTGTTGAATGTTCCCAAGGCAGCAATCGATGCTCCCCGTCCTGTGCACTTGGTAAGGACGACTTTTGGCGTGAGTGACGCAAAGAAAGTCCTCGCCCGGAGGGCGGCCAAGCCACCTCGACGAGCCTGTCAAGGTGCGTACGCTCACAAAAGTAGCATTTTCCGACCACTCCCGTTGACGCTAGCACCATTATGAGGACAGTTGCGAGAACGTTAAAGAACATGATGAGCCCCGTGGCAGCCAGCAAAATTATGCCTGGGTATATGTACGTCCTTGATGTCCTTCCGTACGGTTTGATACAGTTGCGGACACCAGACGTTATGCCGATTGCGAGCAAGGCTATTGCGACGCACAATGGGACCATAACAATGGGAATGACCGCCAATTCGATGGTCCTTATTGTGCCCCAAAGCTCGGTGCGCCGCTCCATAGCGTAAATATTGGTTCGTACCTGATGGATACTAGCTAAGGTACGGCGAAGGTGAGACTCGAGATTCTCTCGCAACAGTGCACATGTGGTTGCGTCGGGAGTCATTGTGCCGAAAAGCAGCGCCCTGGCAGAGATGTTTGCGCAGCGGCGCACATTGTTCAAGCCTTGGTCGTGTGGCGCAACTCGGCAATTGTTGTACCTCATGCGGGCCAGTGTCTCGTTTGGCATAGCCGCCAGAATGAAGTACTTAGCGCTTTGCGATACGGCGGTGTCGTCGCCGGTGAGCTCCGACAGCAGCTCGCCGATGGTCTGCTCTACGTAGCGACGCAGCCCAGCCAGCGCCAGCTCCAAGACACCGGGAAGGCGGAGCATGGCGTCCGCCGAGGCACCGTGCGAGCTCATCATCATGGTCAGGAAGACGAAGGCCAGGATCGTGTACAGCCCGGGTGGCAGGCAGGAAAAAGCGCATTGCTTGGGTGTTGTGGTTCCCTTGAGGAATGGCATGCGGCCGCCGCTAAGGCATGCGACCGTGGCGAGCGGGACTGTAGCTCCGAGCGTGGCCCCGACTACCACGAAGAGGGCGACGAGGAAAGCGCGCAGCCTGGGGTGCAGCTGGTACATTTCGTCGAGGAGGTCGACGAGTCCTGTGCATGACGCCAGGTCGTCGAAGAAGTCGCCTCCTGTGCCGTTGTAGCGGTGTTCTCCGGCTGCCCCGCACAGGAATTCAGCTGTGCGGATGGCGACGGCGTCCCAGGCGGGAAACGGACTTTGCGGCAGTGCGGGCAGTTCTTTCGCCGTGTCCTCCATTGACGAAGTTACAGCCATCGAATGAGGCCAGGCCGCCACCTCCGATCGCGAAGAGAAGGCGAGGGCTAGCGACAGCGCGACGTTGAAGCAGCGATGTTGAGCCGTGGGTTGTTGTTGTTGTTGTTGCGCCTTTAGGTATGGCACATACCCAATCAGGGGATCGGCCAATCAACAGAGGATGGTTAAAATGAATGGAATTCTTTTCTAATCACGCGACTTTCAGGAAAGATAATTTAGACCGGTTTGAAAAATGTTTGAGAAAAAAGGGGGAAAAAAAATCCTGAAAAATCAAAGCGAGGGTGACCAATCGCAATCATAAAGAGAATCGTTTTGAATTTTCAATGTAGCGCAGGAGGGCAGAGCATACATCCCGGCGGCAGAACCCCGTTTCGGATGCCCCGAACGATAGAATAGCCGGCACTGTTAGGGATACCCCCAAACTGTTAAGCGGCACCTCCAGGGACTGACGTCTGACTCGGGAAAAACGTCGGCATGTCAAAAGGAAGTGGTCGACAGACTCGTCTTCGTTGCAATAGCTGCACAGAGCTGTTGGCGCCAGACGAGACCTGTGCAAATACCTATTTAACTTGGGTACTCGACAACGTAAGGCTGTAATAATCACCTCTAAGTTGCGTGAAGGGCACCATTCAGGTTTCCATGAAAATTTAAGATGATTGAAATCCCTTAATGATAATAAAACCGATTCTTGCTGTACTTGGAGTTTCAGCATCCTACGGTACCTAGCTGCTGTTATTAAAGGTGTCGGCTCTACGACGTCTACTACAGGCCCAGAAAGTGCTACTCTTGCTAGAGAGTCGGCAGTCTCGTTGAATGTGATCCCTGCATGACCAGGAACCCAAAGAAGGTGAATTTCAGTGAAGTGAGGTGGAAGGAGTGACCGAAACGTCCGCAGAAGGGGAGTGTCTTTAGGGGAAGAAAGGGCTAGGCATACAGAAAAGGAATCGGAAATTATCATTGGAGATGTAATTGACACATCCAGCTTTCGTAGCGCCAGGACAATTGCCAGGAATTCCGCAAAGAATATGGGGATAAAATCACGCAGACGAACCGAAAAGGTCCAGTTAAGGGAAAGGGAAAATATTCCGATACCGGATTTTTCTTCTCGTTGAGAGGCATCTGTATAAATTATAGCACCTGGCTGCATAGAGGCCAAATAATCTTCGAGAAGGCGGTTGAGTAGCCGGGCTGGTAAAAGTTTAGCATTTTTGGGGAAGATGTTCCGGAAATTGATAGAAAGAGGTGAACTCCTGTCAGTATATGGAATAATCTGATTTATTGCTACACCCAATGGAGAAAGGAAGCTCTGTATCAAAGTGCTTTGTGGACATAAGGACCTGGGCCATTGGTTCACCATAAACGCACTTGGCTCTGCAATAAAGATAAACTGCTCCCTGTTCACCTCAGAGCTATAAGCTCTCAGAAAAGTTTCAACCGTCAGAATCCGGAACCTATCAAGCAGAGGAGGAACGCGCGCTTCCAAGTAAACTACTGCATTTGCTGCATTCTTAGGCAACCCTAAACAGCAGCGAAGAGCCTGGCGCTCCAGAATAACCAGACGATGAAGCTTATACGCCGCGCACCCAGAGAATAACACGCACCCAAACTCTAAAATGGGGCGAACGTACATTTTATATATCATAAGAAGGGTCTCTCTGCGCATGCCCTTCTTTCTATGACTGAGACTTCTCAACATCCCAACAGCACGTGCACCTTTGGCCTCAATGAGGGCTATATGTGGGGTCCAGTCAAGTTCACTGGTGTAAATAATCCCGAGGTACTTTAAAGAAGGAACCTGAGGAATTATGCACTGTCGGTAACTGAGAGTAATGTTAACAGGACCTGAGATTGGAAAAACTAATAAGGAACATTTGTTCACATTCATAGAGAGACAAATACTGTCCAACCACGAGGCAATAATATTCAGATAAGACTGCAATAATTTGTGAAGAGATTGAATGTCAGGTGCTGATGCAAAAAACGCAATATCGTCGGCATATACATATGTAGAAACACCAGAAACCACCGGAATAGCGCTTACAAGGATGTTAAAAAGGACAGGGGAAAGGACCGCCCCTTGCGGTACGCCCCTAGACTGTGGCCGCTGTGAGGAGGTAACATTAAATTTTACACAACTGAACTGCCTGTCTCTCAGAAATTCACAAATCCAAGCTATGATATACCTTGGGAAGTTTAAGACTTGTAACCGGGACAACAACACAGGGTATTCGACGCTATCAAAAGCTTTTGCTACATCTAGGGTTACTAGGGCCGAAAACTGGTTAGTGCGACGGGCAAGTTTAATCCGGCTTTCAAGGTCCATATGCGCACTCCAAATCGAACACCCAGGGCGGAAACCAATTTGTCTTGGGCTAAAGATTCTAGAACTGGACACCAATTGCATTATGCGCTGCTGCAAAATCCGCTCGATTAATTTAACCACATTAGATGTCAACGCAATAGGCCTGACGTTTTCAATCGAGAGGCCCTGACCAGCATTCTTAAGTACCGGAAGTATTCTGGCGAGACGCCAGACATCGGGGATCCATGCATGTCGAATAGAATAATTGATCATGTTAAGTAAATGATTGGGAGCCTCGTCAAATAATAACTTCAGCATTTCAGTTGTAATGCCATCTGGGCCAGGAGCTGCAGCAGTCAATTTAGTCATGACGTCAGCGAGCTCTGATAGCGTTACCTCTATGAAGTCGTCTACCACGTCTGGCGGAGTAAATGACATCGCTAAGAAGGATGAAAAACGAGCTTGAAGCCCATCAGCTATCGACTCTAGGGACTCTGAGAGTTCACCTGACGATAGCACCACGGAGTCTGTATTATCTGGAGAGGGTACTGCTTTCCGCGATCGAAGAAAGCGAAAAAGCGCACGCTTATTGTTAGGCTTGGAGAGACACAGAGATCGATCTGTGTCATAAGTCTGTTTAGCATTAGAAACAGCGCGTTTGAATACCGCTGAAAAATATTTGTAGTTGCACCAGTTAAGCGGGGATAGGTTATGGCAAAGTTTCTTCCAGGCCGCCTTTCTACGTCTAAAGCAGCGCGAACATTCTTCGTCCCACCAGGGACTCGGCAATACTGACTTCTTCGACATCACTTCAAATAATGACGACTGAGCTGACGAGGAAAGGGCTGAACAAAGGCCTGTCGCACATTCAGCTTCATTTTGTGTGACCAGAGAGGACAGGGACTCCTTCAGAGAGGTTTGAAACCTTTTATAGTTAACAAAAGAACGGCTCTGATGGTTAACGGAACGGATGGGACACCCAATGTCAAAAACTATTGGGATGTGGTCACTACTCGACCCGCCATCAACGGTCGACCAAGAAGGCACTGAAACACCTCGAGAAGATATAGTTAAATCCAAAACAGATTGCGTTTGTCCCTTATGGTAGGTTGGAGAATCCGAATTTATGCATGTTAAGTTGTTATCTGTAATCCAATCCAACAAGCGATTACCGCAAGAATCCGTCCGGAAGCCCCAAGTAACGTGGTGGGAATTAAAGTCTCCTGCAAAGATAATGGGAGGTACAGCCGAAGCAATAGCCAAATCAAGTGGTTCGGAATCAACGACGCCACTAGGAAAGTACACGTTGGCCAATGAGAAGGGGAGGCAACCAGGTAGCTTTAATTCCAGCACTAAAATTTCACAGTCTGGGCGTTGAAGTTGGAAGGACACCTTCGCGGTGTGGGCAAACTTTGTAGATATCAAACTTAACAGACCGCCACCTCGGGTTGGCCTGTCTAGTCGAAAAGTGCGGTAATTATAAAGTCCAAATTTTTGGTTGCTACTAAGCCAGGTTTCCTGTAGCAAAATTACGTCTGGGGAAAATTGGGAGCACAAACAAAGTAAATCCGCAAAGCCTGCCGAAACGGAGCGACAATTCCACTGAACGACTTTTAGAACCCCTATGATTCAGAGAGACCGGCTGCAGCAACTGCAGCTTGTAATATCTGATTCTTGGGCTTTGAAACAGATTTACCTTTCTTGGATTTCGCTTTTGGCTGCACTTCCAGGGTTTCGGTACTAGGTGATCCGGAACGTTTACTAGACTGAAGAACAGTCTCCATAGGCCAAGCCTGAAGCTCCATGTCCGAGTCTGAAGAGGGCGAAAGGGGAGGAATATACTCGTTGTCGGCCGTAGGACCACGAACAGACGAAGTACCAGCCTCAGCGTAAGTAGGATGTTCCGAACCACGCAACGAAGTAGCGAGAGTAGACGAGACTTTAATAGAATCCGAGGCAAGATTAGCTGCTGAGAGCAGCGGACCTTCAGGGACGGTGGAAACTTTCTGTATCACTTGGGGAGAGGAGGTACACAAAAGGGGAGCGGGCTGCAAATGTGGCGCCAGCTGAGTCACCACTGTGCGAGACACGCACTCGATTATGGTGGAAGTTAACTGGGTGATTACTGAAGAGACACCCTTCTCAACAGCCGCTGCTACAACGGAAGCAAAAGCTGGGTCAGCGAGGGAAGACTGTTGGAGCTTGGCAACGGCTTGTTCAACCGCTGCAACAATGGTATTCACTACGGCTGCATCAGCGAGTGATGGAGAGTGTTTGGCCGTAACTCCAGCATAACCATGTGTCCTTTCTTTGACAATTGTAACAGCATCCCCGCGCGAGCAGCGACGCTTACCCATGACCTCGACAACTTGGACTTCTTGAGCTCTCGCAGGGCAATTAGAATAGTCAGCTGGGTGTGCCGCTCCACACAAACAACATTTGGCATCTTGGGCAGTACATAGCTCGACAGAATGGCTCTCACCGCATGCGCGACACCGGGGAGACGATTTGCATGCCTTGGATGTGTGGCCAAAACGCCAACAGTTGTGGCACTGAAGAGGCCGGGGAGAGAGAGGTTCCACACGGTAAATGAGAGGCCATACTTTAATCTCCGATGGACATTGCGTCCCAACAAATGTAGCAATGACAGATTCTGTTGGCACCCTGTTTTTCTCTACAACACGGCTGCAACGGTAAACTGAGGTGACTCCCGCTACCGAAAACTGCTCTAGTACCTCCTGAGGTGTCATCTGAACATCAACCCCTCGAACGATGCCCTTCACGCAAGCAAGGTGAGGGGGGATAAATGCACTCACCTGAACAGAGGTAAACATTGTACATTTCAAGAGGTCAGCGACACAGGTCTCGTCAGACGATCGGCACAAGACGCCACCTTTGCCAAACGGGCGGACCTCCGTAATGTGCTCGAACTTCTCAGTAGCCGCTCGAAGTGCCGCCTGTACAGCCCGCGGGTTTTTCAGCCGGATGAATCCGCCACTTACTGGCACCAAGGCCACGGGGATGCTGCCTACACCACTGCGCTTTAGGGCTTCCAATTGCATGTCCTGCGGACGAATCGAGGCCGCCCAGGGGGAACTCCCCCGGCCAGGAGACTCAAAAGACATCCAGGCGCGGAAACCAGCAACCTGGAAGAAAAGAAAAGACCAAAAGAATGGCGGGAAACAACCGCTAATCCGCCTGAAGGTTGGCCGATCACCTGAACCAGGAAAGCGAAAAACCAAGCAGCTTAGAAGCGTTTTCTTTGTCATCTTCACGTAGCCACTGGCACGTGACTTTCAGAGAAGAAGCGGTCGCACTTTCATGGGTTGCGTGCATGTTACTACGAATTTAGCAACGTAATGTACTCGGCACCATTGGGCTTTAAAAAAAACTACTGGCGTGTTAGTTGTTTTGCTGTAAGAATTTAAGAAAACATCCGGATGACTCTGCTGGTCAATTCGAAGAGGAGAAAGCTAATATTTAGTTAAACGGGCATGTACATCCGATGATCATGATGCCTGGACAAATGGTGCATGCCTAATCAGGCAATCAGATACCTTGGGTGCCAAGGTGACAGCGCCGCTATATTATGTTTCGAGATAGGTACAAGCCAGACACTTCCGGCAGGATGGAGAACGTTAATTAAACCTTCTGATATGCTGCGCCCCGCCTCTAAACCGACCTAAAACACACTAAACCAATTTTGTTTACAATAAAAATGCGCTAAGTTGGGGAAAGAAAACATTTTAGAATAACAATAACCACGGGTCCCGCAAACATTTTTGCACCAGGCCGCTCTCGCGAAGCCTGCGTTTCAACCCATTATGCTTCTGTGGACGAACATCGAGGTTATTTCGGCAGTTGCTCAAAAAAATAGAAAGAGCGTTCTAATTCGACCATAGGTGGCGCTGAGTGCGTACCGGATGTGGCGGGCTTGTACCCACAGGGGAACGGAATGTCGTGGCAACGGACCTTCGCGAAAGTTTCGCGCTCGAGTTCTTAGGCGCGGAATTGAACGAGGCCACGAACTATGCCTATCATCATATTGTTACGGTTGTTGTGGCTCCAGTCCTTCATTAATCAAGAGAGAGCCATGCGGCCAAAACATGGGTAGAGGGGAGGAGTAGCCCAGTTGAAGAACTGTTGTGTCAATGAATGCCATACAGGAATTTGCTATAGACAGCAAAGGCCAGGCTAAAGGGAATATCATATTGTAACGGTGAACTCACACGCTGAGGGTTATAACAGGTGAAAAGAGTACATTTATTCTTAAAGGCGAACTTGTGACCGACAGCAAGCCAGTCAAAGTCAGCTTCCACTTCTTCTTCTTTGATCGGCTTATCAAAATCCCCGGTAATTCACTGAGTGAACAATGATTCCGCTCTCAACCTTACAGCCGTGGCATTGCCTCGCCCATCCAAGTTGGCATCGACCCGATGCCACTGCAATTGAACAACAGCGAAATGAAAGGACAGGAGTAGCAGTCATGCCGGCGGCATGCAGCTGTCGGAGATAGTCGGCAGGTAGCACTGCGTCATGCCTGGGTATCGCCCGATCGGGTTAGTAGTACGGCTTAATGCGCCCCACATGCACAACGGGTGGGGGGGGGTCATCCGGCGTGGAGAATGTGCTGTGGTGTCTTCTGGTAAAACTTCGTAGTTGACGTCCGACGGACGGCGAATAACATTATACGGTGCGTAGTATCCTCGAAGCAGCTTTTCTGAAAGTCCTCGGCGGTGGATCGGTGTCCAGACCCACACAAGATCACCGGGTCGATACTCGACGTGACGGCGTCACTTATTATATCTTGCAGAGTCGACTACATGTTGGCGTCGGATGCGTAGACGTGCGAGCTGGCGTGCTTCTATATCATCATGTGCAACAGACAACATTGCATCTAGGGTTTTCGTCACAGAGTGCCTGTAAAAAAGTTCAAATGCTTTCAACAAAGAATTCTACGACTTCCTAAACGGTGCCGTTGGGAGGGCCTCGGTCTCGGCATAACGCGTCAGGTAATCAGTGGCAACTATGATCCACTTGTTTCCCGACGCCGATAATGGGGAAGACCTAGCGTCAAAATTATTTAGTGACGCTAGGAAGACCCAAGTAAATTCATCCGAGCCTGTCGGAACGGTGCATCGATGGATCAAGTGGGTGAAGGAGTCCCGCCAGCATGACTGGAGGTTTCTTCCAGCGCTAGCAATCACGGCAAGTCCTCACATACTGTCGTACTGACCGAAGCAGGTTTGGCCAGTAGTACTTTTCATGAGTCCATGCGAATGTGCGTCGAACCCCCAGCGGTAGGTTCGTCATGGCAGACTTGTCAGAGTTTTCCTCAGAGAGCAGACGGCACAGCCAGAAGAAATTTCTCGTTGCTGTCGTAGCTTCGTTTGTACAGCACGTTGTCCCGCAGGAGATATGAAGGTAAAGCTCGCAGAAATAAGCGCGGTACTGCGGTATTCTCACCGCGAAGGGGTTCGATGAGCAGCTTTCTGTCCGCGTCCTGCTGCTGTAATGGGCCGTGTCTGCTGTATGGACGACCCTGACGAACGGTATATCCTCTTCCATTTCATGTGCGTCAGTTGGAATCAGTGCTCGGGACAAAAATAAGCATCAGCGTGCTTGCTTCCAGACTTGTACACAACCGTCACATCGTATCCTGTAGCCGCAAGCGCCATTGAGCGAGTCTCCGGGAGGGGTCCATGAGGTTAGCAGCCAGCACAAGGATGCTGGTCGCTTACAGCTTTGAAGGGCCTGCCGTAGAGGTTTTGCCGCAAAGGGTCCTGAAAGAAGTTTGGCCGATACATGAGTGTTGGCATTTTTAGGTATATCAGTGTCCTAATAACCAACCCCTTCAAGAATTTCGTTAAAGCGATGAGTATTAGGGAAGTTATTGCAGCCCAAAACATCGCATTTTCGCCCGCTCCGTGGTTCTCCCTCGTTTCGTCCACCTCCTCGCCCAGCACGAGCGTGACTGCCCATGATGCCTCGCTTCTCGGGGACGTCTATAAGAACTTCCGTTTGCGGGCGTCGTCTGTTACTGCAATATTCTGCGCCGTAGCATCGCGCTGGGACGGGGCTGTTTGACTCCGCTCACGGATAGAAAAGGTGATGGAAAGAATGGGGCGCGACTTTTACGCTTCCACACCCCGCCGAAGCATCACGCGAAAAATGAACAACCACGTCACCACACGTTCGCGGCGACGACATATCTTGGTACATGTGGGAGACTAAAATATGTGAGTGAACGACTAAATAAACCCCTCAAAATGAGTTAGAGTCAGCACGTACATGCGCTCCGAACCGAGGTCGGTTTATATATTGCTGTATTGGCCGCTCGTTCGCGGCAATGTTGAGCTTGGTCGTGCTGTGGTAGCGCCATGCATGCATGGGCGTACACAGGCAGTTTTAGTGTTGTATTCCGTTATTCTGATCGGTTCTAAACAGTTATAACCGTAACAGAAACAGGAGGTTCTGAAGCCTTCATCAGAGGGAGCAGGAGTAAAGATGGTGTGTGTAGTTCGTTTCCCCGAAGTCCGCTGTCGATCAGGAACCCAATCGCCCGGGCTCCGGTTGATTTGGCAGGAGGCTGGCAGGGCGATGGTGTTGAAGTTCTTGCAGATGGCGGTCGAATTGACGAACTCAAGGCTTTGGTAGTTGGAGAAGGGAAACGAAGAGTTTATATACAGCTATTTACAGTAGGATAACTGGGTACATGAGTAGTAAAAGGAAAAACTTAAAACTTCAACTAGACGCTAGCTCCGAGTGCGCACAAATCACTCGAGCTCCTCAACTTCGTCTAACTCTCCCATTCTTGGAGCCTACACAAACCGCTCGAGAAACGACGGCCGAGACCCTGTCTCGCAGCAGGATCCGTCTAGTTGCCCGGTACGGCGCTGTACCCTAAACTTCCGGCCGATCCTAACCTCTAGCCTAGGGGGCTCACCAATCCCAACCTAGCTTCAACGGTCGAGACTACTTGTCCCGCCGGGAACTGCCCAGCTCAGCGCTCAGACAAGAACGATTTCTAACGGCCAAGTTCGGCCTTATAACCCCTCGAGATCACGCTCTCTCGGGAACGCCCCTGTAGCATTCGTACACGCGTGAGGGAGTGCCCAAATTCACGTAGAGTCGCCGCCATCTTTGGGTGAACGGCACGCACGCGGGCGAGCAAGCGCGCGCGACCCCGAAGGGTGAGGGCGAAAGGCGGCGACTGTGCACCGTGCCGACCGGACCGCGTTAACAATGGAGGCTCGCGCGGCGCACGCTCCGACGTCGGCAATTACCCCTCCCCGGCGCACCACGCCGGAGATTCTCGCAACCCGGCGGCGCCGTCTGCGTTTTCAAGGGGGGATTATCCCCGCGGTATTCGGTCGGCCAGACAACCCGTCTCCCGTGCGTGCCGTGACAAATTGGCGTCGACTGCTCTGCAGTGTTGGCAGTGCTACGTCGCCAGACAGAGTGGCGAGTTCTCACGCGCAGCCCGGGCGCCTGGCCACTGAGCTCATAAGTGGACCTTACAGGGAAGAAACTATGTTTACTCTATATAATGACATACCAATTTCGCGAAATGGTCACATCAGTATTTCGTCCTCTAAATGTAGAATTGCATTTTTATAAATACAAAGCACGAGTGGCGATGACTTAAACAGTGCATTGAAGTTTGGTATGGTAGTTCCATAGTTCAACCAAAAAGTTTCGTTTTGCATTCGCGAATACGATTCGCAAAACATGCCACACCGAAGGCAGAAAAAGTAGCACAACACCGTGCCAGTTTGTTGATCACCCGCGACTTTGAACGAGCGGAAGCGAAGCTTTTGTCTACTGCGCCATGACAAACTGGAGATTGTTTTAAAATAAACTGTATACGGCATTGCGACCCACCCTCTGTGACACATAAATGTTCTCTATCTGATTTCAAGGATTCCTGGCTGGTTAACTGAACATTTCTGAAATAACATTGCAGAGGGGGGGAGGGTATCCACAAGGCCCCCACCACAGCATACCTCCAGCAACAGCAGTTTCGGCTGCGACTCCGATTTCACCGGCGAGAGGGCACGCCGGGCAGGACAAGGACGCTTGCTGCACGGCACAGATTGGCGCCACAGACTTCAACCGGGACCTCGACGTCCGCTACAGTTCAACGTGTACTGACTGCACTCTAACAAATGAACCCCAGACGCCTACCAGTCAAGCGTTCAACAACGAGGACCCTCATGAAATGGAACACGACGCCGCCGGCACGTACCAGGCGGCCCGTGGATAACAGCGTGGACCCGTCGCAAGCCGGCCAAGCAAAGTGTCATCACCCGTTTGGACAGGTTGAGTAGACCCCGGGAGCTGCTCTTGCTTCGGCCACTCTCTAAAATCTCTATTCGCGATATACCAAAGAACGCCCTAGCTGCTCTCATCGGAGGCACGGCCCCTACAACATTCCACGCATCGGTATGATCTTGCTGGAAACTCCATTCAGATCACTCTATACGATAAGGAACATGCTGCACGTTTATTGTCAGCTAACTATGTCCAGTTCCAACACGCAGGCCGTCAGGTTACTCTACCCATTGAACTCAAACGACTACGAAATCGCACTAACACATCACCTGGCGTATAACGGTCGAAGACATACTGCAATGGATACACTGCGGGCAAGCAGACGTACTAGCAGTTCAGCGTATTGGCAAAACTAAACGGGCTGCTTTGACTTTTGACTCACCCCCACCACCACGAGTACTGCATGGCAATCGCCCAAGTGGCTCCGTATCAACCCAAGCGGATGGTGCGCTTTAGCTGCCCCACGGTTGGTCACATGTCTAAATACTGCCCACGAAAACCTGTCTGCAAAAAATGCGGCCGTATACACGACGAGACGCTGCCTTGCGAGCACACGCTTTTTTGCGCCGCATGTAAGAAAGATGGCAATTTGGCTGTCGACCCAAAATGTCCCAGTCGAACAGCTACCCCTCCGCGGACTACTTCGCGCGTCCAAGAAGGCATTACGTGGGCGGACCGCGTTGTTGGACGCACCAGCCCCCGCACAGATGAGGCAACACCGCTTTCTTTCCCAGCAATGGAAGGTTCGACGCCGCCCAACACAAACGAACTTGTCAATCAAGACATCTTAGAACAGCTCGACGACCTGCGTGCAGAGCTGAAACAGTTGCGCAAGGAGAACAGACAGCTCAAAATGGAACTCGCCGCCGCGCGGCAGGTGATGCCAGCCTTGCCCATTGCAACAGCAGGTCCTCCAAAAAAGTCGGCCCTTCGGGATCGTTCGGCTACTGCAGCCTCTTCTCGGCGCAGCCGTAGCATAAATCGCAAACGAACCCCCACCTCCCAACCATTTTCTGAAGCGCAAGAATCCATGCAAGTTCTCAAATTCATTCCAGCCGACCTCCAGCATGAGGTCGCCTCGAATGAATTAATGAAACTCCGTGTGCTTACTGACCGATACGCCACGCAAACTGCAGGTATGATCGAGTACATTACCAAGTATCTGCCAGGTATACCTGCGGAGGAGGACAAGCAACCACCAAGAAAGGTAACAGTACGCGATACGACCGCAGAATGAAGCAATCCCTAAGAGTTCTACAGTGGAACTGCCGCAGCTACTTTCAAGTCGGACCTATTCTCGCCGCTCGTGTCTCCCAAATTTTACCGTTTGTTATTTTCCTTCAAGAAACCCGCGCTCCCCCATCTCTTCGAGGATACACTACCTTACACAGAACCAGCCATTACTCACGTTAGCAAAAAGCGCCTACCGTCTCAGCCACTGGTAGTTGAACAAGCAGCTGTATTGGTTCGTTCAGAACTTGGATGACGCCGTGTCAATGTTCCTTGGCAGTGTTCTAAGGATCACGAGGTCGTCATCGTCCACATTCGCCTCCCGGACGGTAAATATCTGATTGCGGCTTCGGTTTACTACCGTCTTGTTAGTGGTTCTCAAAAGAATATTCGGTATAATTGGCTGCAACACTCAGTTTCATCGAACTCCTCTGCTCATAGGTGGCGACTTCAACTCCCGCAGCACCACTTAGGGTTACTTTTCTACGAATGGCCGGGGAACTCGGCTGGAAACCATGGTTGACGATTGTGGGCTTCAACTTCTCAACGACCCGGGTCTACTCTGGTTACCCGCATTGGCCTTTATCCTTCCCAAAGGAACACTTCCCCTGATCTCACCATTGCATCTCGCGGCATAGTTCGCGAATGGGTCCCCTACTCCACAAATTGGGGTAGTGATCATTTCCCAATACTGATTACATTACGCGGCAAACGCTTTCGCACGCACCAGCGGCTCACATGCACAGACTGGGGGGGGGGGGGCGACTTTCCGTGCACATGCTGTTCTCGCAGGTCCGATCACCCTCTCGACGCTCGTCAATACCATTCAAACGGCTCGCGATAGCTTTGAAGATATTGAATGCGGCTCCTCAACACCAGCCCTCGACGCTCATATGGCCAACCTATGGAAACGGGCGCATATTCTCACTGCCCGTTATGCCAACAACGGAAAATGTCATTCAGACCTTGTAAAGCTACGGCTCCAGTACAAGTTAATCCGGGAATACCAGCGAGTACTATCAACTCAGCACTGGTACAGCCTCTGCGACAAGCTAGGGCAGGAAAGAGGGCTATAGAAATTGTGGGGCCTTTATCGGACCCTTTCTAATAAAAGGAAACAGAAATCTTCTCTGTTTTTCTCTCTCACCCTCAAAGATTCACCAACAACGGTCGAGCATCCGCTCATCACGACCTTCTTCCCTCACGCTACCCTCCATCGGCATCCGCCATTACCAGTGATCAGCATCCCCGCTCCCTTCGCGGACCTTGACTCGCCCTTTACTCTTGCCGAACTTCAGGCTGCGCTCTTCAACGGCGAACAACGTTCAGCCCCGGGACATGATGGCATCACGTGGCAACACCTCCGAAATCTAGATGACTCCACGATTGCTGCACTCTTGGACCTTGTCAATGACTACTGGGCCACGAACAACTCAAACTTGCGCTCATCCATGCGATACCAAAACTGAACAAAGATTCCACTAATATATCTAATCTCCGACCAATCTCTTTACTCCGGTGCTTTGTAAGCTCATAGAACGGCTCATAAATAGGATCATCTCGAGTATGTGTCACCATGGTTCGATCCGGCGCAGACGGGCTTTCGTCCAAATCTAAATAACCTTGACTGTCTTTGGCTGCTACGCCGACTCTTCAATCGCACCTCCAGGGCAGGTAACCCTGACTACGTCCTTTCAATTTACATGCGCGAAGCATTCGATCGTGTTAGTCAGGCTGCTATACTTGAGGAGCAAGATCATGCTTTCCCTAGTCAGAGGGCTCAAAACTGGGTACGCAATTTTCTTGAGAACCGTCCTATCTTCTTTGCAGCACGTATCCAGGATGGAGCCCCAGGACCTACTATTGGTAGGGGCGTGCCCCAGGGCTCTATTCTCGGGCCCGTGCTTTTCAACCTAGCCATGGCCCGCGTTGCTCGTACGCCTGAACGGGACTCTGCCGCTGGGTTTGCTATATACGCTGATGATCTCATGGCTTGGGTAGAAGCCGTTGACTTTTCCGACCCGGATCGCATGTTGGACGAACTTCAAGGTGCCGCTAACAGCCTAAATGACGTTGGGCCTTGAGCTTGCCCCTGAAAAGACGGAATTTCTTCTTGTTCATGTTCGCCATCAGCTCCCACCTGATATGCGCAGGGTCATCTACCTCGGCGACACGCCGGTCTCCTCTAAAGGCGGGCAAATTCGTATTTTAGGTGTCCCGTTGGCCAGCAACAACAGCGCGAAGTGTTGGATCAGCCAGCTTAAGCGCAACTTCGTCTCATTTCGTGTATGTCGAACAAGTACGGCGGAGCATGCCAGTCAGCCTGCCTTATACCCTTACTCGAGCAGTGGCGATGAGTCCACTTACGTATGGCGCTCCTGTCTATAAGCTCAACAAAGTACATATCAAACACCTTCACGTTCTTCATCGGGCCGTTCTTCGCACCATTACCGGACTTCCGCGCCATACCCATACGGAAGCCCTGAATCAATCAGCCCCGGTACCCCCACTCGAACTACTCCTCGAGGGAACTCGACAACTCCACGAAGATCGCCGTTCCTTGTCCTGGCAGGGGGTGGCTCTTACAGCCTGGGACTCGCGAATGGCGCTCCCTCGGCCCTACTGCAGCCTCCCCCTCCTCCATGGGAACGGTTGACAATCGGCAACGCATAGGCGTCCCCAAGATCGCGATCCAGAGTTCGCCATCATGCTGTTTCTCGCACTCTGGTGGCTAAACTCCCTGACAAATAAGACATTTGCACAGACGCGAGCGTGTCTGCTAGCCGCATGGGACTGGCTTGGCGATGTCTAGGTTTACCTAGTTTAGACGGCGCTCGCACTCGACAAGCATCCGCTGCTTCTATATCGGACGCTGAGCTCCATGCCATCCTCGCAGCTCTCGACCACTTGACCTACGAGAAGTCTGCCTCATTACCACCCCACATTCGGTTCCTGACTGACTCCCAAAAGGCGCTACGTGAGCTCCGGAAATCCTTCTCCGATCACCCTCTGGTTCACCAGATTCCACATATGATTAGTCTGCTTGCTCACAATCGTACCTGTGCACGTGTTGCGTGGATACCGGGACATATGACTCAAGGTTCCGGCAACCAGGCTGCCTGTGACGCAGCGCAGGAGAGTCTTCTAGTAACTTCTCCCATGGTTGACAGCCCTACTCTCCCGCTCTCCCTCAGGCAACAGCTGGATCACGCTCGTCAGGCTAGGCACAACCGCCTTGCCGCTGCCACTCCTGTAGGTTTTCTGCATAACGCCCCATCCCTAACCCGTCCTGCCGAAGTTCTTATAAATAAATTTCGCGCGAACCTTGCATTGAATCCCCACATCACACGCAAAAGGCATCACCCGACGGGCGATCCTCCGCCCTACTGCCCATATTGCAACACAGCTACAATAGCAAACATGACTCAATTTATTTGGCACTGTTCTGCATACCAATCATTTCGCCCCATCCTGTTGAATGTCCTACCCAATCCAAGCGAGATACCTCCCACGACACTCAGCGACCCCGATTTCATTGCTCCCCTTGGACGCTTCGCTCTCGAGAGTGACCTCGAAAAAGTAGTTTAGCCGGGGTCTACCACCCCTCTATGTGCATCCAGGAACTGACTATTCCTCTCCAGGATCTTCAAATGAACATCGCCTCGTGACCACCTCTCCCTTCCTCTTTTCCCCCTCTCCCCTCCCGGCCTTTGGGATCTCCTTGTGTTAATAAAACTTTCACACACTCACTCCGATTTCGCCCTGCAGGAATAGTGCTCGCCGCGATTTTAGGGACGAAACACCTTAGGGGCTCAGGCTGTAGGCGTCTCATGCCGTCATTGTCGTTAATTGTCGTATTCTCATGTGGTTATGGCACCAAAACTCCGGGACACTCGTTTTCCAACGCCTCGCTCTAGAAGGTAACGCGTACTAAAAGAATACACCGGGACACTCGCTTACCGTCCGGGCTTGCTTGCTTGCCTGCTTCTATGTCGCTCCGTACTCGCTTTACTTTAAAATTTTCAGTTCTTCGTTTTAAATTTCACTTCTCCGTCTTCGTAATTGGGATGTCGCGTACATCACCGCGTGCCGTGTGGCATGAGAGAGGCTTAGAACCTTTGAATACACTTATACACTGCAAGCTTCACCCCTCCCCAGGTTTCACGTTAGAGGAGATGGTCTGTTTTTTTTTTACGCTTTACGTTGAAAACATTGGTCTATATTGATTTCCTATTAGCTAGTAAACCTTCCCTAACTCCTCTTCAGCTCTTAACGGAGCTTGCATTTTCTAGTGTTGGTGGTCGCATAAGCATATGCGGTTTCCAACTCCGGGTAACGAATTGTCGCCAAAGCGAATGGCCAAAGGGTCGTAAGCCGCTTCGTAAGCGTCGTAAGCGTTGTAAGCCTAGAATATATATTCTAGGCACTATACTCTCGGTTTCTCGCTCTTCATACGATGAGGGAGGGAGCCATCGGCGGGGAGTAGGGCCATCTTTGTCGACAAATACTGCTGTCCCCAAGGTAAAAGCCGAAAAAAAGATTGCAGGAATAAACTGACCAATGTATAATTGTTAAAAAGTAGATTTTTACCCGGTTTTAAAAGCGCTTCAGTAGCCCTTTAAGGCGTCGTGCTGCTGAGCACGACAACGCGGGTTCGATTACCGGCCGTGGCGGCTGCTTTTCTTATGGAGGCTAAAAGCAAAAACGCCCGTTTGCACGGGATATCGGCGCGCGTTAAAGATCCCCAGGTGGTACAAATTAATCCAGAGCCCTCCACTACGGCGCGCCTCATGGCCTGCGTTGCGTCGGATCGTTAAACATCAATTGCCCCCCCCCCCTCCTGACACCCCCCCCCCCCCTCTCCGCGGTGGGTTGAGACCGAGGTAGCAGCCAAAGCACCGCATGGCTACCTCTAAGAAGGCAGAAATCCTACATGTGTCCTCAGTAGGAGAGTTTTACTCTCTCTCTTTCCCTCTCTTTGCAGATGGAAGTTATACCTTTCCTTCTTTGCAGATGCAAGTTATAAACTGGAAAATACCGGGGCCTTTCGAAAGTGGTTTCACCCTGTTCCCGGGAAATCGGTCGAGTAGGCTAAAAGCGTGTTCATAAAAGTCGGTATATAAGCCACAACACCCCATTGCGGTGCTTAACGGCGAACCCTTAGAACTCGGTCGACAGCCTAAAGACAAAATTCTCAGTATTGTATTCGCACAGAAGGTAGCGATCACTGTGCACAGGAAGTCCCGTTACTGCAGTATTCGGGAAACGTCACGTCGTACAGCGGCCTCAACCACTGAAAGGGCTATTCATCACAGTCGGTTTATATTTCGTGCGGCATTGGATTTATGCCGAACAAGGTTTGGCTTCTCTACCAGTCCGTCGATTATACGGCGATGTCTCGGTTGCCCGCTACTTTTCGACAACAGTCATAGTCAGTGGCCAGCGCCGCACGCGAGGAGAGCTCAAAACACGAAGTAGACGAGTCGCCGCAACCGCTCCTTAAAACCGAGCTTCTTGCCAAGGCCCAGCCGTCGCTAAGCGCCGACCTGGCCGTCAGCATGGAAAGGTCACTGCCTGAGATGGGCTCAGACAACTCTTCGATGGTGGCGAGCGATGTTTTTCGGCCGTGTCTTCCAGGCAGTGGCATCCGGCACTTAAACTTTTTGGCATGGCTCCAGGAGAAGCCCGAACCTGGAAATGCCTCATCGACGACTGGTTTGTCCACGGATGTTTTCCGGGGGCCCAATTCCTTCGCGACCAGCACCAGAGAACGAGACACCGATTTGGGGAGGAGGGCACTTTTGTTTTCAATGGCATTGGAACACTTCACACTGAAGCTTCTTGACGTAAAGAACCTGGAGGTCCGAGTGCCCGCCGGATACCAACCGGAACTGGTGGAACTCAGGGGAGCAGTGTCGATGTCATTTGACATCGACGTGCCCATACTGTCAATGTAAAAACTATCTTGTTGTTTGTGCGGATTTCTCTTAGGTCTTTGTCTCAAATTAAACGAGAGAATCGTAAACAGACAGTCCAGGGCTTCTCGGAGAGGCCGATAGTGACGTTTAGTTTGTTCAACTCTTGAGAAGGAGTCTTGTGCAGACAAATAGGAAGCGTTGGCGTTATCTGCAAACAGCTTCTCTCGGGACGTTTCGCACTTTTTATCGGCCGGACGGCGACCGGTGTCAACGTCCTTCGCTCGACGCATATATTTTCCCAGGGTGAAGAACTGATGGGATGCTGCTAACAGAGGCGGAAGCACTGCGACCGAAAGTGCGACCGTCGCTGCGAGCGACAGGGTAAAGGCAAGGTGGTTTTCCAGGAACCTCCCGCAGAAGATGTTGATTGCGGTGGTTAGTACGTCGTAAAGTGGTGTGCAATTTCCAGCAGTCACGTGGTGTGCCAGTGGGCTCAAAGCAAGATTCGGTATCCGCAACCCTGCCAGTTCGTTTTCGTCGCCTACGTACGACAGAATAGTGGTGTTGAATGTTCCCAAGGCAGCAATCGATGCTCCACGTCCTGTGCACTTGGTAAGGACGACTTTTGGCGTGAGTGACGCAAAGAAAGGTCCTCGCCCGGAGGGCGGCCAAGCCACCTCGACGAGCCTGTCAAGGTGCGTACGCTCACAAAAGTAGCATTTTCCGACCACTCCCGTTGACGCTAGCACCATTATGAGGACAGTTGCGAGAACGTTAAAGAACATGATGAGCCCCGTGGCAGCCAGCAAAATTATGCCTGGGTATATGTACGTCCTTGATGTCCTTCCGTACGGTTTGATACAGTTGCGGACACCAGACGTTATGCCGATTGCGAGCAAGGCTATTGCGACGCACAATGGGACCATAACAATGGGAATGACCGCCAATTCGATGGTCCTTATTGTGCCCCAAAGCTCGGTGCGCCGCTCCATAGCGTAAATATTGGTTCGTACCTGATGGATACTAGCTAAGGTACGGCGAAGGTGAGACTCGAGATTCTCTCGCAACAGTGCACATGTGGTTGCGTCGGGAGTCATTGTGCCGAAAAGCAGCGCCCTGGCAGAGATGTTTGCGCAGCGGCGCACATTGTTCAAGCCTTGGTCGTGTGGCGCAACTCGGCAATTGTTGTACCTCATGCGGGCCAGTGTCTCGTTTGGCATAGCCGCCAGAATGAAGTACTTAGCGCTTTGCGATACGGCGGTGTCGTCGCCGGTGAGCTCCGACAGCAGCTCGCCGATGGTCTGCTCTACGTAGCGACGCAGCCCAGCCAGCGCCAGCTCCAAGACACCGGGAAGGCGGAGCATGGCGTCCGCCGAGGCACCGTGCGAGCTCATCATCATGGTCAGGAAGACGAAGGCCAGGATCGTGTACAGCCCGGGTGGCAGGCAGGAAAAAGCGCATTGCTTGGGTGTTGTGGTTCCCTTGAGGAATGGCATGCGGCCGCCGCTAAGGCATGCGACCGTGGCGAGCGGGACTGTAGCTCCGAGCGTGGCCCCGACTACCACGAAGAGGGCGACGAGGAAAGCGCGCAGCCTGGGGTGCAGCTGGTACATTTCGTCGAGGAGGTCGACGAGTCCTGTGCATGACGCCAGGTCGTCGAAGAAGTCGCCTCCTGTGCCGTTGTAGCGGTGTTCTCCGGCTGCCCCGCACAGGAATTCAGCTGTGCGGATGGCGACGGCGTCCCAGGCGGGAAACGGACTTTGCGGCAGTGCGGGCAGTTCTTTCGCCGTGTCCTCCATTGACGAAGTTACAGCCATCGAATGAGGCCAGGCCGCCACCTCCGATCGCGAAGAGAAGGCGAGGGCTAGCGACAGCGCGACGTTGAAGCAGCGATGTTGAGCCGTGGGGGCTATGAATGCGTTTTCTTTGTCATCTTCACGTAGCCATTGGCACGTGACTTTCAGAGAAGAAGCGGTCGCACTTTCATGGGTTGCGTGCATGTTACTACGAATTTAGCAACGTAATGTACTCGGCACCATTGGGCTTTAAAAAAAACTACTGGCGTGTTAGTTGTTTTGCTGTAAGAATTTAAGAAAACATCCGGATGACTCTGCTGGTCAATTCGAAGAGGAGAAAGCTAATATTTAGTTAAACGGGCATGTACATCCGATGATCATGATGCCTGGACAAATGGTGCATGCCTAATCAGGCAATCAGATACCTTGGGTGCCAAGGTGACAGCGCCGCTATATTATGTTTCGAGATAGGTACAAGCCAGACACTTCCGGCAGGATGGAGAACGTTAATTAAACCTTCTGATATGCTGCGCCCCGCCTCTAAACCGACCTAAAACACACTAAACCAATTTTGTTTACAATAAAAATGCGCTAAGTTGGGGAAAGAAAACATTTTAGAATAACAATAACCACGGGTCCCGCAAACATTTTTGCACCAGGCCGCTCTCGCGAAGCCTGCGTTTCAACCCATTATGCTTCTGTGGACGAACATCGAGGTTATTTCGGCAGTTGCTCAAAAAAATAGAAAGAGCGTTCTAATTCGACCATAGGTGGCGCTGAGTGCGTACCGGATGTGGCGGGCTTGTACCCACAGGGGAACGGAATGTCGTGGCAACGGACCTTCGCGAAAGTTTCGCGCTCGAGTTCTTAGGCGCGGGATTGAACGAGGCCACGAACTATGCCTATCATCATATAGTTACGGTTGTTGTGGCTCCAGATGCGGCCAAAACAGGGAAGGAGTAGCCCAGTTGAAGAACTTATGTGTCCATGACTAAAGTGAAGATCATATTGTAATGGTGAACTCACACCTTGAGGGTTATAACAGGCGAGAAGAGTACGTTTATTTTTAAAGGCGAACAGCAAGCCAGTCAAAGTCAGCTTCCACTTCTCCTTCTTTTCCCCGGCTCCGGGTGGCCCTGAACCTTCTTCTTCTTTCATCGGCTTATGAAAATCCCCGGTAATTCATTAAATGAACAATGATTCTGCTCTCAACCTTACAGCCGTGGCATTGCCTCCCCCATCCAAGTTGGCATCGACCCGACTGCACTGCGATTGAACAACAGCGAAATGAAAGGACAGGAGTAGTAGTCATGCCGGCGGCATACAGTGGTAGGAGATAGTCGGCAGGTAGCACTGCGTCATGCCTGGGTATCGCACGATCGGGTGTAGTACGGCTTAATGCGCACCACATGCACAACTTCCGAGGCGGTCGTGCGGCGCGGAGAACGTGCTGTGGGTCCTCTGGTAAGACCTCGTAGTTGACGTCCGACAGACGGAGAATAACATTATACGATGCGAAGTATCTTCGAAGCAGCTTTTCTGAAAGTCCTCGGCGGCGGATCGGTGTCCAGACCCACACAAGGTCACCGGGTCGATACTCGACGTGACGGCGTCACTTATTATATCTTGCAGAGTCGACTACATGTTGGCGTCGGATGCGTAGACGTGCGAGCTGGCGTGCTTCTATATCATCATGTGCAACAGACAACATTGCATCTAGGGTTTTCGTCACAGAGTGCCTGTAAAAAAGTTCAAATGCTTTCAACAAAGAATTCTGCGACTTCCTAAACGGTGCCGTTGGGAGGGCCTCGGTCTCGGCATAACGCGTCAGGTAATCAGTGGCAACTATGATCCACTTGTTTCCCGACGCCGATAATGGGGAAGACCTAGCGTCAAAATTATTTAGTGACGCTAGGAAGACCCAAGTAAATTCATCCGAGCCTGTCGGAACGGTGCATCGATGGATCAAGTGGGTGAAGGAGTCCCGCCAGCATGACTGGAGGTTTCTTCCAGCGCTAGCAATCACGGCAAGTCCTCACATACTGTCGTACTGACCGAAGCAGGTTTGGCCAGTAGTACTTTTCATGAGTCCATGCGAATGTGCGTCGAACCCCCAGCGGTAGGTTCGTCAAGGCAGGCTTGTCAGAGTTTTCCTCAGAGAGCAGACGGCACAGCCAGAAGAAATTTCTCGTTGCTGTCGTAGCTTCGTTTGTACAGCACGTTGTCCCGCAGGAGATATGAAGGTAAAGCTCGCAGAAATAAGCGCGGCACTGCGGTACTTAAACCGCGAAGGGGTTCGATGAGCAGCTTCATGTCCGCGTCCTGCTGCTGTAATGGGCCGTGTCTGCTGTATGGACGACCCCGACGAACGGGAAATCCTCTTCCATCTCATGTGCGTCTATTGGAATCAGTGCTCAGGACAAAAATCAGCATCAGTGTTCTTGTTTCCCGACTTGTACACAACCGTCACGTCGTGTTCCTGTAGCCGCAAGCGCCATCGAGCGAGTCTCCCGGAGGGGTCCTTGAGGTTAGCAGCTAGCACAAGGCATGGTGGTCGCTTACGGCTGTGAAGGGCCTGTCGTAGAGGTTTTGCCGCAGAGGGTCCTGAAAGAAGTTTGGACGATACATGAGTGTTGGCATTTTTAGGTATATCAGTGTCCTAATAATAACCTCCTTCAAGAATTTTGTTACAGCGATGAGTATTCGGAAGTTATTGCAAATCAAAACATCGCGTTTTCGCCCGCTCCGTGGTTCTCCCTCGTTTCGTCCACTTCCTCGCCTCGCGCGAGTGCGACTGACCATGATGCCTCGCTTCTCGGGGACGTCTACAAGAACTTCCGTTTGCGGGTGTTGTCTGTTACTGCAATATTCTGCGCCTTAGCATCGCGCTGGGAGGGGGCTGTTTGACTTTGGTCGTTATGCGTTCCGTTTGAGCCGTTTTTTTATCATTTTTCTCATGAATCCCGCACTCCGCTCACGGCTAGAAAAGCTGATGGAAAGAATGGGGCGCGACTTTTACGCTTCCACACCACGCCGAAGCATCACGCGAAAAGAGAACAACCGCGTCACCACGCGTTCGCGGCGACGACATGTCTTGGTACATATGGGAGCCTAATAGAATATGTGAGCGAATGACTAAAGAAACGCTTCAAAATGTGTTAGAGTGAGCACGAACATGCGTTCCGAACCGAGGTCGGTTTATATATTGCTTAATTGGCCGCTCGTTCGCGACAATGTCGAGCCATGTCGTGTTGTGGTGACGCCATGCAAACGCGTACACAGGCAGTTTTAGTATTCTATTCCGTTATTCTGATCGGTTCTTAACAATTATAACCGTAACAAAAAAATTAGTAGTGGCTTAGCTCTGCTATGCCAGGATATACGTAGCGTGAGCTAAGGTTCAGCAATTCAGTCCAATCCAGTCCAGTCCACAATAAATTCAGTCTAATCTAGTCCAGTCCAGTCCAGTTCAGTTCAGTTCAGTTCAGTTCAGTTCAGTTCAGTTCAGTCCAGTCCAGTCCAGTCCAGTCCAGTCCAGTCACTGCTCCTCGCGCATGCTCAGCACGGCTCTCCACGAACCACGCGAAACGGCTATCAAGCGGCTCCGGTGCAGCGTCAGACTTGGCTACTGCGCAATTGAGGCGCATACCTGGGCACGCGCCGGCGCCAGTGCGTCTGTCGCGGCTGTGACGGAACACAATCCAACACAATCCAAATGCCAGCCAAGCCAAACCAATCCAATACAATGTCCCTCGCGCTTGCGCAGAACAACCCTTTAAGGCACACGCGAAATTGCTCAACTTCGGCTAGTGTAGCTTACGCTACAAAACAGGCGAATGGTTGCAAGGTACGGCACAGGGACTTTTTTTAGAGTGCGTCGTGCCTTCCATTTCTCCCTCCCTCCCCCCTTACTTTCCGGGAAACTCTAGCTACGCAACCCTGTGTTTATCAACTACTACACAAGTACACTGTAACAGATATGACGAGTGGTCTCGAAAGAGTAGTGTCAGTTGTGGGGCCTTGCGTGCCTGCATCTTTATTGGACTGCGCATATGGTGGCACAAAACATATATTCCACCCTCGCTTTTTCCCCTAATGGTCTGGAGCCCCGTTCATTTTTACGTCCTCAGTGCTGCGAGTTGCGATATGTGGAGGGTTTGGTTGCCGGCCGCCACCTTATATCCCCACACCTCAAGCCCACGTTGTGTCTTGTTTAAGTGGATGGGATGAGGCAACCGCCGCGGTGGCTCACTAGCTACGGCCGTGTGCTGTTGAGCTCAGGGACGCGGGTTCGATTCCCGGCCGCGGCGGCCGCATGTCTGATGTAGGCGAAAAGCAAAAACGCACGTGTGTACGAGATTTCGGCGCACGTTAAAGATCCCCAGGTGATCGAAATTAATCCGGAGCCCTCCACTACGGCGCGCTTCATCGACTGTGTAGCGTCGGCGCGTTAAACCCTACAATCAATCAGTGAATGGGAGGAAAGTATGGTTACTCTATATAATGACATAGCAATTTCGCAAAATGCTCACGTCAGTATTTCGTCCTCTGAATGTGGAATTGCGTTTTTCTATATACAAAGCACGAGTTTAAAACTGGATAAATCGTGCCGATGACTTAAAGGGCTGGTGAAGAGCTTTTCAGAAAAAAAAAATGTTGGGGGCATTATTTTATGGTTTTTTTGACGCTGAATTCGAAAAACATGTTTATTTTATGTGTAAATACCCCCAAACCATCTTTTTTCATAAAAACAAACGCCCCTGCCCGGGTGCACGGCGAGAGCCCTGGCTGCCTTTCGCTATTGGCAGGCGGCAGATGACGTCATATTCTATTCAGAAGTGCGGGCTCTGCGGTGACTGCTGGGCCTGAAGAGCTCGTTGTCTTCCCGTTCAGGTACGGGCCAGAAATTCCTCTAGTGAATGGAAGAGTCGCACAATCTTTCCTTAGAATAGGAGAGCCTGAGGGAAGTATAAACGTAACAAGTTGGCTCGCGGCGAACTTTAGAAAGCGGTTCTCCCAACGGCTCATGGCCGACTTCTGTTTCTCGGATGCAGGGAAGTTGTGCAGATATTGGTTCGCCGCTTTTACTACCAGCGCTATAATTCCTAGCACAATTTTTCGGCACACCATCATCCCCTTCCTCGCATGTGTAACCAACGCCGCCTGCATTAACATTGCCTGACGCGTCACGCGCTTTTCAATGGGAAGGGTAGGGACGCTTAGTTCAGGCACTGATCCTCTATGTGGCGCGTGCCGGCGGACGTCTCTCCTTACGTCACTGCTCGCGAGTCGCAAGCGTTGCACCCACTTCTACGACGTGTGTCTGTCAGCTTGCCTGTTGGGCTTCAAGGGCCGTTTCGCTTACATCTTAGCCGCGACGGGGCGCTAGTTCTGTGGCGAAATGGGGGTCTCGTTCAACGTGTCGCCCGCTTCATACTTGTGCCTTCTTCCAAAGGTACAGGCGGAGGTGGACTGAAATAGTGTAAAACATACTGATTCTCGGGTAGACATATAGCTAACAGAAAAACAATATTTTCGGATGGGGCAGCCATTATTTTACTGATATTTTTCTTTCTGGAGTATTTAGAGAAGAAAAAATGGCGTGCACGTTTTTTGTTCAGGCGCTCACTTCTACGATTACTTTCCAATAATATTACGTGCTTGTAAACTTCAGAAAACTATAGGAAACAAAAGGATAAGCAGCTGAGATCCCGCCACGCTGTCCGGGCGCTTCTACAGTACAGTCCTCAATTTTAGAAGTGCGTACCGATGCGGAGTGCTAACAGCGGGGTCAAAACAATACCTAAATGCGGAGGGGATAGAGGTGGGATGCCCCACTCAGAAAATTTCAGGGCGTGTGATCCGAGTAGATAAGCGCGCAAAGCCGGCATCAGCCTGCGGCAGCGCAAGGGATATTTTGCTTCGTTACAAAGGAAGTCTTATCAGTGACAGACCAAGACAGACAGGCATGGTGAAAAACAAGAAGGCGTAGGAGCGCCGCCTCGGGAACGCTAAACAAACTTTCCACTATTTTGCATAGTTTCCGAGAAGCGGCGCTGGCTGGCGGAAAAAAAGCACGCTGGAAGGCTACGGAGCGGGGAAGGGTAGGAGAGAGCAACAGGAGAGTGGCTGTTTGGCCATTTTTCGCTCACGCGTTAGGCAATGTTTATACAGGCGGCGTTGGTGTAACTTACTTTTTACATTCCGGCAGGCGGTAACAAGCTATGCGCAGCGACCCGCGATGCACGCAAGCAGCAACTAGCAAGCGGCCGGTCGCCGCGTCGCGCGGAGGTGCTGGTGCCGGGTCGCTGCTCAGCCGGTCAGCGGAACGTGGCACTGCTGCACATATGCAGTCTTAGAATAGGGGAACTTAACGTTGGTGGCCCCCCAAAATGTAGAGGAACCCAAACGAAGCACGCTGGCCCGTCTCGAGCTTTAGAAGAACGCCTCCCCCAACAGCTCTAGCCGGCTTGGGTTGCACGGATCGCCTCGGATGTTGGTAACTTTAGGCTTAGCATCAAGGCAGATATTTGGTCGCTGCTGTCTGTAGAATTGCGAACGACTATCCTTTACACAGTATTTCACCACAGTAATCCCCTTTCTCGCATGTGGAATGATATTTTCACGTTGATAGTCATTCTAGCGATCGGTGCTGTGTTCATTTTTGCGCGAATGTAGTTCCATCCATCGGCCTCTCACCACATCTCGTGCTCGGGCAGGTCCATTTGCTGCTGTCGACGAGCCTCCGCGACCGGTCGCCGCTTCGCATCGCGTTTCAAATTCGATCACCTCTTTCAAAATCACCTTGGATGACAATCCCTAGCACAGTTTTTCACCACACTATCATCCACTCTCTTGCACATTTACCTTGCTTTTGGCGACTGCCTTGTTTCTGGACAGCAGCGAAGGGCGGTTGCTGCCGCGGCATACGCGGTTCTAACCGCATCGTGTGTCGTACGGGAATGCACGACCGGCGAGTGTGCGGAGCGCTCCCACAGGCAGAAAACGCTTCATGCTTTCCAGCTTGCTTGATTTCTTCTTAAAATCTAGCTACTTAGCTAAGCTGTCGCCATAGCTACCAATGTTGATCGGGAAAACGAACAAGTTCGGGAAACCCAGAGCTGCGGTCCCACAAATTTTCTAATCCCCTAATAATAACGGATCAGGAACTTGGGGCACCTCCGTATTTGTTTGAGCCCGTCGCTTCAGTTATGAAGCACAGAGCACCCGACGACACGGCCGGCCCCGACTACTCGTGAAGGCAATGTAGTAGCCACAGGCGCTCGGGTAAGAAATCGCTGGTATCGGAGTCGCTTTATGGAATCTCTAAAAACACAGTGGAATAACGGTTAAAAATCGACGCGGAAGCAACTCTGGGCAATAAAGATTAGTAAAGTGCAGTTTACACGCCGGAACTTCGACCACAAAACCCGACAGGGAAGCGGCGGCGCACGCCGCTGGCCGTCTTCCGATTATGACGCCACTTCCGGTCTCTCCATCTCGGTGTAGTGCCTAGAAAATATATTCTAGGCAACATATATTCTAGGCACTAGACTCTCGGTTTCTCGCTCTTCATTCGATGCGAAGGGAGCAGTGGGCGGGGGGCGTAGGGCCAACTTTGTCGACAAATATCGCTGTCCCCAAGGTAAAAGACGAAAAAAAGATTGCAGAAATAAACTGACCAATGTATTAATTGTTAAAAAGTAGCCTTCTACCCGGTTTTAAAAGCGCTTCAGTAGCCCTTTAAGGCGTTGTGCTGCTGAGCACGAGGACGCGGGTTCGATTACCGGCCGCTGCGGCTGCTTTTCTGATGGAGGCGAAAAGCAAAAACTCCCGTTTGTACGGGATTTCGGCGAACGTTAAAGATCCCCAGGTGGTCCAAATTAATCCGGAGCCCTCCACTACGGCGCGCCTCATGGCCTGCGTTGCGTCGGAGCGTTAAAGGAGCCATGAAGACAAAATACACGTTGGGTTTATGAGAAAGACTGCTTAGTCCCGATAATAATGATACCAATATCATCGCAATCTTGGAACAAACAACGGAGATATTAAAGAAAACGTGCGAAGCAGTCGCGGCCCCCTAGCCAATTTCCCGCAACTTTTCTATGACGTCATGGAACCTTGTTTGTGCGATTGGCGGCCGCCTAATTCACCTGTCGCGACGACACATGACTGGACGTCTGTAATGGTGCCTATAGTTCCATTTCACCGCATCACTTGAATTCTAACGTGCAGTTAACGCACTGAAAATTGTTTTATTGTTGGCGCGTATGACGTCATTCTTGCTCACAACACGTCACTGTGGCGCAAAATTTGAAAGTTTTTAAAAGCTTCTTGCTTTTTTTTCGTTAAAAAACATCTTTTGGCGCTGTACTGGCGCTGAGTGAGATACTGAATCCTAGTTCTTTCAAATTACACAAAGTTGTGTTTTGTCCTCATGGCTCCTTTAAACATCATTACCTCCCCCTCCCCGGCGGGTTGAGACAGTGGTAGCGGCCAAAGCGACACATGGCTACCTCTAAGAAGGCAGCAACCCTACATGAGTCCTCAGTAAGAGAGTTTTACTCTCTCTTTCCCTCTCTTCGCAGAAGCAAGTTACACCTTTCCTTCTTTGCAGAAGCAAGTTATAAACTGGAAAATACCGGGGCCTTTCGAAAGAGGTTTCACCCTGTTCCCGGGAAATCGGCCGAGAGAGGCTATAAGCGTGTTCATAAAAGTCGGTATATGAGCTACAACGGTGAGCCCTTCTTAGAACTCGGTCGACAGCCTAAAGAGAAAATTCTTAGTATTTTATTCGCACAGAAGGTGGCGATCACTGTGCACAGGAAGTCCCGTTAATGCAGTATTCAGGAAACGTCACGTTGTACGGCGCCCTCAACCACTGAAAGGGTTATTCATCACACTCGGTTTATATTTTGTGGGGCTTTGGATTTATGCCGAACAAGGTTTGGCTTCTCTATCAGTCCGTCGATTATACGGCGATGTCTCGTTTGTCCGCTACTTTTCGACAACAGTCGTAGTCAGTGGCCAGCGCCGCATGCGAGGAGAGCTCAAAACACGAAGTAGAAGAGTCGCCGCAACCGCTCCTTAAAACCGAGCTTCTCGCCAAGGCCCAGTCGTCGCTAAGCGCCGACCTGGCCGTCAGCATGGAAAGGTCACTGCCTGAGATGGGCTCAGACAACTCTTCGATGGTGGCGAGCGATGTTTTACGACCGTGTCTTCCAGGCAGTGGCATCCGGCCCTTGAACTTTTTAGCTTGGCTCCAGGAGAAGCCTGAACCTGG
This sequence comes from Haemaphysalis longicornis, assembly GCF_048455015.1. Lineage (NCBI taxonomy): Eukaryota > Metazoa > Arthropoda > Arachnida > Ixodida > Ixodidae > Haemaphysalis > Haemaphysalis longicornis. The sequence continues at coordinate 153,778,014 of NW_027526422.1, forward strand.
AAATGCCTCGTCGACGACTGGCCTGTCCATGGATGTTTTCCGGGGGCTCAGTTCCTTCGCGACCAGCACCAGAGAACGAGACACCGGTTTGGGGAGGAGGGCACTTTTGTTTTCAATGGCCTTGGAACACTTGACGCTGAAGCTTCTTGACGTAAAGAACCTGGAGGTCTGAGTGCCCGCCGGATACCAACCGGAACTGGTGGAACTCAAGGGAGCAGTGTCGACGTCATTTGACATCGACGTGCCTATACTGTCAATGTAAAAACTATCTTGTTGTTCGTGGGGATTTCTCTTACGTCTTTGTCTCAAATTAAAGGCGAGAATCGTAAACAGGCAGTCCAGGGCTTCTCGTAGAGGCCGATAGTGACGTTTAGTTTGTTCAACTCTTGAGAAGGAGTCTTGTGCAGACAAATAGGAAGCGTTGGCGTTATCTGCAAACAGCTTCTCGCGGGACGTTTCGCACTTTTTATCGGCCGGACGGCGACCGGTGGCAACGTCCTTCGCTGGACGCATATATTTTCCCAGGGTGAAAAAGTGATGGGATGCTGCTAACAGAGGCGGAAGCACTGCGACCGAAAGTGCGACCGTCGCTGCGAGCGACAGGGTAAAGGCAAGGTGGTTTTCCAAGAACCTCCCGCAGAAGATGTTGATTGCGGTGGTTAGTACGTCGTAAAGTGGTGTGCAATTTCCGGCAGTCACGTGGTGTGCGAGTATGCTTAAAGCAAGATTCGGTATCCGCCATCCCGCCAGTTCGTTTTCGTCGCCTACGTACGACAGAATAGTTGTGTTGAATGTTCCCAAGGCAGCAATCGATGCTCCCCGTCCTGTGCACTTGGTAAGGACGACTTTTGGCGTGAGTGGCGCAAAGAAAGGTCCTCGCACGGAGGGCGGCCAAGCCACCTCGAGGAGCCTGTCAAGGTGCGTACGCGCACAAAAGTAGCATTTTCCGACCACTCCCGTTGACGCTACCACCATTATGAGGGCAGTTGCGAGAACGTTAAAGAACATGATGAGCCCCGCGGCAGCCAGCAAAATTATGCCTGGGTATATGTACGCCCTTGATGTCCTTCCGTACGGTTTGATACAGCTGCGGACACCAGACGTTATGCCGATTGCGAGCAACGCTATTGCGACGCACAATGGGACCATAGCAATGGGAATGACCGCCAATTCGACGGTCCTTATTGTGCCCCAAAGCTCGGTGCGCCGCTCCATAGCGTAAGTATTGGTTCGTACCTGATGGATACTAGCTAAGGTACGGCGAAGGTGAGACTCGAGATTCTCTCGCAACAGTTTGGTTGCGTCGGGAGTCATTGTGCCGAAAAGCAGCGCCCTGGCAGAGATGTTAGCGCAGCGGCGCACATTGGCCGAGCCTTGGTCGTGTGGCGCAACTCGGCAATTGTTGTACCTCATGCGGGCCAGTGTCTCATTTGGCATAGCCGATAGGATAAAGTACTTAACGCTTTGCGATACGGCGGTGTCGTCGCCGGTGAGCTCCGACAGCAGCTCGCCGATGGTCTGCTCTACGTAGCGACGCAGTCCAGCCAGCGCCAGCTCCAAGACACCGGGAAGGCGGAGCATGGCGTCCGCCGAGGCACCGTGCGAGGTCATCATCATGGTCAGGAAGACGAAGGCCAGGATCGTGTACAGCCCGGGTGGCAGGCAGGAAAGGGCGCATTGCCTGGGTGTTGTGGTTCCCTTGAGGAATGGCATGCGGCCGCCGTTCAGGCAGGCGCCCGTGGCGAGCGGGACTGTAGCTCCGAGCGTGGCCCCGACTACCACGAAGAGGGCGACGAGGAAAGCGCGCAGCCTGGGGTGCAGCTGGTACATTTCGTCGAGGAGGTCGACGAGTCCTGTGCACGACGCCAGGTCGTCGAAGAAGTCGCCTGCTGTGCCGTAGTAGCGGTGTTCTCCGGCTGCCCCGCCCAGGAATTCAACGGTGCGGATGGCGACGGCGACCCAGGCGGGAAACGGACCTTGCGGCAGTGCGGGCAGTTCTTTCGCCGTATCCTCCATTGTCGAAGTTTCGGCCATCGAATGAGGCCAGGCCGCCACCTCCGATCGCGAAGAGAAGGCGAGGGGTAACGACAGCGTAATGTTGAAGCAGCGATGTTGAGCCGTGGGGGCTATGAATGCGTTTTCTTTGTCATCTTCACGTAGCCATTGGCACGTGACTTTCAGAGAAGAAGCGGTCGCACTTTCATGGGTTGCGTGCCTGTTACTACTAATTTAGCAACGTAACGTACTCGGCACCATTGGGCTTTAAAAAACAACTACTGGCGTGTTAGGTGTTTTGCTGTAAGAATTTAAGAAAACATCCGGATGACTCTGCTGGTCAATTCGAAGGAGTGAAAGCTAATATTTAGTTAACCGGGCATATACATCTGACGGTCGTGATTCCTAGACAAATGGTGCATGCCTAATCAGGCAATGAGATGCCATGGGTGCCAAGGTGACAGCGCCGCTATATTCTGTTTCGAGATACCTAGGTACAAGCCAGACACTTCCTGAAGGATGGAGAACGTTAATTAAACCTTCTGATATGCTGCTCCCCGCCTCTAAACCGACCTAAAACACACTAAACCACTTTTGTTTACAATAAAAATGCGCTAAGTTGGGACGAGAAAACATTATAGAGTAACAATAACCACGGGTCCCGGAAACATTTCTGCACAAGGCCGCTCGCGCGAAGCCTGTGTTTCAACCCATTATGCTTCTGGGGGCGAACATCGAGGTTGTTTCGGCAGCTGCTCAAAACAATAGAAAGAGCGTTCGAATTCGACCATAGGTGGCGCTGGGTGCGTAGAGGATGTGGCGGGCTTGTACCCACAGGGGAACGGAATCTCGTGGCAACGGTCCATCGCGAAATTTTTGCGCTCGAGCTCTGGGGCGCGGAATTGAACGAGGCCACGAACTATGCCTATCATCATATTGTTACGGTTGTTGTGGCTCCAGTCCCTTAAAATCAAGAGAGGGCCATGCGGCCAAAACATGGGTAGAGGGAAGGAGTAGCCCAGTTGAAGAACTTATGTGTCCATGAATGCCGTACAGGAATTTGCTATAGACAGCAAAGGCCAGGCTAAAGTGAAGATCATATTGTAATGGTGAACTCGCACGTTGAGGGTTATAATAGGTGAAAAGAGTACGTTTATTCCTAAAGGTGAACTTGTGTCCGACAGCAAGCCAGTCAAAGTCAGCTTCCACTTCTTCTTCGTCTTTTCCCCGGCTCCGGGTGTCGAACCTCCTTCTTCTTCATTGATCGGCTTATCAAAATCCCCGGTAATTCACTGAATGAACAATGATTCCGCTCTCAACCTTACAGCCGTGGCATTGCCTCCCCCATCCAAGTTGGCATCTACCCGATGCCACTGCGATTGAACAACAGCGAAATGAAAGGACAGGAGTAGCAGTCATGCCGGCAGCATACAGTGGTAGGAGATCGTCGGCATGTAGCACTGCGTCATGCCTGGGTATCGCACGATCGGGTGTAGTACGGCTTAATGCGCACCACATGCACAACTTCCGAGGCGGTCGTCCGGCGTGGAGAACGTGCTGTGGGTCCTCTGGTAAAACCTCGTAGTTGACGTCCGACGGACGGAGAACAACATTATACGGTGCGAAGTATCTTCGAAGCAGCTTTTCTGAAAGTCCTCGGCGGCGGATCGGTGTCCAGACCCACACAAGGTCACCGGGTCGATACTCGACGTGACGGCGTCCCTTAATTATTGCATCTTGCAGAGTCGACTACTTGTTGGCGTCGGATGCGTAGACGTGCGAGCTGGCGTGCTTCTTCTGCCCGTTGCGTAAATGCTTCCACATCCGTGCTGCATGGTTATGTCATCATGTGCAACAGGCAACACTGCATCTAGGGTTTTCGTCACGGAGCGCCCGTAAACAAGTTCAAATTGTGTGCTGCGAATGGTTTCTTGCACGGCAGTATTGTAGGAGAAAGTGGCATACGGTAGAACTTCGTCCCAGTTCTTGTGTTCCAGACCGATGCACACGGACAGCATTACAGCTAATGTTCTGTTAAGCCGTTCTGTGAGGCCGTTGGTTTGGGGATGGTAGCCGGTGCGTTTGTGATGAGTGCTGTGAGTTAACCTGAAGATGTCCTGCAGGAAGGCTGCTGTAAAAGCAGTGCTTCTGTCGGTTGATAACAATCGTAGGGCTCCATGCCGCAGAACAATGCTTTCAACAAAGAATTCCCAGACTTCCCAGGTGGTGCCGTTGGGAAGGGCCTTGGTCTCGGCATAACGCGTCAGGTAATCAGTGGCAACTATGATCCACTTCTTCCCGGACGCCGATAATGGAGAAGACCCAAGTGAATTCATCCGAGCCTGTCGGAACGGTGCATCGATGGATCAAGTGGGTGAAGGAGTCCCGCCAGCCTGACTGGAGGTTTATTCCAGCGCTAACAGTCACGGCAAGTCGTCACATACCGCCGTACTGACCGAAGCAGGTTTGACCAGTAGTACATTGCGTGAATCCATGCGAGTGTGCGACTAACCCCCAGATGTCCGGCGGTAGGTTCGTCATGGCAGGCTTGTCAGAATTTTCCTCAGAGAGCAGACGGCACAGCCAGTAGAAATTCCTCGTTGCTGTCGTAGCTTCGTTTGTACAGCACGTTGTCCCGCAGGAGATATGAAGGTAAAGCTCGCAGAAATAAGCGCGATACTGCGGTATTCTCACCGCGAAGGGGTTCGATGGGCAGCTTCATGTCCGCGTCCTGCTGCTGTAATGGGCCCTGTCTGATGTATGGACGACCCCGACGAACGGGAAATCCTCTTCCATCTCATGTGCGTCTATTGGAATCAGTGCTCGGGACAAAAATCAGCATCAGTGTTCTTGTTTCCCGACTTGTACACAGCCGTCACGTCGTATTCCTGTAGCCGCAAGCGCCATCGAGCGAGTCTCCCGGAGGGGTCCTTGAGGTTAGCAAGCCAGCACAAGGCGTGGTCGCTTACGGCTTTGAAGGGCCTGCCGTAGAGGTTTTGCCGTAGAGGGTCGTGAAGAAAGTTTGGCCGATACATGTGTGTTGGCATTTTTAGGTATATCAGTGTCCTAATAACCACCCCCTTCAAGAATTTCGTTAAAGCGATGAGTATTAGGGAAGTCATTGCAACCCAAAACACCGCATTTTCGCCCGCTCCGTGGTTCTCCCTCGTTTCGTCCACCTCCTCGCCCCGCGCGAGCGTGACTGCCCATGATGCCTTGCTTCTCGGGGACGTCTACAAGAACTTTCGTTTGCAGGTGTCGTCTGTTACTGCAATATTCTGCGCCGTAGCATCGCGCTGGGACGGGACTGTTTGACTTTGGCCGTCCTTCGTTCCGTTTGAGCCGTTTTTTTATCATTTTTCGTATGAATCCCGCACTCCACTCACGGCTAGAAAAGCTGATGGAAAGAATGGGGCGCGACTTTTACGCTTCCACACCACGCCGAAGCATCACGCGAAAAGAGAACAACCACGTCACCACGCGTTCGCGGCAACGACATGTCTTCGTACATATGCGATCCTAAAATATTTGACCGAATGACTAAAGAAACGCCTCAAAATGTGTTAGAGTGAGCATGTACATGCGTTCCGAACCGAGGTCGGTTTATATATTGCTTAATTGGCCGCTCGTTCGCGACAATGTCGAGCTTGGTCGTGTTGTGGTGACGCCATGCATGCGCGTACACAGGCAGTTTTATTATTCTATTCCGTTATTCTGATCGGTTCTAAACTGTTATAACTGTAACAAAAAGCAGCCGCAGGGTGGCAAGGTACGGCGCAGGGACTTTTCTTAGATTTTTTAGACTAACAGCGCGAAAGAACGGGACAACAGAGAAGTAGACTAACACAACATAGAACATAGAACGCACCAGCCCCCGCGCATAGAACGCACCAGCCCCCGCGCAGATGAGGCAACACCGCTTTCTTTCCCAGCAATGGAAGGTTCGACGCCGCCCAACACAAACGAACTTGTCAATCAAGACATCTTAGAACAGCTCGACGACCTGCGTGCAGAGCTGAAACAGTTGCGCAAGGAGAACAGACAGCTCAAAATGGAACCAGCCGCCGCGCGGCAGGTGACGCCAGCCTTGCCCATTGCAACAGCAGGTCCTCCAAAAAACTCGGTCCTTCGGGATCGTTCGGCTACTGCAGCCTCTTCTCGGCGCAGCCGTAGCATAAATCGCAAAGGAACCCCCACCTCCCAACCATTTTCTGAAGCGCAAGAATCCATGCAAGTTCTCAAATTCATTCCAGCCGACCTCCAGCAGGAGGTCGCCTCTAATGAATTAATGAAACTCCGTGTGCTTACTGACCAATACGCCACGCAAACTGCAGCCATGATCGAGTACATTAATAAATATCTGCCAGTTATACCTGCGGAAGAGAACAAGCAACCACCAAGAAAGGTAAAACAGTACACGATACGACCGCAGAATGAAGCAATCCCTAAGAGCTCTACAGTGGAACTGCCGCAGCTACTTTCAAGCAGGACCTATTCTCGCCGCTCGTGTCTCCCAAATTTTACCGTTTCTTATTTTCCTTCAAGAAACCCGCGCTCCCCCATCTCTTCGAGGATACACTACCTTACACAGAGCCAGCCATTACTCACGTTAGCAAAAAGCGCCTACCGTCTCAGCCACTGGTAGGTGAACAAGCAGCTGTATTGGTTCGTTCAGATCTTGGATGACGCCGTGTCAATGTTCCTTGGCAGTGTTCTAAGGATCACGAGGTCGTCATCGTGCACATTCGCCTCCCGGACGGTAAAAAATTACGCCCACCTCCCCTCGCGGGAACCCTGGTGTGATGCGACGCTGAGGGGGTTCAAGCGCAAGCGCAGAGCAACCGTCGACCGAAAGGCCACCGGAGAGCGGCACACCGGTTATATTCCAGGCACTATATATGCGCAGCGCGCCCGAAGGAGAGGAAACCGCGGAGAGAGATTACTGCACATGCGCAGCACCGCGCGCAGCACCGCCCACCGGCGGAGTGAGAGCGCGCTGGGCCGCACACGCTCTCACCTGGGCACGCGCCGGCGCCAGTGCGTCTGCCGCGGCTATGACGCAACACAATCCAACACAATCCACTTTAATCCAATCCAATCCAAGCCAAGCCAATCCAATCGAATCCAATTCAATGCCCCTCGCGAGAGAGTGTTCGCTATCGGAGAGCGGGAGAGTGGCTGCGGACAACGGACGCACGCGGACAACAACGGACGCACGCAGGAAGGACAGGGCCGCCGACAAGAGATGCTCTGAGCGTCGCATCTAATATCTTATTGCGGCTTCGGTTTACTACCGCCTTGTTAGTGGTTCTCAAAAGAATGTTCGGTATAACTGGCTGCAACACCTGGTGTCTCAGTTTCCTCGAACTCCTCTGCTGATAGGTGGCGACTTCAACACCCGCAGCACCACTTGGGGTTACTTTTCTACGGATGTCCGGGGAACTTGGTTGGGAACCATGGTTGACGATTGTGGGCTTCAACTTCTTAACGACCCTACTCTGGTTACCCTCATTGGCCACCTCCTTCCCAAAGGAACACTTCCCCTGATCTCACCATTGCATCTCGCGGCATCGTTCGCGAATGGGCCCCCTACTCCACAACTTGGGGTAGTGATGCATTTCCCAATACTGATTACAATACACGGCAAACGCTTTCGCACGCGCCAGCGTCTCACATGCACGGACTGGGGGGCTTTCCGTGCACAGGCTGTTCTCGCAGGTCCGATCACCCCCTCGACGCTCGTCAATACCATTCAATCGGCTCGGGATAGTGCACTGAAGATATTGAATGCGACTCCTCAAAATCAGCCCTCGATGCTCATATGGCCAACCTATGGAAACGGGCGCATATTCTCACTGCCCGTTATTCCAACAACGGAAAACGCCATTCAGACCTTGTAAAGCTACGGCGCCAGTACAAGTTAACCCGGGAATACCAGCGAGTACTATCAACTCAGCACTGGTACAGCCTCTGCGACAAGCTAGGGCAGGAAAGAGGGCTATAGAAATTGTGGGGCCTTTATCGGACCCTTTCTAATAAAAGGAAACAGAAATCTTCTCTGTTTTCCTATCTCACCCTCAAAGATTCACCAACAACGGTCGAGCATCCGCTCATCACGACTTTCTTCCCTCACGCCTCCCTCCATCGGCATCCGCCAGTAATCACCATCCCAGCTCCCTCCGCGGACCTTGACTCGCCGTTTACTCTTGCCGAACTTCAGGCTGCGCTCTTCAACGGCAAACAACGTTCGGCCCCGGGACATGACGGCATCACGTGGCAACACCTCCAAAATCTAGATGACTTCACCATTGCCACACTCTTGGACCTTGTTAATGACTACTGGGCCACGGGTGAAGTTCCAGAACAACTCAAACTTGCGCTCATTCATCCGATACCAAAACCGAACAAAGATTCCACTAATATATCTAATCTCCGACCGATCTCTTTAACCCCGGTGCTTTGTAAACTGACAGAACGGCTCATAAATAATCGCCCTCAGCATCATCTCGAGTATGTCTCACCATGGTTCCATCTGGTGCAGACGGGCTTTCGTCCAAATCTAAGTACCCATGACTGTCTTTGGCTGCTACGCCGAGTAAGACTCTGGCCGAGTCTACAATCCCACCCCCCGGGCGGGTAACCCTGACTACGTCCTTTCAATTGACATGCGCAAAGCATTCGATCGTGTTAGTCTGTCTGCTATACTTGAGGAGCAAGATCATGCTTTCCCTAGTCAGAGGGCTCAAAACTGGGTACGCAATTTTCTTGAGAACCGTCCTATTGTCTTTGCAGCACGTATCCAGGATGGAGCCCCAGGACCTACTACTTGGATAGGGGCGTGCTCCAGGGCTCTATCCTCGGCTCCGTGCTTTTCAACCTAGCCATGGGCCGCGTTGCTCGTACGCTCGAACGGGACTCTGCCGCTCGGTTTGCTATATACGCTGATGATCTCACGGTTTGGGTAGAAGCCGCCGACTTTTCCGACCCGATTCACATGTTGGACGAACTTCAAGGTGCCGCTAACAGCCTCAATGAAATCCTTCCGACACTAGAACTTGAGATTGCCCCGGAAAAGACGGAATTTCTCCTTGTTCATGGTCGCCATCAGGTCCCACCGGATATACGCAAGGTCATCTACCTCGGCGACACGCCAGTCTCTCCTAAAAATGGGAAAATTCGTATTTTAGGTGTCCCGTTGGCCAGCAACAATAGCGCCAAGTGTTGGATCAGCCAGCTTAAGCGCAACTGGAAACCCATGCTTCGTCTCATTTCGCGCATGTCGAACAAGCACGGCGGAGCATGCCAGTCAGCCCGCCTTACCCTTACTCGAGCAGTGACGATGATTCGACTTACGTATGTCGCTCCTGTCTATAAGTTCAACAAAGTACATATCAAACACCTTCACATTCTTTATCGAGCTGTTCTTCGCACCATTACCGTACTTCCGCGCTACGCCTGCACGGAAGCCCTGAATCAATCAGCCCCGGTAACCCCACTTGAACTACTTCTCGAGAAAACTCGACAACCCCGCGAAGACCGCCGTTCCTTGACCTAGCAGGGGGCGGCTCTTACAGCCTGGGACTCGCCAATGGCGCTCCGCCAGCCTTACCGCAGCCTCCCCCTCCTCCATGGGAACGCCCCTAAGGGGTTGACAATCGGCAACGCATAGGCGTCCCCAAGATCCCGATCCAGAGTTCGCCATCATGCTGTTTCTCGCACTATGGCGGCTAAACTCCGTGACGACAGACGCGAGCGTGTCTGCTAGCCGCATGGGATTCGCTTGGCGATGTCCAGGTTTGCCTAGTTTAGATGGCGCTCGCACTCGACAAGCATCCACTGCTTCGATAATGAACGCTGAGCTACATGCCATCCTCGCAGCTCTCGACCACTTGACCTACGAGACGTCTGCCTCATTACCACCCCGCATTCGGTTCCTGACTGACACTCCCAAATGGCGCTACCTGAGCTACGGAAACCGTTCTCCGATCACCCTCCGGTTCATCAGATTCAACATATCATTAGTCTGCTTGCTCGAAATGGTACCTCTGTACGTGTTGCGTGGATACCGGGACACATGGCTCAGGGTTCCGGCAACCAGGCTGCCCATGACGCAGCGCAGGAGAGTCTTCAAGTAACTCCTCCACTGGTTGACAGCCCTGCTCCCCCGCTCTCCCTCAACAGCTGGATCACGCTCGTCAGGCCAGGCACAACCGCCTTTCTGCTGCCACACCCGTAGGTTTTATGCATAACGCCCCATCCCTAACCCGTTCTTCCGAAGTTTTTATTAATAAATTTCGCGCAAACGCTGTATTGACTCCCCGCATCACACGCGAATGGCATCACCCGACGGGCGATCCTCCGCCCTACTGCCCATATTGCAGCACAGCTACAATAGCAAACCTGACCCACCTTATTTGGCACTGCTCTGGGTACCAATCCTTCCGCACCATCCTGTTGAATGTCCTACCCAATCCAAGCGAGATACCTCCCACGACACTCAGCGACCCCGATTTCCTTGTTACCTTTGGGCGCTTCGCTATGAGAGTGGCCTAAAAAAAGTAGTTTAGCCGGGGTCTACCACCCTGTATGTGCATTCAGGAACTGACTATTCCTCTCCAGGATATTCAAACGCACATCGCCTCGTGACCACCTCTCCCTTCCTCTTTTAAATGCAGAGCATTTCAGTAACTCACGATGTCACCCGCGTTGGCGTCCGTAGTCCGCGTCCGCATCGCTCCCCCTACACTATATAAAAAAATAATACTTGCCGGCGCCAGGTTTCGATCCTACGACTCTGCGGGCGGAACGCAAGGTGCACGGTACTCTACCAACTGAGCCACAAAGCCGACACAGAACGGAAGGTTGCGAACGTGCCTTATATCCTTGACTCATTCAACCGTCGGCCAGACGTGCGCCCTCTCCCCCGCGTCCTCCTCGCCTTCTCTCCGCTCGCAACGCCCTCTCTCGCTGCGTTCGGTTCGGGCGCACAACAGGTGGGAACGTGCGCAACACCCTCTCTCGCCGCGTTAGGTTCGCGCGCAAGAACAGGTGGGGCGCTCGCATCGCGCTCTCTCGCCGCGGTCGGTTCGCGCTTAAACCACATATGTCGTTCGCGCGCGCTGCGGTCGCTAACATCTGTGGCGTGATCATGAAGTCAGCATCACGCGTTCGCGTGGTGGCGATTTCGGCGCTATAACACTCTCTCGCGAGGGGCATTGGATTGGATTCGATTAGATTGGCTTGGATTGGCTTGGATTTGGATTGGATTGGATTAAAGTGGATTGTGGTGGATTGTGTTGCGTCATAGCCGCGCCACGTTGCGTCATAGCCGCTCCACGTTGCGTCATAGCCGCGGCAGGGGGTTCACGGCACGTTTCACCATCGACTTCATCGACAATGTCTACGCTGGAAGACAACAATTACAACAACAACAACCAATACGTAATCCATACGACTTGCAGGCGCCCCCCCCCCCCCCCCCCGCAGAAATGCTGTGCATTTGATCGTGCCCCTCGCGAGGGGGATGTTTTTGTTGTTTTTTATTTCCCCTCTCCCCTTCCGGCCCCTGGGCCCTCCTTGTGTTAATAAAAGACTCACTCACTCACTCCAATTTAGCCCTGCAGGAATAGTGCTCGCCGTGATTTTATCCAAAATCCATGTCATCCACAATCCATGAATGACAAATGGGTTATTGACAAGTGTTCGTAAAAAGCAGAACCGTAAAAAGCGTGTTCGTAAAAAGCAGAACCTTTACAAAAAACAAAAAAAAAACAGCCCTTTAATACTTCGCTCGCCCGCCGATACAGGAAATATTGCAACAATTTGGAAGTTTTATACCGAGAAGCAAAAAAGCGTTATTATGAAAATGAGTTGACTAAACATCGGGGAACCCTAAAAAACAATGGAACCTTTCGAATAACTTTTTAAACGAATCATCTGGAAACTCACCTATATCTTGAATAATATATAATGATATTTCTTTGCAACAGGCAACTTCTGTGGCAAATGCTTTCAGCGATTTTTTTTTCTAGCATCCCTACTTCACAATCGGTAATTCCAGAATGTTCTTTTTCTCGGGTCACTTCATTTTTTTCTTTTCCCCGTAACCCCTGACGAAGTGTGCTCAGTTCTCATGAATCTAAAAAATGAATGCTCGGGTCTAGACAATATTTCTGCGTATCACTTAAAGCGTGTTGCTCGTAATATTTCTGGGATACTTAGTGATATTATTAACCTAATGTTTCAGCGAGGTGTATTTCGTAAACTTAAAAAAAAAACCTAAAATAGTTCCGGTGTTCAAGAAGGGTGACAAAAGAACAATTTCCAATTATCGGCCCATTTTCTTTCTTCCCTCAGCAAAGTTATTGAAAAATTGTTCGTTGATCGTTTAAGTAATTACCTAAGCAAATTTAATATACTTCCTCCCTGTCAATTTGGCTTTCGTTCAGGCAGTTCGACAAGCCTAGCACTAGTTTTCTTAATAGATTACTTAAAAAAATCAATTGACTCTGGTAAATTTGTTGGATCTGTCTTCCTAGATTTCACTAAGGCCTTTGACACCATTATTTATGCAACCCTGTTTAACAAATTGGAGGCTTATGAGATAACTGGAGCTAAAGTGACCTTTCTCAAAAATTATCTGCACAATAGAGAATGCTCGGAGTACGTAGCAGGCGCTTCTTCTTAAACTAAGCTAATTAATCAAGGTGTGCCCCATAGATATATTTTGGGACCTTTATTATTTATTATTTACATTAGTGATCTTGTCGATGTAATTATATCAACTCACTGCGTGTTATACGCACATGAAATGACTATATCTGCCGCGGATGACTCTCTAACTGCTCTAATTACTTTACATTTGAATAACACACTTCTAGATATTACTAAATGGTGCTACAAGAACCAACTTATTATTAAGCCAGCCAAAACCGAGTTTATTATTTTTAGGTCTGCTCAAAGGTCATTGCCTTTTCATCAACCCTTAAACCTAGGTCCTCACTCTATACCCGCCTGTGATACTGTATTTTTTCTTGGTGTACATCTTGACTGCCATTTGAAGTTCAACCTCCACACTGATCACCTCAGAAAGAAAACTGCCTTCGGAATTCGGGCTATAATAAAAGCTCGTCAAGTTTTTCATATAAATGTACTTGTGTCTCTGTATTTCGCCTTCATTCATTCCCATATCATGTACGGTATTGCTGCTTAGGGAAACACGTATGACTGTCATCTATCACCCATTCAGAACATACAAAATCAAGCGATCCGCATTGTCACAAATAGCTCACCTTACTCTAGTGCAGGCCATCTACTCCAAGACAATAAAATCCTACCTGTTCGTAAGTTATTTTTAATACCATAGCCGTTCTTTTGTTTCAATTGCGAAATGCACAGCTACCGTTTGAGTTTATTGATTCATTTTCTTACGAAACAACAATGTGACCAGATTTGCAACGAACCTTAACTTTTTGCTACCCGCGTCGCGCACAAATTATGGAAAAATGACCTCTGCATTTGCTGCCATTTCTTTATGGAATGACATGCCTCTTTCTGTTAAATCGATGTGTACATTGCCATCATGCAAAAAGTTGCTTAAAAGTTTTCTGTTAAATTATTAGCTGCCTGTTTGTGGGCTTTTTGGAGGCTCTGCGTTTTTGGGTTTTTGGTTATACAATTTAGATAATTGTATTTTGATTGACAATGTCCGCCATTAAACTAGATGTGATTTTTTTTCTTTTTTTCGTTTTTTCTTCTTTTTTTTCTTCTTTCCTTCTTTGCGTTGCTATTCGTTGCCTGATGTGTCACTTAGCTTATAATGATTACTCACCCCACCATAGTGTATAATTGATTGCCATACACTCGTATTACATGTTGCTTGTTTACTTGATCTAATTTATTGATTGTTGTAATGCATCGAGGGTCCCGTTACAGTTTTTGACTTATACTATTACTGTACTACTTCTTTGGAATGAATAATAAACTGAAACTGAAAAACTGAAACTGAAGCACCTTAGGGGCTCAGGCTGTTGGCGTCTCATGACGCCATCGTCGTTGGTCGTCGTATTCTCATGTGGTCATGGTACCAAATCTCCGGGACACTCGTTTTCCAACGCCTCGCGCTAGAAGGTAACGCCTACTAAAAGAATACACCGGAACACTCGTTTATAGTCCGCGCTTGCTTGCTTGCTTGCTTGCTTCTATTTCGCTCCGTACTCGCTTTAACTTTAAAATTTTCAGTTCTTCGTTTCGAATTTCACTTCTCCGTCTTCGTAACTGGGATGTCGCGTACATCAGCGCGCGCCGTGTGGCATGAGGGCGACTTACAATCTTTGAATACACCTATACAATGCAAGCTTCGCCCCTCTCCAGGTTTCACGTGAGTGGAGATGGTCCGGTCTTTTTTTTTGTTTGTTTTACGCTTTACGCTGAAAACATTGGTCGATATTGATTTCTTATTACCTAGTAAACCTTCCCTAACTCCTCTTCTGCTCTTAACAAAGCTTGCATTTTCTAGTGTTGCTGATCGCACAAGCATATGCGGTTTCCAACTCCGGGAAACGAATTGTCGTCAAAGCGAATGGCCAAAGCATCGTAAGCCGAAATACGGATTGTATAAACTTCATCGAGCTTACTATGTTTCTTTACAACCTAGGAACTAACAGAACAGAGCCGCCTTCATTGCGGCACGATGGTTGTCGGGGCGCAGTTTTCGCTTATCGATCGACGACCGTTCGGCCGATCGCCATTGTATTCATCTTCGGTCAGCCAGCCACTCAAACCACACGGACTTTTGATCGGCCGACGTATTCGTGTCGCCGTCGGCGCCGTGCGACAAGGCGGTCTGCCAACTCAGACTGCCGTCATCACAGTCTGCCGTCGTGTCATAGCCGTGTCGGCCTAGCCAACGCGCGTTAACCAGAAGCGTGGTAATGGAGTAAGAAAGATAAACCTGGACGAACACGATAGCGTTGAGCGTGGCGCAATTTTTTCGTTGGTAAAAACTTTATTGATCGCCTGCAGAGATTTCGCTGACCGGGCCTAAGTCACCCGCTTGGGGTCGTCGCCGCTGGTCCTCTCCGCCCGTCTGGGAGCGTCGAAGTCCTGCCGTTTCACAGCCTCACAGGCCTGCTGGACGGCCCAGAGTTGGTCGTCGAGGCTGGGGCTGCACAAGGCAGCGGACAGCCGCGGCGGGAGGGTTTCCGAGTTAGCACCGTGCGGATCTTTGGCACAATCCCAGAGCATGTGGGTTAAGGTGGCTACCTCTTTGCGGCAGACTTTACTTGTGTTGGTCGTGTAGATTTCCGGATACATTCTGTGATAGTGTGCCGGGCTAGGGTACGTGCGCGTCTGCAGTTGCCTGAGTGCGACCGTGTGTGACCCGTCCAGCTTGTCGCTGGGCGGAGGGAAGGTCCGTCGGGCCAAGCGGAAGGCCTTGGTGATTTCGTTGTAGGTCGTCGTTCGATCTTTGGTGCTGAACCACGGGCGGTCGTCGCCGGCGCGGTTTGTTAGCTCGCGCGCTATGGTGTGTGCCGTCTCGTTGCCATTACGATGGTTCTCGGAGACTTCCCCCATGTGTGCGGGCCGCAAAAAGTGCTAATTAACCAAAGGCGCCGTTGCGAGCAGTCAACGCTGAGCAGACGACGCTTCTCTTCGCCGGAAGTGCGAGAAAAAGCCGTCCAATCGCAACATTTCTGTTTCGTGACGCACGTGGGAGAGTCGACGACGCACACGGAGGAAGATGGCTGAGCCGAAAAACATGCAGGAAAGGGTGGAAACGCGGCCACAAACTTTGCAACGGAAGTGTGAGCTTTCCGTTGCACGTAAAAATGTTACACTTGGCACAGATGACGTTTACCACCCAGCCTAACGATTGCGCTAGTTCAAATTAGCGGGCTCAAAACGCCTTTCCGGGCCCCTTTAAGCGGCAAGTACGAAACTCCATGTGAGGTGCAGCAGCCGGGTCTTTGACGAAGGAAGAGGGGCTGCAAGCTCTGCGGTTTCTTCAACCATGCACTGCCAGTGGAAGCTGCGGCTTTTTTTTTTTTTTGCATCGGAAACAATACCCGCGCTGTCCCTTCGTTCGTTCGTTCGCCGCGCGACATGCCTAAAGTACTCTGCACTTGTAGAGCACCCACATTATGGCTGCTCCTTTGTGCAAGCGCCATCATTAACGGCAGTATCCAACGGACTTCGGGGACGCGGTGGTGCTTAATTTAGTATGAATGACAAAAAAAACGGCGATTTCAAGAGACCAGCTTTCTACTATTGTTCACATTTTAAATCGAAAGCATTGGTTAACTCGTTAGTTCGTTAATCCTGCGTCCCTGCCGCACAAATGACACGCAAAATGGCCGATGGCTGAAATATGGAAAAACAGGTGAACGATGGCTTGAATCGACACCAAATTTCTCAGGGAACCTCCTGTAAACAAGGTCACGTAATAGAGTAGTTGAAAAGAGAATAGAATATAAATCTGAGTCTGGGCAGATTCGAAGCAGGGACCAGCAGAATGCGACACTGGCCTGAATTTAGCTCACTATAAGGTGGACCTAGTGAAGGTGCCTTGGCTTTCAACCTAGAAGTGTGTTATGCTTGTGCTACACAACTTTCACCAGACAGTTGAACGCTCACTTGCAAGTCCGCCCTATGTATTTCAAATGGGGCACTCGATAGACAGTTGGTTCGAAGGCCTTCGGAAGGCCTTTGAAATGGTCGGTTAGCGGAGGTACTAGAGACGTGTACTGAGGCCGACACGATTTAGTTGAGCATGCCAATGAGATAAGCACACATTAAGCGAGTAGCAAAGTACGTTCCCGCTAAGTGCCCTTGCTTGGCGGAGCGAACGCGGGTATGTGTCAAGCCATAGTAACGGAAGGCGAGAGAAAGAGAGAGACGTAAAGGAGGCATGATGATGGTATTAATGACTCAGGTTTAATACTTCTAAACCAGCTTATTACGAGCAAAAGTAAAGAGTACGCAAACAGTGTTTCGCAAAAGTTTGCCTTTTCTTGAAATTTCGCAGCCTGTCGTCTAGCTGTACCTACTGGATGATGGGATTCAGCCGGTCGCTTGAACTTCTGCGCATGCGCAGACAGCCCAGCCGGCGCCCCATCGATGGCACGACTGAGGGACAAAGCGCCGACGAAGCAGCCGTTAAACCCTACCTTGACGGCTAACAGCGCTGCACTCCTGCAGTTAAACCCTCGCCTAGTCACGTGGTTCACTTGCGCTGAAGTCTAAGCACAGACGGCCCAGCGGCGCTGAGCGATCAAACGCAAGAGAAGCAGCTGTTTTACCCTCGCCTAGTCACGTGGTACAGCAGCGGCCAGGTTCCGTTCACCTTTTAAGCGCCTTCAACGTCGTCTGGCGCTCGAGGGCACTGCCAATTCTTTGGTTCCTTGCCCTTGTTGACCCGCTCCTGAAACGTGAAAAGCCACCTACCGCAGCCAGCTCATAAATACCTGTGTCATTAACTTCGGCTGCGGGGAAGCTGTTTGAGATGATCATTCTATCTCGCTTAGAGTGGATTGTCCGGGGCCCTTGGAGCTATTGCCGAGCAACAGACCGGATTTCGTCAACTCCACCGCACTGCCGGCGGCATAGCTGGCGTTGTATATGCACTGGACGAAGCCCAACACATTTCTTGTTTTGGTGGATATTGAGTCTGTCTTTGACTGCCTGCCACACCCCACCATTGAGGCTGCGCTGGACTGCATTCATATCATTGGAAGAACGCGGAACTCCGGGCTTTCCTGTCGGGTCCCCAGCTCAAAGTTCGGGTGGGGAACATCCTCAGCAGTCCAGGAAGCGTCAGTGCCGGAGTGCCCCAAGGTGCAGTGCTTAGTCCGCTGCTCTTCAACCTCGCGCTGTCGGGCCTGCCTGACAGAATACCAACATACCTAGAACACGGTGTCTTCATCTCCGTTTATGTTGACGATGTTGCACTGTGGGCCCGGGGACTAGAGCGTCAGAGCAGCCGAATCAGGAAGTCTCTGCAAAGAGCACGGGACGTGGTTTGGGAATATATTACGGCAATCGGACAGCGGCTTTCGACTACCAAGTCTGGAGCAATGATATGCCACCCTCCCCAGAGTACCGCATTGAGCAGCTCCGGTGAAAGACCCAGGTCAAATATCTTGGACTTACAATTGACCATCGCCTGACTGAGCCCAGCAATCAAACAGCTATATTCGGCCAGTCCAGTCGTGTTCTCAAAGCCATCCCTCAACTCTTGGCCAAGAGACGTGGGTGCTCCTTCGAATTTACGGTGCCATGATGCGCTCCGCAGTCTTGTATACGCTATGCCCCTTATCACTACCAAGTCAACACGGTGGAGGAAACTGGAGACCGAGCACGGAAATGCACTTCGGGCCACTCTCTGCTTGCCGGACTCGTCGCAATGCGCGAGCGCTCTTGCTGAAGCCGGTATCGGGCTTTTCGCACCCCGCGCCCTAAAGCGAGCCCTCAATCGCTCCCAGCGGCTTCATAGGGCTCCGGGAGGAGGCGCCCTCCTCGCACGGCTACGATAACGACCTCACTTTTGAATGGGAATGATTGATTGTACCTTCGAAATGGTGATCGGCCAGCCGCAGTCGAATCAGATCATGCCTCCGCCACCCCACCTGACGAATGAGACCACCATAGGTGCCACCCTGCCGCACGTGGCTTCAAACAAACATGAAGGAAGCTCACTAACCCGTAAGAATTGAAGGTAGCGAAGCTGTACGCAAGCTTCAGGACCGTCACGACGGTTTAAGTCCATGATTGCAGTCGATTTGCTTCCTCTTCGCTGCCGCAACAACCTTTACTACGTCATTGTTGCTATAAGTGTGAGATACTTTCATTTTTTTAGAAGTTATAATCATTAGATATCACCTTGGAGGGGCGTACGCTATGACCTGCCTTCCTCGTTTCGAGCAAGTGTTGCCACGAAAATGGCGAACGCTGGAGATTTTTTTTTATTTTGTTGTTGCCCAAGCGGGTATGTTTGGCTTGGGAACCTGCGCCGATGACGCTCGGCGGTCGCCGCGAGGAAAGCACACACGAGCTCTAGGCATTTTCCTGCTTTTGTTAACTTCCGGGCGGTCACCGCAATCTTGGCCAATCTTCCTAAGTGGGTACGCTTGGCTTGGCAAACGTGCGCAGGGGACGCTGGGCGGTCGTCGCGAGGCACGCACACACGAGCGCTAGGCATTTTACTGGTTCTGTCAACTGCCGGGCGGTCGCGCGAGGCCCGCGCTCACGTGTGCGCGCTCGGCAATTTCTTGGCATTTTAACTGCGGACACGAAAAATTACGACTTGCTAAGGAGCTTCGCTCGCAAAAGATCCCTGTGTGAGTGAAGCATGAAGCAACGGCCTGCTTGGAGAGCCTTGACGAACACGTGCTGATATTCACCGATGGGTCCGTGCTTCCAGACAAGGGGGTGGCGGCTGCAGCATCCGTCGCGCCTGCCTTCGCTTCAGCCAGGCAATGCCGCCTGCCGGTGGCCACCAGCCCCACAACGGCAGAAATAGCGGGCCTTCACTTGGCTGCAGACATCACCAAGGAGTGCGAGCAGAACCTCATCAACCGGAAAGTAGCCATCCTCACAGATTGGAAGGCTGCCCTCCTGAGGCCCGACCAGGCCCACCTCAGCTGTCTCGCTGCACAAAGTCTCGCCAGAAAGCTGCACAGCCTCAGGTCCAAAGGCCTTAGCATCCATCTGCAGTGGGTATACCTGCTCACATAGGCATCAAGGGAAATGAGGAGGTTGATCGCCTAGCAAGAGAGAGAGAGAGAGAACGCCTTTAATGAAAGCTGAAGAGGTCAGCCCTACTAACGGTGGGATTTGCTACTCCAGATGGGGTGAATACAGTGAGGTGACAGCGAAAAATAGACAGAAAAAGAAAAGGAAAGTAAGAAAGGGGAGTAAGAGGGGAAATGCACACATATACAAATTGTACAAGCTCAGAGAGTTCACAGAACCTCTTCTAGCCATGTTTCCGCAAGAAAAGTAAGCAGTGTTTTTGTACCGAGCACTGCCTCCTCGCGATTTTGCCAGGGTCCAAGGAAGTGTGAAAGTTCTAGAGTACCTCCGCGTCGTAGTCGCACAAGTGCCTTCGACGCTGTTGCCCGCTGACTGGCATATCGCGAGCAGTGGCTTAAAATGTGCCTGACGTTGTCGGTAGTAGAACACACTGTACACAATGGCGACTCTACCCAGCCCAGCTCAAACAAGAAGCTTCGGGTGTATGCAACATTAAGTCGCAGCCGGTGTAACACGCCTTCAGTGCGCTTTGGCAGACCCCGTGGATAGGGGAAATCGCACTGAGGGTCTATAGCATGAAGAGGCGCATAGCTGCTCAGAGGATCCTGCCAAGCCGGCAGCTGGAGTTGCCATCCTAGGTCGATTGCAGCTGCATTGCTATCCTCGTTGGAAAACTGGATTCCAACGGTGAAGTTGAGGTCGTGGGCTTCTCTGGCGACCGCATCGGAGATCTTGTTGCCCGTTGTACCAGAATGACCTGGTATCCACTGAAGGAAAATTTCATGTCCTTCGCGCACCGCACTAGAAAATATTTCGTTCATATCGCAGACAAGTTGATTGCGACAATCAGGCGCCTTATTTAATAGTTGCAAGGCTGGACGGGAATCGGAAAGAATTACCCACCGCCGAGCGGGTCTTCCGCTTATGTAAAGAAGTGCTGCTCTGACAGCTGCTAGCTCAGTTGCCGTGGAGGATGTTCTGTGGCTGAGCTTTTCCTTAATGGACCGTCCCGCTGACGGAATCCAGACGCCGATTGCCGAAGACGCCGAAGTCACGGATCCATCCGTGTACACTTGGATGTGGTCTGGATAACGGGTTTGGATATACTCCAAGACAAAATATGTCAAGGCAGATGCTGGCATAGACGACTTTTTGCCTATTCCAGGTACAGTGGTGCACACAGCCTATGCCGCGTACAACCACGGTGGAGTAGCAGGCAGCTTGGGTCGGAGGTAATTAGATGGCAGGACGTGCACCACGCGAGATGCAGAAGCGGCAGCCAGTGGATGAGCAAAGCATCGAGAAACATGCCGAAAGCCAGTACGGAGCAATTCTTGTGAACGGAGAGTGGTCGCAGAAAAGCACCTTGCCTCACATAAGGTTCCTATCGTGGAGGTGCATTTTGGAAGGCTCAGGCATGTTCGCAGTGCTCGAGCTTGCAAGCCTTCCAGAACCTTCAAGTTCGTCCTGGACACAGCATGTAAAGCTGGAAGGCTATATCGCAAGAGGCCTACGAAAAGCGCTTTGTAGAGCCGCAAGAGTGCTGACACTGAGCAGCCCCAGGTGCTTCTTGTCATCATCCGCAAAACGTGAACGAACGAAAGGAGTCGCTCCTTTAGCCGCCTGATATGGGGAGCCCAGAACAACGAACGGTCAATTGTAATGCCTAGAAATTTGTGATTGCAAACATAGGGTATCTGCACGCCATTTATCTCCAGTGGGTATCGAGATACATCGCGCTTGGTGAATGCCATGGCAGCGCACTTCTCAGGAGACAGAAGCAGCCCGCAGCTTCTGAGGTATTTTTCAATGGGGAACAGAGCCTTCTGCACTTTTGCTCGTATGTGTCTGCGGTTCCTGCCCGAAGCCCAGATGCAGATGTCGTCAGCATACACCGAGATGTGAATTCCTTGAGGTAGTACCTTTGTGATGCGGATGAGGCATATACTGAACAGTGTCGGGCTCAGAACACCACCTTGTGGGACACCCTGCGTGATGGTATGTCGTGTCGTGTCACCGTCTTTGGTTGTCATGTAGACATACCGATCCTTTAGGTAATCACCGATCCAGGCTTGCATTCGGCCTCGAAGTCCTACAAACGCCACCTCCCTTCGAATTGCTTCGTGGGAAACACTGTCAAATGCTGCCTTTATGTCTAGGAAGACAGCAATGGTGAACCTTTTCGCAGCCTTTTGTGCACGAACATCTGTTACCAAGGCGATCACATTGTCAATGCTGCTCCTTCCTTGCCTGAATCCTGACATCTCTGGCGGGTAGACATTCCTGTTTTCGAGGTCCCAGACAAGCCGCTGTAGTACCATTTTTTCCATTACCTTACCAATGCAGCTTAATAGAGCAATTGGTCGGTAAGAGTTTATGTCTGTGGGGCATTTTCCCGGCTTGAGAACCGGTACCAGTCGGGCAATTTTGCAGCTTGCCTCAACACAGCCACTCTGCCACGATGCGTTGTATATACTCAGCAACTGCAGAAGAGCCTTGTTGCGAGATGTCGCAGAGCCGAATAGCTAACTCCATCAGGCCCAGGCGAGGTGGACAAATTAACAGATTTTAACGCTGCAGATAGCTCATTGATGGTAAAGGGCTCATCCATCATCACTAGGAAGCCACTCGGTCAGCTGCGCGAGAATCACAGAAGGGCTCTGGGGAGCACTGACTTTTATGCAAAATTCTTCTGCGACGTCTACTTCACTGACCCCACGCTTGAGGGTTACTGAAGAAAATGGGTGAATCTGACTGGGTGGGGCTCTCAGGCTGCGGAATACCTGCCATATGCGTGTCAGTGGCTTGCGTGGATCTAATTTAGAACAAAACTGGGCCCAGCGGTTTTTGGCAAGCGTGGCCATGTGCTTCTGAACGCGCTTCTGCGCACGCCTGGAAGCTCGGATGTCGTCTGGCAGTAGAGTTTTTCTGGCCCGGCGCTCGGCTCTCCGGCGAATAGCGCGTAGATGTTCATAGTCCCCATCAAATGTAGACCATGGCTTGGGAAGTAGACTTTGCCGTGTTGGTTCTGATTTGGCCCGACCAACGGCAGCTGCGAGCTCCTCGCTTGTTGTGATGGCTCCAGCATTATCTTCTAATAGGTTTTGGCAGGTGTCCCAGTTTACACAGTATGCCTTCCGCTTAGACGGTCCTCCACAAATTCCTTCAATTATTGTGTATGTGGGCACGTGGTCGCTACCAAAGCTTTCAATATCGGAATGCCAGGACACGGACGGAAGCAGGGAAGCAGAGGCCATAGTGACATCCAACACACTTGAAGTTTTGCCGCGGAAAAATGTTGGGCATTCAGTGTTTAACACGTCCAGGCCCGCTTCGTTGGCAACACGGAGCAAACTGCTTCCCCTTGATGTAGTCTTTGTGCTGCCCCAAGCTGGTGGTGTGCATTGAAATCACCTGTGAGCAAGTGCGGGGAGGCGTAGTGGACAAAATGTCTTCCAGGAGCTTCGTGTTGAATTTTGCCCTTGGTGGGACGTACCCGGTTATTATGGTGAAGGTTGCACGGCCATGCTTTACTGTTGCTGCAATGTATTCGTTGGATGCGTCTTGTGGGACAGTGTGAAGCGTAAAGGTCAAGTCCTGACGAATTCCGAGTAGCACTCTGCTCTGGTCGAAGGTCGTCGAAGACTGATGCAGTGTGTACCCCGACAGACGAATATCCGATCGCAGGCGGGATTCTGAGATGGCAATGACCGGGAATTTATGCCTGTTAACTAGCTGACGCAGGTCGGACAAGCGGCAGCGCAGACCACAGGCATTCCACTGAAACACAGTTGCCCGATTTCGAAGACTTTGCATGGGCACTGATTCGTTACTCCCTAGATGGTTTACAGCCATTCCCGTAAGAACGGAGTAATGGTGTTTAGGAGGGTTAAAATGGCTTGAGCCACAGGAGACGAAAAAGGCGCTAGGATTGAACGCACAGCTTCAATGAGCGTAAGAAGGGAGGAGCTTGAGTTTGCCGACGGCTCTCTGTTGGAACGACGCATGCGCAATTGGTTGGAGCGTTTACAGGCAGGCTGCTGTGGGCCTGCGGACCGAGCAGAACTTTGAGGAACTTGGTCTGACGACTGGGGTTGTAGCGGCGGAAAGTCAGTAACGTCAAAGTCCATATCCTCAGACACTGGCTGACTTGGCTCCTTTGTGTGAATCTTGCTCGCATTTCGCTTCCCAGAGCGTTTTTTAGATAAGACAGCCGATTTCGCAGCCTTGTAGTCAACCTTGTTCTCGCTCTTGTACCGATATATGCCTTTCACTTGCAGGAACGTTGGGCAGTAAGGGAAATCGGCTTGGTGTGTTTTGCCACAGTTTGCACATAGCTTTTCAGCATACTTACATGCCGCAAGCTCATGATCTCCCCCACAGCGCGCACAACGCAGCTTGCGGGTACATGTCGCTGCGATGTGGCCAAAACGCTGACAGCGGGTGTACTGTGTCGGTTTTTCCGAATAGTCGTACACTTGGTATCGAGTGTATCCCAATATTACGTAGTCTGGTCTCGTGTCAGTAGCAAATACAATTTGTACTACCCCAGAGGTTCCCAAACGCCGCGCTGATCGCACTGGTGTTCGCTGCCGCAAGTTGTGATGAAGTTCAGAATCAGAGATGTCCTGTGGCACTCCTCTGATGACTCCACGAGCACAGTTCTCTGGGCGGGGCTCGTAGGTGCGGACAAATACGTCTCCGATGGAAGTTATCTTCAGGAGGTGTTCCGTAGCAGCAGTGTTTCTTGTATCGATGGCAAGTAGGTTTAGCCTATAATTTGGCCGTAGCTGCAAGACCCCATCTGGCATCTTTGCTTCTAAGCTTTCCTTTAGTGCCAAAGGGTTGAAGCGCGTGATTATTTTAGTGGAGTCCACGGGCTTCAGAATCACAGTAAGCCCATGCTTTGGGGGAGTCGCATTCACAGTGTTGTCGGGAGTAGCAAGAGACATTTTTGAGGCTCGACGCCGCCGTTTGGATGGAACAACAAGTTGAAATTTGTCGTCTTCGGATGAAGGCGGTGTGGCATTGTTGGCATACTCGTAAATCACAGTGTTGAGGGACTCAGAGGAGATAGAAGAGATCGAGCTGCCATCATTGTCCATGACACCCTGGGTGTTGTTAGCGCACGTGGCCGCACTCACATCTTGCGGTTGTTGGTTGCTGCGCCGGCAATCCCGGAGGCCGAGGAGCTGGCGGTAGGCCTAGCGCCCCAGGAGCGGACCCAGCTTGCATGTCGGCGGTTGCTGCGGGCGGGCGAGGGAGGCTGGGCGGCTCCGCGGTGCCCGCGGGCAGCATCGTGATCGTCGGTGCACACCAGTATAATCACGCTTAACTGCCTAGAACCTTCAGTTCACAAAATGAACTCCGGAGAGCACAGAATGGCAAGAGAAGCGGATCATCCATCCACTTCGATGAGTGAGGCAATCAGGCGCCTGGACATCACGCGGTACCTTATCCGAAGGGACCCTGACCCAGAGTTGCATCCGGCAAGCCACTGACCCGAGCTGACAGCTCCCTCGTCTGCGAGTCCGCTGTCACCGCTGCGTAGAATGAAGTCATAGGCTTGGCATCGTTCGTTCACCCGCCTGCCCACATTGTCCTGCAATGGAGACACTCGCGCATGCACCGTGCGAGTGTCCGTAACGTTCGCAGACTCGATCAGCGCTTACAGCGTCGTACGCGAAATCCTCCTCCTAGACTCACAGTCTTGATTGAGGTGCCCTCAACCTGAGACGCAGTTATTGGTGGAGCCAACTTCTGCTTTCTCTTTGAATAAAGCATTTCTCTCTCTCTCTCTCTCTCTCTCTCTCTCTCTCTCTCTCTCTCTCTCTCTCTCTCTCTCTCTCTCTCTCTCTCTCTCTCCAACGAAGCGAAGCGATAAGAAAGGCACAGCTTGCCCGCCATCGGCTAACGCTCACTTGCGACGGGCTGAATGACCTTGAAAGATGTATAGATGTAGCGTGGTAGAGCGTTTCCTCTAATAATGAACGGACGCGTTCGCCAATTGCACATTAATGCTTTTATGAGGACGACTGTTCGTTTTTAATTGCGCAAGGCCGATGGAGGGAAAAGCGCGCCAAAAAAGTACTAACGCTTTCGGAGGCAGTTCATCATAAAGCGTGTTTAGCTGTACTCGCAATTTTTTATGTGGTGTGGATACTCGTGTCGCAGTACTTTCTTCGACTTTCTAATGGGACAAAAAGTGCAAATGTGTTATCGATTACTTTTATTTTCATATTTTCCCCTTTCCCACTCTCCCCCATCCCCTCAGGGTCTTATGACCTCCTCCAATAAACAGCCAATCGATCAATCAATTTTCAGCAGTCCGTGAGTCTTTGCCACGTAGAGTGGTTCGTTCTCATTTTGTTAATGCCGCCGCTTCGGAAGCATGCCTGCGAGACGCTTGCAAAACTACTGACGCATAGCTCAGTTCGCGATGAAATATGGGACACTGCTCCTCCTATTGCATAGCTATCTTTCTAAAAGAGTGGCGCAACCTGTTCACGCGCGAACAGTTGATGCCGTGCAGCATAAAAAAATGCGACGACGTGACGTAGTACGCGCCTGCAAACGCACAGCCACGCATGCGTCGTCGCAGTCGATGATAAAATGGTCCCGAAGACTTGGGACACGAAATACCATCGGCTCAGGTCAATCGAGCGTAAGTGTGCAGTCGTAGGCGGAGAGTGCGGTACATACCGACTCTTTCGAAATCAGAGAAGGAGTGCACGGCGTCCTCAGCGGACCGGTGAAGATCGATGATCGCGCCGGTCTTGCCGCAGCGCGCTACATCACACGCTGGCTAATTCGGGCTTATCGTTGTCCCGCACCGCAGAGAAACGAAACGACGGCCAGGTTAACCCCGGGGACGATCGCCGCGGGAAACAAAAGTAGTAACTAGCGCGGGTGGAAACAAAAGACGACGTCGGGAGTTCATTGCGTGGCTGCTGCCTGTCCACGGACGTGACGATGCTCCGAGACCTCGATGCAGGCGACCGCCCGTGAAAGACACGCCTCTAGGATGTGGAGGGCATGACTTCCCTGCAGTCCCAGGGTCCCACAGACTTGCCGATTCCACCGTACTTCAGAGACGCTTGCCTTTTAAAGTCACAGTCAGTAGAAAGAACGGAAGGCCTGCAATCAGCCAAATACAACGGCACCGCCGTGGTGAGGAGGCATTCTATTCAAGGC
Source organism: Haemaphysalis longicornis (assembly GCF_048455015.1). Lineage (NCBI taxonomy): Eukaryota > Metazoa > Arthropoda > Arachnida > Ixodida > Ixodidae > Haemaphysalis > Haemaphysalis longicornis. The sequence continues at coordinate 153,804,954 of NW_027526422.1, forward strand.
GGTGTTGCGCGCAGAAACAAGAAAAACGCGCGCGCGAACAGGCACAAACAGTGAGGCTGGACTGCTTCCAATCCCAGATGGGCCGGAGGCTAAGCTGACCAAACGTGCTCGAAATCTGGAGACGTGATCCACGCAGTGCGCTTGGATGACACCGCGGTACAAAAGGGGATATATCTGGATGGCGAAAAGGGGAGGTGGCTCTGGGAAGGGAGCGAAACGTTGGGGCCCAGTCCCCTTCAATAAACGTCCCCAGCTTTGCGCAAGGCTTGGCCGGATTGGACTCAGCGCGGGAGCCCGGGAGCGGAGGAAAAGGAGAAAAAGCAAATATACGCGGGGAGCGATCAACGATGCAGCGCTACGAGAATCGAACTTTTGCGCCGTGCGTGGGTGGATATGAGCGCGGCGGGCATTACGAAAGCTTCGCCGACAGCGCGCAGGAGGCCGGCAAGCGAGAAGGAAAAGAGAGGGAAGTACGGGAGAAGGGGGGATTGGGAAGGATCGACAGATAACGGAACAAGGGGCCGCAGGGAATTGGAGGTTAACAAACTTCGCTAAACTCCTCACGTCCGCGCAGGGAAGTTGCGCCAAGACGTTCGTAAGGCGGCGGGCCGTCGACGGCGATACGATGGCCTCCGGAACCAATACGGATTGCGCCCGAACAAAGAAGGGCGTAGTTTAAAATGAAATCTGTTCTTGTCCGCGGGGCAGACTTTTCAGGCGTGGAATGCCACTTCGTTTTCTGCTTCGAAAGTAGCTTCGTCGTCCGGCTCCCTTCCTTCCTTTCTTGGGCGCCTGTTTTTGTTTTGGCTGGAAGTGCTTTCAAGGGCGATTCTGCTGTAGAGTATGGGTTCTCCCCCCGGCAAGCTTTCCGGTCTGGCTCGACGGGACGCAGCTGGAGGGATCGCGAAAGGGGTGTTGCATCGCACACTCGGTCGTGAGTGCTTCGAATGACATATAACAGGATCTTTGTCATCGCCAATTTGCTGCCGGTGTCTTATACGCCATCTTCTTCCGTGCTACGCCGTACGCAGTGCCGTTTGGTAGTTGTGTTGGTCGATTTGTTGGCTTGCGCGTTTCCTTCGTGGCGTGTGCGCGCGAACTGGTACTCCAGGAAAATTTTTGGGTGGGCACGTTGTACGCTTCAGACGTGTTGGTTTGTGGAGTCAAAGTAAAAAAAATCTATATCGAAATGGCCGCGTTTTTCACTCGCTAAAGCTGAAGTTTATTGAGTACCATGATCCACTGCGGTTAAAGGTACGATAACACTGGTGGGGAATTTGACACATCACCCAATAAATCAATCGATTAAATTTTATTCGTTGCTTTATTGCTTTATTTATTGCTAAAAGCCTCCTAGTGAAACACTGCCGGGGAGATGGAGCCGTAACAATTGAGGGTATAAAAGTGTTTCGCTTTTTGTACGCCTTATCTTTCTTGTATTGTACATTGTATTGTGTACCTTATACTAGCAATCTCAGCCTACCGAAATGAATGTACAGGTGCCGTCACAAGTAACTGGAACAGGGTCTCCTAAATTTATAGGTATTTCTTCTCCTGGAAACTGCCTGTCTGCACTGGTCTGCGTTTAAAGGAGTCCTTGCTAATATTCCTCCCTGGAGTCCTCCTTATTTTCGCGCCCTAAACATGCTTTATATTTTTTTGGGGCGATAGGGTTCTTCCTATCAACAACACACAGTAGGCGTTTATTTATTTATTTATTTATTTATTTATTTATTTATTTATTTATTTATTTATTTATTTATTTATTTATTTATTTATTTATTTATTTATATTCACATACATCCAGAGCCCAAGGGCATTACACAGAGGAGTGGATGAGCACTAAATTATTTAGGAGAGATACAGCCAGCAGTAATACAAAAACAGATCGCTCTTTGCGCAAGGAGGCCAGACACGGTGATAGTTACGTCAGACAATACGGGGCAGCAAACAGATCCTTACTCAAAGAAGCATCCGTCTCACAAGTTGCTGCAATCAATAACACAACAGATTTCTACCCCAACGCACTCGACACTGCAAAAGCTTAGGCAAGCTAAAGCCCCTCCATACTGCTCTCGTACGCCGCACAAGCGGCCGCGGCCGTGATGGAAGGGCTCTAGGGCAAGCAACAATACAATTATAGACCACCCTTTACTTGAAAAAGCTAAATAAACGCTGTCCATGTCAGGGTAAGTAATAGCATATTAAAGCCCGCCGTGCTGGCTCAGTTGCTAAGGCGTTGGGCTGCTAGCACGAGGTCGCGGGCTCGATTCCCGGTCGCGGCGGCCGCTTTTCTGATGGAGGCGAAAAGCAAAAAACGCCCGTGTGGGCGAGATTTCGGCGCACGTTGAAGATCCCCAGGTGGTCAAAATTAATCCGGAGCCCTCCACTACGGCGCGCCTCATCGCCGGCGTTGCGTCGGCACGTTAAACCCTACAATCAATCAATCAATCAATCAATCAATCAATCAATCAATCAATCAATCAATCAATCAATCAATCAATCAATCAATCAATTAATCAATTAATCAATCAATCAATCAATTAATAACATATTAACAAACATCGCTTCATTTAAACAGTCTACTGCACGTCAAAAAATTACGCCTACCTCTCCTCGCGGGAACCCTGGGGTGATGCGACGCTGAGGGGGTTCAAGCGCAAGCGGAGAGCAACCGTCGACCGCAAGGCCAGCGCGCGCAGCGCGCCCGAAGGAGAGGAGACCGCGCAGAGAGAGAGTGCCGCGGCTATGACGGAACACAATCCAACCCAATCCACTTTAATCCAATCCAATCCAAATCCAATCCAATCCAAGTCAAGCCAAGCCACGCCAATCCAATCCAATCGAATTCAATCCAATGCCCCTCGCGAGAGAGTGTTCGCTATCGGAGAGGAGGGGGGTAAGTGGCTGCGGACATAAACGGACGCACGCGGACAACAACGGACGCACGCAGGAAGGACAGGGCCGCCGACAAGAGATGCTCTGAGCGTCGCATCTAAAAGCCACAACGTCCAAGATTTCATCAACTGCACGGGGCTCTTGACTCCAGGTACACAGGTGCTCGGTAACTATACAAGCCGTTATTAAGGTTGTAAGGTTGTAGTTTAAAATATCTTAAAACGGCAGGAAATTAAGTTGTCTCTAAAGGGGGTAACATGGGCATTGTGTAGGTCTTGGGAAATGATGCAAACAACTTGATTGCACATGTGTCGGAATGAGCGAGGTATGAAGCATGCGTCTCCAAGATATGATATGCAGTAATGAATGTGGCTATAAAACGAAGTGTACCCGACTGTAATTAATTGATATACGGAAGTATAATCCGACCTTTAAATGCATTCTGACGTCGTAAGCAGCTGTTTTTTTTTATAAGGAGTGCGTGTGAATATCGAATTTGAAGGGACTGTCCAATCAAACACTTAGGAATGCGTATTGGCTGTAGACAAAAATGGCACGATGTTTAATATACACTGGTAGAACCATACTTCCTTCGATAAACTATGTGCTACATATCGTAACTTAGGTGTTAAAGAGATAAACCGTTCAGTTATCCTCATAAAAACACGCCACAATATCGTTCAGGGCAAAATTCGATTGTATGGTAACTAGGTTGATCGTCTTGTTTGGCAATTCGGAAGGTCTTAATTTAGACTCAAAATAAACGAGGTCCTAGAATTGAGCCTTGTGAGACTCTGAGGATAATAGCTTTTGCTTTAAGCAGCGCACCAGACAGGCTGTTTCATTGCGATCCCTAAATATATCTGGATTAACTGTAATCCTGGTCCTATTAGCCCTAGTGATGCAAGTTCGGTAAATAAGATGTTATGGTTGATAAACTGAAATATCAAAAGAATATCCACGACCGACCGCGAACTGTTTTCGGGTGAGTAAATTAAACTTAAGATATTTCAAAAGGCAGTGCTCAATTATTTTTTCCATCACATTTATAAAAAATGGCACGATGAAAATATGTCGGTAGTTAGCTATCCCCTCCGGTGAACTTACTGAAAACCCGGTAATGTTTTTCTACTCTTCTGGCTCCCGACAAAAACACCTTGGTTTTTTTACATTACGTTCAGAACAAATAAAAATACAGCGATATAATTTCAACGGTCTCTTTGATGCAACTGGAGTACTTGCTATAGTCACGGGGACTGGTAGATTTTAAGAGCAACGACTGTAGACCGCACTTCATTAAGGGTTTTCAAAAGGTGACAAACATACTGTGACTTGTGTCGCGCGTTATGATGGCGTTACGTGACTAACGCAGTGTTTGACTGAGAAAAAAAATTCACAGCATATCCACGGGGTGAATGATGATGAGTGGGCGAAGCTCCTGAGGGGAAATCATCGGTAAAACCGTGACTCTTCAGTGAAAGTTCGCCCACTACATCTGTGTCCGAACGTAACGTCTAGAAAGTCTCGCTTAAACCGCGCGTCGGCACCTTGGGGCTGAGCTCGCCTGATGCGTTTTGCAGACGCCTCACGAGCTCTCACTGCATCGGGGTCTACCTGCCGATACGCGCGCTTTCTCGCCGTTTCCCGTTCTCTGACGTTTTGGAGATCCTCTTCGCGCCGCAGCCGTGCCGCTTCGCGTACGGCAGGGTCCTCGCGCCGTTGCCGTGACGCTTGGGCCTCTCGTTCTCGAACGCTGGGATCTTGGCGGCGTCGTCGCGCAGCCAGACGACACGCTTCGGCCTCCCGCTCTCGTACGGCAGGATCTTGGCGGCGGCGTCGCGCAGCTTCACGGAGCGCTTCTGCCTCGCGGGCTCGCACATCTGCAGCCTTATCCATCGGGCGACTCCGAGCGCGCGCCAACAGCGAACGGATTTTATTACAACGCTCCCCGCCATCTAGTAAACAATCCAAGAACTAAACTAGAGGTAGCCACGCCATCTAGTAAACAATCCAAGCGCATCTTTTCATCATATACAAGTACCGCCATCTAGTAAACAATCCAAGAACTAAACTAGAGGTGGCTACATACATACGTCGAGGATGGACAGACCCACGCCCTAAGGAGCTTCGCCCCTAAAAAAACGCCCCCCCCTCCCCTTTCACCCCCCCCCCCTCCCTGTGGAAGTGACGATTTTGTGCACGTGGTGGTAAACATGGCATCACATTTTTCGCCTTTTTGCGGAACATTCAGGCCGGCACGTTTCATTTTGTTAGGTGGTGTATGAATGTTCCGGAATTATGGTTGGAAAATTTCACTTTTCCTCTGAACATCAGTAAGTGTACATTAGGACCGTCTGCGCCCTTATGGACCAGATCTCAATTTCAATATCCCACCGTCAACAACCATTTGTCCGGTGAAGTAACGGAAATATCTTGGAATTATCTGCCGGTAATGTGAATTGCCGTCTCCATATTGCGCACACTGAAGCGAAAGGAACACGCGCGGCTGCTAATTGGCCTTATTTATAAAAGAAATGTGTTGAAGGTAGACACGTTTTGGACTATATCCTACATGTATGTTCGTCCGATTCCGGATTTCGGTTGTTAGTAGTTCTCTTGTTTGGTGGCATAGAACCTACAGTCATTGGTGGAGATGTAACAACGAGCTCTGCGATGTTGTTAGGCATGCCCTGTAATGTTTCCATTAGGGCGTTGTATTCATAGTCCGGAATCCCAGCGCTAAGCTCAAGGTTCAGGTACCTGTAAGTCAATGCCCTTCTCAAGTTGCTGGAGTTTTCAGTGGCCAGTCAACAGGCAAGTTTTTTTCAGCTCGCGCTGGCTTTTTCTTGTCGCTCTGGCCACGTTTTTATCGACCACGCGTAAGTTTCTGCTAATTATTTAGTTTTTCTATCAAACACTCCCTTTTTTGCAGTCCTCGTTTTGTGTGTTTAATGTCCGAGTGTACAGATTACGTTCAGTGATATTTGGCCTCCAAAAGTGAGGTTTCTCCCACCCAAGAATATTAATAGCATTATACATGTTCACCCAGCTGAATACCCATCTTACGTTTTTATTACTATACGCTTCACACAAGAGGCACATTCTCCTTGGCATTGCATTAGCCTTTCTTGTTGCGATTGCTGGATTATATTCCCATATATCCCCATTTTCTATGCACAATTTCTCGCTCCTGCCCTGGCCGTTTATAAACTGCACTTGGTGCAGTCACTCAGCGCAGTATTTGGTGATGCTTCTTTTACCGATTTCCTTTTCCTGTGTCGAAAACCTATTGTACTCAGGTCCGCTCTTATGTGCGCGAGATTCGTCTTGTTTGGCTGCCTGGACATTGTGGAGTGGCACTAATGAAGCTGGAGACACTCTAACTGGAATGGAACTGGTCTTGCCTGCCGTTGAAGTCCTTCCCCCTCTTGCTGATGTGTTGTTGGTCCGTTGTCATTAATATATCTCGGCCAAGATGCTTTTGATCACGGTTTAACACGGCCTCCAAGCTTGGAAACCTCGGGTTTCGCTCGAAAAGTCGTTTCCGCGAAACCCGTTTATGTGAACACTCCTTGACCTCATTTCGCTGCGCTGTACCCTCCCTTAATCAATACCTCGGGCACGTCTGACGGCCTCTCCACTGTGCGACTTCAACCAAAAAAATCGAATCAATGGATCATTTCTTCCCTTTATGCCACCGATTCTCTCGTCTACGGAGGATACTGTTAGATACTTCCCTGCGATGTCTGGGGCTGCCATTGACCTTTCTTGTGCTTTTGCCTTTCGGGGGAGCTTGGCCACTGCTATGATGATCTGTGCTGCGCCATTCACTCCTTTATTTTGGAGAGGGCTCGTGTTCCGTGCTGGACTTATTCCGGTCCAGTTTCTTTTTTTATCTGTCTGCTTCCCCAACCATGCATTTTTTCTGTATCATTAACCATTCTCTCTCTCTCTCTCTCTCTCTCTCTCTCTCTCTCTCTCTCTCTCTCTCTCTCTCTCTCTCTCTCTCTCCGAAAGAAACACTGGACTTTATCAACCGGATTGCGCAACGCTTAGATGCACGTTTCACTTCGTCTTCACCACGGGTGCTTACAGGTCTTGGTCAGGAAAACTTCGATGAAGTGGCTCGGAATGAGCTAAAGGAGGGATTGCGTCGTGCCTCAGATGAGGCTCCTGGACCTGATGGTATTACAGCCACAATGCTGAAAATCTTGTTCAACGAGTCCCCAGCCTCACTATATAACCACTCGCTGCGGTATTCGCTGGTCCCATCTCAGTGGCGGCTGGCGAAGATCGTTCACCTCCTTAAAAAACAAGGCCTGGGATACGCATTAGACAACGTTATAGACCTATTGACCTCACATATATTTAAGCAAAACTGCGACGAAGAATTTCGCTTAATCAAATTAAAAATGTAGTCGAATAAGAGAACATATGGAGCCCCACACAGATGGGATTCAGGCCTGGCTGCTCAATATGGTCTGCCCGCATTGACGTGGAGAGCCCTATACAGTTTGCACGTCAACGTAGAGAATTCGGCGTGTTGGGTACCCTGGGTGTCGCCAAAGCTCACGACAGCGTTGACTAGCAAATTCTTTTTAGCACGGTCAAGCGTTATTCTTTCACGGACTGCATATACTGCGCGGATTAGTAATTTTTGTCGAGTAGAATTTTTTGTTGTTGTTTTTGTTCACAGCAAGGCGTGTCGTCTCCGGTCTACAGCAAACACGAGGTGTTCTTTAGGGCTCGGTTCTGTCTCCTGTGCTGTTTAATATTTTGATGAGTTCGATTACCGTAAATCCAGAGGTTCATTTGTACGGTTATGCGAATGATATTGATTTTTTCGCCTCAGCCGGAGGTATTCACACGTTGTATCTGCATCTGCTGTCTTATTTTGGCGCCTCAGAGGCTTGGCTGGATGATATTCGCTTGAGCTTAAATGTGAGTAAATGGGCCCTACTTGTCTTTCCAGTGAGTGCTAGCCCAGTCTTCGTCTCTCTGCGTTACCGTCCACAGACGATTATTTAAGCCAATTAATTAAAATATCTGAGAATATTAAACGAATACACTTTCAATTGGCCTACTCATCGATTATACTACGATTAATGGAGCTCGGGCTGTCTCTATCTTGAGAAGCCTAATTTACAAGACATCGGACATGCACACACTGTTAATGATTTACCTAATGTATGCCCTGCCAATTCTGGAATTTGGGTGTGTGCTCTTCTCTGGAAGCCCCGACTACAAACTTCGCCCGTTGATAATGCTTGAACGACAAGCTTCACCCGTTATTCGCCAATTAACGTTTCATACACGGAAGCCCTAATTCCTCAATTAGTCTCCCGCATGCATGCCATCACTGTAGATGCATTCCTAAGAGTTAAGGAATCGCCTATATCCAGGCCACAAACTTGCTCCTCTACATATTCTTCATTGTTCTTCGGTAGTCCACGGCTGCACATGGATTGGATTGGATTGGATTGGGAAAACTTTATTCGCAGGCCCCAATGAAGTTTTCCCAATCCAATTCAATCCATGGGGGAAGTTCAAACGCCCACAGGCGGTCTTCGTATACAGTCTCTACTTGGCCCATCAAATAGGGCCATCTTGTCAGTTTGGGTATCTAACACAATCTCATCAATTTTTTTCCACGAATGCTAAATTACTCCCACTGAATCTATTGGCAGGCCTCCCTTAGGCCGGCCTCCCTTGGCAGGGAAACCTTAGCGGTTTTCCCTCCCACACCTCTGTCCGAAAGGAGAAGACAGGCGTGGGTATTTTTTCTCTCGGTGTAGATTGGGCCTTTTCTCTCCGGCCACCTAACTTTATTACTTCTTCCACGCAGAACTTCTAGCAACTGTTTTAGCCCCAAGCTTTATTCGGCGTTCGTTTTCTGTTTGCACTGCCCTTACTTCCACGACCACACCTTACGTCGAGCTTTCGCTTCTTTACCGCATTCCTCTTTACTAGAAATCCGTTCGGTTTGGGTGTCAAGACGTGCAGTTATTTATCGTAATTAATAAATCGGCCGATGTTCTGGCGTAAATGACAATGGGCAGTCTAGTAGCGGAGGTTCATGCCGCGCACTGACTTCATAACTTCGGCTCGATTTCGTAGATTTTTCCTACTACAAAGCACGCCCGGTTCCGCTCACGCAGACTCAGAGCTCGAACCCCTTCAGTTTATGTGGAAGTGCAGCATAAGCCAGTCGCGAGCTTGCGAAGACACCCTGACTAGGTTTCGCTGTCGAGCGCCCAATTTTAAGTTATTACTTGCGCCGCTCTAATCCGGCCCCTTCGCCTCTATGATCATTCTGCAACAAACCAGAAGCGGTTGACCATTTCTTTCTTTCCTGCCAGCGCTTCTCTTCCATACGACGGAGATACTTAGAAGGTATGTGCAATCGGCTGAACCTCCTTCTGTCTGTTCCACTAATTTTATCGTTCAGGGCGGAGGTACTGGGATTCTGCCATGCCGCTTTGATGGAGGTCTCTGTTGTGCTTAAAGCAATGTTGCTCATCCGAGAAAATTCGCGCCCACGTATCCTCATTAGTAAATGCACTTCATTGGCACGTTTATCAGCTTGCCTCTTCGCCAATATAGGCAGTGTACCGGTGATTCACCTGGCTCAATCTCCTACTTCGACAATGCCTTTAGCTGCGTCTTTCGCGCTAAAATACGCTGAACGATTGGGAGCGACATTGCGAACCCTAAAAACCTCGTTTAACAACGTATTGGTCAACCTTTGATGCTCTAACATTCCACCAAGTTTTCTCTGCATGTAGAGCTGACGTCTCCCGTTACGTCATTACGGGTGCGGAAACCCTATCTTCCAGGGCTCCCGCACACGTCTCGAGTCTGATGATGCCTTAGCAAAGCTCCGAGCGCAATTAGGCGACCGTTTCAAGGAAAACGCAATTAGGGGGCCGAACTGTGGGCTGTCTTGAGAGCCAGTCATCGGAACTGTTCGACCACGAATGTTTTAGGCCTTTATATATACGCTGCGGTGAGCCGGGTCCCAAAGTTCGCTTCTGGGGAGTTGCGACGCTGATCGGTTGAGTTACGCCAATTACCACCCGCTGTCTTCCAAGAGAGAGAGAGAGAGAGAGAGAGAGAGAGAGAGAGAAAGAGAGAGAAGAAAATAGAAAGCATAGCTCGCACTTCTATCTCGTCGCTGGTGTAACGCTGAACAAACCACTTGTTCGCGACTATCTCCCTTGCGTTCACGGCCCCATTGTTGCTATTTCGAGACAACGGTCGGTTGCGAGTGCCAAAGATTGTCCCTGGAACCGATTAGCTTTCAAGCCTTTTCTCCGTACGTATGCAGCTATGTAGCAAATTATCGTGCCGTTGCTTTTGCCCTAGACGTATGCTCTGTGGTACGAGTATGCGCCGTTGAAGTGCGGTTTGTACGTCATTAATCTTTCCTGCAGAGCGTCCGAAACATTTACTCTGGGTTATCCTCTTGGCCGAGTTCCGGAAGTTGAAACAGGCGCTCTAATTAGTTCTGGTGAGCAATTAAACATGGTAAAAGCAGCGCACCTAGAGACAGGACGCAAAGGAAGAAAGACAAAGGACTAGCGCTGTTTTTTTTTAGGGGCGAAGCTCCTCTTGCTCGGGCCTGTCCCGTCCCTCGTTGCTTCTGTATCCGGCACATTAATGATGATTGCAGCGGGATCCCCCTACAGATTGGCCAACCAAAGATTGGCCGAAGAGGTCAAAACGTTCAACGCGTTCGTTGCTACCCAACAAGGAGGAAAGGAAGAAGAGGTTGTCGTTCGTCGCCTGCGAGCTCAAGACACGTACCGCGGTCTGCAGAAGGCAACGGCCAAGGATGCTGAAATGTCACACACCGAATTTGCCAACTTACCGTACCATGGAGATTCTCATCGTCCAAAACAAGCCCTACATAATGACAGCAAACATCGACGTCGTCGACGGGCTTGTCAACGGAGCGGTGGTAAGCTTGACGTGTGGAGTCTTTATATGATGTGCGGGCCAATGTTGCACGGTTTTACCAATAAGCATTTTAGCTTCACCCCTCTCAACATCATTCACTTCGTGGAGATGGCAGGATTTTTTGTTTTTGTTTTTTCTTTAAGCGCTTCAACCTTCGGAGAGGTGACTCGGTGTCGTAAGGCAAAAAAGCAGCTGCTTGCACGGCATTTCGGGATGGTTGCGAGATTAATTAGAGATATAGAAGGGTCGGCACATAAAACAGGGGGAAGCACAGGACCCGACGTACTAGAAAGAATACTTGTCGATGCTTGAATGTGGGCTAGCTGGTTGGAGCGATGAAACATGGTAAAACAGCGTAGCTACAGGCTGTCTTCCCTCCTTTGCGTCCTGTCTCTAGCTGCGCTGTTTTTACCCGTTTCATTGCTTCAACCAACTAGCCCACATTCAAGCATCGACAGGTCGGGTTAGCAGTTTCCTCATTTTGGTGGTCAGGCAACGTCACAAAAAATTGTGGTTGATTCCTGTGTCATATGAATCGGTAAAACACGAAAGTGAAATATGCAGCGAAATCTGCAGCGACATGAGCCTGATTTGTGGGCCGGCGGCTGTCTTGTGGGTAAGCTTGCTGAGCGACGTCCTGCTGACGGGTCGCTTCGGTAAAGGTGTACTGGCGTCATTTGTGTGACGGATATGACGTCAGTGAAATCTTGGTGTATCCCGGCATAAAACACTTTCGTGTTACAATATAAAACCCGAAAACGAACAACCCTAAGTATAACATGCTCTTTAGTACTAAAGGTTGCTTCCCCGCAAGAACACGTTCTGGGCAGGGGTGCACCCTTTACAGGCCACTTGCTTCGTTCTACTGGCGTCATTTCCATGACGGATATGGCGTCAGTGAAATCTTGGTGTATCCAGGCGTAAAACAGTTTCGTGTTAAAAAGTAGGCACGTTTAATGGGGTCAAAGACTAGGAAGCAGGGGGATTATCATTAGCGCCGTATGACTGCCGCACAATCACACACTTTGTATTAACTTAGGTTGGTGGTCAATATGTATCGGCGGCCAACGCGTGTACGGCACAACTTCTAGCAAAACAGGAATTCAAATTTTGGGGGTTTAACGCGCCCAAGCTACACCTGGGATATGAGGCGCGCCATGGTAGAGGGCTCCGGATTAATTTTGACCAACTGGTGATCTTCAACGTGCGTTGAAATGTCGACACACGGTCTCCTTCGCTTTTCACCTCCATCAGAAAAGCAGCCCCCGCGGCCACGAATGAAACCGCGTGCTTGGGCTCAGCAGCACAATGCAAGTTTAAAGAGTTGCTCGAAGTTTAAAGAGTTGCTCGAAACACATTTCAAAACCTTAAAGTCTTAGTTTATGTGCATTAGTTATCAGGTAACCAGTTTTTATTAATTATTATTACACTGCAATCACACTTTTTGAATTAGTCTGCTTTGTTATCTTTGATTGGCCACTGCCTTTGTGTACGCTTTGTTCGACTTCCCCCTCCACCCTTGTAATGCCCCTTCAGGGACCCTTAAAGGAACCATGCAGACAAAATACAAGTTTGTTTTCTTCGACAGGTGTTTTTAGTGCCCCCAGCGCTTGTCCTGCAGCAAACGATGCTATTAACTGAGAAATTAATCAATTCAAGTCAGAATTTTGATTCTCCCGCCAAATCATGTGTTTCGTGCCATCTGCAGTGATGTAACCAGGACAGGTCCTCAAGCAAACGTTAGTGCTCTGTTTAGTCTGCAGTGGACCGTGGAATGCCTTCTTTACCGTCAGTCCTCCTAGATGGCGCCACCATACTGCGCAGGACCGCTGTCCATCTTTGTTTTGTATCTGACCGTATTTGCCCCTGGCTTGTTTTTGTTACGGTAGGTAGTAATCATTTCGTGAAACGTGGAGTATCCTCGACAAACAGTGTCACGTAAGACAATAGCGAGTTTTAGCTGACCGTCTTTCACGGTCCGCTCCGCTCCGATAGCAAGCGGGAGCGCCATTGCGCATGCGTGGCGCGCTTGGCCGTGAACGGCATTGGCTCCGGTCGCACTGAGCGGGCCGCCGATACCGGAGCGGACCGTCGAAAACGGTTAGCTAAAACTCCCTATTGTCGCTTATGCGGGGGGGGGGGGGGGGGGATCTTACTGCCGGCCTGCACGTGGCCCCCCCTGCCGGCGGACTGGGCTGTGTCGGTCGGTTTCGGCTGTCCTGCTTTCGTCCGTCGCAATGGCAGGAGTCAGTGGTGTGCCAGGCCCACTGTATTGGGTATTCAACGCCCATGGGAGCTTGAGCAACTCCCAGGCACTCTGAGGGCAAGTGCCTTCCAAGAACACCGATGCGTGATGCGGACGCAGGCCCGGACAGCCTGGGTGGCTACCGAGGTTGGTGCTTGGAATGGTAATTCGAACAAAATTTGCGGTCGCAAATTTCTGTGGATCAACTATGATTCTCTTTGGCCGGGGGCGGTAACGCGCCCCTGTAATCCAGTGTGGTGGAGGCCGGGGGGTCAATGTTGCGAAGTGCAACTGCACCAAGCGGTGCAGTTTGTGTTATAGTGGCGCACGGTTGCTGAAGCAATGTGAGCGCTACTATGAGGCCGGGGGAGTGGCGAGCCCCTGTAACCGCAGCTAGGAAGGGGCCTATAAACACGAACCGATCTGCTCGCCGAGGGAGGTGACGAGCCCTTGTAACCCAAGTCATAGGGGTACATGCGGTACAGTTCGTTTTATCGTGCCATGCTGAAGCATGGGTACACACAATGAGGCCGGGGGTGTAGCGAACCTCTGTAACCGGAGCATGGAAGGGGCCTTTAATGCGAACTGGTCTGCTGACCGAGGGAACTTGATGAGCCCTTGTAACCATCAGTCTTGGGGGCGAGAGTGCAGAGCCACTGGGAGTTCCTCAGAAGATCCCTTTTATCCCGAAAGATGGTATTTGTGGAGCAACTATGACTCTCTTGGCTAGGGGAAGTAGCGAGCCCCTGTAATCCAGTGTGGGAGGAGGCCAAAGGCTGGGGGTGGTAACGCGCCCCTGTAATCCAGCGAGAGAGGAAGCCAGCGGGTCAATGTTGCAACGTAATCACTGCGCTCAAGCGGTACAGTTCGCACGTAGTGTTGGCGTACCATTGCTGAAGCAATGGGTAGACCACTACCGAGCCGGGGGCGTGCACACCCCTGTAACCATAGCTTGGGGCTCGTTCTGTTGAACTTGCGAACTGGTCTGCAGGCCGGGGGTTGTGACAAACCCTTGTAACCTAATGTCATAGGGGCCAGAGCGTGGAAGTACGGTAATTCCACGAGACCTCCTCGAGGAATCGGGGAGGCCGCACAATCCCTGCCCAGGGAGCGCGCAAAACGGCCGCCACTGCGGAGGTTCCTGGTACAACTGGAATCAGGTCCTACGCGGAGGTCGGGCGGTCGAGTGTCAACCCCGCACTTGGTGATGCGATTGAAGCAGGAAAGCGGATCGAGATCGATCAACTATGACTTTCTTTGGCTGGGGGAAGATGCGAACCCCTGTAATCCAGCGTGGGAGGAGGCCGGGGAGTCAAGTTGCGAAAGTAGCAAGTGCCGCAAGCGTACAGTCGTTGTATTGGAAATACCGATTAAATTAGGGAAACCGTTGCAGGCCGGGGGACTGGAGACCCTTGTAACCGCAAGCTTTGGCGGGGCCAGCGACCTGATCGCTATAAGTCGGGGGGAGTGACATACCCCTGTAACCAAATGTCATGGGGCCAGATGTTGTACAGTCCGTATGAGGCCGGGGGGGGGGGGTCGCGCCCCCCTGTAACCTTGCTGTGAGGGGCCTATCGATTGATCTTCTCTGGCTGCCACGGGACGTGCTACCACGAGCTACTGGGTGTTCCGCACGGGGAAAACGAGGAAAGGTGAGGTTAGTACACCGACCGGGGAAACTCTCCTGGCTTAGTAACGGCTAGTAGGCCCGGACCGATCTCCTCTTCCGAGCCGCCCAACCCAGCGGCAATGCCACAAGACTCTTGTTCCATTGAGCGATAGAGTAGGCACAGAGGAGGACATAAGAAAAGGGCTCGCAGAACAGTTTCCCCTCTGTGGGAGCCTTGCGAACGTGGTTGGCTTGCCAACGTGGATTTCGGTTAACGTTCGCATACAAACTTCCGGTGTCCGAAGACCGTGAAAAGCAGGTGTTGTAAGTACCCGTGTATAGTGGAAAGCTTCACTGGTGATTCATGAGTACCTTGTGCGGGACAGTTGATCGAGGACGTTAGTACGCATCGGCCGCAGAGCTGGGGGTCGGGGGCGGGCCCGACCGTCGCCACTAAATAGGGTACTTCCTGTCTCCGACAGTTGGGGCCCTGTTATCGGACCCTATGGGTGAGCGGTAACCCGTGGCAGGGGCCGCATATTTGGCAATTGGCACTGTCTGATGCCCTCGCTGAGCAATCAGTCTTGGAAGAGAGTCAGACAAAAGGATTGGAGCAAAATTGCTTCCCTCATTCCCACCCTTTTTCCCATAACCCATCCCGATGTCCAAGTTCCCGTTCCCAGCAACCCACCCTATCCGGCTTTTTCCTAGGGGGGACAAGAGGGGTCCCCATTTACTCATGTCGCTT
The DNA here is from genome assembly GCF_048455015.1 of Haemaphysalis longicornis. Lineage (NCBI taxonomy): Eukaryota > Metazoa > Arthropoda > Arachnida > Ixodida > Ixodidae > Haemaphysalis > Haemaphysalis longicornis. The sequence continues at coordinate 153,820,413 of NW_027526422.1, forward strand.
ATGCGACGCAAGTGCCGTGTCAGGCAACCGCAAAGCGCCGCACTGTTGTGCAGCTACAACAAGCACAGTGCGCTCAGCTCCAACAACAGTACGCACTGGTATACTATATTTACGTGTACTTAAGTAGCTTCGATTGTTTACCTCACCATACTTACTGCTATAAAATGAATATGCATTACACTTAAGCGAAAATAGCTCGTTCTACAAGCTTATCAGTTCTGCCTAACTTGCGTTTCCTTTTGCCGGCCTCATCCAATCGCACAGCTGTGCATATTACGTCATGGGATACAGTGCGCGCAATGAACTAATGAGTCGCATGGCCATTCGTTTTTTTTCCTAATTATATAGTTTAGTTGAGCGAAGTTTACGTTCAAAGTGGTGTCAGTATGATTCTAACGAGGCAGTCTTTCGAATGAACCAAACTTGTGACCGCGTGGCCGCAAGTGACTGCGGTTTCTAGGTGTGTCAAACCCCTTCTGAATAAATGCATCCCAGGCATTTTTTAGGAGATGAAAAAAATCATACCGCAAGTCTTTAAAGGTAGCGCGTCGGCACAGGAAAGTGTCTGATTCTGAACTGACTGTGTTTGGCTCCTAGTAAGTAAATAAATAAATAAATAAATAAATACAAAGCAAAACAGCAAGTACAGCCTCCCAAATTTTTAATAACATAGCGGGAGCGACGACCGACCGGCATGTCAGCGCCTTATCACGGTGTTCAGCAGCTAAATAGTCGAGAGTACGCGCACGCGCACAGGGCTATCTGCTGTATGAGTGTCGTCTGCTACGCTGTTTCCTTCAGAGTGGTACACCCCCTGCCACTGCATTTGAATGACTTTGGGCTTTAACACAATTGAAAGTTGGGCGAGTTGGTGATACATCTTGGGAAAAAGCGCGAAAAATGACTACACGTAGAAAAGAACACAGGACGGCGCGCTACTAGCAACTGCTAGTATCTAGTAGTTGCTAGTAGTGCTAGTAGTAGTAGTAGTAGTAGCAAGAAGCTAGTAGTAGTCAGTTGCTAGTAGCGCGCCATCCTGTGTTCTTTTCTACGAGTAGTCGTTTTTCGCGCTTTTTCCCAAGATGACTTTGTGCCCCACGCTGCTTATAACTCCCTTTGCGGTAGCGAAACGGCCTTGCAAGATAAGAAAAACTGGGTTTGTGTTGCCCTGAGAACAAAAGCGGAGCAGACGACGCTCCCACAACAGATAGTTCTATGCGCTTGCGCGTACCCTCGCCTATTTTGCCGGTGAACACCGTAGCCGTTCGGTCGTCGCTCCCGCTATATTATTAAAAATTTGGGAGGCTGTACAAGTGAAAGTTGATAAGTCGGATGTTTCACTACCAATACTGCATTTCTTGCGCTGGCGATATTAAGATACGCGATATTATTTAGGCCGCCTGCTGTGTGCTGAATTCTGGCGGTTGCCTCCCGTGCACTCTAGCGTAGTTTAAGTGGCATATACCGCGGCGAATGCTAGAAGTGGGAGATCAGTGCTCACCCGGGTACGTGCGAACATGCGTACGTGCTCATGCTTGCCCTCTTCCCCCGGTGTAGAATCCCCGTCCAGCCGCCCTCTTTGATATCTATTTCCCATTGTTACGATACGAGCGCCAATCGCCAACGAAGCAAAACGTGGACACACTATGTAGCAACCGGTTTTGTGAGGGGGAATCGGTTGCGGAAGTGCGTTCACGTTCCCTTCATACAGTCAAACCCGGTTATAGCGAACTGTAATATGCTCCGCGATTAGTTCGATATATCCAATAATTCGATATAGCCGAACCCGTCTATAACAAATTTTTTTTTGTTACGAGTTTGCAATACGCGGGACACCCCCCCCCTCCCCATTCTCACATAACGAAACGAACACATAAAGTACGCCATTACCTAACACAAAACAATCCATTTATTGCATGCAATATATACTTTCCGCCTTAATTGCCTACTTCGCAAAAAAAGGGTGATTTTTGTTTTCACTTTCGTTTTGGCGGCACCAACTAGCACCGCATTCTCTACACGAGACATAGTTTGCACCAGTTCAAGTCCATGTCCTTCAATATCGAAGCAATATTGGCGGCGCACATCGACTGGCAAAAGCGCTTCATAAAGCGTCGGACGGCTTTACGTTGTGACATCCTCAGTCTCTTCAGTGCTTTCAGCAGCACCAGCTGCCATGACATCGGCGACGGTGTGTCCGCGCGAGGGGCTGACGGCAACATCTTCGTCAACACACAGGAAATCTCGAAGGACACTCCTTCTGTCACAGTATCTGGAACGTTGGCGAGCTCTTAGAGCAGTTCGCCGGTGATGCCGTTTTGGTCCAAACTCGCTGACTGAATCAGTGCGTCGAAAACACTTGCAGAAGGTGTCGAGGATCAACACCCCATGAGAGGCTCAACATTTCAATCGCACTCAGTCAGCACCTCAGTCGCCGCTCCGAGACCATGCACGCATTTCGGTGGCAATTGTAGGCGCGCCTAGTTCGATATATCCGATGTGAACCTCGTTATAAGGAATATGCTTCCAGGCCATGCATTTCGGTGGCAATTGTAGGCGCTCCGAGTTCGATATGTCCGATGTGAACTTCGTTATAAGGAATATGCTTCGCATGCATTTTTGTAACGGATTTGCTTTTGTTCGATATATAGCGTAATTCGCTCTATCCGGGTTCGTTATAATCGGGTTTGAGTGTATCTAGTTTACACCGCTGTAAAAAGAAATCGGCCCGTTGCAGCCCCTACGGAGACCACTGACCGGTTATGTTAGATGCCGTGACGCCTATTCTAGCGGCCATACATCTTTCTTAGCAATGCACCCAATCAGCGCGGCTTTGCACACGCCAGTGTTTCGTCAATAACTGCATGATTTCTGAACATTAAAAACTGTCACTGTGGCGCATCCTCTACAGCTAGGTGAATGTGTGAATGTTGGGGCAATTTCTGCAATGCTTCGTCATACCGCATTCCCACACGTTTTCCTTGCATGCCAAACCACGTCCACACGACCTATTCTAACCTGGGCCGTCGCGTATTGTGTTTTCTATGAAGGGGTCGGATTTCTGAGCGAGTACGGGTGCTTCAAAAGTATTTGCGAGCACATCTGAGTTCACGTTTCCGCGCGACACATACCCCGAGTACCTGTGTCCGCTTGCCGACTGAGTCCACTTATCCACTTAAAGGAGCCATGAAGAGAAAACAAAAGTTTGTTTTATTCGAAAGATTAGGTGTTTCATAGTACCCCAAGCGCTTTCCCGGAAGCAAATGATGCTTTATTCACCGAGAAATAAGGCAATTTCAGCCAAAATTTTAAATCTCCCGCTAAAATAGCACATTTGGTGACGTGAACAATGGCGTCATATGAGCCGGTCCATGAAACAGATACTTAGTATGTCGACTCCATATAGCACCCACACGCGGGAGTCAGACAGGAACCGAAACTCGTGCCGAAACCGAGACGGCGGCCATTTTAAAAATACTAGTAAAACCTAGTGCACCCGTAGCCCTAGTCATGGAATCGCCTGATCCGGAGAACAAAACTCTCGCCGAGGAGCTCGGGCTTGCATTTAACAACCTCACACCACTTGAACGCTCAATGCTTCTAAGTGCACGAGCGGCAGGAGTTGTGGGATACGAGGTGGACGGGAAAGCGACCATTCCGCGATAGCCACAACAGACGAACGCCCTGCCGTCGGCACCGCTGCCTCGTCAGCCCCGTCGCGACGGACGAATACAGACTGGTACGTATGTGCCGTATTTTTATTACGGTTAATAATAGTTCAATTTCAGTAGCAGTATCGCTTATGCCAGTTGGCCGGTGTCGTGTATGGAAAGCCGTTCGCGCGAGCTCTCTGCTCCGACCAGAAAGATACGAGCGTCAATGCGCGGTGTGTACGGCTTTTTCCCCCAAGGTCAGAGCGCTTTGGCGGCGACTTGACGAAGTCGGCGATGAGCGCCAGCATGTCCCAGGAGTGAGCTAACGTAAGGGTCCCTGCCGTAATCACTTCGTCGGAAATGAAGCGAGCACACTCGTACCACTCGTATTTAGCTCCCTTTCTCCTCCGTTTGTAAAGTTCACAAAACGTAGCCACTTGCTTCGCCGCGGTTCGTCGTTTGGCAGCACATGAAAGGAGATCTCTTCACCGGCGGGGATGCCGCACTCCCTCGACGATTTGCCCGTACTACATGGGCATTTCAAAACGCAGCAACGAAATTTCATTGTAAAGTACTCGAACAAACTGAAGTTTTCAGTGGTTGTAAACTAGAAACGAGCTCGTAACGGCAGCAGCAAGCCAACACACCATTCGAAACTTATGTGACGACTGGCACTATCTCGTCGCTTCTTGCTGTTCCTTACTCCCCTCGTTTCTATTTTTACCTTTGCTGGTTGGCGATATGGCGGCCAACCTCCTGTGAAGGGATTACGATACGAACCAAGGTCGCGGCTGTGCGTGCTGGAACGGTTCGTTGGCCCCGAAGAGCCTCGAACCCGAAAATTCGTCTGCCCGACGGCGAGATGTCGAGCTCGGGCGGCGGTAGTTTCGTACGCATTGGCGCACACGCTTGCGTGTTCGTTCGGGACTTCAACCGTTTACTCCACCGTTCTTTGTCATAAAAAGAATGTGCAGTATGTTTCACGGGCATTTAGCTCGCTATGCAAACTGTAAGCCCTGCCTAACATGCGTTTGCTTTTGCCGGCCTCCGCCAATCGCAGAGCATTCTCGAGTGACATGATAGGTTCTGTTGCGGAAAATGAGCTGGTGGGTCGCATGGTCATTTCCTTTTTTCCTATTTATGTAGCTTATTTGAGCGAAGTTTGCGTTATAAGTGGTGTCGTTATGGTTCTAACGAGGCAACCTTTCGAATGAACCAAACTTGTGTTTTCTCTTCATGGCTCCTTTAAGAACACAAAATAATGATATTTAGTAGGGATTAAATGTATTCAGGTTTCCCATTTTCAGGCTGGAATAGTCACATCATTTTATGTTCGGTCAGTTGCTCTTTTCTGGGTCCTGGGGTAAACAGGGACCTGTTGAAGGAACCTCCAAAGTCTCCAGAATAGAAATCGAATGGGGAAATAAAGGTGGCACACGTAAGGGATGCACTAAATGAAAACAGCGTTGCTTTGTTTTGTTTTGTTTTTTTACTCAAAATTTAAAATATTTTTATTTTGTGGGTAGGCCTCCTTTCTCGATGATGATGACGATGGTGAGGAATATTATACTTTCATTTTTCGATAGCACAGTCACGTTGGCCAGAGAGCGTCACATAAACATCAGCCGTGTCTATATCTGTAATCTGCTGTTATATTTGCGCGCAACGATTAGCGTAAATTATTTTTGTAAAGCTTACCGTTAACGAGAAATAAGAGCCCTCTGAGTTTCAGGGCGAATGTATGCACAATGCGGGCACTTCACTGCGTAAGCACAACCTACAATTGTGTTTCCAAACCCACACCCTTCAAACAAAAAAAGGTGGTATCGTGGCGCTTTATTAAGACAAAAGAGAGAGGGGGGTGTTAGTAAGATCATCCGGGGCTTTAATCATAACCCTTCCCCTACCTCTCCCACTCTCTCTTTCCTCTCCCCCGAGCACTGGGAGAGAGCACTGCCCAGGTCGGAACCTCGGACCCTGGGACCATCTTTGGCTGATGAAGAGAGTACGCATGGGGCCGTAAAATAACGCTCTCCGCCAGGATTGACATGCATCACGAACACACATTCTTCCTCCTCCGCAGGTTCCCATTCTTACGTTTCGTTTAGTTTCGTTGGTCAGTTCTATACCCTAGGTCCCCCGCCGCTGTGGCTCAGTGGCCGAGGCATTGCGCTCTTGAGGCCACTGCAGTATGATTAACGGCTACGGCGGCTGTTATTCTTGTGAAGGCGAGCAATAAAAATCCGAGTGTGTGGGGGATTTTAATGCACGTTAAAGACCTCCCCAAGTTTTGCCCCATAACCCTTGCAGCTTTGGCGCGGAAAACCTCCGTCCTAACTTCGAATGAAAATTACATAATCTCACAATGTCCTCAGTTTGAACAGCGTTTCCATTATTGCCGTTCCGCGGACTTGCTTTTTTTTATACTCATTTCCTTTTTCGCAGCCGCTTCGCCTACTGCCTTTTTCTTGATATTCCTTGTGCCCCGCTCGCCGCTACTGCTTTTAAACGCGAACGGCGCCAAGGCGGCACACGAGGCCTTGATAAATACGGGAGGGCTTGGCTGCGCCCACTGTAATGCAAGGCTAAGCGGAGACGTGCTTCGCCTCTCGAATGCATAGAAATTGAGAACTGCCGAAATGGCGCCCAAAACTTAAAAAAAAGGAGAAGGAGAACCGAGGACACTGGCCTAGAGCATAAAAAGTCAGCAGATAGTAGTACTAGTAAACAGTCAAAATAAAAAAGAGGCTGCCGTATACTAAAGAGGCATTCTTGATGAGACGCACCAAGAAGTGTCGCGGAGAGCCCGACCATCCTGGTTACGGCGATGGCCGTGGGAGGGAATGTCCTCAAGGAAAGGCCCGCAAGAACTGAGCGACGCACGCTTTGCAATGCAGAAGAAGGCTGCTCGTCGACCGCGGCACAATCTGGAAATGGCCAGCCGCCCCGGTGTTTACGATGCAGCCAGACTGGAAACAACGCGGGAAGCGGCGGGCACTGCCACGGACAGCTCTTTTGATTCGTTTTTTGAGGTGCGAACGTAAATGTGGGCAGAGCCCGTGGCGACGGACCAAAAGCGAAAGAGAGCAAAACAACACAATTCGAGCTCAACGACCCAAGTATACAACTGCGCCTTAATCGATTTAGGCCTCCAAGGTTGCCAAAAGGAGACAGAGAAAGGCAGGCAGACTTTGCCGAATTGGAGGTTATGGCAGCGCTGATAGGCGTGGAATAGGCGAGTAGGACGTTCCTGGAAATGGTGATCAGTGAAATCAGCGAGCGCGCAGGCCTGCTGGGAAAGGGCCGTTCCCCTAGGGCTACGACGTGGTAACTCTGAGCCGTAAACCGGCTGAAGAAGGGAGCGAGGAGCTAACGGTACTGTGGACAATTGAACACTCGCGGCAGACCGGAAACGAGGGGGTCCCCGATGTGGCGGCTGTGCGATCACAGCCACCCTGTCCCAAGGCGATCGCATTCTACGAGCGCATCCCCTTTCCTACCCTTCGAAGACTCGCATCCACCGTGACGGAGAAATAAAAAGGCACAGGCCAGGTCGGCGAACTCAAATCGAAGCGAGGGTATCGCGGCACGCCTGGCGCCGTTGTCCCAGCGCAGATTCTATTTTTTTTTTTTGTTTACTCTAATCGTATCCTGGGCCTCGTCATACGTCGAACTCGCAGCACTTGCCACGTTGATTGGTGCTTCTGGGTGGAGCATTGTGGCGAAGCCCACTTGCGGCGATTTCTTGGAGTGTACACGCTAGATCAGGCTGCGCTAAACGGATTCGTTTAGACCGTAGTCGGAAATAATCAATAACGAAAAGCGCTAAAACATCCCCTGTCATGATACGAACGCTTTACATGATGAAATTTATTTGCTTTCACTGAGAAAGCGTTAAGACACAGTTGACTAACAAGCGTCACTACGGTGCCCGCGGGTTTCTCTGTCTTGCCATAATAGAGGGTTGAATAATTTCTGCTCAAACTGTCTCCGTACGTGTCACAATAATTGGCACCGTAACTCATAAAACGCTATTAGTTTAAGAAGAACTAACGAGGTCCAAAGATAGGACAAAAGAACAGGCAAACGCAGTGTATGAGCTTGTTCCTTTGTTCCATCTTTACGGCTGTTTTGTTGCTATTTATAATGACGTCCATACTCAGTTTTATCCGACATTAGGGGCTATTTCCAAGAACCTATATAGTAATACCGCTGTATAAAGAATATATTTTTATTCACCAATATTTTATTTGACATACAAACTGAGCCAGAGAACAATGCAGAAATCAGTACGGCTTTCGTGAAATCAGTGGTTAAATGGCTGCTTCCCATGGATCGATCCCAGCCTGATGGCTTTAAACTCTGTATAAAACCTGGTAGAACTATACTTCTTACACGCAATATTGAACACAGAAGCAATGTTTTACGTTCATTGCTAACCGTACGAGGGAACTTATTTGAACGCTCCAGAATCATGCAGCGATTGATCTTCAAATTTATCGGAAGTCACGAAAAACTGCACATGAACCTGTAAAATCTTTCGTTATTTTTAGACTCTAAAGTGAATTTTCTGCACTTTTTGTCCGCATTGCATGTTGGCCATTCGGTGGCAAAATTTGGGAACGCATATCGTTAGCTAACCCCAGTCGGGTTCACTACCGTCATAGGAGGGGAGGGGGGAGGGGAATGAGTTTCATATATTGGCTCCACTCCCTCACCTCGAAAAAAGAAAAGGCGCCTGAAAAACAAGAGAATCAAAATGGAATTGTTGAGAACTTTGTCCGTGCTATTGTGCTATACATGTTCGCTTGATATTATGCGGGCGGTATGCGGTAAAATTGGTATATTTTATGGTATTTGCTACCCGGCTGTAGCGCGACCGCAGAAATTCGGCGATACCAATTTCGCCCAGCATATTTGCTTTCACCAAACATATTTATGGCTACGGAGAGGGACTTTCGCCTGAAGCTCACTTTCCTGATTAGCTGAATACAGAAAACCCGCAATAGTTCACAAACGTACATATAGACTGAAAACATATCGGCGTAATGAACCACCTGAAGTTTCTTTTTCTTCTTTTTTTTCATTGTGGCGACAGCCCGCACGATAAAAAAACACGTTTGGAAATTAGTTTTGCTTGCGCGTGTTTAAAGAGAATAGGGCTAGCACTAATAGAGCCCGTTTCTGCAGCGTGTGCAGCGAACGGGGCCGCTATTGATTCTGAGTTACTAATCGGAGCAGCACTAAACAGTAGCAGAAGCGGTCGTAGTCCCAGTATGACGAAATAACCGGCTTGCCCAAGATACCGACTGAGATTAAACGAGTTTGAAAACTTCGTTTTCGCGCTCTTACTGGTTCGTTAGTCAGCCAGTTTAGGGGAATTAATGCCCAAGGCGGAGTAACTTTCGCCGAAGTAAAACGTGAAAACCACTTGAAATACAGCCATATTATGGCTGCGAAGAAAAGCTATACAAAACTTTCTCGGAAAACGTCGCGTGTGAAAAATTTGTTTCAGTCCAAGACGATTCATCGCTGGACATTCGTTGGTGAACATGGTGCGTTACCTGTTTCGTTGATGAACGTTGTAAAAAAGAGTTATTTTGAAAAGAATAATAACTGCGCGGATTATTACTTCTTCACTGTTAAAGCAAAATACTAATTTTTGAACGACGCAATAAAAACTGGCTTTCTCACTAACCTGTAACCTTTGAAATAACGCCCAATTTTCGTTCCCCGAGTTCGTAATTGAAAGCTCCTACTTATATAATGTCCGTCTGTGCATCAGACAGCAACACCGTGGCTGTCAAAGTCGGGCAAAAAATCAAGGCAGAATCGATACGTTAACTGTCTTTCAGGTGTGAAGATTTTCGCGGAGACGATGGCCTATCCGGAGAACACAACCCGCTCCGAGTCTGCTTTACTGGTGCCGTTTAAACGTTGCTGAGCGTTGGGAAGTCGGGCGTGGGTACTGCCGAACAGTGCGTGCTATGCAAGGAGAGCGACACGGCGCCTAGCGCGGCGTACGGCGATCATTCGTACGCAGAGGGTGACGAACCGAGCGAAGAGGAGTGTGTAGCTGGGACTTTGACGAGGAGTGTTACGAGCAGTGCGACGACTTGATTATTCGAGGACAAATTTCTACTGAAATACGACGCCGTAAAACCAAACCAAAGGCCAGACAATCTGCCACATTCGAAACAGAGGCCCGCTGTACTTTAATACGCTGAACCACGCGCTTTCTAGACGGCATGTCCATCGCGACAGTCCGAGTACGAAGAATCGAAATTGTAAGCAAGTAACTGCGCGGCTACTCTACCACTTTGAGGAGACGAGTTGACGTTCATTCTTGATGTTCTATTAAAAGTCGAAGCAGTTTAATCTGTTCTAGTTGTTTTTTTATTGCAGGATGTAGTGTGTGCTAGACTGCAAGCGAAACCTTGGCCGTAGGTACACAGGTCTATCTTAACTATCTATCTTTACTGTCTATCTTCACTGTAAACATGTAAACTATCTTCACTGCGATAATCATTGTCAGCATTAACAAACATTGAAAGCTGGCGGTGATTATGACTACGAGCTTGGTTAGTGAATGTACGTAAGTACGAACGACCAGACGCTCTGGCATCAACATCACCATCATCTTGATCGTTTTGTCTCATGGAATCACGGTTCGAATCCTGATGAAGGGACAGTTTCCAAGAGCACGTTCAAGTTTACAGGGTTCTAAAACTACTTCACTGGTACCTTAGTGGTGCTTCCCGCGCTAAAACATGACGGTTTCACATTGTCTCCTTTAGTGCACATCTCAAAGAGAAAGGCTGCAATTTTCCCCCGCAAGGTTTCCACCCCATCCCAGCTGTTACGCTACGGTCTTGTTCGGAGCCGCCGCATTGAAAAAAAAGGCCAGCCCACCTTTCAACAGTCAATCAGTTTTAGGCAAAAGTGTGCGCTTTTCTGCTTATTTTATTCATCGGTTAACCATTTTTTGACATTGAGTTAAGCAGACTACACGGAGAGCACGAGTTGTAGTAGTTGTACAGTTTCAATTTTGGCGATCACAGGGCGCTTTCTTTGATGCGGGTGAGCTCAGTGTCGTAGCAGGGAGCGAACAAACAACGCGAACGAGCGCAGTTCGCTCGGTTAAAGCAAACGATCGGGTTTTTTAGTCACCTTGTGGAATAAGGTCCAAAGAGTTTCAGAGCAAAGAAACTGGGCATTGCGCCTGAGGAGACCCTTACAATTTGAATGATGAAAACGGCAATGTAACCCGCAGCATCTTCGCGGATACAGCCAGAACAGGGGAAAATTCTTTGCACCAGTAGTGCGACAGTGACGTACCTTACCATCGCATGGAACATATCTAACAGCACGGACACTGAGGCTGTTGGAGTTCCGGCAGTGAAAAAAGACGCGGGTGAAATCGTATTGAAGTCAATGCGCGCACGAAAATTGGCAGTCGATTCTTCGCTCCAAGGATTGCGTCATAACATGAAACATGGTATTAACAAGCATCTAGGCAAGCGTGTGCACGTACAGACACACGCACATCCGCACAGAACTGATGAAGCAAAGCACGCGAACAAGGCGCTCGAAACTAATTTTCCCCACCCCTCCACACCCTCCTCTACACATCCCTCGGCTTGGAGGTCATTCTGTCCCTCCCCTCTCCTCCTCCTCCTCTCCACCTTCTCCCACCAGCCAATCTTGGTTGGAAGGTCCAATGACGCCGTTTTGCGGGAAATGGTTACACAGATACAGACAGACCAAATACGGTTTGACACTTACCGGCGCCCATAAACTGGTTGATAGCATGCTAATGACATTCAAAATCACGCAGAACCTATCTAGAACGACTGTCAATGTGATGCTATTACCACACTTCCGGTTCTGTGGTGGATTTGTTTTGATGAACTTATCCGCTTCACCCACGTACCCTCCAGCCTCCCCTTCCCTTCACCCTTTCCCTCACGCTCATATGTTTGGAGGTGTAATAGGTGCCCGGTAAAAAGCGCAAAGGCTCATGGGTACATTGATGCCCCCGCGGAGCCCAGCCACTTCCGGTTCGAGAGCTCTAGCTCTCCTGGCCTCCCGTAGGCCGGTGGCTTTCATGCGCGCGTGTGCTTGTTGTTTGTCTTTTTCCACCGGGAAAAAAAAACGCTCATGCATCGCACATTCAATGAATAACGACGATGAATCCTACTAGGGACTCCTCTGAAAGGTAAGCACCCTGTGACAAATAAACAACACGCACACACGCGCGTGAAAGCAGCCGGCGTACGGGAGGCCAGGCGAGATCTCGAACCGGAAGTGGCTGGAGCAGACGACGTACCCATGAGCCTTTGCGCTTTTTACCACTCACCCATTCTTCTGCCGCCCCCCTTTCCACTCGTTACGATTTTAGGGTAAAATTGATGTCCTGCCCCGGGTAAACGATTACGGTAAGACAAAGAGTGTAAGCCGACGGAAACGGTTAGACAGAAGTACCCCTAAAAAAGCTGGATGGAGAGTCCATGCAAATATCATGTAAAAAAGTAATCCCAAAGAGCTAAACAGTTGTGTTTTTATAACACTGATATGTCCTCCATGTTAACTACGGAAATAACATTAACCCGAATCAGCGAAACTTCAGGCTTCCATCAACGTCTACTAAACGTTCTATTGAGCGATCGACAACACCCACGTCATCGACCCTAAATCGTGAGAAAGAAATTGCGCGCAGAATTAATAGGCGCTGAGGTACATTCGGTAAGTGTTCCGAAATTTTAGGCGGTAAGCTACCGTCGTTACTAAAAAGGCTGGTGTGCAATCAAGGTGTACTTACGGTGATGTCACATGGGGCACGTCAGTCGGGGTCTCAGTAAGCAACTTGAAAGAAACCTGAGGCCGGCGCCGCCATCCGCGGAAAGAACAATGCTAGGGGACGTAACGTACAGGGATAAGAAAACAGCTGCGTAGATTAGAGAACAAAGTGGGATAGAAGACATGCGAATTCAAATCAAGCGAACTATATTGTGTTGCGCAGGGGAATCGCTACCGAGGGACGGCAAACGAAATAGGGTGAGACGAGTGGCGATGTAGACATGAACCAAAGAAAGGTAAGTTGGAAAGCTCACTGCAAGAGACTGGAACTCTTTCGGAGAAGCCTTAGTTCCGCAATGCCCAGAAATAAGCTGTTGATTGTTGGTTGTTATGATGATGATGGTGGTGGTGATGGTAGCGGCGATAATTATGATGATATGCCTTCTGGGTGCCCCCTATCCCCACCCCGGACATTACACCCCATGGCTCGTCAAGAGTCGCATAGCTTTCTAGCTCTACCAGCCAACGGCTCTTTCATGGCGTGCGGAATAACAAACTCTCAACGCGGCGGAGGCGGAGGCGACGGCGGGGGAGGTGGGGCGGCGGGTTTCACTCACGGAGCACACTGTAGATGGCGCGGCGAATTTACCCAGAGTTCCCCACGCGGATGTGCCTGCTCGCCGGCGGCGGCGGCGGTACGGCTTTGTCGTCTGCTTTAGCGACGGTTGTTTTGGGCCTGTTTCGGTGCAGCTTCGCGTTCATTGCGCGCTGCCTTCGCACGGCTTGATTAACTTGTTTGACAGCACCTCCAGGCCAACCCGCACCCGACGGAATTAAGTGGTCGCACGGCAAAGATACGTTAAGGATTGGTTTGCAGGGCGGAAAAACAAAATGTACAGACCGCTAGAGAAACGCTGCCTTTTGCACACTGCTTGCCACGCATGGGACTCCGTTTTCTAAATTGGTGAATACCAATTCGGTTGTGTTTTAAGAGGTATTCCAAAAGGCGAAAGTAGCAACTGGTGCTGTTAAACAGCGATTATAAAAGTTCCCTCAGCTTTCTCGCAACTCTGAAACTTAATTAGCTAACTAGTTTAAATCGGTATAAATGGGAATCACTAAGAGAGAGAGAGAGAGAGAGGGAGAGAGAGAGAGAGTAAACTTTATTGTTAGCATAAGGGTTGTGATGGAGCTATTTCAGCTCAGTCGGAGTGGCTCCTTATTCACAGGTTCCCATATGCTTCCCGAGACTCTGGCCCCTGTGGATCAGCCGAAGTCGGTCTTCCAGGGCGGGGCTAGTCAGCAGCTCACATGCCAAATTGTTTCGCTATTGGCGCTTGTGTCGCACAGTGGTGCAGCCCCAAGCTAGCACAGCAGGATGGCTAGGTTCCGCTGTCTCACCCTCCGAAATACGCTCCTCTCCATTTTCTTTCTCCCGACTCACGGCCGCGCATTAGCGGCGGCGTCGGCCGCTCTAGCCCGGCCGTGGCCGACGCTGTTGCTGCGTTCGGAACGCCGACCCCTGCGAATGCCAGGTAACGGCTGTCAGAATCTCTGGTTTCACTCTTTGTAGAGCCACGAGTGTGAATTCAGGTGACGTCGCATGGGCAATTATGGTGGGTGTCGTTCAAAGCTTGCTTTCCAACCACCTTCACAGCGTGGATTGGAGCCATTTTTTTTTTTCGCCAGCTTTGAATTGGCACTTCCCCAACTTCTCTCCTCCCGCAGCGCTTCCGCCGCCTTCCCGAAACCCCGCAATGCGGTGAACTATAGTTCATCTCACAAGCTAGCTGCAGCACTGCGGAGGCTACATTGTTGTCCTCCTCAGGGCGCCTAACTCAGCGCGAATGAAGCGACAAAAGGCGCCGGGGCCGTGCGGTGCCACTTGCCGAGAGGGGACAAGGGAGTGTCCTTTCAGGACCCCCTTCACGGCGGATTAGGCGCCCTCAGTGGGCGCACTATTGATAACAATGTAGCCTCCACAGTGCTGCAGCTAGCTTGTGAGATGAACTATAGAAGCTTCGTCCAGTGTACCCTCACTGTCCACGCCACAAAGCCCTCCCCCACTCTCCACTCTCTCTCTTACTTGCTGCCCGCTCAGCCCTGTATACTCGAGTAGTATCACTCACGGGAGGAGCGCTTGACCGACTGCAGTCCGACCAGTGTTGTACAAACGGCGTTCCAAGGAACGGCGTTCCTCGAACTAGTTCCTTTTTGGAGGAACAGAGCAACGCCACCGTTTTATTAAGGGTCGGTGGAACTGTAACGGTAACTCGTTAGGTTTATGAAGGAACGGCAGGAACTGCTTTCCTGCTGCAAACGTTACATCGCTAGGAGTTGCTACATGTTTTTAAATGCCAAGGCTCGAGGGCAAAACTCCACAAGTCGCTAGTGTGTTTCTGTTCCTACAAGCTGGCCAATTACCCTCAAGCGCTTCCTTTGAACGGCTCCTCAACATTGCCAACCAAGTGTTGACGAAAAATTCCCCCGCATTTCCCCGAGGGGGAGAATGTGAAAGTGCGAATGCACGGTTGTCGGCCCGCTTGCGGCGCTTGCGCTCGGCCCCCGCAGCCCACCGCCTCGCCGCCTTCTCTTCCATCTCTTCCATCGGGTTTGTAGTATCACGTGTACACCACGCAGTTATCAAGCCGCTATAACGCCGCTGAGTCGCCAACGCACGCCGCTGACGACGTAGTTTGAATGCGTTAAAGATATAAGGCGCGTCACTAACACTGATATCAGCGTCGCGTCCGTGGCTTGGTCGGTAGAGCGTCGCGCTGCGGCCGCAAAGTCCTCGGATCGAAACCTGGCGCCGGATGCTGTTTCTTTTTTAAATATAGAGGAGCACTGCGGACGCCGCCGCCGCCGCCGGCGGTGGATGGTTTGGGGTCGCTTATAAAGTGCATTCGCACTTAAAAAGGGGTTCGTCGGTCTGACTCCAACATCGAGATGCAACACTTGCCGAGTTCAAACAAGGTACTCTAATTAGTTGCAACTATGCATTCGGCAATTTTTTCCCCTAATTGTTTTCCCATTTTTTCATTCATTCTACATTTTTTTCTATTTTGCCACATCCTATAAATTTGTTATGTACTTAACTTTTTTCATCTTGAAGAACCAAAGAATCTTCGTTTTTGTACCATGGCACGTGTTTTCTTCTTTTCTCATTATTTTTATTTATTTATTGTTGTTTTTTTACTTTATAGTGTCGCACTTTGTGTCGACTATATTTTTCATAGTGTAAATCTTTTTATGCAGGTGATTAGGCTCCGTGTTAATTCCTGTGCTTTTCCCCTATGCGTATTTCTAACTACCGCAACTGATTGGTGCGTCGCGTCCACATACTTGGCTATCTTTGGTTGTGTCCTTACTACCCTGATTGTGTTCGGCATACTTTGTAATTCTATAGATTTCATGTGTGACTACGCTGTTGGGTTTTTCTTCTTGTTATCTTCTTCGGACCAGAACTTGGATTGCGAACCTCGTAGTGATTACTTGTTCTGCTGTGTTTTGTTACTCGCAAACTTGTGCTGTATGATCCGCAAAGCTTCACCTTTGTAATTCCCTTATACCCCTGTCACACGGCAAATCTAATGTCATTCACACTGAATGACATTAGCTGTAAATGACATTCGGCTCGGCCGTGCGGGTCTACACGGCGGAACAAATGTCATTTGATTGTGATAGCGGTGACGATTAGCGAGCTCGCAAAACCGCAAAATTACATTTCAAGCGCATATAGAATGTTTTCACACGTAATATTTAAAAAAAAACGTAACAAAGGAATATTTTTTAAAATAAAAACAATAAAACCACCGATTTAGGTGACATCAGTAGACATCACAAGCTGAGGCAAGTCTGCAAAAAATCCGGGTTAGGGTAGCGCGCGCACTGGGGACGAGATTTTCTTTTTTCTTAGTACTTGCTGGTCTTTCTTTATTAGAACAATACAAAAAAAAGAAAATATGAGTTTACCGACAATTCTTTGAAACAGTATTCTTTGGTTTGTTACTAGATTTTCCTGTCTAGGGACGCGCTACTGCTGTCGAGGCTACTCTTCAGGCCCCCAACTGAGGTGTAACTGAGGTGTAACTGAGGTCCGGGACCTCAGTTAGCCGGTAAATGTCATTCGCCTTGAATGTCATTCGGTATTCTAGTGTAGCGCCGAATTAATGACATTTAGAGCGAATAACATTTGCTGTAAATGTCATTAGATCTGCCGTGTGACAGGGGTATTACTCTATTCCCTGCAAAGGGGCGTGTATGGTATTTTAAATAAACTGTAATATTGTTCCAGATGTAAATCAGCATTCATTGAAGGCCGATGCATTGTTCTTTTCAATGCGGTTTATTTAATTACGTTCCTGCATGTGAGTAACTTACTATTTCCATATATGAAGCACAGTAACCTTACAGCGTATTTGTAAGACCGAAGTGGAAAGTTTCACATGTGTTGCACCTATAATTGACGAGCACCAAAATCGCAGTTAGACATGTCTCGACTTTGTCCGGTGCTCCCTGAAAAAAAAAATCTTCTAGGAGCGTTTCTTTGGATTCTTTTTATCTCCAGATAAACTGCTGCCCCCGGTGTTCATATTACTATAAAATACGTAGTTCGATGTGAGTTTTAAATTTCTCACTTAATTTTGCCTCGGGAATCCGACACCATATTTTAAATTAAAAAAAATGAAATGTAACGTAAATGTAACGACACGTTCCAGTGTTCGAAGTGGAACTGGAACGCGTTCCTTTCGCAATTAAGGAACTTGTAACGGGAACTCGTTTCAAAATTTGGAAGGAACGAGGAAGGAGATTTCGTTCCTGTTTTAGACGAACGTGTACAACACTGAGTCCGACCACCACGCGCCGGCGAAGCTCCGGACTTTTAGATTAGTGCTGGAAAGACGCTACTCCGTTTCAGTTTAAAGGAAACGGGCAAGGGCAGTTAATAAAGTTGCTTCTCAAGCATTGCGCGGACCGCCTCTTAGTTACCTCTCTCATGAAATCTGCGCTCCCGCCTTTCCTGAAGCTTTTCTCCTCGTGAAATGCAAGGCGAAAGCTTTAAAGGGACCCTGCAACACTTCCGACAAACTCTTTCACTCTTTCCGCCGCGTCTGGAAGCATTGAGAAAGCTAGTTATCGCCAGCACAGAGCGGCACCGCGTGATGTGCTCGCCGCAGGCGATACGCCTTCCATTTCTGCTTTGCTTTTATGGTTTTCTTTTTAAAGATGACCATAGAATGCGTTCATTGCTGCAACTGGAGGACAGCTGGCCAATAGCCGCTAAAACGCTGAATTGACGCAACTCCGGCGGTCGGAGAACGCCAAGACCTGGAAAGAGAGAGAAATCTTTTGAGCGAGTTTGAAAGTTATCTGATGGGCACAGAGCAGCAATTTTTGGTCGAGGTGCTTTGCGACCCCCCAATCTAAGAACTCCAGCAGCTGTGTTTGTTGACTACGTTCTCAAAGTATTTAAGAATTCGAAAAACGTTGAAACAAAGTGTTGCAGTGTCCCTTCCTTTAAGTGCCCCAGACTGTGATTGTTGTTGTCCGGTCAAGGAAATGGTCACCGGAGTAAAGAGTAAATAATAACAAATAAAGCAGTTCCCCCAACGTGAAAGCTCGGAGCAGGGATTCGATGATGATGATGATGATGATGATTGCTATTGGTTTCTCCTTTGTATCGAGGTGATGACATGTCATCTTACCAAAAAAGACAAATATACCTAAGTTTTACACTCTTGGTTTAATAATAGCGCTGCTTAGGGCAGGCACAAAAAGCTTATTAGGCACAAAATACTTTCTTTTCTGTTACAGGTGGTAACTGTCCTACGCAATATTCCCCTCTCTGCTTTTCGTCCACCAGCATTCTAATCTTCTTTTCGTCCCCTCGACAGCCTTGAAGTTAACTTTTTCTGTGCTACCCTTAAATCCTTAGGCTTCTGGAAGCCGAATGTTTCCCTCATGTAGATTTGGATGGGCACCCTCGCATTCTAACACAATGTGCCGCATAGTTTCTGTTTCTTTTCCTCAGACCACGCATACCCCATCATTTTGCGAATACATCCCCACAAAGCTCTTAGTTCGCAAGCAACCTGCTCTAGCCTCAAAAAGCAAAGCACTGCCCTGGGAATTATTGTAGAAATTTTCCTTTCTGATGTTCAATTTCTCAGCCCTGTACATCTCTAACGACATTTTAGCTTCCATTTTTTCTCTCCATTTATTCGTTTCAATCCGCCTTGCCTCTTTTTTGGTTACCTTGGCTGTTTTGGATTCGCCAGAGGGACTGTGGCGCCCTCTATTGACTAGTTTCAGAGGCAGCCTGGCGTCGATAACGAAAGGAGTCGAGAGAGGGCGCCGCAGCCCCCGAGAAGACCTGTAAAGAGACCGTGAATTTAGTTCTATTTAATTTGGCGTAATTAACGCGTTAATTTATGATGTTTTCCTTATTTTGTATTATTCTGTTCTTATTCGCAGCCTAGCGAAGGAAGTCGCCGTGGCAACGGCGCAGCGGAAAGGTCACCCCCCAACACTTTGCGTATATGGAACGTGTGTGCCTACGTGGTGCACTGGGATTGACATCAGCTTCGTAACGGGAAGGACCCACTGTTCGATCCCTACCAGGGAAGGCGGCGATGTTTTCCAAGCCTCTGTTTTGGTGCGTGACGCCGTGACCCCGGACGAGCTACGGCGACAAGCCGGGCCACTAAAGTGATCCGCACTCAAAAACACATATTATTCGAGATCGTATCGGAATTGAGACCCGGTCCCCAAAGTAAGAGTACGCCACGCTTCGCGCTATCTCCGCACGCTGCCAGCGGTAGAACAACAGTTGTTCCTTTCTTCGTGGCACATCCCAACTCGGGGGATTGGCCGGAAATGGGGGGCTTTGAGGGGCAATGCGCACGCTTCGCATAATTTGCACAACTGTAATATTTTAATATTTAAACGTAGCAGAAGACCGTGTGCCGCGTGATATATCAGCATGCCGGCAAGTGAGTAGAACAGGTGCTCACTATAGCCACGCAGAGCTCCGATTCTTTAAAGTGACCATGAAGACAAAATGCAAGTTTGGTTCATTCAAAAGATTGCCTCGTTAGAATCATTCCGACACCCATTTTAACGTAAACTTCGCTGAAATAAGCTATATAATTAGGAAAAAAGGGACTGGCCATGAGACCCACTAGCTCATTTCCCGCAACAGACCTTCCCTTACAAGAACCCAAGAAATATTTATTAACAAATTCTATACAGATGCATCGTTTTCACCGGAAACAATTCGCAAATGGTACTACCCCCACATCAACCCAAAATGTCCATACTGTCAGCAAGCCGTCACGGCTGATTTGCACCACCTGGTCTGGATATTCCCCAAATTCTCTCGATACCGGAATTTCACTTCCCCAAACCCAGCTCCCTCAATCCGTATCTATCCCCTCACATTAGATGAACACACCCTTAACCTTATAATACGGTTCGCCCCTAAGAGCGGTCCAGCGCGAGTTATATAGCGATGGCCTACACCAGTGAATGGACCATTCAATGCTGAACAATTGTCCTGTGAAAAACTGATGCCGCCTCCCGGAGACCACGAACTCATACGAGCCCCCTTCAACCAAGAATCCTCCCCTCCCAACTCCCCCCCAAGGCCTCCGGCCTTCCCTTTTTGAATAAAAGATTTAACAACAACAACCCGCAACAGAACCTATGATGTCATACCAGCCAGCTCTGCCATTGGCGGAGGCCGGCGGAAGCAAACGCAGATTAGGCAGAGCTTCTAAGCCTGCCGAACGAGCTATTTGCGCTTAAATTTAGGGCAAATTCTTTTTGTATCAGTAAGAAGGGTGGGACAAACAGTGGAAGTTACGAAAGCACACGTAAACATAGAAAGTACCGATGCGTACTGCTGTTGGTACTGCGCGCACTGCTTTTTTTAGATGCACAGCACTGCGGGGGTTTGGGTTTGTCTCAGACGACACTGGCCGGTGTCTTACCTGACCATATTTGTCGAGCGAGCACTACGTTTCATGAAATGATTATTTCCTCCATCAACAAAAACAATCCAGGTTTAAATACGGTCACAAACAAACCAAAGGCAGAAAACGGCTTGCCGGGGTGTGGTGGCGCCATCTGGGTTGACTAACAGTAAACAAGTCTCCGCTCCGCACCAAGTTTAGCTGGAAAATCTGCTCCTGTGATTTCATTGCAAACGTCGCTCAAACACACGCTTTGGCGCGAGAATCAAAATTTTAGCTTAAATTGATTAATTTCTCAGTGAATAAAGCATCGTTTGCATTCGGACAAGCGCTGGGGGCACTTAGAACACGAAAGCGCAGAAGGAGACATAAATACGACGTAGCAATGACGAAGCAGTTGACAATTATCACCAGGCTTTCGCCTTCACAAATCTTAAGCAGACTTAAGTGCCCCTAGAAATGTCTGAACACTTTCACTCCCCCAATGCCGCGGCCGAGGGACCGTGCGACCATCCACGTACTTGTTCATTGGCACATGTTCGGCCACCCTTCCACTTCCCCACCGAATAATATTTAGTGGCTTACGCAGCCGGGAAAAAACATCCTGTGAGCGCCCGTGTGGGCCGGGAGGTAATCGTAATTTCTCGGTAACCGTTTTTGTGGTCGTCAAGAATAAAGCTGTAACGCAACAGCAGTTTCTGAAGTAGCCGCACATCACTTGGCTCGGCTAATGGCTACGCCGACGTCTTCGAAAACTGGAGCTTCGGAAAGTTTTGAGAAAACGAGGTTCAAAAAAAAAAAAATCTAGAACTTGTATTAGCATGCGCTCGCGAGAAATGTGGGGCCGTTCTACTTCGCACGTGCGTCTTTCCTAATCAATGGATAGTTATATCTTTCCAGCCACCAGGCTGACAAATGAACACGACTAAGAAAAGGAAGAGATTTACGCGGTTCATTTTTTAAAGCAACTCGCTCCATGGCATCAGCACAGTGGAAGCGCTCGAGGAGTCCAACGAAGAGCAAGTAAAAATTACGACCCTTTACAAAAAGACAAACAAGGGTTTACTCATTTTTTTTTTATTAAAAAGAAGAGCACCATTGCTTAACATGAATAATGGAGTTGGGGAATTCAATTTCGGTAATGCTCCTTTAAATCCAGAAAGGGTTCCTTCGGCGGTTGTTCTCAGCAGCCTTGCGTCACGAGCACCTGTTTTCAGGCCGTTCTGTCATGAAAATTTGAATGCGAACCATTAACCGTCGCTTATCTTTTTGGCATTCACCATCTCCACACAGACTTCTCTCCGGAGTCTCCGCCGTGCTGTTGAGTGCAGGTGAAGTAAACGCGCAGGACTTATCCACGTGAATTTACGAGCCATGCGATTACAACACTTCCAGCTTCACAAAGCCAGGTATTTTCATAATTTATAAGGCGAACGCGTTAGGTGCTCCATTGTGCGCGGCTTTGTTTTTCGGTGCACAAAATGGCTACCGCTGTGTAAAAAACACGTACAAAAATGACAGAATTTGTGCTAAAGTGCGGCCTCTGCGAAAAAGTTTCTCTACCGTTTCCTTGCTCCGTATGTGAAATCCTCGAAGATCGAGACTTCGCCAGTCAATTGTCTTGCTAGCCCAGTTTCGCCGTCAACAGACCGTCGTCCGCGTGGAACGGCAATAGTACACGCACGGCCGCTGGATGAGAGCGTACCCAAGGTGTCAGCGCGCCTTTCATCCAGCGGCCGTGGTACACGTATCTCGACCCCGCGTCCCGGCAGCCGCTCTCGTCCGCAGAGGGGGAACATATTAGAGGGCTTTAGCGTTCCGCCTGTTGCGTCCTTTCCGTTCGCGCCGTGTTTACCGGCACCCGACTGGGCACTTGCGCATTCGTTCCGGTAGGGTGGATTAGTTCCGCGCATTCGTTATGGTGGAAGATGTCCTCCTCGCCGTGCCGGCGCGCGCAGGCGCAGTCAGGTTCCGGTAAATGCGGTACCGACGGAAAGGACGGAACAGGCGGAATGCTAAAGCTCTATTATGGGTAGCCCTTTTGGTTACGCAGGCAGCGCTCTTGTTGTTGTTACCTGTGCTTCATCTGTACACTATCATCAGCGACGGTCACGATAATCTCCATCATCATCATCATCGTCGCCGTCGTCGTTCCACGACCCGAGAGCCAGAATAAAAAGTCGCCCCAACTATGAATTTCGACAAATTAAATGAAAGAACACCGGGCACATTTGAGTTCCCGCATGAAAATTATACTCGGGTCTCCAGAGCATACGCGTCGAGTGCGTTACCGCCGCGCTACGTCAGCACGTACCCAGCGGGGAACAAGTTGTGAGTGTGAGTGTGGGGAGAAGCTCGGCCCCATCTCTCCTGTTTCTCCAGCCTTGAGCCACTAGAGGCATTTTTTTTAACCTGAACTGGCTGCACTGGTGCAAGCAGTGCAGCATATGTTCATTTTTTTTACTAATTGATATCCCCAGTAGCACTCTGCACTGGTCTGCACGACACTGCACTAATCTGCACCAGTTCAGGTAAAAAAAATGCCCCTACTATAGAGCAAGCTGCGCCCATTTTTTAACCGTACAAAACTCACGCAATATCAGATCCTTTTCAAATTTCCCGCTACAGTGACGTAATATTGCCCCGCACTAAAAACATAATTACAGTCAAACCCGACTATAACGAACCCGGATAGAGCGAATTATGCTATATATCGAACAAAAATAAATCACTTACGGAAATACACGCGAAACATATTCCTTATAACGAAGTTCGCATCTGATATATCGATCTCGGCGTGCCTAGAATGGTCGGCAAAATGCATGGTCTCGGAGCGGCGGTTGAGGTGTTGATTGGCCGCGACCACTGAGCAAATGGCGCGACTGAGACATTCCGCCTGGAGCGACCCGACGCTTTCCGTAACTGTTTCCGACGCGCGGAACTGACGACGGAACCCGCCCAGTCAGTGAGTCCGGACCAAGACGGCAACTCGGCAACCTTCCCGATGCTGTGCCGGAAGGAGTGTCCTTCGAAGATTTCCCGAGTGTCGACGACGACGTCGCCGTCACTGTAAAGCCCCTCGAACGCGGGCACCGTCAGCAGCACCGTCGTAAAGCTGATGAAAAGCACCAAGGAGGCAGAGGATGTCGCGAGTGAAAGCCGTCCGACGCTTAATGAAGTGCTTTCGGGAGTCGATGTCCTCCGCCAATATTTCTTCGATATTGGAGGACACGGACTCGAACTGGTGCAAACAATGTCTCGTGTAAAGAACGGTGTGCTGGTGCAAACAATGTCTCGTGTAAAGAATGCTGTGCTAGTTGACACTGCCGAAACGAAAGGGAAGACAAAAATCACCGCTTTTTTTTGGAAGTACGCAGTTAAAGGAGTACTGACACGAAATTTCAAAGCTAAATAACTATGTAAAACGCTTCCTTTTTATCAGGAGATATCTACCAGCAAGTTTCAACAGCAACCGTTCAGCGAAACATATTTAAAATCCATTTTAATCTTCGCCCGCACGAGAAAGCCCAGAGCGGGCCGACGTGACATCATCTGCTACGTGCCCCAAACTGCCGACGTCGGGGCTCCCGTGACGAGGCCGACGCGCTGGCTGTGGTTGGCGCGCGCTGCTCGGGCGTGTGTACACGTCATGGTTTTGGGACTGACGTCATGCTGCCCGGGCCTGTGGGGACGGCGAAGACCTCGGCCTGTCTGGGCGCGCGCGTGCGCTCGCTCACGCGCGCTTCCAGAGAGGCAGCGATACGGCAAGAATGGTGACGTCATGTGATACATGCTGTCATGGCGGCCGCTCGGCGTTTTTTTGTCGAAACCGAAACTGGCGCGAATAAACGACGCCGTAAATGAATGTTTACGCTGCGCTCGACCGTCTAATCTGTCATTCTATGATTAGTGGGCTGGTAGGCACCCATAGCAGCGAAAAAAACGTAACATAAAAATTTCGTGTCAGTACTCCTTTAAGGCGGAAAGTGGCTTTATTGTTTACCATAAATCGATGGTTTTGTTTGTGTATGGTAATGACATACTTTATTTTGTTCGTTTCTGCATGCGGGGATGGAGGGGGGGGGGGTGATTCCCGCGCATTGCGAACTCGTAACAATAAACTCGTTATAGGCGGGTTCGGCTACATCGAACTAATCGTGGCGCATATTGCAGTTCGCTATAACCGGGTTTGACTGTGCCAGTGTTAAGCATTCGAGTGATACGATCAAACGGAACAAAAGACGTCATATCGCTTACTCATGTTCCTTGGCGGTGACTTAGGTAGGCCGCCGTCAACGAACAAGGGAGACTCTGTGACGACATAGAGAAATCGTCAAAAAGTAACTGTTGCGTCACCACTGCTTCACGTGCTTTGTTTAATATCTCTATTATTTCTTTAGTGTTGGAGATAAAATTGCTATATGTGCTGTCAGAACAAAGCGGTCTTTTTTCGTGAAACAAACTTGTATATTGTATTCGTGGCCTTTTCAATTCTGTTCTGCGTTATTCCTGCCTCGCTTCATTCATATTGTCACGGGACGTGGTGGACAGTCCCCGTGGCGCCATGGCCACCACCAACGAGGATGGCGACAAGGAAGAAGCTGTGTGCTGGGAAAAGCCAGCCCGGGCTCAGTTATGGCTGCATGTACATAGCTCTTCCCATTACGTAAATACATCGCTTCATCGCTACATGGTTCGTGTGATGTGCAGCCCCGGTACAGTATTATTATTGGCAGTCTCTCTGCAGCGCGCAATTCACGGCTTAGCCCTCATTCACACAGCCGTCACCTTCTCCGTCACGTCAAGAAACCGCGACGGAGACGTAAACGAGTAGCGTTCGTACTGGAGCTCTCCGTCAGATTACAGGGTCTTCTGCCTAGTGATCAGTTTAGCCTAGAATTGAGCGTTTTTAATCTGAAAAGTAAAGAAAATGGTTTGTGCTCACTTTTCGCTAAATTTAGCCGTAAAAAGTTCTTTTCTGATTAGCTGGTTTAGCGCGGGGCATGGTCGGCCTCCCGTCACCGTCGCCCCGTTTTCGGCGAGAAATCGGCCGAAAAACGGCGCCCATGACGGAAGACGGTGACGTGACGGTGACGTGACGGGGTGAAAAACGGCTGTGGGAATGAGGGCTTCTGACGGAAGTCGCGGCGGTGCAAGTTAACAAATACAAACCGAACGTACGTGCGCCGTGTTTTGTGACGCGTAGCCAAGTGCGCTTCATTTACATAACTGCATTCACAGCCCTCACCTACCTCGAGCAGTGCACTTCGTATGCGGGCGCCGGCGTCGCACTCGGCAGACGTAAACTAGGTCACAGGTGCATCTCTGCGCGCGCGCGCGATTCCCGCGTCTTCGTGCTCTCCGTAGAACCATCTGGCCCGTTGGTCTAGGGGTATGATTCTCGCTTTGGGTGCGAGAGGTCCCGGGTTCAAATCCCGGACGGGCCCGTTTGTTTTAGTACTTTTTTTAACGCGCCGAAGCGAACCTTGGGAAAGTAGTGCGCGGATTTTTAACGTGCGCCGGAAGCTTATCGCAAGGGCGTTTTCGCTTTACGCCTCCGCCTTAAAAGAAGCCGCCACGGTCGAGACCGATGTTCCGTAATTGTCGGAGCAGGTTTGCGAAATAAAGTCGTGAGCTGGTATGGCATTTCAGTTGCCGTGAAAATGTCGCTGCCTGGGAGGTGGGGTTATTTTAGGGAGCTGGAAATGTTGGCGAGTTGGCGAACGAGCACATAGATTGCGAAACGACTTCTATTTTTGTCTGCTAATTTTTTTCTCTCTTACGCTGCGCAAGCAAAATTTGATATTTGCATAACTCAAGCTTCCCAAACAGCCTCAGGTGCTATCACGTTGCGATCACTGGAAAGTTACCAACGACGATAAACCCGAACGCGCAAAAAACTGAAATTTTGGTTCCCGCAGTTAAGATAGCTGCGTCGGCCGGCATGCAATTACAAGGCACTGTGACTGAAATTCGTGCTTATAAGTTATCATGTCATTATTTGATATTAAATAAATTAATCAATCAGAAGACTGTATGCGCTCTATCCCCGCGTACCGCTCTGAAGAAAAATCTTGTTCGCCTGAGCTTCCGCAAGCTTTGCGGCCGCAACACAAGCCCACAAATTTTTCCCGCTCACGTCCACTACCAGCCAAATTTACTGCGTTGTTGAGACCCCATCTCGAACGAAAACGTCTGCGCTCAGTAGGGGCCCGGCTGGCTTGCATCCGTCATCGATTTTTTTTTTTATTTCTGCCTCGCAACTACTTTTATCTTCTTCCAGAAACAACCACGCGGACGTAATCCACAAAAACAAAGCGCACTTCGTTGTCGTGTTTAGAGGAACGATCGGAACTTTCATCACTTAGCGCAATCACTACACGACGACCTAATCAGCACACGTGCGCGAAGGATTATCGGTCTTTGTGTTCCTCCTCTGTCCGTCTCTAGAGCAACCACGCCGCCTTTGTTAGCGCCTCCTGCGCAGCCACCTTAATCAGAAGATAAAAAAGACAGTACTGCGACGCCACAAAAGGGTCAGGGTGTCCTTCATTCGGTCAGTCACTGACCTCCGGGACGTGTGCAGGTGATTTGTTGAGCGCGAGGCGTGTGCTGGACATTTGTTCCCTGTTGCCAAAGGCTCGTAGAAGGAAAAAATTCCCCCGCATTTCCCCGAGGGGGAGAATGTGAAAGTGCGAATGCACGGTTGTCGGCCCGCTTGCGGCGCTTGCGCTCGGCCCCCGCAGCCCACCGCCTCGCCGCCTTCTCTTCCATCTCTTCCATCGGGTTTGTAGTATCACGTGTACACCACGCAGTTATCAAGCCGCTATAACGCCGCTGAGTCGCCAACGCACGCCGCTGACGACGTAGTTTGAATGCGTTAAAGATATAAGGCGCGTCAACACTGATATCACCGTCGCGTCCGTGGCTTGATCGGTAGAGCGTCGCGCTGCGGCCGCAAAGTCCGCGGATCGAAACCTGGCGCCGGATGCTGTTTCTTTATAGAGGAGCACTGCGGACGCCGACGCCGCCGCCGGCGGTGGATGGTTTGGGGTCGCTTATAAAGTATTCACACTTAAAAGAAGTGCGCAGGGCGAAACGAATGGCGCAGAAGAAACTCGAGAAGGGTTGAAAGATTGGTGAGGGAGGAAAGGGATCCCCGCTGCGGACGTGCGCCGATAAACTTCGCGCTTTGCAGGTGCTTGCTGTAATGCGCTATTCAGGCCTAATTCGCGAGCGTACTTATCGACCGTGAATCAGGTTGGGTGGTTGAATTTATTAAAATTTTATTAATCCGAATTTGCCGGTTGTACATATACGCGAGCGGTAGTTATCTATATGTCTGGTCTTTCGCTCAATGCAAAATGCCGCAGTCGGTATTGCATTATACGTTGGGAAGGAAGCTGTATTTGCTGCTTACGAAGGCATCTCATCGGTGTAGGGCTAAATACTCGAAGGGACGACACTAAATCGAATTTGTCGAGGCTTTGTTTGTGCCTGCATCGTGTAGTTCAACACTTGTAAGATATTATGCCACTACATACTACGCGAAGTTCTAGTTTACGTATAGCGTTCGGAAGTACAAAAAAATGCAACGAGCCAATCGGGCCAGTACCGCATCACACAGGTTTGCAACCTGTCCAAAAGCGTGATCCAAACATGCTCGCAATGCCTTAAAAATGCCGCCGTGCGAGCTTGCTGCTGTGTCGTCACAGATGACGTCACCAAATCGGCGACGAGGGTGCACGGTACCAAGGACTCGGTACTTTCAAACTTAATTTTCCAGCAAGAAAAAAAAAGCGCCAGGAAACTTGGCCTAACAGGCTCGAAACTTAAGATGCCCATTATGGAATTTATCAAGAAATTGAGCAATGTTTCCAACACCACCAACCAACCAGCCAACAAACCAACCAACCCTTTTCTGGTGCCCCTCTAAGTAAGCCAGAATATGTAATGCAAAGCTGCTCCTAATCATCATGAACTCCTCAACTTCTCATCCTCAACTTCTGTCCTGCCTGAAAAATGAATTCTGCGATTTTGTTCAATTTCTGGGATGTATAATATCCTGTAAACTGCTACTTTTGTCGCTTGCTCGTCATTATGTTATTAATTTCCCTATTTATTTAGACACTCTATTAGTAATTGTCGACTATTAGTAAATACCTGCTACTATAAGCGCAGTTAGGGGATTACGCTGGAACTTGTTACAGAGACAGACAAGACAAATAAATGTATACTTTGACGCGAAGACGGCGCCGTCTTCGCGTCTAAGTGTACGTCACCTCAATTGTCGTGTCTGTGTCTAACAGGTTCTAGCGCAATCCCCCAAAGATGCTATACCAACTAGCCTGGCACGAAGCTTTACTGAAATTATTAGCACATCTGAGTAAATTGCGGTCGTCAGAGACACGAAAGCTTCTCGGCACGATGCTCCAGCTCCCTTTTAGTCGACTTTGTTTCGCTCTCTAGATCTATTCCTGTTAACTGTGCTCCACCTGCGGCCTGATAACAACCTCAGTTGTACTCATGCTTTCAAGTCACATCTTATACTCGTTGTGTGCTTTTTCCTTGTGCAGTTCTCCACCAACTCGTAGACCTTCGATTTGGCATAGCTCCAGAGGGTGTGTACCGGGACGCAGCTATAGATTGGTGCTGCTACGGCGGCGTAATTTGCCAGAGCTCTCTGCCAGGCAAGATCCGGGCTCTTCACTAACAACTCACTCACTCACTCTGCTTTCAAAAGTTGACCGGGGGAAATAACACCATTTCCTTCCCCCTTTCCCACTATCAGAGGCCGGTCACTCAAGTGCTGCCCGTCCCTAGCCACGCCAGTCCTCTGCATCATTTATGTCGCAAATCCGCTCAGGCACTACAAACCAAAAAAGAAAATAAAAAAACATACGGGCCCGTCCGGGATTTGAACCCGGGACCTCTCGCACCCAAAGCGAGAATCATACCCCTAGACCAACGGGCCGCACGAGCACGGAGTAACGGGAATCGCACGTGCGAGACGCGTCGGCGCTCGCGACCTCGTTTACGTCCGCCGCGATCGCTCGACGCGCCGCTGGCGGGCAGCTGTCTACGTGTCCTCGGACAACGACAGGGATGACGTCACGCGCCGCATTGCATTACGTCGCCCGTCGGTGGAGCGTTCCCAGCTGCGTGGCGGCTGCCTGCTACTTAGCAAGAATACGAGGCAGTATCGAATGCGGTGGAACGGGCACATCTGCGCGCCGTCATTCGGAATGCTTTGTCTCGGGAATTAAGAGTGATTGCGCTTAGTGAGTCAGACGCCTAATTGACATCAAAGGTTAGCAGGTCTGGGGTCAAAACGACCGCTGTTGGTTTCCGTTTCAGTTTATTAGTGATTCCCCGGAAGAGAGGTACAGTAATAATATTATACAGACGAGTGTGCCATAGTTAAAAAAAAACTGTAACAGGACCCTCGATGAATAATAGCAAACAATAAATTAGATCAAGCAAACAAGCAACACGTAGTACGAGTGAATGGCAATCAAATATACCATTTTTTTGGTATGACTAATCAACTATAAGCTAAGGGATACGACAGGCAACCAAAATCAACGCAAAGAAAGTAGGAAAAAAAGAGAAAAAGGGGAAATATTTAATGATAGTAGTTAACGGCGGACATAGGCAATCTAAAATACGTGTATCTCAATTATACCCCAAGAAATAAAAAAAAACAGGCAGCTAAAATTTTACAGAACAAAATTAGGCGACTTTTTGAATTATGGCAATGTAGATAATGTTTTGTACAGAAAGAGGCAGGTAATTTCATAAAGAAATTTGAAGAAAGAAAGAAGCAGGAAGGAAGAAATGTTCGTGCCGTTGTCGACACGTACATGGTGCTGAAAATTGATCCATGGCCCTTAGGCATCTCTTGACGGCAATAGTCCTCGCGGTCTTTTTTTCTTATCATGTAGTGTCCGACTATTACATACTCTTATCTGAATGCCGTTCAGTACCCTCCTTGCTTTCAGGCTTTATCAAGGCGGGCTATCTCCAGCCAACGCAAGGGAAGCACTTTCGCTGCTCTTAAGAATCTATGGCGTAGCGACAGAGGTTTTTAATCAGTACGGAGTCGCAATTATCGCCTACGTTCGCGAGTGTGACGGGGAACAATTCCGAGATAACAAAAAAAAATCTCATCACCGGCGTACGATCTACTAGCATCTCCGCGCCCGACAGCACATTAAATCGCTCAACCGTTGAACAAATGCGACCTCTTTGGTTTTTTTTTTATTAGCCGGAAAACATGAAACAATTTTTAATATTGCAACAGCCCGTCCCGAGCACTTCCGTTCTGTCGACGTTGAGGATGGTCCGTTTTAATATACTGGGTCATGCCTTAGTAGTATACCGGCAGGCTACGAGAAACCTAACATGGCCAAAACTTGGACCAAACCAATATTCTCTTACTTCGTGCATTTGGAATAAACCAAACGTACCCCTACTCCCCGAGCCCCCGTCTTTGCCACGGCCCCGTTCACCATTGAAACTAACAAAATATTGAAACACAAATCTGAAAAACGACACAGCACTTTCATTCATTTTTATCATGACAGGTCAGAAATGGAACAATCTATCGTTACCGGCCCTAGAGGACCCTGCGATTTCTTTTTCGTTTATCTTAGCGAAATCGCACTAGCTGTATATATCCACTTCTAATCTCCAGCACTTAAGGCTGCACAGCTCCAACTGGAACGTTCAGGCTACGGTAGACGAAGAAACTTAACCGATGCGATAGATAAAATCATCATGCCATTTTTTTTATTTATCGCCTTTAACGTATACGCTGCCAGGAGATATTTGCTTTCATTTAGACGTGACTTAGGAATCGTACATATGAAACAACCACATATATTATAGGTTCGCGTTTCCAGCTCAAAACATCGAGTACGTTTCGAGGAAAGCGCAACAAATTCAGAAAAGAGTGTCTCTCGAAAAGTCCACAGCGGTTGCGAAGCGCGCGCCTTGGTCTGTCTTTTACTCCTGCTGTTCGCAGAGGCATATGTGTAAAGAGGAAACTTATAAAGAGGTACACCCAAGAGCTGAAGTTTACGGACCACGAAAGCAGCAATTTTTAGTTATTTCTCTGCCGCACGGCATCCCGGGGTACTGTGTGCGGCAGTTTTCATTAGTTCAGTACTCATACGACATCTCGCATGCATTCGACAGTTTGTCGGGCTGCTATAGGAAGAGAAATAACCTAAAATTGTCATTTCCCTGGTTCGTAAACTTTTCATCGTGGCTGTACATCTATAAAGAGGAAATTTATCAACATATATTTGTAAAGGAAAGTATTATAATGAGGCAACTCTGTAAACAGGAAACCTATAAAGATGTTGATATTTAAAAAGGAAACCTATGAAGAGGTACATCTGTAGAGAGGAAACCTGTAAAGAAGTAAATCTGCAAAGAGGAAACCTGTAAAAAGGTATATATGTGAGGAGAAAATCCATAAAGAGGTGGAAACAGCGCCCCGCGTGCGCCCCCACTCTTCGCATTTGCTCCGAGTCGATATGCAGACGTGTGCTCATTGCGCAATTGGAAACCCACCCTGCACCACCCCACAAGGAATGCCCCAAAACACAGCGGCTGTCCCCAAAATGAAAAGCCCTAGTGCGGAACAATGGGAGACACTGTTGGCCAGCAGCCACTGTGAAGAGCAGATCGGGCCGGTTCAGCGGGCATACAAGGCAGCAGAAGACGATAAAGCCCTGGATCGAGGGTACGTACCACCCCTGCCGAACCCTGTCGGGAGCTGTATCACACGGCAAAAGACCCCGGTGGAGTGCCGCCCAACCACACGGGAAGAACGCAAATAAACGTTTCTCCAGTCCAGTCTTCGTCTTTGCCACCGCGGTTTTTCTTGCTAAATGCCGTTCCAACAAGCCGAAACTATAGCCCTCTCTGCAAACCAGTGCTCTAACCCATTGATGTCCAGTGTTGCTCAGGAGCAACAAATCAAACTATTTTTTTTATCTCACACTTTACGGTTTTTTCGACATTTAACAACATCTGTTGACAGACAAACGTGCCGGGACTTTCAAAAATTAAAAAAGAGAGAGAGAGAGAGAGGGCCGCACGTACGTCCGTGTGCTAAAAAAAAAAAAAAGTCTTGTTGATGCGCTTCAACTCGCATCGAGCCCGGGGGCTCAATGGACTAGTGACAGGTAAGCAAAATTGTACAATTTCGTTGTTATTACAAATGACAGCAATACAAACTTTACGTTATTGTCGTCACTTGAACCATAAATCATGCTGACTAAGGTAGCTTTCTTGTGCAATTGATATATGGACAGCCAGTGCTTAGTGTACATTTCCCAGTGCGCAGTCGGTCATTGTGCCCGTCATAATACACGAAATTTTTTTCTGACTTCAAATTTATGATGCCGGAAGTTCTTTTGGATGCTAAAAGTGTTTTCACAATATTATGCAAAATAATAAAGTTTTGGGCATAAAAGGGCTAAGAGAGGCTGCGATACTGCAGTGAATACAATAGGGGCTATTCTAGTTACTATCTAGTTCGACTGTCTAGTTCGACTGAGCAGGCGTTACTTCTTATCAAGGACGCAATATTAGCTAACATGGAAAATCGAAAATACACGCTTGGACTGTACTTAGACATTAAGAGAGCCTTTGACTCCATACAGTATGACCTGCTGCTTAATAAGTTGTTCATTTATGGTGTACGTGGAATTGCCCAAGCTCTTATTAAGTCCTATTTGCAACACCGTTACCAAACTGTGAATGTTGATGGCACAATGTCTTCAAAATTAATGTTGAAACAGGGTGTCCCACAGGGCTCGATTTTAGGACCGTTCCTCTTCCTTGCATATATAAATGATATTGTTTCGATACCCCATTCACCACAACTCATAGTGTACGCAATGACACTAATATCGTTTTTACGTCTAATAATCTTGCGTCACTTGAAAGCAGCGTTAACGATTACATGCGACGCCTGTCAAACTGGCTGAAAAATAACAGGTTACACTTGAATGCAAAAAAAACTACGTACATCATATTTCGCCCTATAAATAAACCGTTATGCACCACTTTCAAAGTTATGTTCAATAACCAGCTCCTTGAAAGGGTTAGAGAGCAAAAGTTCCGTGGCGTTTGGTTTCAGGGGGAATTATCATGGAAAGCACACGTTGAACACTTATGGATAGAATTGGCTCGAACTGTTGGCACCCTGTACAAGTTAACAGCATTAATTCCGCTGTGGCTAAAAAAAAAAAAAAAAACTTCTTTACCGGTCTTTGTTCTATTCGAAGCTCTGTTATGGATTATTAGTCTGGGGAACAACGACGCCCGGCAATTATAGTAAAGTAATTGTGCTACAGAAGAAAGTGCTTAGATGTTTTGAAAACTATCACGGAAACTATCAGAGTCTGCCGACATCTCCCCTGTTTTCGAAACACGATATATTAAAAGCAGACCAGCTTTACTATTTTAAGCTGCTTCAGAAGTACATACAACAAAATAACCTTTGCAGGCCGGGCGTAGATCACGATTCAGGTTATTCAATACGACAAAAAAAAAAAGGAGAATGCCGAAAACCAGGACAAATTATGGCAAACACACAACTGGATATAAAACACTTTTTATACTTAATAAATTAAATGGTAAAATAGATTTCACGCGTTCAGTAAGTGCGTTTAAACAGCACATTAAGAATGTATTGCAGTCACTGGGTCTCCACTATACCAATTGATATTGCCTGCCATTTTTTGTTCACGCAATCTAGCTGAAATTTTCTGGTTTGTTTTTCTTGCTTTCTTTATTTTTGTGAATGGCGTTACCGTGCTTAGCAAAATATTATACACATGTGTATAGTTATACACTGTGTCATGAGAAATGATGTACCAATTTGATCAGTTGTAAGAGTTTTTTATTACTATTTTATTTTTATTTTTTTGGTATCGGTTGTATCAGCTGCGTTATATTATGTTGTGAACTTGCTCGTATATATTTTGGATGTAGTTATTTTCTTGGTGTTCTTTTACTAGAAGAGTTGCTTTAGATTTTTTTTTTTGTGGCAAACTTTGCTCTGTACAGATACCCAAACTGTCTATATCTTTTGCGTAAAATGTACACGCAACGTTGTTGAACTGCAGAGGGACAGAGTCCTCGTCAGGCGATTTAGCCTTTAATCTCTCTCCCTGTAGCACACTATGTATTTTGGTTTCTTCAAATAAAGGATTGATTGACTTATTGACTATCGATTCACTCCCCAATGCGGCGGTCCCGCACCAAATCAAAACCTTCACTGCCTGGAAAATTATGTGGCCTGTACGACAATGACCAGCAAAACGTCGCAGCCCTCCTCTCCAACGTTTTTTTTTTTTTTTTTTTCATACACCGTTGATTTGTCTGCGCCAAGGAGCCACGCAAGGTTTCCCCGTTGTTTGTCCAACCCCGCATGTTTCCGTCAACGCGCACAGCGTCCCGAACCCACAACGCACAGATTCTCGTTTCGCCAGACGCAATCTGAAACCAGAACTACTTTTTTAGAGAAGCCAAACATTGTAAGCCAAACATTGTTTTGGCCAAATGTGTGCATACTGGCGTCTAAGAAAGCGACAATCCATGGACAGATGCGGATGAATGCGAGAGGGCTGCAAAAACTATCACCGAGTTTTTTTCTCTTTTTTTTGGGGGGGGGGGGGGATTAAATGCCGGCGTTTTAGTTTCGAGGACCTTGAAATTAAGCATCCTGCTTTCTTATTCTTTCCGCACTTACATAATTAATGTTGAACCACGAACAACCGCACATACTCGAGAAAAGGAGATCCTCCGCAGGCTTCCGGACGTTGCGGCGAAATTCGAATATTACGCCAAGTTCAACACTACGAGACCATTTCCGTTTCTAGTTTTGAGATCTCACAAATAGACCGTCAACGCAGAGAACAGTCTTCAAGAGGACGCAGCTCTGATGAGTGCATGGGTTTGTACAGCTCCGCGCCTGCTTCGATCAGTAAAAGGCCGCCGCTACTGTTCCCGCAGAGGCCGTTCCCTGCATGCTGTTGCAAAAAACTTAATATAATAACACGAACTTCAGCCAGCGATATCGATTTTCTCGCGCACGCTCTTGAAAAGAGGGTTTCTTCGACAAAGCGCTCCCAGCAGAGACTGAACGAGATGTCCCTTATAGCGTCTTCAAACCTCGC
The DNA here is from genome assembly GCF_048455015.1 of Haemaphysalis longicornis. NCBI lineage: Eukaryota > Metazoa > Arthropoda > Arachnida > Ixodida > Ixodidae > Haemaphysalis > Haemaphysalis longicornis. Next base: position 153,856,041 of record NW_027526422.1, read on the forward strand.
TCGGCCGTCGTTAGACCCCCTCCCTCTGTGGTCGTATTCATCATACTATAGGGGGCACACGCTTAAAGCACTCATTTAACCTTTTATTCGTCGTCTTTGTGCGATTCCTTTGTGGCGACGCGCACAAGGTCGGCGTAGCTCGCGTTAAGAGCGCCGGCGTCTCTCTGAAGAGTCAACAGCGCGGAGACCGCAGCTACGGAGGGCGTACACATTTTCTTGAGCGAGCTCTCTTCCTCCCAAGGCCGTTGAATTCTTTTTAAAAAAAGATCCGGAAGAGCGCGCTTTTAGTTCCCCTCAAGTTTTTGTTTGCCGAAGCAATCAACATCCAACGCTCGCTGGCCAGAGCCACTAAAGAATCCCCTGCAGCCTTCTTAAACGCGATGTGTCCTTTACAAAACCGGCCAACCTTATGGGCAGTGTATAGCTGGGGTGGATAGCTGCGGCGGGAGACCGCTCATAACACCGCTTCCCGCTGCCCAAACACGTTCAAGAGCACGCGACGTCGGAAATCCGAGCAAAAATCAGCCTGGTTTGCCTCAAATAACGGGGATCTTCGAAAGCCGCAGAAATTGTAGTAAGTGGTTTACTTTTTTACGTACCCCGCTCTGATAACGTTGGAGTGAAGAGCGCCTTCTCCGGGACTCGAGCATCCAAGCCACATCCGTTCATCCGGAAAAAAAATAAAAATAGTGTGTTCCTGAGACATGCATGTACAAAACACCCCTCCGAGCAACTTTTCATTCCCTTTTGACCAGCAGCGACTGGTGGACAGGGCCCGCCGGGCAGCCAAGGACCAAGGCTTCCTGGACTAAGGAGGCCTCCCACAAAGGAACTCTTACCGTCGAATAAATGTTTATTCCTCCGCCACCTAATATAACAACTTCCAGCCCGTTTATTCCACTCGTAGCTGAGGAGAACCATGATCTGGAGGAATTGGATCATTACCAGATTATCACAAAGAACGGTGGCCCGCACCCACACACATTTTTTCACTGCAATCCGATAAGGAAGGTGCGAAAAGAGTGGGTTTGGGGCAAGCTGATTACACCCACTGTATTAAAGTTCCAACAGCCATGCTTGTAGTTTTACATTCATTGTGCGAGCGAAACGGGTGGTGGCAGACTGGACGCCCCTGGTCATCTGTATAGGTTGTTGAAAGGATGTTTCATATGCTCAGTAGTTGATTGATTATGTCCGCACATCAAGATTAATCATACATACACGTTTCTGTAAGTCTACTTACTGACTTGCACACACTTCGGTTCGCATACCTGATATCAAAATTAGCGCTGGTGTATTTGATTCTTGCAACGAGTCCGTGTACTGACTCTGACAAATGATCTATACGTAAGGAGCGGACACTCTGAAAGCCAGCGCAAGCATACGGACCCACTTTCCGTGTTATGCCGATTCTTTAGCTTACCTGACACTTTGGGGCGTTATGAATCTGTAGTGAGGAGCCAGTAATACAGTATGTGGGCCTGCACCCTGAAATTTCGCTTAATATCTGTTGCCTGCAAACACCCTTATTGGCTAAATGTACCCGCGATGGGACAAGGTTCTTGCGCCCTTACTGGCCAATAAGGGTGCGAAGAATCTAAATGCTTGTGTTATTTGCAGACGCATCATCGTGACGATCGGCACACGCCACCGTATCGGCATGCATATTTCCTATAACTACAGTCAAAGCTCCACCTAACGAAACCCGATCTTACGAATTTCTCGATTTAACGAACAAACACGAATTCCCCCGAATGCACGTGCCTATAGGGCTCGATGCTTTTATGAACGCGGACTAACGAAATATATTCAGCAACATTCCCGATTTAACGAAGTATTTCGAGGGACAGGCGCAGTGAAAAGGGGGGAGGGGGGGGGATTTGGATTGTATTTCGTCAGAAAACCACGAAGATTATTGCGCCACTCCATTAAAAAAAAACAAAAAAAAAACGAGACATCCTGTACCGCTGTAACAGAGCTCTATGAGATCAACTCAGCAGTCCCGTGGCCGCAGACGACGGCGTATTGGCCTGTACGTTTACCAAAATTTGGAAGGGAAAGCACGCTATAATCCATGCCACTTCGTGTGGAACTGCGTCCAAGAAAAATAATCTCAACACCACCTCGCACGGACTCTTGGAGGAAGCCCGGTTTACGCGGTTCAAGGATAGATCCAAGAACGCTCCGCTCAGCGGGAAAAAAGTACAACAAAAAGCAATCTGTTACGCGCGTCTGCTGGGTTGCGACGACTTCACGGCAAGTCCCGGGTGGCTTATTTTCCCCGCGGACTTTTAGCGCATTGCTAAATTTTCGCAAATTAGCGCCGCGGCCGGCGCAATTACGATATCATGCATAGCGCTGAGATGCGCCTCCCCGTGGATTTTGATTTTACGGAATCAACTGCTCGTAAGACGACGGTCCCGATTTTACGAAGTTCTCGACTTAACGAAATAATTCGCGGTTCCCGGTGACGTAATCGATGCTGTTTCTACTACATACCCGATGTTTCATATTAGAAAGTTGGAGCAAAGTAAAGGCTATTAATAAAGCTTGCTCCCTTTACATCTCGAACACGGCCGCTGTGGTCAGCGATATACGCATCCCCGTAAGTCTGTCATGAAATACATCAGCGCTCTAGACCGTATTACGTACTATGGCTAGAAAATCCGCGATATACGCCGATTCGGGGCAGACTTTGGGGACGCATATCTCGATGTAAATCCACTTTCAACCACAACTCGTCACACCCATGACAAATATCTAACCCCATTTTTTGCTAGGACTAACATTTTCAAGTTTTCATTTTTTCCCCGTACTATTGAAGAATGGAATTCGTTACCCGCTTCTGAACTTTCTTCTGTTTAATTCCTCAAAGAATATTTTAGCCCAAATGCCACTGTGCTGAGCTGTGATGCCTCGCCCTTGTTAAATGCAGTTTTTTTTATCTTTATACCTTGCATTATTCCTTACACAATTGTGACTCACGTATTCTTGTATTTTGTACGCTTCTTGCCCACTCTTGCTTGGGCTGTCAAGCCTGCAGTATTTAATAAATAAATAAATAAATAAATAAATAAATAAATAAATAAATAAATAAATAAATAAATAAATAAATAAAAATAACAGGCCATTCACTGAACAAGCTTCCCTGCTCCAATTCTCGCATGTAAAGGAGCCGCAGAAACTAACATTGATTTTTTGGTAGCGAGTGGCTCGTTCATAATTAATTGCAGAAAGAGACCGCCCTGTATAAACAACAGGGGAAGAATGGCATTGATTATGTCTCAGAGCTTTTTCTATGCAGATCGTTTGTCAAGGCCCAGGACGCCTAAAGTGGCTGAGGAGAAAAAAAAAAGTGGGTAAGACAGCGCCTGTGACGTCTTAGTGCGTTGAATGCCACGTCATTTACCAAGCTAAATGCATCAGTCTCTCAGTGGGATGATGACACTGAAGAGCCGCTTGTCGAATCCTAGGTGCCTGATTGCGAGAGCCCCACGAAGGGCGATCTCGACGGGTTTCGCAACTGAATTGTGCGCGTTTTAATAAACGGCCGCACATTACTGCTTTAGCAATAGACAAATCATACGTTTAATTGAGCAGGAAGGGTAAGAAAAATTAGCAGTGGCTTAGCTCGGCTATGCCAGGATATACTTAGCGTGAGCTAAGGTTCAGCTGGTTATTCTTAGGTTTCTTGGTTGTTTAGGATTAGCTGATTATCATGCTTACTGCTGCTAAAGCGATTTCCAATCTAGTCTAATCCAATTCAGTCCAGCCCAGTCCAGTCATAGCTCCTCGCGCATGCGCAGCACGGCTCTCGGGGAGCCACTCGAACCGGCTATCAAGCTGCTCCGGCGCAGCGTCAGACTTGGCTACTGCGCAACAGAGGCGCACAGCTATATGCACGCGCCGGCGCCAGTACGTCTGCCGCGGCTACGACGGCACTCCTCTGGAATGCGCAGACCGGCGAATGTGCAGACCCAATTCTCTACACAGCCGTACTCCAATTAGATTGGATTTCAATCCAACACAACCCAATTTAATCCAAGCCAATCCAATCCCAATTTAATCCAAGCCAATCCAATCCGATCCAATCCAAACCAATCCAATGCTCCTCGCGCTTGCGCAGAACGGCCCTTCACGACACACGCGAAACTGCTCAACCTCGGCCAGTGTAGCTTACGCTACAAAAGGGGGTGTGGTCAGCATCCGAAGTCGAGGAGTTCGCAGCTCAGCGCTGATGTAAGGGCCCGCGGTTCACCAGAGCATGTTGAAGCTTCCACGTCAAGCTGGCCAGCACGGCCTCCCACTGCTTCGGTGAGGTGTGAGGAGAGGGGTCTAAAGGGACAGACAACCAATTTTTGTGGAGTATGCTCTCTATCCCACATGAAATGGCATCAGTTACAACACCTTGAAGCGAAACGGTTTTCCCATCAGATAGCGCCATAGAACGACTAAAAGCGGAATTTTCAGATCCACTAGCCTTAAAGCCAAACTGAAATTTCACCTCGGCCAAATTTATTTTGAGTGTACACTACGTACCACAAACCAACGGGGGCGCACCTCGTAACCCCGTGAAATGCCTTGCCCAAGCAACCACGGACGTCCTTGAGACGTCCGAAATAGAGCCGAACATCCAATGCCAGTTTGGACGGCCACTGTACGTACAGTCGGTAAAATGCTTGTCTATAACACGGCTTTCGTACTTTCGACCTTCTGCGGTGCTCGCTTGAAATAATTTAGAGAAAATTAACACACCATTCTGAAGTCTACGTTGACAACTTCAGTCTTCAACGCTTGTTTGAAGAGTATCCGTCAATGCTCTCCAGATATGGCCAGTTGAAGTGGAAATCGCTGTTATAGACAAGCGTTTTACCGACTGTACACTGTATACGTCCATGTTTGGATGTACATTTTCGGACGTACAGTGGACATCCAGAAACGGATGCACAAATCCGGCCACTTGACGTACAAAGTTACTACAAAGCATCAAATGATGGCTTGAATATAAAAGCAAAAAACGAAACAGCTACTTTGCTTTTCAATTAAAAAGATTTTGTACATCAACACCCTTTCATCTGCATATCTATAGAATTAAGCCGATTTTTTTTTTACTTTTTTGAAGCACCTCACCGACAACGATCACCTCTTTGTGGAAGGATATATAATTGAGAACCGCTAACGAAACACGTGAAGCAAGTTCACTGTGTTCATGCATGCGTGTCTGCCTGGTAGTGCCTCGGTCTTGTGCAGTGTAGTATTCGTTCTAGGAATATAATCTTCTCGTTATGTGATTCTGGAAATTTTCGCTGAACATCCAAAATAAATCCAATTTCGCACGTGCGACTGAACGCACGTTAGTGTTAAATCCGGACGTCCCACCGACGTACATGGCACGTCCGTCGGCCCTGAAACGGACGCCCTACGGATGTCCGCTAGAGCCGGAACGGATGTACTGTGGACGGCCGACGGACCTCCGGTGGTTGCTTGAGTGTTTGGAGACGTCTAAAATATCTCCGTTGCAGACGACGCTGCACCTGCCGGCGGACCGCGCTAGATGCCATGAAGCGGAAGTGACATTGGGGGGGGGGTGTCCTTGGTCCTCTGGCCAGCCAAGAGAACCGGTCGAGCTCATTGGACTGCGCGCAGGTTGCCCCAGCCGGCCGGCTGCTCGCTCGCTCTCCGTCTGCAACTTCACTACAGCGTGACCGTAATGGCCGCGGTCCTTTCAATCTCGACGAAAAAATCGCCGATTTTTGCTGGTCCTTTGGGCCGTGCATACGCGCATTTCAGCAGTCACATTTTGAATATTCCAGTTTCTTGGGGCACAATACGGAAATCGGGTTTTTAAGAGGTCGAAATTATTTAGTGCAGTTGGTTTTGAATATGCTGCCAAAACGCGAATACTGGCAGCCGTGACAGTGAGCCGCACGGCAACGTACTTGAGATGAAAAGAAAGGAGTATGTAAAAATTTGTCCCCAGCTACTAATGCAATTATGCCTTGCCCCTTATGCGAATTTCGAATCACGCATTGAAATCGATGGGGCTATAAGCACGTAGTGCCACGTGCAGACACCACAGGGCGCCGCCTTTCTGAAGACTTCAGGAAGTGCGAAAATACTTACTTAGAAATTTACTTAGAAACTTATTGTTTCTAAGTAAATTGGGCGCGCGCGCGCGCGCACACACACACACACACACACGCACACACAAAAACGGTAGCCTGTCCCTCTAATATTGTGCAGACGAGTGTAGAATGGGTGGTACGCAAGTCGGGCAGCTGTACTAGAAAAGGGAAGGGGGAAAGCAGTGTGGCTGTAGAATGTGTCGGTCTGACGCTGGCGCCATGCAGGGGTTTCAAATTGTGGTAGTTGAACGCGTGCCCAAGCACGGCCAGACGTAAAACAGTTGAATGAAAACTGAAGTACAGTCACGTCTCCGTTACTCAGAAAAATCGCTCATAATAATGAATCAAGGTCAAAAACACAAACATTAAGGAATAATCTTGGAAGAAGGACAATGCATGCTTCTTAATTGGGTTTTTTGCCCCTAGTTGTCAAAGGCCTTCGCAACGCGACTTGAGTGGGAGGTCATCCGTAGGATCGCCCTCTTCCATAGTAGAGCTTTCACATATCGAACAGATGCTGAAAGTGTCTCACTTTTGAAATGGCCGAACTGACCAAAGAACCGTACAGCCTTGCCTTTTATGCACAACTAATGTTGGCACAAACTATTATAGTGTTGGTATATTGTTTTGAGCCTCAGGACTTGCACTTGCCAGCGTATGCCGCACCGGACGAACTTGCTTGATAATGAAAGGGTGTCACCCTGTCGTCAATACCCTAGGAGTGTTTTTTGATTACCACGAATGTTGTCGATTCAATTCAATGATTCTGAAAGCGACGGCGTTCCGAGGTACATTCATGCTTCAGCTTTATATGCTTCCGCCAACAGTGAATTCCTGGTACGTGCTGGGGCCGCCGGGGGTCACTACTCATTGTTTCTATTTTTTGCTTTGTGCACCCGCGTCCATAATAACGAGACAAAAATGCCTGTATTTGCGCGATCCGTCCCCAAACAGCCGTCCATAGTCCGGACTGCGGGTTTCTATATTAACGGGGCAGAATTGCATGGCTAGAGATCGGTCGCCGAAAATTTTGTCTACATTGCGGGGTGTCCATATTCCATATTACCGCGACATGACTGTATTCACTGGTCGAACGAAGTGGGTTGTGTTGCACAGAAAGTAGGGAGTTTTAGAATAGGGGGCCCCAACGCTCTGGGGCCCCCCAAGCGTTTTGGGTCGTCGTACTGCGCATGCGCAGAACCAAGCCGTCCTTAGGGTTTTGGGTTTGCGTCTAGCGCGCACGCTATTTTGCCGAAATAGCGGGCGCCCTAAAGCTGGAGTTTGCGTTCTTGCGTCGCTCTCGCAGTCAGCGAGACTGCGCGTGACCATGGCTGAAGCGAAACCTGCGGCTCGTTCCTCTACTCACCCGATCAAATACGAGGATCCCTGAACTGAATTTGTAGATTCCGCGCGTTGTTCGCAAGAAATGGATAAAGCAGGCAATCGTGAAGCGCTTTCTGCCTTCGGAAACAGTCCGCGCACACCAGCTCGGTACACTCAACGGCTCGAACCGGCGCAGACCACGGTAGCAACCGCTTGTCGCTGCTCTTCCGAATCAATCTGATCGCTAAAAAGAAGTTCCATATGCGAGAAATTAGGTGTTAGTGTGGTAAAAATTGTGCTAGGGATTATTATCAGGGCTTATTTTAAAAGCGGCGATCAGATATCTGCCGCGATGCTAAGCCTACGCTGACCGGACGCGGAGGTTCGGCGGCACGACCATAAAGTTCCTAGTCCCCTTTCATGCGGGGCCGGCGCAAATTGTATGGCTGAAGTAAAGTTCCACATGCGAGAAAGGGGATGATAGTGTGGTGAAAAGTTGTGCTGCGGATTGTCATTCGCAGTTGCAGATAGCGGCGATCAAATATCCGCCACGATGCTAAGCCTAAAGTTTCCTCACCCGAGCCGACCCGAGCAGCGCAAGCTGGTTGCGGGCTGTTGGGGACGCCCCTCTTCTAAAACTCGCCGCGCGCGAGCGCCTTGCGTTTGGGCTCCCCTAGCTTCTTGGGGGCCCCCAAAGCCGGCTTCTCGCATTCTAAAACTGCAAGATGCCTACGACGCGGGGGGGAAACAGGCAGCGTCATGTTTGCTCGCTAGAATAAAGCTCGAGTCCTTGCAAGTTTCATTCAGCGAAATGGCTACGAAGTATGCTCAATCGCAAATTACAAACAAACGTGTTTTGTTTCGTGCGCTCCGTCAACTGCATCCAGCTTTACAGAATGGAAGGGCACCAATTTTTTCATGTTTTTTTGTTTAGCATACTATGTCACTATATAATAACTGTACTGGTGGGTAGCATCACTGGTATTACCACGAGAAATCAGCACCGCGATCATTTTGTCGTTATGTATCGTGTGCTGAAATATTCCAGTACAGTATAGAGATAGTATCCCACTTCACTGCGGTTCTAAGGGAGACGCTACGCTCGGTTTAATTATTGTTCACCTCGGCAGGTTTTATGTTCATTCTCGGTGCATGAACCATCAGTCGCCCTTTAAGAAATGGGCCGGCCTTTGTGCCCCTAGAAGAAAAAAAAACAAAAACGAACCTTAGTGCGTATTTCTAGCACGGTTCCCTATTCATGGCAGGTGAGGCAAGTAATTGTTCGTGTCAATCTTGGGAAAAATAGAAGGTGCGACATGAATATGCTGCGCTTTTTCCTTCGTTCCTGATAGGCGATGTTTGTGAAACGACTGCACCCAGAGTAACTTACCCTCTGTTGGTTCACAGTTCCACTCGCTGCCAGGAATTTTCTATGGCAATGAAGTTAATGGTGGTAGTGAAAGCCAGGGAGACCAAAACATAATGAAGGGGGGGGGGGGAGGAGGCTCTAGCACTAGAATGACCATGGGTAAAGAAATGCAAAAGGGGCAGTTTCGCACTATATTTGTCCCACTGCACTTTTACTTGTAATATTCAGGAAATTGCCGGCGTGATCAGTGTTTGCTGATTTGCGACTCAGCTTTTTTTTCTAATATAAAGGCTTGTACACACATTAAAGTTATCCGAACATACCGGTGCGCACATTAATAAGCCATGTAAAAAAACTCACGTTTAATACATGCACTCAACGTGATTGCAAAAATAAAAAGGGAGCCATTCCATTCTATACATGGTGGATGACCTGCCAAGCTTTTTAAAAAAGCACACGATGACATAGAAGCGACAGTGTACGAGGAAATATTCTGTGGCAAGCTCCCTCACTTTTTTGCCTCACACCCTCTCCTCAACCTCCCAATCAGAACGAAGACTAGCGATTAAAGGCTTGCAAGCAAACTGACCATGGCCGAGTTTGCCCTGACTCTTTCCCTATATCCCCCTCTCCACTTCCCTCCCTTTGGAACAAACTAGCAATCAGACAATTTCACTGCACAAGCGCACAAGGTGCTAGCTGGACCTTGGTCGAGCCTGTAGGCAAGATTGATGGAACAATGCACTTTCTGGGCCCTCTAATGTGCTGGGCATCTTTAATTTGGGCATCTTTTTAATGTGCTGGGCATCTTTTAAAGATGCTGGGCATCTTTAGGCACATGGGCGTCTCCATTTTTCACCTTCAGAAAAACAGCTGTCACAGCCACGGTCAAACCCGCGTCATTCAGAGCTCAGTACAGCACTTGCCTTAGCACCAAGCCACCAAAGCAGGTAGCCGATAGTATTCAGGGAAATAGCTGGGGAGGAAGTGGTAAACGTTTCCACGTAATGAAGGCCATGGAAAAGCCCGCTCTTCTCACCACCCCTCTCTTTATGTGTTGGACATATCGACAAGTTCAAGTTGTGCAGTGGGAGAAACCGCAGCTGGCCAAAAGCATAGCCCCACAACACCCAGCAAATCTAGCTGCTTCAATGCATTTACAGACTTCCAGACGACAGATCTCCTTGACAGCTTGCAGAGTGGTTAGGCTGACAAAACTCAAAGCATGAAAAAACAACAAACAACTGCACTATACTTGAGACACAAACACAAAGCAAGTGTCGAACCATATTTGGTGCGAATAAACATGGATAGCCTAATATCCATGGGATTAATCTATAGCTCTCGAACAGTTGACTAGATCCCATCTTTGAAGCTGGTGTTGCATGCACCAGTGCTTGTGGAACAGGTGGCATCACACCTGGAGTTTTCGCCTTGCCAGCCAGTCCTGCAATATTTATGGTGGGTAGAAAGCATGTCCGCTTTATTATGGCAGATGGGCTGCTTGAATACAAAAGGTAAGAAATATAAGACGTAAAATGAACCAGTATTAAAAAGAAAATTAGAGCCCTTCCACGCTGGGAAGAGTGAAGTCCAGTGAAGCTGGTGCTCTGGATGGATTTGCTGCGTTGAATTACAAGGACAGTGGCCCTATCTTTGTGTCACAGACTAAGGACACACACGATTATTGGGTTGAGGCAATGATGTTTTATTATAGCACAACTACGCCAATCACAGTGCAGGTTCTAGTGCGCTGCACAGGTTGCCGCCGAAGAACGTGCGGTGTTGTGCAATATCTAGGTGGACCGTAATAACAAAACTGCCAATCACGCAGTTCATACATGGCCTGCTGTGAAAGCTTTGAGGCAGACTATGCTACAATTTGTCATTACATCGCTAAGAAACACGGCCCACTTTTCGAGCCGCCCGGACAAGTCACAACTTGCCCGCTCTGTTGCTGCTCTCCGCAGAACCATAGCTGTTTAAGAGTGAAGCTGTTGTTGCTGGCCATAATGTGCGCGGCGTCATCAGAAAATTCCTGGTCATAGTTAGTCACACCGTTTACCGTGCACGAGACCATGCGTTTCACGAGGTGCCCCCACCGTCGTCCAGGCTTTCGCGTGGTGCTCGCAAGAAAATACAAAGAAAACAATTCATGTGCGTATGCCCCTCGGGGAGGGGGGCACAAGATAGCTTGCGCTATAGTCGCCCAGTTCGTGAAGTCGGTTGCCACCGGTTCTTGCGTGTGCTGACGCGTTCCACTTTGGGAGAAATGCGAAAGCCCGAGGACAAAACGATTCGGGTCTGCCAGTCATGCATAAGGAAGTGGACGATATAGATGGATATGACAATGACTACGCCTACCACAGAGAAAAGCGACAATAGAACATGTAAACAAACTAATTTCGAACGTAATGCAATACATGGTGGTGTGTCCTTCAGTGCCTACATAGAAAACCTCCACGCTTCGCTGCGGTTTGAGCCTTGCGCAACTTAGTGCAAGCTTTGCCAATTTTTTTACTGCTGGTATTCACTAGCGAGGCGTGCAGGCTGGCAACCGTGTGAGTACGCAGTCACTCGTTACGTCAGGCTCCGCGGGATGGCGGTACTTGTCCATGCTAAGCACATGACTGTGTTGCACGTTAACAAATTCTACCTCAACGAACGCAAAGTATTGCCTCGAGTTTAATGAGAGTGTGATTAATAACATCTCTGTTGACACCACTGTTCAGAATCTGGTTGAAACGGAGCAAACGATGCACGCAGTTTTTTTTTTTCCCCGGCGTGCGGGCAGAGTGGCTTAAGCCGCGCCATGTCTGTGGAGCATCTGCTATGCCTGTGGCCGTTTCAAGTGTTGCCAAGCGAAGGAATTGACAGCTAAAGTTTTCAACCAGTACCACCTATATGCACGTGGCTCAGCAAAGGTATACTTCTCCATGATCAATGGGTGTATTGTCTCATCCAAAACCATTCCTTTTTTTTTTTTGCATTTTCAAGTAACCGTTTCAAGACAATGGAAGCCCAGTTTCACACACGCGCCATGTATCCAGAGATCTTATTAGAGCTTTTTGTACAACCAACAATTTGTCAGGCAATATGTTAATTTTGTGACAATGCCATCGGTCCCACTAAGGAAGCTTCATTTCAATGTACGTTTAATCCACTCTGCTGCACACAGAGTCCCTTTAAATTCGGCTTCATTGATTTCTATTGACTTTGAGGTCTAACGCGCTGACGCCACACAGGCAATGACACGCGCTGTAGTGGAGGGCTCCAGATTAATTTTGACAACCTGAGGATCTTCAATGTACAGCGAAATCTTGAACACATTGAAGTTTTTGCTTTTTGCCTCCATCAGCAAATTTAACCTTTACTTTTTCACACTGATGCATCGCTGGTGGGTGCCACAAGCTGTCTGGTATTAAAGTAGGAAGACCTTAGCACCTCCATCTTCACAGCGCACAAATAACGGGACAAAATAAGGGATAACACTGGACAAGTGCTAACCGCTAACCAAAACCGTTGTCCAGTGTCATCCTCCCTTTGGTCCCATCATTTGTGCGCTGTGGAGATGAATCTGTACCAACTATCCCGGTTTTCTACGCTACTTAGCACCTCATAACACAAGACCCTATGCATCCCAGCGAAGCCCAATAGTATCAAATACATGTGCATACATGTTCATACAGGTGCAGTAGGACAGGAGTGACATGCAACCCCGCAATGCCAATCTCTGCTAGATTCAAGCTGCTACACACTACTCAGGTTTCTGGCACCAGATATTAAATCAAAAGCAGGATGTGCATGACGAATGTGATACATGGCTTTGGAATGAATACTGGAACCAGCATTGGTGCAACACCTGCACAGCTGCATGTTTTCAGCACACAAAATTGCACTCAGTGGCAGTACTAGGTTAAAATTGTAGCAGCACAGTTTCAAAGCGTCGACCCATTAACTCTTCTAACCCTTTCACTGCCACTCCTGAGACAACTAGTGTGAAAAGATTATTGTGGGAATGTTGCGTCATCGAATAAAAAGTGATAAATGCATAGGTTGTATCGGTAAACTTTACACGAGATGGAGCACATCTGTCTTCATCCACACTGCTTCGTCTTATCCCTGCAGTATCAAAGAGTTGATAAACTTTCTGGCCATTGTCAGTGATAACACAACACCAGTACTCTGTCGACTGCAAAACAAAACAACAGTTCTTTATGCAATATTAGCATGAAAGGTTACACGTCTTCCATTTGACATTTCTTCAAGCAACCAACTGTCCCCCTCCATTCAAGGCAGAGAGACGGCTGCGTTCTTCCGCGTAACCAGAGTTCCGGATTTGAAGAGCATGGTGCCCCCTGTCCAGTCAAAGGCCCCACCTTGGTGCCTGCTCTTGGCTTGCTCCATTATCCAGTTTGTGGGAGTGGTCTTTTCTTTGGGATAACTTTGAGTCAGTCACAACATTCAAACCAAACATCAAAGGGAGTCGCGCTAGCTGCATGTTGGCTGCCAGCTGCCGCTTTCAGTGCTGCATTGTATTGAAGAGAACATCAAACCAAAAGGCTTTTGATACACCAAGACACACTAATTGGCTGGTAATAATATTTGTAACTGGTTATGTGTTCATTTGTTTGTATTCCATTCAAGTGTTCTTTGGATAAAGTAATCCTGAATACAGTGCTTGGATGCCCTGCAGAGCATCTTTGGGCTTTACTAGCACAAAATTTCCACTGAACGAACATAAAAACAAACCCACAGCCACTAAAAAAAATTACGCAGTGAAAGGGCTAATGTGGCAAGCCATTTATGGTTGCGAGAGCTTTACTATCATGCTAGAGCAGCTGCTGTCACCCTCTAATATTCGAAACTACTCCCCTCCTCTAACATGTCACGAAAGCTTTGAAAAGCCAATTGCCCAGCGAGATGCTACCAGTGGTTTGGCATTCAACTCTTCAGAGCGGCACACTGCACAAAGCTGTGTTGCCTGCTTTTTTTCTTTCCTTGGTGAAAGTAGTGAAAAGATCAGAATTGCCTCCCCTGCACACCTCTGCATGTGCATTCGCCTTGGCGTAGCCGTAGTGTAGTACCTTGCAAGCACTAGATACCTTGTGCTGTGCAAAAAGGTATCTCAGTTTCATTTTAGGGTGCAGCGGCGCCTGTCGCTGTCTATGCAACGGAGTGAGCGAAGAAGCAGCAAAGGCAGAAAGAAAACAGAGGAGTGTCTGGCAAAAGGGTGTGGGAAAGGGCGGCAAGCACGGCTACGGCGTCATTTCTCTTACTGCCTCCCCCTCACACTACCCCAGACACTGGCCCGTTCACCACCTATCCAAGCCACCGACATTTGCACAGGAGGTTCAAACACTATTTGCAACATGCCTGCTGGCGGCGGCAACGTGCTCCGAGATAACAGCAAAGTAGTGCATGCCGCTGTGCATTTGCTGATCACAAGATGACTTCCTGAGACACAGCAGATATGTGCCATGACCAAGACGGCTGCAGGTCAAGTCACCCACAAATTTTGCTTTAGGGAGTATGGTAACCGTCAGTGCACACCGACCCCCCCCCCCCCCCGCCATTATGCTTAACTCTTTCGCTACCGCAGAAAATTGACCAACTTTTAGGGGTCCAAGAAAACATTTTTTTTTTCTGCTAAAAAATTGGTTAGGCACTAATTGCAGGAGCACAAAATGCCGACTATTTAACGGCCTTTCCAAGAACACCAGTTTTTTAAAGGTTTTCATATATCATAGTTGTGAAAAAAAAAATCAAAATCAAAATTTTTGTCAAGTTGTCGAAAAAAATGACAAAAAAGGAGTTGTGTAAATCAAACCACCGGTAGTAGGAAAAAATTAAAATATACATTTTGTAGGGACACATTTCAAAAACACACCCTAAAAAAAATGGCGACTTGCGCGGAACAGTTTTTCAGATATAAAAAAAAAATGTTGGCACGCACGGTGCTCGTGTCATGCGGTGAAGCCCAACCGCTAATTCAAAATGTGCAATTTCGGGTGGTTCTTTGGAATAAATCTGGCTGTTTGTCATTATAAGACGCAACAATTTGCCCCCACATAACGTAAACACATTTTGTCAATGGCTGACTTTGCATTTACAGCGAGCACAATATTTGGGACAAGCACACTATGCGGAAAAAAACATGCATGAAGTTGAAAACGGAACGCCGTGGCTGATGCTTGCTGTCGTTCACGGTCAGTTATCTCTCAAAACATAAAGCTGAGCTTTATTATCATCTTCTTACTCGCAATTGTAGCCTTGCTCGCAAAAATGAGGTAAGATGAGCTACAATCGTGCCCTGCGATCTTTGGCCGAGTAGCAGTAGCGCGCTGAAAAAGATGAGCACAACGAGCCTCCTCTATTGCAGCGCCACCTAACATTTTTAAAATGAAACAGTACAAAAACTTATCAGAGACTCCGTCCGAATAGATAGTTCAACTAAGCAGCAACATTAGATACCCGGATATACCCTCGCATGGAAACGAACCTGGAAGGCGAACAGCTGGCAGTGTAAGACCTGTTTGAAGCGCTGTCCTCGGCGGAACAGATATCTGGCGGCTGGGTGTGACCTTTTGACTTGTATCTGAAGTTCTTATCGCAGAAATCGGGTTAGGGTGGGGGGAAATCAGGAGCGCCGTGCTTTGTTCGAGGATCAGTCGCGGACGCTTCGGACACCATGGCAGGTAGCCTTTAAGTTGGGTAACTGCGTAGTAGCGCTGGTAGCGCTAAATATGAATTTCGCGATGCAGAAACGAAACCGAAACTGTTGTAAACTGTTTGCGAATGGTCCTGGGGTAAGTAGAACTACCCCAGTACTTATAACAACTTGCGCAAAGGCAATAAAACTGCCTAAAATCATAAAGTAGCTTTGCAACCAGGCACTGCTTGACATTTTCAGCCGATTTCTGGAATTATTACTGTCAGAGCGCGAACCTGACGATTGAAAATCGTTTGCTAGTTCCCCGTTCACGCCCTGATAGCAAAAAACAAGCGCTGGTGCAGAGTAATTACGAGTTGCACGCATTCTTCGTTGGTAGCCGTGACGCGCGATGACCACGCCCCTTTTCCACACCCAGGTGATTCAAAAGCGTGTCAAAAATCACGTTTCTGTTGAAAAAATAAAAAAAAAAAACTGGTTTTGAAAGGCCATTTTCTGATCTAACTCCGAACACCTTTACTTGTTCGAGAAACGCCTGGAACGCTATGAAAAGGCGCTCCCAAAAGTATCGATCAAATTGATCGATTTTGATAGGCGCGGTAGCGAAAGAGTTAAGGGGGGACACTGGTCTTAAAACAACTTCTTTTAATTTGCAAGTAAACTCTGTGAAACTTGCCAGTCTTGCTATTTTTTGTCCACTGATTTCAAATATGCCACTATTTTTGCAGTAGGTCAATTAGTTGCCGAGATAATTAGAGAGAATTAACCATTTTTGCCCAAACAATAGACAAAACAGTGTTGGTCGCGAAACTTTAATCTTCATATTTTCCAATACTATGAACCTTGGTGAATGCAATATAGGAAGCAGTTTTCTGATGCACCGCTTGGAACTAATTTTATAGCTCATTAAACTTTGGTGTTTGAAATGGGCACTCAAAATGGTAAAATGGTTCTTTGCCACTGGTGCCACCAAGGTTTAATGAGCTGTAAAATGAGTTCCCAGTGGTACATCAGAAAACTGCTTGCTATATTGCATTCCCCAGGGTTCATAGTATTGGAAAATATGAAGATTACAGTTTTGCAGCTAACACTGTTTTGTCTATTGTTTGGGCGAAAATGGTTAATTATCTCTAATTATCTCGGGAACTAATTGACCTAGTGCAAAAATAGTGGCATATTTTAAATCAGTGGAGAAAAAATAGCAAGACTGGCAAGTTTCACAGAGTTTACTTGAAAATTAAAGAACTTGTTTTAAGACCAGCGTCCCCCCTTAACGCCAAGTGCTGTGCTCCCACGTGATTATGGTTGCCCTGCTAGGTGATAATGGTAAGTACCTTCCGGTGCTGTTTTCACTCGCAATTTCTACCGTGCATGCAACTTAGGTACCCATTTCCCAGAAGAAAAGGTACGCATTAGAACTGAGCAACTACAATAGGTATGTTTGAAACAGTGGGATCCACAACTGAAAAAATGTGACACCACCACTCTCCTAACAGGGTGCAAAGTCCTGACACAAAGCGATACATGAAGCAACACCAGTAGAGAAACGAGGTGCCCATACAGTGACTGCCAACTGCACCCAGTAACTGATACTGTTGCCACCCGTCCAGAACAAGGGAAAAGAAAGGCCATCAGGCGCATCTGACAATGCAAGCCCCTCTGCCGAGTCCCTGTTCCCTCCCCCTCGGAGGAGCTTTGGAGCGAGCCCGCGCAACCTGGTAGCAGCAGCCGCTCCCCTTTGGCCTACTGGGAAGGGGGCCCAGCGTTTCCCAGGGGTCACCACACGGAGGCGGGAGCAGCAGGGGCCAACCATGAGGACCCCGGACCCCCGACTTCACTTGGCATTATTGCTCCTCCCTCGCCCAACCCTGGGGGCTGCTCCTCCAAAGCTCCCTCAAAACAGAGACCTTTCAGCTAATGACCACCCGCGAATGTCCCTCCGACTGCTGTAAGCAGGGTAATCTCTGTGGTGCACACTATAGCAGCCCACAATATTACGAATGTTGAAGCGAAGAATGGATAGAACTTGGAGCAGCTTTCAGATTCAAGCACGAAGGCCACTAGTGATCTGTCACGCTTTTGTTTGCCAGTCATCAGCCGGTTAGCTACCCACGACACACCGACTAATCGCCCCACCCAAAGCCGCCTTCAATTGCAGGCTCCATTTGGGTGAAAACGTGCCCGGCTAAAATGCCAAAACAGAGAGGGAGCGAGAGAAGAAGGAAGAAGAAGAGTGACAGGGCGTGCCTGTGGGGAAGGAGATGGGGGGCCCCTTTATTAGCTCAGTCGTTGTCCTCGTCGTCCTCCTCCTCCTCGTTGTTGATCTGGAAGTAGCGCAGCTCGAAGGCGTCCTTGGTGGTCGCCACCACCCGCAGCCAGTCCCGAAGGTTGTTCTTCTTCAGGTACTTCTTCGTCAGGTACTTCAGGTACCTGCAGCATGGGTGGTACGCACGCTATAAAGTCTCCGTGCATCAGCAGGTCACTGGAAGCCTCCCGTCTGCCATTAAGGTTTGCTTCAATTGCGCAATCTAGACGGCTGCATGCAATGCCATGTGAACCCGAGTGGCACAACATGGCCCAGTAGCTGTTAATGTCAAGCAGGTTGAAAACTACAGTCCATGCTGCATCCATTGCCGAGACACCTGGTTGCCACGACTTCACTACCAGTGCTGCATGTTCAGTTACTGCAACATGATTGATTGATTGATTGTAGGGTTTAACGCGCCGACGCAACGAAGGCGATGAAACGCGCCGTAGTGGAGGGCTCCGGATTAATTTTGACCACCTGGGGATCTTTATCGTGCGCCGAAATCTCGTACACATGGGCGTTTTTGCTTTTCGCCTCCATCAGAAAAGCGGCCGCCGCGGCCGGGAATCGAACCCGCGACCTCGTGCTCAGCAGCGCAACGCCTTAGCCACTGAGCCACCGCGGCGGGTTACTGCAACACGAGTAAAATTGCACTTTACGGGGCCCAGTCTCAATCACAATCAAATTAAAATGCGAAAAAAAAAAAAAAAAAAGCACACTGTTTTTTGCCCCTTGACAATCTCTCGCTGCCGGGTTCTGTAATGACTCCAGAGATAAGCACACCACAAATCTTTTGTTTTAGACCACATTGAGGCTGCATGAAACTCATTACCGCGCTACATGCTTGAGAACAGCTGCCCTCACATAATCCTCATTCAATTGACCTCACGACTAGCATCCTCGTGTTGGGTGGTTCTCCACTTTTATGATAAAGGACATTTCGGATAGTGTCACTTGTTGACAGGCCTTGTAACAGCCCTTAACTCTGTCCTTACCGTGCCATAGGCCACTAGGTTGGTGAGCCCTCAAAAATCCACAACTTGGTGTACAGCGTCGATGCATACATGGAATCATAGCATAGGAATGTGGGAACAACTTGTATATCTTAGATTTCGTAAAATAAATTTTAGGCCCAGCACAATCGCCTATGTATCCTCCTTGGACCCGAGTAATGACTTAGTAAAAAACCAGTTAGTTTTTTTTAAATAACTGAATTTACCAGAGTACAGGGATGATTCTGATGTCATTCTTTGTGTTCTATGACATTTCATTAAAAAGTTATCAGATGTGCAATATATTGTAACGTTACGGGGCATAGTGGTGGGCAATACCACTCGGCGCCATTACAATATTGCACCCCGAGACTAAGTTGTCAAAAAAAAAAAAAAAAACATGGACCATCATGTTATAAACAGTGTGTGCAGCATTGTGTTGTGTATGCGTGCATATGTGTGCCTCACTGTTTTGGCCGAAGATAAAGAAGCCGATCGGCCATAGAAAGTCCGTCCTCTTCTTGACATCATTACAAACGTCTGCTTCACTCTTCAGTGCTCACCAAACATCTGCGTTGATGAGCAAATTATTCCCTTCAGTAGGTAAGTGCCCAATGAAGCAGTTCTTGGAAAAAAAAAAAAAAAAAGATAGGCCTGAAGAACTTTAGCTTGGCAAGGTCTCGAAGCCTTGTCTTAGATTTTAAAATTTTTTCAGGGGAAAGGAAGCCTCACACAAAAGAAAAAATCCCGGGCCTGTGAAACTGGGACAGGGGCGAAGCATGCAGTGTATATAAGTGCATTCCTGGTGCCTTGGCATTTTTGTCCACGGAGATTAAACCACTGGAAGGTAGAGGTATACAGCCTTGCTGTAAAAGTCTCTTGTCTTTGAAGGACAAGCTCTCTAATGCAAGGCGTAAACAAGTGTTCCGGTGCTTTTTAAGAACGTGTTACAAAGCGCTCCAGCGCAATTTGTAAACAAGTGTCCCGGTGTTGTTTTAGTATGCGTTACGTTCTAGCGCAAGGCGCAAACGAGTTACTTGATGTTTTAGTACCATGACTACATGAACCAACGCTCACGACGACTACATGAGACGCCAACAGCCCCATCCCCTAAGGGGCTTTACCCCTAAAAACATGGAATCGGTGCTGCTTGTCCCCATTGCTGCAATCCTCTAAAGAATTTCGACGGCCAGTGATGTCCTGTACTGGGGCGAAAAATTCCCATTTCTCGGTTAAGAAATTCCCTATTTTTAGCATAGTTTCCACGCAGGTTTCTCAAGAATTCGCTGCAAAATTCCCTGCGTCGTATTTCTGCAACTGACAGATCCTTACGTGGCATGCCGTTCGGTTTTCGGCGTTAGCCAGAGCCACGTAGGCCTACTTTACGTAGCCTTCCGGACACAGACTCCATTCAGAGAATGAGAGTTTCAGCGTGAACTAAATTCTGCTACCTCTGCCACTCGGCAGTCTGACTCTGGTACTCTGGTGCCATTTCTTGTTGGCTGCGAGTACGCGGACTGAAGCGCACCCGAAATACTGTTTTGTATATTGCGCAGCCCTTCAGCCGCCACCGCTTCGCGCTTCACTAGCTCTTCCTCATGGAGTGTTCTTTCTTCTATGCTCACTGCTGTTTTATGAACTGTATAGGAAGCGCTCTTGGATGCTTGTAGCTTGCGGGAACACGACTGCGGACATTTGAACACAAATCCGACGAAGCGTTAAGGAAACTTCTTGAAAGAAAACAGTTATAAATGATCCGGAGTCCGGTTACTGACATTATTTTTCTTTTTTACTCCACGAATCCTAAAAATCCCTCCATCTATTAAAGATTCCCATTTTCCCTCTTGGCCACAATTACAGATAAAAATTCCCCGGAAAAGGGAAAATTCCCCACAACTAAAGAGATTTTTTATTATTTATTTGCAAGAAAGGCCCCTAATTTCAACAAAAAGAAAGAGCAAATGATTCACAGCAATGCTACATGTCTGCAGTAGCTCAAGAGAAAGAAAAAGTTTTGTGGACGCCCTCAAAATCGGCCATGTTCCCGTGGTACGACAGATTAACGCAAGTCACGCACTAAAGTTCCAATGGTGTCAGTCGGGAACTAAAATGCTTGCAGTGTGGAGTAAGGTAAACCGTGCTCCGTGACCCACACTGATTGGGTAGATTGGTATGCTGTATGCTTGTAAAAACATTTAAGTCATTAAATAGATCAGAGCTACTAACAAGTGCTTAACACCGTGCGAGCCGTTTTTGGCACGCTAGCATTCATAGCACTGAAGTACCAATTTTAAATCTGTGTATCAAGCAAGGTGCAGCAAATTCGGGACCCATTTCTACACGCCTCTGACCACATATCGGCAGGCGGCAATGAAATGCTACTTCACACGTTTGGTAAACAGGTGGAACAACTGCTGCTGAGTGGATAAAATTTTTTTTTTGCCTGCAAAGTACTTGGGAGAACATTTAAATTGAGCACACTGAGGAAAAAATTAACAACAAAAAAAAAAAAAACCAAGTACCCTTCTGTCCAAACAAAAAAAATGTGGGAAAGCAAAGCTTTCCATAATCAATGCTAACACCTAACAAACCAACTCAGAAGCGAGTACCTGTTTCTTATCGGGACGGTCTACTGCACGGCAATTGTGCTCTCTACTGCTTACTGATATGGGCATCCTACGACTTTCCCTAGCTTTCAACCATCGTCGTCCTTAGACCAGGGCACTTTCTAATTTTGCGCGTCCATGCACCCCCTCTCCAAATCGCACGTGCTTCGACCATGCCAGAAAATGCAACGGGACAGATGCCAGCTTCATAACACGAGGGACGCACGCATTTTAACCACGGGAAGCATTCTTTTTTTTTTTTCCCCACACAATCATCATCCTCGTCAGAAAACATTAGCTTTCCTGCAGTATGTTTTGGGTGGACTACAGACTACATCAGCGAGAGGTTAAAAGCTTCGCTTAAAAAAGAGAGAAAGAATTTTGGTGGGTTGCACAACAGCTGATGGCCACAAAAATTAAAGCCAAAGGGTTCTACGGCGTCTGACGCCCTTGATAGAGCAGCACTTGCCTCTTGGAGAAAGGGACCTCAGCGGTGACGAAGACCTTGCTCTTGTCCTTGTCGACGATGATCAAGTTCGACAGGTTGTTGGTCTTGCCGTTGTACTTTATGCGCTCGCGCAGGTAGGTCTCCTGCAACAGAAATGAAGGGGCATCAGCACCATGACGTCCATTCACGGCAAGACCAGGGCTCCATCAACAGGCTTCCCACCTATGGCTATCCCATGTCAAAGTTACTGAAGTATACTCCAGCTGCTCCCCACAGGACCCATGTATCAAAAACCGGTCCAAGATTGGCCCCCTACACTTGGGGGCAAACTGACTAGACTGCCATCTGTGGACAGGAAGTAGTGGTAGCACTCAAGGCTGCTGCCATAAGGTGTAAGAGAAAAACTGTAGAAAAATTGCGCTACCAGCTTCGCACTTTTTTCTGTGCACTCAAGGCGACGTAGCGTGCAGGGCGAAAGAAAAATTCTACTCTTCTAATTAATTGTCACACCTGTAAATTATCAAATACTTGCACATTCAGATCAACTTTTTTTCCTCAAAACCAAAATTCTAGTGCTGAAAGAGGTGAATGTTTCCTAATTAAGTAAATGCTTAGCAAAGTCCAGTTTTTGTTGCCTGGGTTGTCCTTTCCAAGCATGCGCCTGCTGTCACCAACAAGCAGCATTCTGCCAGCGTACCGTTCGCAGGTGTCATTTGCTGCCTGCTTCCGTGCAGCCCTCTGAATAATATCCCATGGCACAAAAACTAGTAGTTGGACAGTTGCACACAAAGCACTTCCATGTTCAAAGTCAAAGGAGGCCACAGAGTTTCCTCTCGTACACAACAATCGAAATGCCACCCAAAATTCACCTTTCCACGTGCCCACTAAGCACGACGCCCTGCCATGTACACTTGCCGCTCAAGTTCAATGAAGCAGGGGTGTTTGCGTGGCCAGCATTCTGATGCAAAGTTTTCCAAACTGGTGTGTATCGGAGAACTCCGCCCCATGTCAAACCAACCCATGCTCAGCTGTTGAATCTTCCCACCTCATCCTCCAAGTTCCCTGTACGCCTCTAATGTGAAACCTGGGGAGGAGCGATGTAGAGTATAGGTGCTATTCGTTGAAAAGTTTAGCAATCAATTTCTTCGCCAGGCAACACTGGAAACAGCCACAGACATGGCCGATGCGCCAAGGACATGGCGCGGCTTGGGCCACTGCGCCCGCCTCTGCGTCATCGGGCCACTGTGTCATCTGCTCTGTTTCAATCCGATTCTAAACAGTGGCGTCAACAGAGGTGTTATTAATCGCACTCACATTGAACTCGAGGGAATACTGTGCGTTTGGTGAGATAGAGTTTGTAACGTGAAACAGTCATGTGTTTCACAGCCGTGCTTAGCATGGACAAGTACCGCCATTCCGCGGAGCCAGACGTAACGGGTGACGGTGCACCACGGCCCAGCTAGAGCGGCGGCGGCGGCGAGAACAATAAAGCCCCGTCTCGACGTGAAGTTCCGCCACCAACGCACGCACTCACACGGTTGCATGGAGAAGAGGGGTGCCTGATCTGCAAGCCGTGCGCACAACATCGCCTAGCAACAGACGCTTGGCCACAGATATGGTGGCGCACAGTTGG
Source organism: Haemaphysalis longicornis (assembly GCF_048455015.1). NCBI lineage: Eukaryota > Metazoa > Arthropoda > Arachnida > Ixodida > Ixodidae > Haemaphysalis > Haemaphysalis longicornis. The sequence goes on from NW_027526422.1 coordinate 153,879,518, forward strand.
TTGCCTGCATGCATTTCACGCCATTGTATACCGGCTATATAAGTATTCTTCACGCCTTGGCATTTTCCCCCACGGAGATGAAACCGTTGGGGGGTACAGGTATACAGCTTTGCTATACAAGTCTCTTGCCTTTGAAGCATGAAGCGCTCCAGCGCGAGGCGTAAATGAGTTTCCCGGTGTTTTAGTACCGCGACTACATGAGGTGATGATTACAATGACGACGACAGGAGACGCCAACAGCCAAAGCCCCTGAGGGGCTTCACCCCTGAAAGATGATGCACCAGACCATGCCCACAATCGCTTCTGAATTCACTGCACGGGGTCAGGCTTGCCACAACTCGCACAAAGGCAAGCAAGGGCTGGGCAGACTAGAGGAAAGACGCGAATGAGAGGAAGCCCACAGAACCGTGCTGCTACAGCACTTAGGGTCTGTGCCATGCGACTGAATTAGAAGAATCAAAGTAACTGTGGTCCCGTTGACTACAACAAAAGGGAGTGAAAACTGCACGAGCATTCAACGTCATCCGTATTGCTAAAAAAAACTGACGTTTATCAGCGAAGTGACGCTGCAGATGCTGTCAAAAGACTGTAGTCTTCTGCCACAAAAATGCCTCTTCTCTTTCCTGATTGATTGATTGGTTGTGGTGGTTTAACGCGCCGACGCTTCACAGACTGTGAGACACGCCGTAGTGGAGGGCTCCAGGTTAACTTTGACCACCTGGGTATCTTTAACGCGCGCCAAAATTTCGAACACAGGTGCTCTCGCTTTTCGCCTCCATCAGAACTCTTCTCTTTCCTGCTCCAATGAAAAACATAGTGGAGGTTTGCTCAAGTAAATTCAATTTTCCCGCATTCCACAGCTCGCGCACTCTCCACTGCAACCTTCCGTTACCGTTGCACTTCTTGGAATGCTACCGTAAGGGCCAGTCACGTGCGAGGGCCTTTTGTATTTTTGGGTCAAAACATTTTTTTCAAGGCGTACTTTTTTACTTGCTATCACAAAAATCAAGCAGCATTGTACTTTTGGTTACAAAAAAAAAAAAAAACCTGCAAATATCACTTACATACCAATGCTTGGCCACAAATATGCCTATTGTTTTCTTTTTGCAGAACAATGTTGACAAGTGTGACGTGTTTCATTTAGTGGTTTGAAAAGGCTTTGCCGACACAAACCTCTAATTCAATAACTGTGCCAAGTTTTGGCTTACTGGCTGAATAGACGACCCGCGCGACGTCTGCAACAGCTCACATATTACTTGGAAGGCTGCACAGAAACAGGCAGCAAATGACACCAATGAAAGGCACTCTAACAGAAAGATACCTGTTGACACATGCTCGGAAAGAGCAAACCATGTCGCTACCGTGTAAAACCCCTTCACAATCATCCTTGCACGCCCTGTGGCATGTTTTGTTGCTAACTGAACCTCAATGGCAATGAATTGATGGGGGTCGCAATGTGCTCTGCAGCCGTCCAAACCTGACAAAAAAGCTCGAACTGTAAACCGTTACACGGCGTGGCATCCAACAGGAGACCTAAGAAGAAATTGGTCTTGCACTGCACATCCACCAGAAGGCCTGTTGTGTGCAAGTCAGCGCTACTCTACATAAACCATGTTGCTGGAAATGCAAATTAGTTCCATGTTCTAACTGAGATTTCAAGAGTTGAGGCAGCACCTGGGTTATAAGGTGCATTGTTGAGGAGGGCTGGTGCAATGTATACCCCACCTGCTTGCACGTATGTATAAAGAAGCAGGAATCAAACCAGGTAAACTCTCACTCAGAAGCGCAACACCGCAGCCACTATTGAAATTGGTCTCTGAATTTCAGCGGCCAAGAACAGACACGCTCGATCACCAGGAAACTGCGGCTGCCTCCAAGCAATTTGGAAAGCAGCCACCCGGCACTACATAGGACTAAAAGGAAGCCCGCCATCAGCTGATATGCCCTTCAACATGCAGGGTTGCTGTGTAAATAGTGTTCCGGACGATTCGCCATCTTCCAAACGATCCTCGGCCCATTATTTCTCCCCCTCCCCCCACTGCACATGGTACGCCTACTGATGTACCGCAACTGAAACTCAATATGAAACTGATGTTCCATATGTTGCCACCAAGCCAGTAGAAGTGCTACCCAAAATTCATCCATTCATCCACTAAGCACGACGACCTTATCTTTACTAAGGGGAATAGCCTCTCCTGTCGCACAACAATGCGTCACTCCACATGGTAGCGGCTTATTCCATATGATTTCGATGGCGGCAGCTTTTTCAACGAGGCAAGCTAAGAAAGTTGCCGCCCTCAAGATCAGCCGGTGTAGGCGACCACATTCCCCGCAGCATCTGATATAGATTTCCTATTAAAGAACTATTACCTCAACCTGAGACGTGCAGTGGCTCCAGGCCACTTACGAACTCAAGTGAGATGCGAAAGTTGCAATAGAGAACACAACTGTAAAAGCACGTTTTTAAACAAACGATGAAATAGCCTTCAGAAGGCTTTCGGTCCCAAACCTTGCTTCTATCTGCGAGACAAGTTCGCACGTTCCCTTTAACAGGCCGCCGTAAAAAGCCACAACGCAGGTAATAGACGACACTCATTGCAAATCGACGCGAAACCCAGCTGCCGAACAGAGCCAGGCTCAGAATACGAGCGAAGGTCGGCACTTACAAACTCTGCCACTTTCATGATGCCATCCTCGACGGGGTGTGTGCAGTCGATGGTGAACTTGGTCTGCACCTTCTTTTTCTTGCCCTTGCCTTTCGCCTTGGTGGGCCGTTTCGCGACAGCCTTGGTGGACACCTTGCTGGCGGCGGCCTTGGAGGCCGTCTTGGCGGCCGGCTTGGCGGCTGCCTTGGGTGGCTGTGTCTGCGTGGGATCATGGCACCGCGCCGGTGAGACGGCATGCACGCTTAGGGCTAGCCAGCAGTCAACGTGGTTGAGACAGATCACTCGCTCGGAGAGAAATCTGGGCGCCCAACCATTACAATCTAGTTCGGGACATCGCACAAGATGTTCCGAAGCATAACTGTGAACAGATCGCAACAAAAGAACGCTCAGAAACACAATTTAAAAGCGTATTTTTAGAGAACACGAACTCACCACGGCCATGTCTGTTGCTGTACACGTTTAGAAAGACCGGCGATCGGGACGCCACGCAGCACGGGCAGAAAAAAATTCCTGCGCCAGGAACACTGTCTAAAATTGTTGCTTTGAAACAAACAAACTAACAAAGTATAACCATAACTTGTTTTAAAATTTTGTTTTATTAGCTATTTCAGTGTTTAAACTTTTTGATTGATTACTGCTGAATAAAAAGTGGGACTTGTATGCAGCGCCCTCACAACATCCCGAAACCCTCACTTGTGCGAAGGCGAGCCAGGCCTCGCGTGACAGCTGAGGACTCGTAAATGTCGAGTCGGGGTTAGTGGGTTGTGCGCCGAATCGTCGCCCGTCGGACAAGGAATGCTGGGCGAAATCCTGGAATCTAGGAAGAACCCGTTCTGACCGGTAGGTTCGCAAATCTCCCATCTTTGGGCGCAAAGGAATTTCGCAGCGAGCACCGCTAGATCGCCGGGCCCCGGGTAGGCGGTGCCCGAAGAAACCGGTGCCCCTTTGCGGTACGTCAACTCTGTACTATGGCGGCGGCGGCTCAATCGATGGCGATGACCCGTACTCGGGGATGTTTTCTCTTGGTTCGATAAGCCGTTTAACTCGACTTCGGGTTATACTTTGGCCCCTTTGAAGCGTTCTCCAAAAGCTTCTTGTCTGGAGCTAGCAGTCGACGGTGCGCCAGCGCGAGTTCTTCTGTCCCTGCGTGCGGGACTTGGGAGAGCCGGTCGCTAGAGGGGGGCGTCTGGGAGCCCGAGCATGCGGTTTAGTTCGTCGCCGCCCACCGACGGGGGGCTTTTCGATCTGTTCCTCCGCCAGCCCCCGGGTTCTAGCCCGTGTCGCGTGATCTTTGACTATTGTTTGCGGAAGAGGATCCGCATTCTCGTTGCGAAAGCGAGCGCAACCACTTTGTCTACGCTGCGGACATGTGGCTGTGCGGGCTTCGCGCTCGCGACCACATGCGGGACATTACTCCCTCTCGCTTGTCGCCTCTTGTAGAGATGCGGCAGAGAATAATAAAAAAAAATCGGCGGTGTTGTGGACTGACCCGGAAACTGAAAAGAGGACGGCAGTGTCACAGCTAGGGGCGTTCAACGCGGTAACCGGTGTGGTTGTATTGGACGTGACATCGCTGACGGCTTCATGGTGTTGGAGTGCGCTGAACTATGAAGTTGCGGCAGCTAAAGTTTGGGGATTTCAGCTAAAGCTTGGCGATTTCCCCTAAATCTGGTCGATTAAGGTTTGTCACGTGCCCTGGTTGTGACCGTATAACGACTGTTTACCTTCGTTGGTCGAAGTGTTATCTCCACGTTCTATGATTCTATGAACACTGCGGTGGAAGGCCTCTTGCATTTGCCATCCATGGTCCTAGAATCTGTACACGTAGTGTGCGAAGTGACGTCGACGAATCACCTCTTAGCATTTGTGCACACGCAAAAGGTTATTCCGTGGTTATTCCCAAGACTTGTACGTGAAACGTTCGGAAACAACCAGCGAATAATTTTGTTCCGGTTTCTGCCGTTCACTGCGTCCTTTTTTTTGTAAGCACTTTGCACATTCCTGAGCAAAAAAACAGGGAGAAGGTTTGAAAAAGGTATGTAAATTTACACCAGATTGAACTACCCAATTCATTTGTCGATAATAAAACATACAAAATGGACTTTTGTAAGCTGTAATCATAAAACCTGTCGTTTGCTGGTCATTTGAATTGTGCGGAAGACGAGGGGACAGCGCAAAAAAGTTGGGGCATGTAAAATTACATTTAATAGAAACAATCATTTTCTGGTCATTTCAAATATATGGTGAGGGAAAGATATTGCAGGGAAAATTGGGAACGTTCAATACACACATCGACACAGAGCCATCTATGCCTTCAGTATCGACATTGCCACCATCGTTTGGCCAGTTGAGGGAGCGGTAACTAGCCAGTCCAAGAAATGCTACCTCGTTTTTTGAGTTGAGAAAGCAGTGGTTTAGTACAAGTCGAAACCAGAAAATTGCATTTTGACTCCGCATGATATTAATATAAAAACTTAAGCTCCCTAATTCGGTCTCAAAACAGGAAAAGGCATTATGTAGAACTAGAGAAACTAAGCTGCGGTTTGAAACATGCTGGCGTTGGTGTAAGAAACGTGGGGGAAGAAAATGTTGAATGACGTGTGTCCAGTGATCCCTGCTGCTGCATTTTTCCCCCCGTTGCTACCATTGTTTGGTTTCACCGAAGGTGTTTTATCAAATTGCTTTATCTTCGCAGATAACACAAGGCCACTGTGTCAAGCGTTCATCGGCTGCGGTAGCTTGAGATTACCTTTGAAAGCGACAGAATTGTTAAAAAGCGTGACTAGGGGGTGGAGTTGCTTAATTAACATTTGATGTGCTGAATATTCAGGCCAGTTGCTTTCACATTTATGCATAATGCTGTGTTCCATAACTCGAAAGTGAGTCTGATTGTAAAGGATTTTGGTTAAAGTAATTGAATGCAGCAGCACGCATAACGTGTAGTGGTTGGGGGTGGTATCTCCATAATAAATGTGCGCTACAAGGGGTGGCTCTAAACCTCGCTCGGATATTGGTGGCACAGGAATAGAAGGTTCTTTCTAAGTCTAACATTTATTTTTAATGGTGTAACTTGCATTACTTTATTTTGCTGCAAGCGTTTTAATCCCTTTGTCATTTTTTTTTACATTGCTGGATTCCCTGTAGAAATTACGAACAAAGAGGAAGAATAATAGAAATCATGATTGTGAATTACCTGTAGCATTGCAAGTGTCACTCTCATCTTTTAAATTCTGGAAGATGGTATTGAAATACCTATTGCCGCTGATGTAAGTGCCAGACACGAGCGTTTCAACAGCCTAATTGTTGTCCTGCTACCTGTTATGATTTCCTGAAACGGCCTATTTTAAAGGGGCCTGGATGACAAAATGAAAGTTAAGTGGTTCATTAGAAATGCTCTTTTGTCCTGATAACAATGATGGCAATGTTATCGCATACTTCGAACAAATAATGGCGATTAGAAGGGAAACGGGCAGCAGTGGTGCCTCCCTAGCCACACTCCGGCAGCTTTTCTGATGTCACGGAATCTTGCTTGTGCAATTGGTGGCTTAAAAGTTTTTAAATACTTCCTGTGTTTTTTCAGTTGCAAAACGTTTCTCATGGCCGAAATGGAGCTGAGTGAGGTGCTGAAGTCTGGTTCTTTCAAATTAAATTTTGTCTTCATGGGCCCCTTTAAGATGTGAACTTCTGGTCTCCTGTTACTGCTGCTTTGCATTCCCCATACGCACTTGCAAACTAGAGTTGCAGACGAAAAACCCGCCGCGGTGGCTAAGGTGTTGCGCTGCTGAGCACGAGGTTGCAGGTTCGATTCCCGGCCGTGGCGGCCGTTTTTCGGGTGGAGGCGAAAAGCAAAAATGCCCCTGTATACAGGATTTCGGCGCACGTTAAAGATCCCCAGGTGGTTGAAATTAATCCGGAGCCCTCCACTACGGCGCGCCTCATCGCCTGTGTTGCGTCGACGCGTTAAACCCTGCAATCAATCCAGTTGCAGACGAAAACACGAAGTTTGCTTGATAAATTTGTGACATAGAGAAGGGGGAGAATAACAGCCTGTCGTGAAGAGCCCTTTTTTACCTGTTAGCAAGCACCATGGGTGAAGTGTCCCCTCACGGTATGGTGGAAACTTGAACAGTTTGGGAGCAGAGTTCTTCCCAAACTTTAGCTGAAAAGGGTTCGAGTGAGGACACACCCCATGCCCTCTTGCCTTGTGTCATACTGATTTGATGGGGAAGCCATCATAACTTTGGCACTTGGCAAGTTTTGAGTTGCGACGCAAGCAGTGTCTTGTGCAATGCCGCACAACCCAAGTGGGTGCAAGTAAAGGTGTCGCAAAGACTTTTGTTTAATACAAAGTGGCTCATGGCTCAGTAATCTCGACTTCGCTACCCCTGTAGGTGTGGTCGCACTTAATCGGAGTGCTTTCTTACGTTCTGTCATTTTTTAACGGATTCCGTCACCAAAAATGTATGCCTTGTAACTGAGTGCTTAGAAAAAGGGTAAGGCTCTGTTGACAGCCTCGTTAAAAAAAAAAAAAAGGCACCCACCGACCGTCTTTCTTGCAGGTGGGCCAAGATGATTGGGGGCCTCTTCATCTACAACCACAAGGGGGAGGTCCTCATCTCCCGCGTCTACAGGGATGACATAGGGTGAGTGCTGGCACCCCGCTCCTTTTTTGGCTGTGGCTTCGACCCCCACTTTGGCTTGTTGGAAGGCTTTGCCCTGGCTCCCAGGCTCTGAAGGCATGCTGGCTGATTCACCAGGGTTCAGGCTGACACCCACACACGCCTGGTTCGCAAGGAAGCCTTTCAGTTGGTCTGTATGTTATCAGTGTAGGACTTGCCGTTGATAGCTTGGGAGTAGCGTGAAAGATGTGAGCTTTACAGGGCAGATTTGTCTTTCTTGTTACGGGCTCATCCGTAACAAGCAGCGTGCAACACTTAAAGAGGGTGCTCTACTCTATCGGCGTACTGGATGGGCGTTTGTGAAGGTGAACAATGGGATCTGGCGAGCCGAAGTTCGCTGTATTGACACCTCTGAATTTTTTTTTTTATTTTCACAAGCGAGGAAAAGGGCGTGAAATTATTCAAGAGCAAGCACGTTTTCAATGCATCTGGGTAACGCGATGCCGCACAGAACTGCACTGTCAGAGGTCACTGCACTTGTCAAGCAGATTAAAACAAGGAGCCTTACGCCGTTGCAATTCTGGTTTCTGACCACTTTAAACTTTACAGGTGTTTATATGTGAGTGGTAGTGCACCTGCTTCAAGCAAGACCCTTCTGCATACTTGCCAGGTTTCCTGATTTGTCCGGGAGACTTCAGAGTTTTGACTGTTCTGTACGATTGTACGGCTGAAACGAAAATCTCCCAAAAACGCCCCCATGTTTGGCCAAATCCTTCTCCCTCTCTGAACAGTTGAGCTGCAGCTGCCTGAAAATCCAATCCAATCTTACACCAATTGACATCGTTATCAGTGATGAGCTAAAAAAGCAAAGTCGGCGATGCGGACAGGTTGGACCAGTCAGTACCACAGCAACGCTGAATGCGAGAAGCAGTTGGGCATGGAAAAAAAAACTGCACCCAGTTTTGAACCTCTATGTCTGACAATGCCCGGTATAGTTCTTTTGGCGAAGTGTCGCAAGGGCGACCATTGTTAAGCTCGAGAGTATTCGCAGGACTTTCTGACAACGGCGGCATCAGCTATGTTGAAAATTTTACAAGTGACCAGTGGTGTAGCTTTTTAGTAGTTTAACGAGATAGTTTGGTTCCTGCTCTGTTGTAGTAAAAATAAAAAGGCATCCAATCTTTCACTCTGTTGCTATCAATCCCCCCCCTTCAGATCTCCCTAATGCAGTCCCGGTGAAACTGGCAGGTATGCTTCGGACATTTAAAACGGGGCAAAAAGGAAGTGTCAACGCACGCCAGTTCGTTCTTATGCCCCTTGCACTTACGAACCAACACATGCTTACCTCAGAAAAAAAGATGTGCTTGTGTTTTGGGGATATTGTCTTAGCAAATTGACCAGTTGATGTCAATGAAATTTTCTTGGAAAAGATGTTTACTAAGCGCGGAAGTAACCTTGAAAGAGGAGGCTGCTGTATTCTTCGTGCTATATGTATCCGCTGCGTGCACTTTGTACTAAATGTTCGCTGCATGCACTTTGCACTTACAATGAAATCAACGCTTCTTTACCACTGTTCCTGTATTTGTTCATACAAAGGCTATGCTTGCTGTTCTGCATAGCACACTGCCCTTGCGCAAAACAAAATGCAATTGACACAGGACAAGTGACAAGCGCTACTTTGCCTACTTTGCGTGAATCACTTTCAGCGGTGAATTTAACTAACCTGTCGATATTACTGAGCAACAAACAGTTCTGACCGTATTTATTTGGTAGTAGCAGTGAGTGACGAAAAAAACATGACAGACCCAAAAAACTTCCGCTCTGCTGAGCAGTTATTAGAGCAAAAAAAGAAAAAAAAGATGCGTAAGGTAGCAGATCGCAACACTCAACCGAATACAGGCACATCAACGCATATAGGTGTTCATCATAAAATCGTTAACTGCAGTAAGTGACAGAAAGCTGTGATGGCTAAAACGAAAAATTCCTGCAGTGCACAAGGAAAGGAGACATTAATGTTTGTAGTAGTCAACAAAGTGCTCTCTTAATTCCCGTGCTCGGAATGGCTAACATGATTTCAAGGCATAAGAAGTATTGCCTGATAAAGAGCACATACAGAAACATGTTTTTCTATGAAGCATTTAAGTGCAAATATGCCACCTTTCCTCTTTATCTCCTCTGTCAATCTGTCATCCCCCCCCCCCCTCCCCCCGCACCAGCAGGTGTTTCGGTGTCCACCCCTAGGTGTGACAAATGGCGCCTGCTGATGGGCTTCCTTTTCAATTCTCCGGACAATTCATTTTTTCATTGAAACGGATGGGTAGTGTATGACTGGAGCCCCAAGCGTTTTGCGTTGGGTCGCTGGAAATACCGTTGGCGCGTATAACGGGAATCTTGGACACGTCGATTGTTTATCACCAATGAAACGGGCACTGCATATTCTCATTTTTTTTTGCTGGCTGTCGTTTGGTTCTACTGGCACATGTTCAAAAAACAATTGACACCAGTCATCCGTGCACAAAACATACAAGGAAATGTAAACAAGCATTTCCTTCGTGCGACGCACACTGTATCCGTCATGTTCGCTGGTCACAAAAAAAGGAACATGCTAAAAATCGAAAGAACTTCATTTCTAGAAGAGAATTAGAGTAAGTATTTGCACAGCCCGCGATGTAACACTTCTTGCGCACACAACGAAGTCGCCGTCTCAGCGTAATTACATTAGCGCTGTCTGCTTGGCTGCCCACTGTGTAGTGTAGAAAAATTTCGCAAGGCGGCGCTGCAGTTTTGTTATGCGGTCCCTATTGGCGACTTTCCGCAACATGCAATGTAGTCTACTACAGAGCTACTTTTATTGCTTGCCGCTAATGGGTTGGGTGGTTACCAGTATTAGAACTTCGCCGTGGCAATACCAATATGGACTAATGATTTGTACAGGTTTTGAACAACGAAAACTGAAGTTGGCCTTCTTGCATCCAGAAGCTGGACTTCGGAGCTAACGTCGGACGCGTGCTTAAGTAGAACGTGTTAATGTACCACTTCCATTTTCTTTAGTTCTTCATCACATGATGCAAACGAATGATGAGAAAAAATGCTAGTGTTTTTCTGCTAAGTTGTTTCATGACAGACACTGTAGACACTTTGCTTGCTCTAGCATTGCCTTAAAGGCCAACTGCACTCAAATTTTCGACAACGTGAAAATAATGTCACCTAACAGTTCATATAAAAAGGGTGCGAAATGCAAAATATTGCGCTTCAAACATCAACGCGCGCGACGCAAACGGCTCACGACATTCGCGTTTTCGGAACCGAAACTGAATAGAAAAGGCGGCCATAGCGGCGGCCGGACGTGACGTACGTGAGGGAACGGAAGCGACCGCGCCAGAGCCGGCGGCCGCTCAGAGCCGCCTTCAAATGCGCGTGGTAGCGCCGCGTTTCGCTTTTTTATTTCCACAGAAGAACTTCCACTAACGTTTGCCCATGATAATGGAGTTGGGCGCAATTCCGGCATGCCGTTGCTATCAATCCAGATGAAGTAGACCGCCCGACAGTAATTTTTTCCATCATAATAACTGCCGGAATAGCAATTTTCGGCATTGCAAGTAAAAGACGGACCCTGATTTACAAAGCTATTTGCTCGTACACGATATCGAAAAGCAGCTTTTATTATAGCCGACCCCATCGGCTATCACGTCGCCCTCTCTGAAGGGAACAAATCGCACGCGGGCGGAGATAGATCACTATTTCTACTATACATCACATGCAAACAGCTTCGTGAATATCGGCCCAGTATTTTTCCCCTGTGTGCACATCGATAAAGGGATCTGAAACTATAAGCCCGCCTCCAGAGCTAAATGACGCACTAAAACGCGAAAACACTTCCTATCTACCGCTGTTTTCTACTTTAACCAGACACAGGTACTGTTGAAAACGTTTTACTTTCAAATAAACTAAATCTAACGCTCAAGTAAATACTTCACTTGGGAATAGAACAAAAATATTATCTATTGTTTAGGAGAGGAGCAGTTTAGTTTTCGCACTTCCCAAATACGACGGCCAATATTTGTGCGGGTGTATTTGTTACTACGAGAAAGGCTGATTTTGGTTCACTTAGGAGACAAAAGTCGCACAAATGTTTATAGCCGCGTGTACAAGAACTCTATTTGGGTCGTAAAACTTTTGGAAATGTGTAAAGGATAGAGGTGGCGTTGGGCCAGCCCAAATGAGGCTAATATTGGACGCGGAAGTGCAAGTGGTCAATAATTTATAATATACCTTTTTTGCTGTGGTAAATGCAATAGGAATGACAAATGTAAGGCAAGTGCTCCTTTCGTGCTATTTTTTCATTTCATTTTATTTCATTTATTGAAGCCTTAAGGGCCCGGAGGCATTACATAAGGCATTACATATTTACTTGAAAAATATTACTTTCAAGTAAAAAGAGTTTTGCTAACTCCAGCACGTTCGCAAGTGCCTGAATAGGTTCAGGCTTCTAATCATTTTTTTTGCATTGAGAAAAATGTGGGATATCACGGCCTGTGCGGTTAGTTTAAACATTTGATGGCGACGCCGGTACAGCGCGCTGGTGTAGCAGAGAAACTTCGGGCGAACGCATCCCTGCGCCCGACGGAGCGCCCTGCAAGTCGCCGGAGTAGCGCGAGCTTCACGGAACAGGTTCCCCAACCTCCGTCACAGGCCGCTCGGAACTTGTTACGGCGACTCTCCGCCAGGTGCAAACGTCGTCTGCTCGGAGGTACTTTGAACGGCGGTACCTAGTGCTCTCTGTGATTACGAAGCTAAGGATTTCGCCACGGTGATTTTAAGAGCATAGACTACTTATTTGGACAAAAAAAAATTTTGAGTGCAGTTGGTCTTTAAGAGTTCGAAATGCCAAAGAATTTTCTACTTGTGCCCCCTAAAACTGGCACGATTTTTCTGGGGAACATGCTGCACATTAAATTTAGGGTGCTAGACATAGCTGATCATTGACAGCAAATGCTTACATTGTTAAAGTGAACGAGTGCCTTTCTGTAGAGGAGGAGAGTGACCGTTCTGTGCTTTTTTGTCAACTACAGGCGCAATGCGGTGGACGCATTCCGGGTGAACGTGATCCACGCACGGCAGCAGGTGCGCAGCCCAGTGACCAACATAGCACGCACGTCCTTCTTCCACATGAAGCGGGCCAACATCTGGCTGGCGGCTGTGACGCGGCAGAACGTCAACGCGGCCATGGTCTTTGAGTTCCTGCTCAAGATGTGCGAGGTGATGCAGTCGTACTTCGGCAAGATCAGCGAGGAGAACGTCAAGAACAACTTTGTGCTCATCTACGAGCTGCTGGACGAGCTGCTGGACTTCGGCTACCCGCAGAACACTGACACGGGCATCCTCAAGACGTTCATCACTCAGCAGGGGGTCAAGTCTCAGACCAAGGAGGAGCAGAGCCAGATCACCTCGCAGGTGACGGGCCAGATCGGCTGGAGGCGCGAGGGTATCAAGTATCGCCGCAACGAGCTGTTTCTCGATGTCCTGGAGTACGTAAACCTTCTTATGTCTCCCCAAGGCCAGGTGCTGAGTGCGCACGTGGCAGGGAAGGTCGTAATGAAGTCTTACCTCTCGGGCATGCCCGAGTGCAAGTTCGGCATCAACGACAAGATCACCATGGAGACCAAGGGCAAGACTGCCAGCTCCACCCTCGACGACCCCACCCGTAGCTCCGCCTCGTCCGGCAAGACGTCCATCGCCATCGACGACTGCCAGTTCCACCAGTGCGTCAAGCTGAGCAAGTTTGAGAGCGAGCACAGCATCAGCTTCATTCCCCCCGACGGCGAGTTCGAGCTCATGAGGTGAGGCTCTCTAGATTTTTGCTTGCCTTAAATATAAACTCGGCTCCCTTAAAACGTGCACGCGTTGGCGGTTGTGGCTGCTCTGCCCTGCTGCAGGTACCGCATCACGAAGGACATCAGCTTCCCTTTCCGCATCATCCCGCTGGTGCGAGAGGTGGGCCGCACCAAGATGGAGGTCAAGGTGGTGCTCAAGTCCAACTTCAAGCCCTCCCTCATCGGGCAGAAGATCGAGGTGCGTGCTGGGCTTTTCTGCTCGGGGTAGCCTGCAAGGACCCGAGCTGTGCCCTACGATGTTTCAGCTCGGTATCCCACAAGGACCAGTGCTGTGCCCCCTGATGTTCAAGTTTCCTTTTGCAGGTGCGCATCCCGACGCCGCTGAACACGAGCGGGGTGCAGCTGATCTGCATGAAGGGCAAGGCCAAGTACAAGGCGAGCGAGAACGCCATCGTGTGGAAGATCAAGCGCATGGCCGGCATGAAGGAGACCCAGCTGAGCGCCGAGATCGAGCTCCTGCAGACGGACGCCAAGAAAAAGTGGAACCGGCCTCCCATTTCCATGAACTTCGAGGTGGGTGCTACATTGTGACGTCTCTGCTTGGATTTGGGGGAAAGGGAAAAAGATTGAGGGTGGAGAATACTTTTACATTACAGCAAAGGCTTTGTATGTGTTTGTTTGAAGTGTGCCACTACCGTGTCAGGTTATATCTATAGTGAGAATGGCGCGTTCAAGTGTTATGTGCACTGTTCATCCGCATGCCCTTCTATATCGCCATAATGCCATGTTCGTGCTAGTGCAAACGTGGCTGGCATTTATTCCATTCCAGCTTTTACACTAGCCGAGCAACTGCACATCCTGCTCTGCGTCTCTAATAATGGGGTTGGGATACTGGGTGTTACCAAGCATTACTCCAGGCCTTCACATGGCTAATACTGAAGGTTAGGAAACAGGGTTCATTATTCGCTCTTTTTACGGTGCCGCTTGTCCAAACATTTTGACATTCAATTGAATGGCAGTCATCATGATGCCAAATTACTGCCCATCTAGCCGCCAGGTCCCAGACAGTGCCTAATGCTATTTTGCTAGAATGAAGTTTACAGTGCAATTAGAAAGAAAAAACAAGGAAGCGTGAAGCAACAAGAGCGCTAATTCTTAGTGACTATGTTGCCAATTAATTTCACCGCGTGAAAAGACATGTGGAAGATCGCCAATATGCCCTGCAGCAGTGCACAGGTACCGTTGTTTACAGGCTTAGCTGGAACAGCAGATTTGACTTTAGCATTGCATATCTCAAATTCTGAAGAAACATTGTTAAAAAAAATGTGTAGGACTTGAGTTTAGCTTTGAACTCTTTTGTTACCATGCCTATCCACATCGATCGCTGGTGATCGATGCCTTATATCGCCGATTTCAACATGCTGTAGTTGTTTCTTGTGCACCTAATGTGCCACAGTAGTTAGTCTTGGCATTGCATTTTAAGAATCAGTTTAAATTTTCTTGCTTTAGCGACCTCAGAATATGGCAGAACATTATTCGAGCTAAGGTGCGGGTATTGTTGCAAAAGGGAGTGTGGTTGCTGCGCTTGACAAAAAGGCATACTGCTCATAGTTACGCTGCGTTACCATCAAATTTTCATGAACTGCTCCCAGCAAGTCAAATATCAAACTGTTGTCCGTGATGAAAGGTGTTAATTACCTGAAAAATCAGCTATTCATTAGTGAGTTTTGGTTTGGAGAGCGGGGAGGTTTATTCTGCCAAAGCTTATTTGTGAAGGTCTCCCGCATGTCTAACAAGTGTACCTGGCGTTTTCAGCCAGTTTCCAGCAGTTTCGGTTTCGTTTTTGTGTTACACGCCTCTATATGTTCACTGGCCGCTTTCGTTTCCATACGAGGGTATTTCCGGAGACCTATTGTTGCTTTTAGTAGAACTGTTTATTGTGACAGCCTCCAAGTTTTGTATTCTTTTCGAAAAATTTAGGTGCAATGCAGGAGGCTCGTAGTGCTGAACTCTTTTTGTCACGCAACAGCTACTTGGTGAAAGCTTGTTGGGGCATGAATCTAGCGCAAAGCACCTCGTTCCTGCAAGCAGGGCTACAATAGGTAGTCAAAAGATGATGATAAACTGCAAGTGAAAGTTTTGCAGATAAGCGATACAGGGACAGTGAATGCCAACAAGCATCCACCCGGAGTTTCGTTTTCAACTCCAAGCAGACTCCTTCACATTGCGCGGTTGGCCCGGGTCTTGTGCTGGCCGTAAATGCAAGGTCAGTCATTGACAAGGTATTTTTACATCACACAGGGACAAATTGGCACCTCTAATAATGTCAACGACTAAATTGCTTCTGGAGAACCATCCGGAGTCGTGCATTTTGAAATGGAGGTTGGGCTTCACTGCATGGTGCGAGCACCGTATGTGCTAACATTTTTATATATCTGAGAAATTCTTCTGCAAAACCCCATTCTTTTTCTAGGATGGGTTCTTGAAATGCTTACTGACAAAATTCACATAGTTAATTGCTTCTACTGTCAGCAGTTTATTATAAACAACTTCTTTAGCAATAATTTGATGTGTGGACAAAACTTGTGATTTCGATAATTTTTTTTGTGTCTACCTATTATTTATGAAAACATTTTAAAAACTGGCACTGTTGCAAAAAGTATTCAATCATCTACATCTTATGTTGCCACAATTTGTGCCTAATCAGTATGTTTAGCACCAAAAATTTTCTTAGAAATTGTTCAATTTCCTGCACTAACGAAAGAGTTGAACATGCGCTGCTCCAGCTAAGCCAGTGGATGACTGTACAATGGGTGTTGTACGGCTTCACACTATGAAACAGCATGCTCCACGAATGCAATGTAGTTGTAATCTGCGTTACAATTAACACGTCGCCCCATGTACTGCCCACGAAAGGAAAAAAGAAAATAAATGTATGTGTGTGATGCCCCTGATAAGGGGATAGTGTCACGCTACCCACTAGGTGGGTCCACACGGAGTTGATGGGAAGAGAGGCAACACAGGCTTGGCTAAAGAAATAATTTAATTAGCAGTGAAGTTGGGCTAGTGCCGACGCTCTCACCCATTCAGGTGATGCGACTCGTAGGAGCGGGTCAGGAAGGCGACTGTGATTGTGAGACGGTGTTGCCCAAAAGCAGTCAGCTGTCTTGGGCAGCATTGTCTTAGTTTTTGGTCACAGGGCTCTACGGAAGGGAAAACATGGTACACTCCCTACCTTCGCAGTTGAGATCCCAAGATTGTGAAAACAGCGGAGCTGGTGGTCTTAAGTCTGCCCATCTTATCAATAGTTCGGATACTTAATACCATTGAGCGCACAACATCTCTTTCGACTAGAACACCTGCACGTCGGAGCTTATGCTGTCACTTGGTGCAAGCAATCCTTCATCCAAAGCCAACACCCACGCTACAAACCCAAAGTAAATGCTGAACGTCCCAATTGTAGGCACTTGTTTCATGATGCAGGGGATCTAAGTTCAATTCCAACTGCAGGAAGCGTTTTTTTTTTCCCTTGATGTGCGCACTCCCCACATTTGCTCTTTGCCTCTTCGCCACTTCCCCTCACACTTCACGGCCTAGTGTTTTCCTCCTCTCCACTTTGATCTGCCGAGTTTTGACCGATGCCAGGCGTGGTGGAACTCAAGCTCAAACAGCTGCCCTGTCAAAATTTGGTTTAGCCAGAAACGGGGGAGTTCATATCTCGCTGTAGTTTTGTCCGTCAGGCAGTTCTGCTGCCACCCACTAAGGGTTTTTTGTTCCATAGTACGATTTAGTGGGAGAGCTGTGGCTGGTAGGGGACCAGCTAAAGGCAGGCATGGGATGTAAGTGTAGCGTTTGCCTCCAAATTGTGTTTTCTCCCTAATCCTTTCTCCCGAGCTGTTCATGCATGGTTTTGTCGCCACAAGGTAATGCCCTTCTGAATTCGATTCAGCCACATCTTGTTCGAACTGGAAGCCCACAGTACTACTATTTCAATTTCTATCTTCTTTTTTGTCAGTGCCAACCATGGAGCAAGAATAACATAGGAGGTGAAACGAGACTTCCTAGCGTGCGCAGATAATGTCAGAAGTGCTTGTCATAGGTTAAGCTAGTGGCATCTGCCCTGGGTGAAAAAACTGTGGTCACTGCAATCGGTATTGCACTGCACCGCCATGGAAAGAAGTCCGGCCGCTGTCATTTCGCTTATCAGGTGCCGCTACCCTTTCCTTCACCGTCGCAGCTACGAAGCTTTGCAGTCCGCTTTGGTTTTCATTGTGGCATTATCTGGTTACTCGCCCTCCCTTGCCACAACGGGCCGTTTCGCCTCCTATATATTCTTGCTCGGTGGTGCCAACCAATTTCAGAGAATCGGTCTTATGTCACAGGTGCTGGAAAGCACACTGGTGGCCACCCTTTTGTCTTTTTTTTTTTTGTTGTAATATATCTGGTTAGAGTTTGTGTGAAAACTGACCTGAGTTTCATTACGATGAGGCAGTACTTTGAGTAAAGTGAAATGCTATTGTCTTCAGTCTGGTAAGCAGAGTTCTGTGTGAAACAATGCCCGTCGTCTAGTATAGTATGGTTCATTGTGTAGTAATGCAGGCACTGGTCACCACAACATCTGTTAGACTTGATTTAGCAAAAACAGCTTGACGTACTTTACGTACCTGACGTACTTGACAGCTTGACGTACCCAGAAGCTGTTGTAAAGTGCAGAGGCTCAAGGTGAAGTTGATGCCCCAACAAACTGTCAAATGCTTAACTTGAGTGGTAAACTTTGCATCGCACTCTGATCAGCTTGCACAGCTTCGAGACGCAGCTTCCCTTTTACTACTGTGGCCACGGGCACTTTGGTAAAGTACAACTGTAAATTTATGTGCTAGGTCAGTCGATCCGTGTGGCCTGCATGTGAATCGAGGATGTTGAAATATGAGAGTTCAGACCGAGTCAGAAAAGGGTCAAAACAAACAGCACTTACTAATTGCCTCCAGGACGGCTGTCAATAAGCAAAAACAGGCAATATTAATTCACGTCATGCTGACATTGGCACTGCTCTGCTTGGATAACCAGCGTGAGAGGTGCAACAAAGAAGCGATGAACGCAAGTGCACGAGGCTACTGATGATGCCAGTTACTGTCACACACAGACAAAAAACAGTAAACGTACTGTCGGAGGCTCAACTCAAAGCTCCTGCCAAACACGGGATAAGGGGTGCCCTCCCCCAGCTCCAGTTTAGTTGAAGCTTGAACCAGAGTATATACTAACTCTGAACGAGGTCTTTCCACTACAACAGCAGCATCCTACAACAAACCTAGACAAGAAAAACAATGTGAAACAAGTGATGGCTTCACCAGACTGTTCCTTTACGCATTCAGGCCACTGTGTGGAATTGTGGCGGGCAACCATTAGCTACTAGTGCCACTGATTTCGAACAATTCCGGGCAGTTGGAGGTCAGAGAACTGCCACTGCTAGCAAAGGTTCAGACTTCCACTATCGTAAAGTTCCGAAAGAACACCCATTGAATGTATACAAATATTAAACGAAAAATACGGAATGGGCGATCTTTCGGGTCATGTGCGAAAAACTGGAAAAAGGTGGGTGCATCAACAAGCAAAACTGCAGAGATATCACGAAAAAAATACTAGATGAACGGACTTCCGGGTCCTGTGCAGAAAAGACAAATAAGTTACCGACACCCGCCGCGGTGGCTCAGTGGCTAAGGCGTTGCGCTGCTGAGCACGAGGTCGCGGGTTCGATTCCCGACTGCGGCGGTCGCTTTTCTGATGGAGGCGAAAAGCAAAAACGCCCGTGTGTACGAGACTTCGGCGCACGTTAAAGATCCTCAGGTGGTCAAAATTAATCCGGAGCCCTCCACTACGGCGCGCCTCATCGCCTGCGTTGCGTCGGCGCGTTAAACCCTACAATCAATCAATCAAATAAGTTACCGCATCAACACATGAATAGATTCGTGTTTATTTTGTTCACTCATCGGTGCTAAAGCCATCGATTTTTGGGAGTGGGCGATTTTTTGGGGTCTTTTAGTAAATTGAATATTTCGCCACTAAAGGGGGGTGGAAGATGTTTCAGGGGGTGGATGTTCGCTCGGAACTTTACGGTAATTATCTCAAAAGCCGAGCGGCTGCAGATAAATTGCCTTCATTCCGGGGCATGCGTCCTCTTTTCTTCCATCCCTTGCACTGGTGGGTCTGTGCCAAACTGGACAATTCTCATCCCTCCTGCTTCCCAAAGCTGCCTTGGTAAATGACCGAGGATACTGTTAAATCCCTGGCTGGGGTATTCAACAAAAAAATTTAAAGAATAACACTCCTTGGATGTGGAGTGTTTGTTTTTATTTTTTAATGAACGTCGCATCGGATTTTTCTAAAAAAAAAAAAGCCTGGTGCCCATTTTATTTATTTTTCATTGATTTAAACCTGCGACAGCTCGGTTGGTGCGGATTTTGTACTCAAATTTTTTTTTTTTTAATGTGTAGTTAGAGGACAGGAATTAAATGGGATATGCGCTATCGTTATCGTCTAAATAACAGTGTCGTCAAAGATGACGTACCCGCACAGGTCAGCTGTGACCACGAACCCTGCTGTCTGTCTCCTGTTGTAACGAGTAGGTACTCTAGCCTGCAAAACAACTCCCGTGGCGAGAAAGAGAAGAAATATAAAGTGTGCGCACACACGAAAACGGGAGGCTGAAAATGTGCAAGCAGTGTTGGAAAAGGCGGTTGCTCGTTTTACCAGGTGGCCCCTCAGTGAGATGAGCGTCCAGGCCAGGAATTCGCAATACCTTAGAGAGGACACAGTTACTGATTCACGGAGATTCTGCCCTGTATTTCCCTCACTTTTTTGTGAGACGTGCTTTGTGTGCAATGTGGGTGCAGGGGAATGCAGTGAACACTCTTCTTGTGCTTACTGGGGAGGAGCTTTGATGAGAGGGGGGAAGCTTTCTGGGCCGCGCACGATTGTTAGGAACGAATTGTGAGTTTGGGAATGGCCGGCTCGGCAGTTTTCGTTGTAAGGCATTTCGTTTCTGGCCGCAGCTTCATTTTGTGACCATGACTTGTTACGGAGAATTCGGTAATGGTGGGTTTTGTTACTGGAGGACAAAGTGTCTCAAAATACGCACTTATCTTGCCTACGTGCTGCGCCGTATCAGTGGCTAAGGCGTTGTTGTGGTGTGGGCCACCAGCGCACGTTTGGGCTTTGCCACAGTGCGAGTTTTAGGGATGGAGGCGATAACCAGAAATGTCCCTTGGTAGATATTGGCACAAGTCAGATACTCAGGTGCTCTTAAAGGCCAACTGCACTCAAAATTTCGACTTCTTGAAAACCCTATTTCCGTATAGTCTGCTTAAAAAGAAAGCAACATGCAAAATACAACAGCTGAAATACGCACGTGGACGCCGCAAGCGGCCAGCAAAAATCGGCGATTTTGAAACCGAAACCGAGGAGAGCGCGGCCATTGCAGTGACGTTGCAGCCGTCCAGCGAGCGGCCGGACGGTCACCAGTTCGGGAGAATGTCTGCGCGCAAGCTCTACGCGCGCACGGGGCAGCAGAGCTCGACCGGTTCTCCCGCTGCGTGGCTGGCCAGAGGAAAAAGCCACCGTCGGCTGGAACGTCACAGGCGCGTCATGGCTGTTTACGCGATCCGCCGGCAGGTGCAGAGTGGTCTGCGGCGGAGCCTTTTTAAACGCTTCTGACTGATTAACGAGGCGTTTCACGGGGCTACCACTTGTGTCTCAGCTTATTTGGGGGTACTTACTACGCATTAAAAACAAATTTGGCCGAGGTGAAATTTGAGTGCAGTTGGCCTTTAATCTGTAGGCTCCCACTATGATGCATCGGTACACATGCAGTCTTGGGCTTTAAAGCCTGAATTTGAGTCATTGATAATGCCTCTCCATTAATTGTCTGCAAAAATTTCATACTGCCTGTGGTAAGATGCAGTCAAATGCCATAAATTGTATGGCTTTTTTTTTTCTGTAACAAGCATTGCAATTTGTTTGTTTGGATATGGCTTGTCTTGTCCTTGCTGTAATCCGCTGTATGGCTGTATGCTGTATGGCGTGTCCTTGCTGTAATCCGCGCGAAATTATGCCATCATTTTTTTTTTTTTTTTACATAAAGTTGGTTGAGAAGTGATACCGAAATCATGGGAAACTGATCCTCTTTTTTTTTTTAAATTATTCAGCATGATTAAAATAGGCATAATAAGTCTGAGCTTGCGTTTGCAGCATTTTTATCAGCGCCAAGCTGCAGGTGAAGAATTGTGAGCGTTGCATTGCATAATTCCCGCTACAGTGCCAAGTGCTAGTTCATACAGTCTTACGAAGTATTTTCTTCTATCTGACCTGATACCTGATTGCACTACTTTCGAGTGTAAGGTCACGGGTTCAAATGCTAGAAGAAAAAAAAGCCCAAGCACACAAGGGCATCAGTGTGTAGCATGGACGAAACGAATCCAGCGCCATCCACTGTGGCAGACAGGTGCAGCTTCGGCGAAAAGCAAAAACACCCATGTGTCAAGATGTGGGAAGCATGTTAGAGGTGGTTGTAATTGATCCAGAGCCCTCTGCTTAGGCACACCTCCTCGTAGCCCAGGTATGGCTTCGGCGTGCTAAATCGCGATTAATCAGTCCAGTGCTCATTGCAACGCCCTGCCGTCTGCTGCAGGTGCCCTTTGCGCCGTCGGGGCTGAAGGTGCGCTACCTCAAGGTGTTCGAGTCGAAACTCAACTACAGCGACCACGACGTGATCAAATGGGTGCGCTACATCGGGCGCAGTGGCCTCTACGAGACGCGCTGCTGATGGAGGAAGAGACGCGGGCGAGGGGCGACTGCGGGAACACGTCAGCGGGTCACTGGGAACGAAGAGGTCTTTGGGGGACGGCGACGACGGGACTGCGCAATCTGCTCGCGGCATTTCACTGGCGACATCGGTGGCGGCGGTCGACGTGGTGCGGTCGCTCGCTCGCTCGCCCGCTGCGACGGCGGCGGTGGCGGCACGCACTGTTTCTCTCTCTCTCCCTCTCTGCTGCATCAACGACCGCACATCCTTCCGGCGTTGCGAGCTTCATGTGCGCTAAACTCCCAAGACCTTTTCCCAGTGACCCCCCCCCCCCCCAACCCCTCTGTGATGGCACTCAAAGTGCCCCGCATCCCTTCTTGCCCTATTTCTGTCGGAACGGGCCTTTACGCTGCCGCTGCCGCCGCCACCACCTCCTCTCCGTCTTTCTTTTTTTTTCTTTTGAGATTTTTTTTTTTTCTTTGCACGGGGGCGCCAGCCAGCCCTGAACGTACGTTAGGCGCTTTCTTCTCCTCTGTGTATAAAGTGTTGCCGCAGACCCGTCGTCTTGCGCCTCTCTGGGCTGCGCGTAACTCGCACTTTGGGGAGGGGGCGAATAAAAGGGGAGTGGGGTGGGGTGCTGCTGGCAGTGTTTACTGTGTTGTTGGTCTGAATGTTTTGAAGGCTTGTTGACCCGCCCACCCACTCACCCACCCGCATCGAATGTTGCAGTCTCCCTTGCAGGCCTGAGGGACGCAGTGGCTGTTTGGGGCAAGATGATTTGTGAGCGCCAGGATGATTAGTGCTAGCCGCTTCACTCGCGCTGCTTGGCCCTTTACTGCACTCGAGTGCATCAACGTGCGCTTGAGTGTGCGGCAGCATTCCCCGGTGAGCTTTACGCCTCGCGTGCATTGCTGCTCTCCCTCTCGCCTGCATCGAGGCACTTCCCTCCCCCTAGTGTTTTTTTTTTCGAAACCTGCATGCTGCATAATAAAGGTTTCCCCAAAGTCCTTTCCTCGCCTCGTGTCTTCTTATTTTGCTCTGGTGTCAGGTGCACAAGTTTTTACACTAGTACAAAACCTTCATATATGGGGTACATATTCCTCTCCAGCTTAAGAGTTCCTTAGATCTCCGAGGACTTGTGTATAGGACAGTTGGAATAACGTGACTATTGTAATGGCTTAGTAATGAGTATTCCAGTAATCTTGGTATGGTCATCTCTAGTAACCCAACTACATTCGAGCGCCGAAGGACATGTTCACCGAAAGGCGAGAAAAGAATTTAAAATTCCAGCTGCACACTCGATGGGGGATTATGCTTAATAAGGGTAGCGTCCTGGGCACGTTGGTACTCCATTGCTAAATAAATTGCGCTAAGAAGAGGGACACTGACGAAGTTAGAATTGCGCGTTGTGAGTCTGTCCTCACTTCATCCGTGTCGCCATTTTTAGTGCAATTTATTTAGCAAGGGGATTGTGCTACCACTAAAAATGATCTGATGTTAACTGCCCTTAAGCATTCAGGGTTGTATGATCATACATAATCAGTCTCCATTACAATTGTAGAGTTGTGCAGTCGTGTTTTCTGGCAATGGTTTTAGTTGGTCACCACCAATCGCAGAAACAAGTGGCTGCGATGCCTTGAGGTCCTCCGAAAAAGCGTACAGAGCAGTCCTTCAGGGGAAAAGCCTCTTTGGGGGCTCAGGCTGTCTGCATCTCCTGTAGTCATGGTACTAAAACACCAGGACACTTTTTCCCAAGCCTCTCGCTAGAATGTAATATGTACTAAAAGAAGTGTATAATGGATAAAACTGGTTCAAACTGAACTAACGATTTAAAGATTTGCGGTACGCTCCCTGTCCGCTTCAGCAGTCGTCAAGCAGAAGCTGTTTGTAGTTGAGTTATAATTCGTGTAGCCCTCAAATACCCACCCGCTCTCGACACTATTCCTGATTGGGTTGGTTGAAGCAAGAAAAGGCATACTTGCCTGGTGCCAAGGCCTCGATCGCCAAGGACAAGCCCCCAGTGTGAGGCGTGGGCATTGCACTGCACTTGCGTTGACCACTGCCACTACCCCAAACTGGTGCAAATGGGGCATGCAAATTCCTTAAATCCAGTTCAATGCAAGAGAGGGCGCCACCGCCTCAGCAAGTGCGCTATTGCTCCTCCCACCAGTGCTTCTGCGGCGCCCAATCAGCGCACACCATGTGGTAAGATGCTTACAATCTTTGAATACACTTATACACTGCATGCTTTGCCCTTCCCCAGGTTTCACATTAGTGGAGGTGGCCCGGGATTTTTTATTACAATTATATTTGTGGTGCCTTTAAACGCAGGACAAATATTTGTGGGTGGGAGACCCAAATGCCGCATGTTGACTAGTTTGCCACAAGGAATGAAAACAAAATTTAAGCGTCTTTACGAGCTGAGCCGAAGTTATGTGATGTCAAGGAAACAGCAGCGCAATTGCTTGAACGAATGAGTTTATACGCAGTTTAGGATTCAGATGATGTTAATGTTGCATATTGTTTGTGTGGGCCCTTAAAAACCCTTGTTTTCAAGGCCTTGAAAATCCGATAATTCTTGCTGACTGTTGAAAGACCTTGAACTTCATGAATTTTTCTTTTAAATGAGGGTATGCAAGGACTAAGTGAGTGTTGCTTGGTTGGTTTTTAGTGAATGAAAGCTTGTAACACCCCAAAAGGGCTTATTCGTATAGCTCTAACAAATGACTATGAGAAATCATAGAAGAAGGAAGGGTCACTGCAGCCATCATTTTGACAAGGGGCTTGTCTGAAGAGAAGTTGCTGCGAGGAAATGTTTCTGCCATCAGCGTTGCCATTTTTGACGATTTCTCGTCATTTCAAGTCCCTATCGTTCTCTGAACATTGGTATTATTAAATAGTATTTCAAACAGTCTGCGTGGTCTGTGAAATTAAACGGTATTTCAAACAGACTGTGTGGCCTGTGAAAATCCACACGAAGAGCATTGAAAAGCCCTTGAATTTTCGCCGTATAAACCAGCGTCAACGCTTAAAGTAACATTCAGCAGATCTACCGTGCCCTTGAATGTTCTGTGGTAGTTTGTGCAGTCTTCCTTAAAAAAAGTGGTGGGGATAACCTTCCTCTGTTGTGTTTCTATGTGCACAGTTCTGTAAACCTGGAACAACATTTTGGCGATTTGTAATTTGACAAGAAAGCATTTGAATTAAATGGAAGATTTAACCTCGGCCATAACTAGAGTATGGTCCTTTGGCCATAATGATGTACTGGTGTTACCTTTGGCGAGGCTTCCACTTAAATGAAACTGGCTGTAACATAGCCTCCTGTAAAGGCGTTATACAGGGGGCTATGGCTGTACGGTCTGCTGCACATTTTGTGACATTTTGATAGAGGGCCAAGAAGAACTTTTTATTCGAAAGGCAGGACCTCTGGTCATGACGGGGAAAGGGGGGCGGGGCACATTTTTTTAATACTTGAAGCAGTAGGCACATTGAAGCCTTCGAGGGAACAATACTTTGTGGCTAATACAAGTGGAGGAATGCTTTTAGTGTATTTTGACGAATTTGCCAGTCGTTTTGCGGAAGGAATAGGGGCCAACTCGCGTGTTTTTGGGGTGTACTAGCGTCACTAAATAAGCCTTTATTTAGTGACGCTAGGGTGTACGTAACGTACGATAAGATACGCAGTCACTTTGAGGGAGGGGGGTAGGACCTGACTTTCGTATCTATCTCCCAGGCCTGCTTTTTCTTCCGTAAATTTCCCTGTAAGCGACAAACAGAACGGCGAGACCTTGAGTCTTTGCCCGACACCTCAACCAGGCTGAATCCCACGTGTTCCCCGCAGCGTCGATCGGTGTGCAATTAACGACGCCCGCGAATGCTTTCGCACGTAAAAGGCTCCACGATGGGGTGCTGGTACCAGAGACGCTAAGTGTGATGTTGGCGTTACGGCGAAGTAATCGGAACGCAGGTACCAGAGCTCATGCTGAGACGACGAGTCGCTCGCCCCGCAGGGTGCGGCTTTCCTGCACAGCTCTCTGTCGTCACGTGACTCATCTCGGCCAATACCACCGCAGCGCTTGAGGAGGACTTGCGAGAAGTTGAGCACGCAGCGGGAACGGAGAAGGGGTTCTAGCGGGTGGTTCGTGCCGGCGTGGTGTATAGTTTAGCCTTGGCGTTTTTAGCAACGCGCAACTGTTAATCCACTGCTGCCACGAATTCTTGTCGCACCCGTTTCAGCGGAGCACAGGTAGGGGCACGCGGATTAATCGGCGCGTTCCGGGCATTGATAGTTTTCCCGACGAAGAGATTAGGGTTAACAAGGTCCCGTTGTTCATCTGTACTATGTACGGCGTCGGGGGTGAAGTTCGTTATCAGAGCGTCGCATCTATGAAGGGTTGTACTCCTTGACTCCTTGTTCCAGTGAACTGCGCTATGGCGATGGAACTGGTCACCGACGACGGAGGCGTTCTAAAGCAGGTGAGTGTGTTGCGGGGTGTTTTTTTTTTTCCCTCGCCGACGTTAGTCACGATCCGATGGTAGGCCTACCAACCGCCATGAGGTGAACGAGTTCGTCTCCCTTCGAGCTTTTCGGCTGGAGCCGTCCGTATATACCTTAATCCGGTCCTGCTGAATGTCGCATTACAAGCGTTCTAGGCGTATCCGTTTCTCTTTTATTTGAGAGCTAGCAAACCACGTTACGTGCGAAACCAAATGAAACTGCGTTTCTAACGTTCCTGTATCTAGGTCGCACGCGCGTAGCGTTCCGAGCGGGCAGCACAGACCCGCAGTAGTCTAGACACCCGAAGCCTCATATTGCCTTGCATATGCATCGCATTTACTACTTCCGCATTAGCCATGGCGGGGATAGTTGCCCATGCGTCCTCGCGCAGGCGTTCGATGTCGGCGTCCATTTAACTACCGTTACCGAACGCCGATCTCGGTGGCCAACAGCCTCCTTGATTGTGACACCGGTGCGCTGGCGGTCTGTTGGTGAAAACGTTTAGAAAAGAAAGGAAGGGAGTTGGGTTAACAAGTGGAACAATGGGGGTGGCCATTCAAAAAAAAAAATTCCCCGTGCAGCAGCGTTGAGAGCAGCTTAACTTTACAGCGGCGGCACAAATTTTTTTCTTTTAGATGCGGAGCATCTCATGCTCGGGGCTATGTCCCTCCCTCCCTTGTCGTTGTCCGCCGTCCGCACACCCACTGCGCATGCCTGGCCAGGCACCACTGATGATGATTGGGGCAGGATGCCCCTAGGGATTGGCCAACCAAAGAATCCATCACGAGATAAAGATAGCTTCGCGTTCAACCACTGTCGCCATCTTCCCGTAGGGGAACCCTGAGTACCACACCCCCACTGCGCATGCCTGGCCAGGCACCGCTGATGATAATTGGGGCAGGATGCCCCTGGATTGGACAACCAAAAAATCCATCACGAGATAGCTTTGCGTTCAACCACTGTCGTCATTTTCCCGTAGGGGAACCCTGAGTAGTATGCGAGGCATTCCTCCTCTCCTCTCCGACTCTCCTCTCTGGCATTCCTCCTCTCCTCTCCGAAGCTCTTCTCCTCTCCGGGATCGCGCAACGAATGGCAACACCTGCGGCTCGCCGCACGATAATGCAAAGCAGCTTAGGGTTAGAGACGTGACGGTAGCCGCTGCATACTCTGCTAGGGGCGCCACTGCCAGCGCTGGTTCGGAAGTACACGATGCTTTATTCACCGTGAAATCAATCAATTTAAGCTAAACTTGTGATTCTTGTGCCAAAACGTGTGTTTGAACGACGTTTGTAATGGCATCATAAGAACAGGTCTTCCAGCTAAACTTGGTGTAGAGCGCAGACTTGCTTACTGTTTGTCAACCTAGATGGCGCCACCACACCGCGGCAAGCCTGTGACCATATTTAAACCTGGCTGTTTTTGTTCTTGGAGAAAATAATCGCTTCGTGAAACATGGTGCTCGCTTGACAAATATATGGGCGCATAAGACTTGCGTCAATCGGCCAGTGTTGTCTGAGACAACTCCAAAGTTCTGCAATGCTGTGCATCTAAACCAATTGCATAGTGCGC
Organism: Haemaphysalis longicornis; assembly: GCF_048455015.1. NCBI lineage: Eukaryota > Metazoa > Arthropoda > Arachnida > Ixodida > Ixodidae > Haemaphysalis > Haemaphysalis longicornis. Next base: position 153,907,501 of record NW_027526422.1, read on the forward strand.
GCGGTACCAACAGAAGTACGCATCGGTACTTCTATGTTTACGCGTGCTTTTGTAACTTCCACTGTTTGTCCCACCATTCTTACTGATATGAAAAGAATGTGCCCTAAATTAAAGCGCAAATGGCTCGTTCGGCAAGCTTTTATAAGCTCTGCCTAATTTGCGTTTGCTTTTGCCGGCCTCTGCCAATTGCAGAGCTGGCTTGTATGACATCATAGCTTCTGTTACGGGAAATGAGTTGGTGCGTAGCATAACCGTTCCCTTTTTTCCCTTATTATAGATGGTTTGCACTGACGTCAACGTAGCTGCCATGTTTATGACCCTCAAGCACGGTGAAAGGCTGCACACTTATCTGGTGCTCTTATCTTTGGGAGCGCTGAAAAAGCTAGAAGTGGGTCACAAGAAAAGGTTGTGAAGACGTCATGTGCAAGCTATGTATACAGCTAATATTGAGTGAAGTTTACATTAAAAGTGCTGTCAGCGTGATTCTAAGAGAGGCAATCTTTTGAATGAATCAAACTTGCATTTTGTCTTCACGGCCCCCTTAAAGGTTGCGTCTTTGCTTTTGGCTTAATAATATAATTCCCCAGTGTTGAGACTGCTGGCAGGTGTCCCCAAACACATCAACTTGTGGGACACACTGTGAGCCCTTTATGGGGCCAGGGTCCCCTGGGATAAAGTGATTCGAAACAAACAATAATAAAACAAAAAATTGCAGCAAAACAGTGAGTTGTCAATGCACTGCTAGCACAACGTGATGGCTGCCGCACCACACTTCGCAGCCTGTTCGGGCATGCTTTGCCTCCTCATCATTACTTTAGAGAGAACTGTCGTGTTGTCCCCTGTGCGATTGCCTTGTATGGTTGGATTGTCGCCTTTGATTGGTCCGTTTGTCTCGTGTTGAGAATTCTTTCAGAGGCAGTTGGGTTGGTCAGCATTCTTGCTCTGTCCCAAATGGCTTTGAGCCTAGCGGAGAATTTTGAGCTTCTGCCAGGCTGGCAAGTGACCATGTTAAATGGGAAAAAACGTGACAACCCGCTCGTATTCATAGCCGCTACGTTAATGTGTCGCAACATGCGAACACGGTGACAGCCGTTGCGCTGCCCTTGACTGCCTATTTGAAGCCTTCATCCCGTTGCTCATTGCATCGCCTTGCTGTGGAGGCCTGTCTCTTGCTGCTCCCGTTCATTCCAAGTGGGCGAGGGGAGGGAGTGAGTTAGTCGAGAATGCAGCAGTTGCAGGAAGCGCGCAAGCTTTGTTGCGTGGTAGTGTTTCACGTTGGCAGTTCCAGCAGCGTACTTGGTTCACGTTGTTGGTGGTAGGATAAGACCAGTAAAACATTTTTTATTGCATATGGGAGGAGGCTTGAAAAAAAGGCGTTGTGGCATGCTGGACCAAATTTTACCCTGGAACTTTTCCATTGTGATTGATTTCTCAAGCTGCCTCGTGCGATTGGCAGCACTTGCAGTGAATCTCAATAGACCACGAAAATTTAACCCTCCAGAACACTTACGATGCCCCATTGCATGCGGGCCCAGGCTTCCTTAATTTCACACGTAGGTTGATTGGGTTGACAAGCTGGTGCCAATCGTTTGCGTCAAAGTTCTCAGTGACGATTGAGGAAATGATATTTAGGCAAAATATGCCCGATTGTCGCTTCAAAGTTCTTGGCACTTGTTGCTTTGCCTGTTGAGACAGTTCATGTGTAGCTCTTTGTCAGCAGACTGTTGTGCTGCTGAGTTTCAGTTTACATACAATCTGCGGGAAAAAAAAAGAACATTGTATTCAAATTCTGGGACGGTAATAATTGTGCATAAAGGATATCAGGTTTATTTTTAAGGGGGGGGGGGGGTGCTATATTTTCGTGTAGTAATGCCATGCCCTATAGGGCGTGGCAACCTTGCAGTGGCTTTGGCAAGCCTAAGTTCACTTTAGCAGCATTCGCTCGTTATGCACACATTGATGCAAGCATACTTTTTACAGCCCGGAAGGGTGGTTGTCAGACAAAACCATTGGCACTAAGAGACCTACCGTATTTAAAAATGTGAAAATTTCTGTGGCAAAGTAGGGGTGCGGATAATACGCAGGTTTTTTTTCCCCTTAGTGCAGCTTGACGGCAATGCGTGTTGGGCCATGAAGCTCCTACGCAGATGCAGTAACACGACTAAGCCTTCCATGGCAGCGATTGTGCACAGCGTATAAGGGCAAGGAAGAAAAAACAAGGATGAGCGCACTCTATCAACAACTAAAGTTTAATCGCAGTGCCTAGAGTTGCGTCCGACGGAAGCCAAAATTGAAAACTAGAGTTACGTCCGATGGAACCCAGAATTGAAAACTATAGTTACGTCCGACGGAACTTTAATAAGCCAGTTTCTAGGCTTACGTCCGACGGAACCCAGGATTGAAAACTGGAGTTACGTCCGACGGAACTTTAGGCCAATGTTTTGAGTTACGTCCGTAAAGCACAAAAACAAAAATTACAGCTAACGGCACCGGTTACCGTGACGCTCTCTACATGTGTAATCTATATGCAACATGATTGAAATGGTCGCTTGTACGATAAATTACGTCAAATTCGGAAACACAAATGCTGCTGCTTTACGCCCAAACCGGTTCAGAATGAGTAAAGCATAGGTAACGTTCGACAGCGCCGACTCCTCGTCGGTTGAGTGGTCAGGAGCGTGATATAAGCGCCCACACTACTGCAGCGATGTGGGTTCGAATCCCAGCTGGGTTGATGGAGTTTTTTTTTAATTAAAGGATTAACATTTTTCTGTACTAGTCTACGTACACTTTTTTCCATATCCAACACATGTAAGCGAAGGAGGAGACAGGAATTAACAAAATTGGACCTCGTGCAGAGGCGCAGTGCCAGTTTGTAGCATCTGCAGTTTGCCGAAAACAAATTTACGTGGTCCAATAGTCTTTTAACAAATGTAATTAATAGGGTATAGGCATCGGTTAATATTTTAACCCAATTAATCAGCTGTCTTTATGCATCGATTATTCGGTTGTGTTGGTTTGGAAGAACAAATGATCAAAAATAATTATGTAGTAGCAGAAATAAGATCAATATGCTCATACACTTGTTCACACACATTTAGGTCATCGTCACAGCGCATGATGTGGGCGAGACGCTTCTCAGCTCATTCGTCACACACGTTTCTAGAATCGGGAACATCAGCACCCGCCGTGACTGCAGATGGCGCCGATTAATCGCGCCTTGCTTACTACAGAAATAGTTTATGCAACTGTGAAATGGTATAATATACCCGCCGCGGTGGCTCAGTGGCTAAGGCGTTGCGCTGCTGAGCACGAGGTCGCGGGTTCGATTCCCGGCCGCGGCGGCTGCTTTTCTGATGGAGGCGAAAAGCAAAAACGCCCGTGTGTACGAGATTTCGGCGCACGATAAAGATCCCCAGGTGGTCAGAATTAATCCGGAGCCCTCCACTACGGCGCGCCTCATCGCCTGCGTTGCGTCGGCGCGTTAAACCCCACAATCAATCAAATCAAATGGTATAATATGGCCCACTCGTTTTCTGTGTATATTTGTAGTTTTTATTCAAAATTTTGCCGTGTGGAATGAAGATATACGAGTTCAGAGGTACACGAACAGTCGACTTCGTGTAGGAAGTTTAAGAGTTATTGATGAAATATTATTGAGTTTTCTCACCAGCTTAAACCGGTTAAAACAATTAATCGTGGCTAAAGCATTAATCGATTAATTGAAAGGTTAATCGACCAATAACCTACCCCTAATAATAAATAATTCATTAGCGGTAATAAAGCGAATGTCCTGGCAGTCATTTTTTTCTTCACAGAAAAAAAAAAGAAATGTCGATAAATTTTACTGGCTGACTAATGAAAAAAGTAAGGAGGTTCTATTTTGTTAATTCCCGTCTTCTCCTTTGCTTGCATGTGTTGGATATGGAAAGAAATGTACGTGGACTAGTACAGAAAAATTTGAATCTTTTAATTAAAAAAAAAAAAAAAAAACTTCATCAACCGAGCTGGGGTTCGAACCCAGATCTTTGCAGTAGGGTGGGCGCTTATATCACGCTCCTGGCCACTCGACTGACGGTGAACCGGCGCTGTCGAACATGTTACCTATGGTTTACTGATTCCGAACCGGTTTTGCCGTAAAGCAGCAACATTTGTGTTTTCGAGTTTGACGTCGCGTATCTTACAAGCGACCATTTCAGTAATTGGTCGACTCAATTTCCCAGTCCTGGACGGTCTGCAGGCGATCCAAGGACTGCGTTCGGACCAGAAGTCCGATAGGAATACATGGGAAAATCAAACACGTCGGATCGCGTCTCGGGCAGTTCGCCGATGATCCACGACTGATAATCTAGGAACCTCAATGTTGCGTATGGATTACACATTTAGAGTGTCACGGTATTTGGTGCCGTTAGCTGCCAATTTTTTTGTGCTTTACGTTACGCCGTACGTAACTCAAAACATTGGCCGAAGTTCCGTCGGACCAGGACTCTTGTCGGACGTAACTTTAGTTTTCAATTTTGGGTTACGTCGTATGTAACTCTAGACACTGCAAATTTTAATTGTGAATTGTGACTTTTGCCTTGCAGTCAGGGTCTGTCAACATAGTATGTGATGTGTTGCTTGAACACTAGCTTTGGTGCAGCCTTTCTTGTATCAAATGTGCAGGCAATACATGAGGATTTTTTTTTCTTTCCCGGTGGGCGGAAAGTGGGGGTGCGGATTATATGCAGGGGCAGGCTATACGCGCAAAAATACGGTACTCGGCATTGGTTTAGCAAGGGATGCCGCTTTGCCGCCAGCTCACAGTTTCACTCGCGCTTCAGCTCACTAAGATCACTAAACTGGGTTATTAGAGGCCATACCAACAGTTCGCACAAACTGCGAATGAATACATGAACTGGTGGCTTCCATAAGTGAATAGGATAAGTTGCCGAATGATGTTGTGTCAGTTATGTCTGATGATGCGTTCTCGTGTTTGCAACGTGTTCTCTGTGGTCATGCTTGGTTTTAGCTTGTGTGTAATAATTTAAATCATATTTCTGTTGGCATGTTTTCTGTATGCCTACACTTTCTGGGTACAGCAGATGCTATGATAAATACATAAAATAAATGAACTGATAGGGTACCCGTGGTAGTTTATCGCGGCGTGATTGTCCTGGAAAAAAAAAACATTCCATGCTTAGGATCTGCTTTTGCCAATACTTTTAATGGAAGGGCCCCTGAGAGCTAAACCGAGTGCGTTATTGCCTTCCCGGGTGAACATATTTTTTTCTAGCTGGATTATTGAACCAGAAATTTGTGCTAGCTAGAAATAGGGATAATTTTTAGCTATAAACTCAGTTTCTAGCTCATTTTAGCTGGATTGAAATTTTGTTCCGTCTGGTACTTCCAGCTAGTATTTGTCAGTTGCCTGCGTTGCGTCGGCGCGTTAAACCCTACACTCAATCAATCAATAGTATTTGTCAGTCCAGCTGGAAGAAGAAAAAAACTGCAAGCTGGAAATAATTGTCTCTAGCTAGACTAAGATTTTCATTTTTTCAAATTACCAGAGGTGGATTCCAGCTGGAATCTATAAATCTAGTCAGAAATGGAGCTGGGAATTACGAATCCCTGCCAGAAATGCTTTTTCCATTTTCACGGGGGTTGCTGTGCGCTCAGGTGATCAAGGAAGGAACGGGCCCTTGTGTTCAAGAGAGCAGCTTTGTCATCTTCCACTACAACGCCTACCTGGGCGAGGACAGCCCCGAGCCTTTCGACTCCACCTGGCTGAGGAACCAGCCGCACCGGGCCAGGTAGTAACGCTCGCTTTCTCTCCTGACGGGCGCGTTTGTTCATCCGGCACCGCTTTGAACCCAGAGTTTTTCAGTGTACACCAGTTGTGAGGCTGCTTTCGAATGCGGGCCGCATGGGCCCCCCGACCTGCTTGGTTGAAGCCGAAGGAGCAAGTGCCTGGGCGCGCCGCTTTGGGAGGAAAAACCGAACTTCGTTGAGCATTTACTTAACAACACGGTCGGGTGCCAGAAATGTCACGTCTGCTGGCTGGAAATCGCACCATTCTCAGCAGGAAAAAATGCGACTTCTAACTGGAAATCACCCTTTTTTTTCTGGAAATACTGTTATTTCCAGCCAGAATGGTGGTAGCTTACCAGCTGGAAATTGCTTTATTCTTGCTGGTTCTACAACGCTTTCTGGCTGGAAATTGATTGTTTTCTTGCTGGATTGTGCACCACCTTCCAGCGAGAAATCACTTCTTTCATGCTGAATTCTTCTCCATTCCCAGCCAGAAATCACCTTTTTGTTTTTTTTGCCAAGTTTTGCAGTAGCAGACATACCAAATTTAATTTTTATGAACAGCATTCTGACCTGAAGTTTGTAGTAGACGCCAAAACACTTTCAGCATTTCCGAATAAAAGAACTTCTGTGTGGGCTTTTGTGCCCCGAAACACTAACACAGAGGCCAGATTGAAAATTTAAAACTATATTGTCGTTCCGTATATTACATATTTTCAGCCTTGTCACTTGTGTACCCAGAACGTCCGCAGGGGCCGGAATCTCCACCTTCTTTGGGTAAATGGTCCAGGTTTCCCATGATTCAGGTAGCCTATGAAAAATAAAGCATCATGAGAAACCGCGATATCAAGTGATTTTGTGAGCTTTGCACAACTGCCGATCAGACCATTTCCATCTTTTTATGTGCTTGCTTACCAGAGTTCTCGATTCCACTTTTTGGTCCTTCGACCCGCAGTCTTCTAGGTTGCAAGCCTCGTGTACCACATTCTGCAACGTAGACGTTCCCTCACAGATACTAGAAAAAACAGAGGAAAAAGCGAGTTCACCTCGTAACATAATATGACATGTGACTGTCTGCTGCACTTCAATTGTTGACGGCGGCGCACCGCTCGTGCATTAATTACGCCGTGTTTATTAAAATACACGCCGACGTCTGAAACGCACTACTAAGGTCTTCGACAGCTACTCACGTACACAGGCCACCCAGTCGAACTTCAGCGAGGCCCAATGCAGTGTTTTTACGAGAGCGCCACACGTGGTGCTAAGTCGATGCAATGATCAAGACTACGTTATGGCTATAAGCGTGCACGCATTTTGATTCGCTTTACACACTGAAGAAATCTACAAGCTCAGATTAAAAAAATCAATATGAATATGCACTTACCTATATTTGGTAGTATCAGTGTTGAACGGTATGCAGTCCATTGTTGCACCACATCGTTTTCTGGGCATTTCACTTTGTTATCGACAAGTGACGCGAATAACGCGAGAGCGATCCTGTCAACGTCTTCCACGAACAGCAAAAGCTCGCTCAAAACCGCTGTAGAGAAAAGAATTAAATACACTGTCAAAAGTTTAGCCCAAAAGAGGACGTAAAACATGCTGCAGCCACGTCCGGGCCTCTGCACAGTGCACGTACGCCAACAGGGAGCGGTCAAACACGTTTTAGGTGTGTGAAATGGCGTCCGGCACAGGCGCGCGAAAATGTAGTCCGTGCACAATTAAAACAATTTTGAAGACATTGTTGCTTTTTAGTTTGGGATCGCTTATTGTTGAAGTGTTTTACTTACGTATTAAAGCGATTAGCACACTTTTTTATGTTACGCATTTTGAAAGTTAAAAAAGTGCTACAACGCTCATTTCCAGGAGCACCTTCGGCTGGGGCTGGAAATATCTTTTTCAGCCAGAATTGGGAATTCCGCCTCCAGCTGGAAACCCTTTCCGGCCAGGTCACAAATTTCCAGAGAGAAAAAAAAAAAACTGTTCTGGCTGGAAATCGATATTTCTCGCTGGGAAGGTTACTCTACCAGCGGGAAGTTGATATTCACAGCTGGCACTGGAAAATTATGCTAGAAATGTGGCTGGAAATGCTCATTTCCAGCAAGAATATGCAGTCCATTTTCATGTGGGTGTGGTTTGCTACTACTTTCTTCTCGGGGCAACCACACACAGCAACCCCCGCTGCCCGCATTTGTGCCGCGTGCACTGCATGGGCATGTTTCCGCCACATTGCATGCCGTCGTCAAAACGAGGGCCTCACCTCGCACCACGCTACATGAATGTTTTGAAGGTCTCTGAATCGAATGTGATTTGACTCGAATGACACCTGTGAGCTGGTTACACGACGTTTTTCAAAGGCATTTGGTTGGAAAGGAATGCGAGTCAAGGGAGCACGACAACTGACCTTTGAGAATCTCGGAGGCTTTTAAAACGCGAGCGTTTTCTACTCGCACGCAGTTTCTGCGTGCCATTTACAAAATAATTGTTTACAAGTAAAACTTGGTACGAAAAAGGTTTTGTTTTTGTTTACAATCTATGTTGGTGCTCTCAACAGCGGCGCTGCAAGGAAAAAGGGGAAAAAAATGCCTATTTTGTGCATGTTGTGCTTGTTTACAAAGGTTATGAACAATTTTAGCTTTTTTTTTTGTTTTCGTCTGACATTGAAATTTTTTCGCCAAGTTGTGAGAACGAAATTGGGCAGCGGTGGCGGCACCAAAGCATGGCGGGTGAATGCAGAATCATTCAGCTGCCTTTGAGAATCGTCGTTTAGATTGGCGGAACTCCTTCCAGTTCGAATGACATTACAAATTTCGAAGGCTATTCAGCTTAAATCTCCTTTCAAATACTCGTGTAGCTTGTATTAGGAAAAACGTAATGAGAACGCTCGGTACTTGTTGTTACTAATGGTGCTACCAATACAAAGAAAACTAGGCACATCTCACGCATGTGAACTAGCAGAGTTGTTGAATCCCGTGGCTGCAATCCATGAAGCCCCTGTTGCATTGGGATTACAAACACTACTGCCAAGCATCAAGGCAGACCGTTCTCCTGCATGTATAGTGAACCATTGCCTGGCTCACCAACCCAACGTCGTGGTAGGGTTTAACCCTTCCAACCCAAATGGTTTGGCAGGGTTAACCAAAAGGTTTAAACCTTTGAGCATCAAATTTTTTTGCCAAATGTGATCCCCGGAGGTCGATTTTTTTTATTGCTGATTTAAAATTTTTTAGACAAATCTATTTCGGGAAAAAAATGCCGTAATTTTTTTAAGGTGACGATGCAGTGTCAAAAAATTGTTTGTGCGTTTCATACACGTGGCTAAAAAAAAAAGAGTTCTAAAAAAGTTTCACGAGCGCAAGAAGCTTGGGGAGGAGTGCAAGAAGTGCATCCGTTTTGTGGGCACAAGAAGTGGGAGGCTCTCGGAGGATGAAATCAAAACTAGCCGCTGCGAGCTCGCACGTGACCGGATGCGCAAGCGAAAGCCGGCGCACCCCTGTAGTGAAGCGTAAAGGAAGAAAAGGGAAGAGTCATCGGTGCAAGAAAGAATCTTCACATATTTCCGCATTGTGGCAGCAGCACATGCCAAGTGAGAGAAATAATCGATAAAGGTGTGCTTTTTAAACACACAAGCGATGACATATATGTACGTCATTGAAAGGGATAGAGGGGCAGAAAAGCTTCAAAGCAAGTTGGCCCATATGTCCGGTAGATTAAAGCATTGTGAGCACAATTATAACTCGCATGCCGTTTTGGGATATATTTTCCTTGTAAAAGGGTGTGCATTAGAATGAAGTAAATATGGTAGACCGAGTGAATGTTTTCCAGCTTGTGGCGAAGCTGCCTTTAATGCAGCTCGTTTTTAAAGTGAAAGCAAATTTCTTGTGGGACCAGTGGCATCTTGTCAAAAAAAGCTAATGCATTTCCCCATGACCGTTTGGCTGGCACAAGAGATGTGATAAGATCATCTCTGGACACACAGCGCAGACGTGAAATCGGCCTTCCACTGTGTCAAAACGGTTAGTGCTTGGAAATAGAGGAAAAGGAACGATTGTAGATAGGACAGTATACACGGATCGGTCGTGAAGAAGGAGAACAATGGTGTACACCTTTATCTCGTAAACTACGTATCGGTATGCGTTTTGATCGTTTGCAGATGTGTTTACTTAGTGCACGAAAAATCGTCGTGTAGGTCCGTTCTTCGATAGTTTGACGATCAATTGGACTGACTTTCAGTGAAGGTTGGAGGCACTTTTAGCTTTCGCGCTTCTCCTCGCAACTTTCGTTAAGGAAAGGATCGACGGTTCTTCTCTCCCCCTCTCCACTTTGACAGCATGGACACCGTGCTGGTGCGCGGCCTGGCCCTGGCGCTGATGGGCATGCGCAAAGACGAGCAGTGCCGGGTGCTGGTGTCGCCCGAGTACGCTTTTGGCGCCCTGGGCTGCCCGCCCCGCATTCCGCCGGCTGCCACGCTCCTCTACGAGGTCACGCTGCTCAACTTTGTCCAGCTGGAGGGTGACGTGAACGAGCTGCAGGGCTACCGGCGGCGGGATTTCAAGCGGTTGGACTTCGAAACGCTCGTGGAGGTGAGGCAGGCCCGCACGGTTCCGGCCCACTCATTTCATTCGTTTATTCATTCATTCACTTCATTCGTGCGTCTAACTGTGAGCCCTGTTCGGGCTATTACAGGAGCGGAGAATAAAAAAATCGGCTGGTTGCCTCTCTGCTCTGTTTGCTGAAAATTTTGTTGAAAGACAGTGCTGCATTTGCACGACTCTAAAGCGCCCCCGATAGTAATGCACAGGTTAGTTTGATGAGGTCATGAAATCAAACTGAAATCAGTTTGCAAAAATACCATCTATACTTTTTGAAGTTAGAGGACTAATTACCTGAAACTTGCAATCAGCATTATTAACTAATTACGTTTAAGTCAGTGTGATCAGAAATGTCGATTCTGTGCAGGGAAGCTATTAGATTATTGCGTTATATTCTTTAGGCATAAAGAAAGAACAAGAAAAGTTTCACCTTCCTTTCGAAATCGGAAATAGTTTCATGTCAAAAAGAAAGGGAAACTTTTCTTTCTTTTTGGATACCTAAAGTTTATTTCTAGGGTTGTCACCTGCCCGGTTTTGGACCAGCCCGACCGGTTTCTTAAACAGCGGGCCGGTTCCCGGTCCATACTTGAAACCGGCCGTCATTGGCCGTTTTTTTGGCCCTCGTGCAGTAGTTATGCCCGTTTTGGCGTCTTATAAGCGTCAATTCAGCAACGAAGACGGTAAAGATGTGTCCGGAAGCTGTGCAAAGACATGCGAGCAGAGAAAATATGCGGGCGAGCGCGCTGCCTGAGATGGAGGGGGACCTAAGGGAGGAACAAAACAACAAAATGCTGCCTCCGCAGTCAGCAAATTGGTTACTTTTCAGTGAAGCGCATACAGAGCAATAACCGAGCTCTCAATCAATTTCAGTACAAAGGTTATGTTGATTCCTCTCTAAGAAAACGCTACAATAAATGGCACTGCATGTCAAAAACATGGCGTCTTTTTTTCAACGCAAATTGTACACCGTTTTTTTTTTTTTTTTTTTTCGGGGGAAGGTGGCAACCCTAGAAATAAAGCAACGATCAAATAGCTTCCTTTGCAGAGAATAGACCTTCCTGGTCATGCTGAGATAAAAATGTTGTTGAGTTCTTGCCTAATTAGTTAATTAATCTTCCTGGAGTGGCTTTGTGAAGGTAATTAGTCAGGTAACTCAAAAAGCATAGAAGAGATCTTTAATCTGATTTAAGTTTTGTTATTAGGTTAGTTAAATACATAAAATCTCATAATTTGAATAAATTTGGCCCGTAAACAACAAAAATAGTTGTACTTGCCACGTCCGCTCGTAAGACCTTTAAACGGAGTTGTTATTGCTATAGAGGTTACCCATTCTCATTTGTTTGCAACAGTAGCAAAGGGGGAATATATTTCACGCGCCCTTTTCTTTCACTGCAAGGCAAAGTGACAGTGTTTGGGTGCACGGTAGCCAGCAGGCGTGAAGAGAATGATGTAGACTGCATTTTCGCTGCAAACAGTTGCCAAAGTGGCAGCAAGAGCTGTGCCACGTCAATGCAATGCAGTTCAAGTATTATTGCTACCAGTTTGCTTGATGCCAGTATGCTTGGCATCAAGGACATTCGAAGCTTCAAACATTTTGCGAATAGTGTTGGCTGCTTGACATGATTCGGAGCACCGTTTTACCGTTCAAGGTATTCGGTTACTCGAAAGTTGCGCGTAATGGAGCAAAAGCTGGCTCTGCCATACGGAAAGCAAAATTTCCAGTTGCATGGCATGCCATGCCTTGTCTTGGGTTGGCTTTTTCGTGTGACATCTAAGCTATGCGAGGATGCCTAACGCATGTAAGCCTTGCGTGAAAGTGTAAAATTGACGAGCCGAAAAGAAGTTTTTTCTCAATATAATACGACATTAGGCACTAATCAAATACTCATTGGCGAGGCTTGTAGTGAGGTGCTGATCATTCTAAACACTGGCAAGCCCATGTGGTAACTTGGCCAGCAGCTCCATTCAAGCCATGAAGGACGTTACTAAAGAAACTCGAGGGAAGAACTTTCAAGTTTCTTACTGCAGCTGTGGTGACGTAATGTGGGCAGTGGTGACAATGTGGTGGGTTAGTGCTAAAAACGCGGTTATCAGCTGTGTGAACTGCACGTTAGTGCTGAACAAATGCAATCAAACTGAACCAGAGGCCCCACTACAATCACCCAGTCGTGTTCCTGGCGGCGGCTTGGGTTGGCAGCAGTTAATTGCGCAAACATGGTTCTGTGACGTCGTAAAGAAATCCCCGTAGAGTTTCTGGAGATTTGCCACTGCTCCCATTGGTTTCCCTAATATTTCCATTGTTTGATTGAAGTTTGCAATAAAGTTGATGTCATTGTTTTCGCTACGAGGCAGTCTTTTTATTGAACGTGCGTTTTGTCTGCATGGACGCTGTAAAATAGCTGTTGGAGCTCTTTAGCCAGCATGTGACCGTGTCTGTTGTCCGCATTGCACCGAGAAGTGTAAGAATGAGGCCTTGGTTATCGGAAATGGTGCACGGCGAATTAAATGAAAATATTTCATGTGTAAAAACGTGCTTCTGAAGGGATGTAAACACGGATAAAAAAAGAGGGGGGGGGGGCTTCATTGGAAGGGGATGCCCTCCTTCGAAGGTGATCTACATGGCCTATTAGTGTTGCAAACGTGAGAGGCTCTATATGCCCTTCGTACTCATCTTCATGACCTGGCATTGCTGACGACTTTAGATGCGGCAAATGTGAATTAATATAGGGTTTGGAGGAGGTGCGAGAAATCAGTTCTGGAGGGATTAGAAAAGGAAGTTTGCAGTTAAGGCAGAAAGTTGGGCTAGTTGGTATCTGACTGCATTTTACTTGCGAAAAAGAGACGCGGACGAAAAAGAAGTACACAGGACACTTGCTAGTGTCCTGTCTACCGTATAATGCGGAATATAGGTCGAGGCGGAATATAGGTCGACCCCCTTACCTTGTAGCCGAAAAAATGAAAAAAAAAAAAAATAATTAGGTACCAACCATTGTTTTATTGAGACTATAACTTGTTTTGTCTCAGATTACTCATTTAAACCTGTCTGAAGCATCGTCGGACGACTGCTTCTGGCTCGCTGTCGCCCACACACCAGGTCGTCCTCGGTGCAGTCCAGGGAATGGCTTATGCAGCACTTCTTCAACACTCGCAAGACCATGTCATCGTGAAGCGAGTGCAAAGCATGGGACACTCGTGTGCAGACCGGAGCGACAGCCAGTCTGTGCAGGTGGTCAGCAAACATCTTGGGGTATCCATTCGTAGAGACACCGCTCGACGCTAGCGGACACAATTTGCCCCTTTGTACAGCAGCACGGGTGCACAGAGCAGGGCCCATGAAACGAGGCCTTTCGAGCGTTGCATACCGAGAGCTGCCCCTTCAGCTAATGCTGCTAGCAACACTTCTTTTGGTGATACCGAACTGGCGTAAGGTGGACACGTCATTGGCCTTGGAAAACCCCCAACTTTTCTTTTAAACGCTGCTGTAAACTGGCACCAAGTGCCTAAACTGATTTTGAGCAAGAAGAAAATAGCACGCACACATTCGCCGACAGCGAGAGAAGCAACGAAACAAAGATGGCATCGAGTCTGATTGATGGTGGTGGCGATGGTGCCTTTGGGGTTTGGATGGGCTCGATGGGCTGCCCGGTCGCCAGATGACAACTGCCAGTGACTGCAATATAGGTCGAGGGGTGACTCTTCTGCTTCTCTTTTTCACTAGTAAATGCAGGAAGTTTGCACGAAGGAGAAGCACAACTTAAAAGGTGAGAGCATTGTGCGAATAAATGCGGTGGTAAAAATTCACTGCAAATTGAACATTTTTAAATAAGAACATCTTTGCTTTGGTGTGTATGTACATCGTGGCACTGATCACCTATCTTGTCTGATTTTTTTTGTACACATGCTTGAGACATGATGGCAAAGCAATGGAACATAAGTGTAGAGGCTTAGACGATGCTGAGTTACTCGTGATCACGGTGATGTTAGGTGCGAAATGTGGTTGGGATGAGCTCTGTGCTGTTTGATCCCCCTCGGTGCTGAGGTGGAGGTGAGGGCTGGAAAAGTGATTTGATCTTGGTGTGAAGTTGAAGCTGGTGAGCCTCCTGTGGGCCTCTTGTTGAACAGTTGGAGAGTGGAGTTCGAGGCAAACATTCCTGCCCTCTCTTAAAATTAAAAAAAATTCACAGCATATCCACGGGGTGAATGATGATGAGTGGGCGAAGCTCCTGAGGGGAAGTCATCGGTAAAACCGTGACTCTTCAGTGAAACAACGCCCACTACATCTGTGTCCGAACGTAACGTCTAGAAAGTCTCGCTTAAACCGCGCGTCGGCACCTTGGGGCTGAGCTCGCCTGATGCGTTTTGCAGACGCCTCACGAGCTCTCACTGCATCGGGGTCTGCCTGCCGATACGCGCGCTTTCTCGCCGCTTCCCGTTCTCTGACGTTTTGGAGATCCTCTTCGCGCCGCAGCCGTGCCGCTTCGCGTACGGCAGGGTCCTCGCGCCGTTGCCGTGACGCTTGGGCCTCTCGTTCTGGAACGCTGGGATCTTGGCGGCGGCGTTGCGCAGCCAGACGACACGCTTCGGCCTCCCGCTCTCGTACGGCAGGATCTTGGCGGCGGCGTTGCGCAGCTTCACGGAGCGCTTCTGCCTCGCGGGCTCGCACATCTGCAGCCTTATCCATCGGGCGACTCCGAGCGCGTGCCAACAGCGAACGGATTTTATTACAACGCTCCCCGCCATCTAGTAAACAATCCAAAAACTAAACTAGAGGTAGCCACGCCATCTAGTAAACAATCCAAGATCTAAACTAGAGGTGGCTACATACATACGTCGAGGATGGACAGACCCACGCCCTAAGGAGCTTCGCCCCTAAAAAAAAAACAAGACAATGAATCTACACGGTCGACATCACACAGAGGCCAGGGTGTTACTAATGAAAGATCGAGCGATTGAGGAGGTGGCGTCGTCGTAGAGGAGACAAGTGTGCCCAGTTTTAAGTTTTATCCTCAGTGCAGAGAATGTGTGTACGGTACATAACCGCAAGAATTTTTGCTTACACAGCGATGGATGTGCGTGCGAGCTGTTGCTCTGGCTCAAACGTGTTATGTGCAGATGTGCGGCCGCGCGCACCGCAACGGCAACCGGCTGTTCGACGTCGGTGACCACCATGCGGCGTCCTCGTGCTACAACGCTGCTATCCGGGCCCTGACGAGCGCGCTGTCGCCCAGACAGTGCCGCGATGACCACCCGCTCAGCACGCAGCTCCTGGTCAAGCTGTACGCCAACATGGCGCTGTGCGCACTGCGTTCGCAGAACTGGGAGCAGGTGAGTGCCAGTTGGGCGTGACAGCGTGATTGCATACCTGCCAGGTTTCCCGAATTGTCCGGGAGACTCCCGAATTTTAATGGTTCTGTACGATTGTACGACCGAAACGACAATCTCCCGAATATGCACCCGTGTCTGGCCTAACCTTTCCCCCTGTCCGGCCACATTCCACCGCAGCTACCTGACAATCCAATTCAACACCAATTGACATCGTTACCAGTAAGGAGCTTAAAAAGCATCGGGACGGCCATTCGCGCAAGTGGAATGGATCAGTACCACAGAAATGCTGAATGCGAGGGGCGGTTCAGCATAGTAAAGAAAAATTGCACTCCGTTCCATGCATCCATGCCTGACACAACCCTCGGTCGCGTTCTCTTGGCGAAGTGTCGCGGGAGCGGACATGGTTACGCTCGAAAGTATTCCCAGGACTTCCCGAAAATGGCGGCGTCAGCCACGTCGAAGATTTAGCAGATGACCAGTGGTGTAGCTTGTTAGTAGTTTGGACGAAACAGTTCAGTTCCTGCTCTGCTCTAACTAAATTAAACATTCATGTAAATTATACGATTTTGTTGCTACTAATTTTTCGATCGCCCCCGGTCTGATCTTCCTAATGCCATCCCGGCGAACCTGACATGTGATTGGATTGTACTGTGATTGCATTGTATATTCTTTATAGCAAAAGCAGGGTGTCTAGCGACCGGGAAAAACTGGGGAAACCATGGAACTGTCGGGAAAACGTTATCTACCGAAAAAAAAAACAAAAAAAAAACGGGGAATTGTCAGCGGATATTGTCAAAATACCAACCCAGTCAGGAAGATGACCTGAAAACTTGATAGAGGGAGAAGTGAATAAATTCTACCTGGAATGGAGTATGGACTCCTCTGCTCACCCAAATCAATGCAGAGGGAACAAGCGGCCAATGCAGACAAATCCAGTCCAAGCCAGTGGGGCAGGTAGCAGGGCCAGGGTTGGCAAGTTTGGCCCGGGAAAGTTTGTCTGGAGACCTCATTTGTCTACAACCTCGAGGGGTGCGCGCTGGGTGTGCGATTTTGTGGTTTCTGTCCTCAATCTTCTGTCTGAACACCTTCCATCGAAGCTGTGTTTGCGTTGTGCTTCCACTAGTGAAGTCCCTCAGTGACGATGTCACTGGCAAAAAAGTGCTCCTTTAGTAAACGAGACTGGACGAATCCGAACGGATTAAGGAGACAGAAGTGCAAGTTAAGTCGGATGTTGAGAAAAACAAGAAAAGTGTGGCTGGTGTTGTCAATGAACTAGAGGAAAAGAACCTAAGTAGGCTGCTTAGATAATCGCCAACAGAAGCCAGTCTCCTGCAAAGAGTGACGCTCTTAATTAAAAAGTAAGATGTGTGCTTCGAGAGCCCTTGTGCAATGGCTGACCCTCTTAGACAGCAAGAACAGATTTGTGTTTGCATAGACCTTGTGCAATGATAGACACTCGTGTCAGCAGCTCTAATTTGTGGTGAATAATTTACGCTTGCGCCCTGTGAATAAAACAATGCTTTGTGTTCTATGCTAATGCTCTTACATAAGTCGCCACATCTACTGCAGTCGGGGAGTTTTACCTGAAATTGTCGGGGAAAACCTGGAAAAGTCGGGGAATTTTAATATAGTAATTTGCTAGGCACCCTGGAAGAAAGCTTTCTTAGTGGGACTGATAAGCGTCCTGCCAGAAAACTAATGCATTTCCCCATAGAACGGTTGGTCGACCAAAAAAGCTGCGGTACGATTTCTGGACACACAGTGTGTGCGTGAAATTGGTCTTCCATCATGTCAAAATGGTTACGTGAAAATCGCGAAAAAGGTGTGCTTCTAGATGAGACAGTACACACATACGTCAGAAAGGAGAAGTACAGTAGTATACCTTTATCTCATAAACCACGTATCAATATACAGATACGCTCGAATCCCTTTACAACGAAATTGATGGGACGTGCGAAAAATTTTGTGGAAGCGGGACTTCGTTGGGACGAAACCTGCCCCAACCCACCACGGAAGAACAAGAAAAATGGCCCCATTTATTATCGGCTTCATTCACAGCATAATGCGATGTTTAGGAAAAGGTGTGGCGATCAATGACGTGTTTATTTGGATAACAAGCATACCAATGGTTCTCTGCTTTTTACCTGCTTGTAAAGGGCGCGTTACCCGGAGGGGGGGGGGGGGGGGGGGTTTGAAGAAATGCAGTCGCAAAACATATTGCTGTGCAACAAGGCATATCCACCGAGAACTGATTACTTGCATGTAACTACTAGGCTGTCGGAAGCCCCCACTCTCGCTTAGGGCAGCAGAAATGCCGTTTTCTTATCCTCTGAGTGGACACGGCGGCCACTGACCTTGGTAGGCAAGCCATGACTGCGCGCTTGCATTAATCGTAACTGTGTACTCGCGACTGAGATGGGATGACGCGGGCTCAAGTTTAAACACGAAAACATTATTTTTGCTTTTGACTTTGAAGAATTGAGGAAGGAAAACTGCAAGGACAGCTGCTCACTATGCATACATAATGGCACCGCGCCAGCTGCAGAGCATATTCACGCGATTTCAACTGGGTACGGATTGTCTGTAGCTCCGTCTTGACGAACCAGGTCCTGGACATCGTGCCGCTGCTTCCAGGCATACACGTGCGAGAATAGGATGCTGCTGCGATGAAAACAATGACTGTATGTTATTGTGTTGGGAAACCTGGCTAGCTTAACTCTTTCGCTACCACACCTATCAAAATCGATCAATTTGATCGATACTTTGGGAGCGCCTTTTCATAGCGTTCCAGGCGTTTCTCGAACAAGTAAAGCTGTTCGGAGTTAGATTAGAAAATGGCCTTTCAAAACCAGTTTTGTTTTCATTTTTGCAACGGAAACGTAATTTTTGACACGCTTTTGAATCACCTGGGTGTGGAAAAGGGGCGTGGTCATCGTGCGTCACTGCTTCCAACGAAGAATGTGTGCCACTCGTAATTACTCTGCACCAGCGTTTGTTTTTTGCTATCAGGGCGTGAATGGTGAACTAGCAAAGGATTTTCAATCGTCAGGTTCGCGCTCTGACAGTAATAATCCCAGAAATCGGCTGAAAATGTCAAGCAGTGCCTGGTTGCAAAGCTACTTTATGATTTTAGGCAGTTTTATTGCCTTTGCGAACATTGTTCTAAGTTCTGTGGTAGTTATACTTACCCCAGCGCCATTCGCAAACAGTTTACAACAGTTTCGGTTTTGTTTCTGCATCGCAAAATTCATATTTAGCGCTACTACGCAGTTACCCAACTTCAAGGCTACCTGCCATGGCGCCTGGAGCGTCTGCGACAGATCCTTTAACAAAGCACGGCGCTCCTGATTTCCCCCTACCCTAACCCGATTTGTGCGATAAGAACTTCAGATCCAAGTCAAAAGATCACACCCAGTCGCCAGATATCTGTTCCACCGAGGACAGCGCTTCAAACCGGCCTTACTCTGCCAGCTGTTTGCCTTCCAGTTTCGTTTCCATGCGAGGGTATATCCGGGTGTCTGATGTTGCTGCTTAGTTGAACTGTCTATTCGGACGGAGTCTCCGATAAGTTTTTGTACTGTTTCATTTGAAAAATGTGAGGTGGCGCTGCAATAGAGGAGGCTCGTTGTGCTGATCTTTTTCATCGCGCAGCTGCTACTCGGCCAAAGATCGCAGTGCTTGATTCTAGCTTATCGTACCTTATTTTTGCGAGCAAGGCTACAATTACGAGTAAGAAGATGATAATAAAGCTCAGCTTGATGTTTTGAGGGATAACTGACCGTGAACGACAACAAGCACCAGCCACGACATTCCGTTTTCAACTTCATGCATGTTTTTTTCCGCATCGCGTGCTTGTTGTCCCAAATATAGTGCTCGCTGTAAATGCAGTCAGTCATTAACAAGATGTTTTTACGTTATGGGGGGGCAAATTGGTGCCTCTGATAATGTCAAACCACCAGATTTATTCCAGGGAACCACCCGAAATTGCACATTTTGAATTGGAGGTTGGGCTTCACCGCAAGACCCGAGCACCGTGCGTGCTATCATTTTTTTTAATATCTGACAAACTGTTCTGCGCAAGTCGACATTTTTTCTAGGGCGTGTTTTTGAAATCTTTCCCTACAAAATGTATATTCTAATGTTTTTCTACTACCGGTGGTTTGATATACACAACTCCTTTTTTATCATTTTTTTCGACAACTTGACAAAAATTTTGATTTTGATATTTTTTTTACAACTATGATATATACAAACTTTTAAAAAACTGGTGTTATTGGAAAGGCCGTTAATAATCTGCATTTTGTGTTCCTGCAATTAGTGCCTAACCATTTTTTAGCAGGAAAAAAAAGTTTTCTTGGACCCCTAAAAATTGGTCAATTTTCCGGCGGTAACGAAAGAGTTGTTAGTTAGTTACCTGCGCCTCACGTAAAGACGGCCAGCCACATCGTTGTCACCAGAAAACAATAGCGTCCATCTGTGAGTTTGTTTTTGTTTATGGGTGGTAGTGTGGACACGTGGCGCACGTTTTCAGTCAAGCTAAGCACCGCCTGAATGTATAAGAAGGTACAGATAGCTGGCATCATGCTCATTATATTGTAAAATTCAAACCCAGCCCCAATGAGTGAAAATTTTGTTTAAGCGAAAGCAAACCAGACAAATGGTTTGTTGTGGCAAGGACTTTGTTGCATTGACTTCTATGGCTGGCCGACAGGGAATTGGAATTATTTTGTTAAAGCGGAGTTTTTTTGTAGCGGAGTTCAACTGTAGATCATTTGTAGATGCATTTACCTTGTTTGCAAAAAAGTTCTTCGGATGTGATTTGGGTCTTCGATTGAATGTGCTTTCAGCAAAGGTTGGCTACACTTTTATCTTTCGCACTTCTCTCAGTTTACTTTAGGAAGAGATGGTATTTCTTTTTTGCTGTAATTGGTGCAGTAATGAATTTTCTCCTCTGGGGTTGATTTCGCCTCTAATGTACTACCGATGTCCCCTCTTTCCTTTGCTGTCACTGATGAATAGATATGTGGGGATGCTGTATCCTAGCTTGTTTCAGAGATCACAATTCCTGCCACATGCATCTCAGAACAGTAAAACTTGATGCCAATATGCTTGGCAGTCGTCGGGGGCGTTGTTGGGTTTAGTATAGGTGACATAAAGGCTTTGTCTGTGTTACGTACGATGAAGTGTATAAAATGGCATGTGGTTAATATGCTTTAGCTCACTTGTAGTTCACTGCACATGAGTTGTTCCGCTGTGTAGCAAGGCAAGTGCCATCTGGATTGTAAAATGGAAAACGCAGATAAACCAGTTGCGTGTTGGCCTAAGAAGGGGTGCCAAGGCAGGCTCTGTTTCCACGAATTTCGAGTTTCTCTTGTGGAATGGGCATAAGTAGGGGTGTGCGAATATTCGAAACTTCGAATATTCGATTCGAATTTTTTGGTATTCGATTCGATTCGAACGACACTTTTATGGTTCGAAATATTCGAACCACCCAAAACTAAAAAAAAAAAAATTCAGAGCGTGTCTCAGCAGCAAAATCGCGAAGCATATACACGGCGAACGGTACGTGCTTTCGCAGACTGTATCGGTGTTTATTCGTAGTTACAGTGGACTCTCGATGATACGATTCTGGGGGTGCGAATTTCGGGATGATACGAATTTCCGAAAAGTCCCGGCGAAATTGCATTGTTCACAATGGGAAAAATTTCGGCTGTTACGAACGGACCTGGGCGGCCCGGCGGAAGATATGAACGAGCCGGCGAGGCACCCGACTGCCGAACAAGCAAGTGACGGATCTCGCTCCCCTGTTTGTCACTTTCTCCAGAAACGGCCGGGCTGTTGTTTTCTGCTCGCGAAAACGCTCTGCGCACGCCCAACGCGCGCTGACACCGCCGGAAAACCACCCCCACGCTGTGCGCGGCGCGGCCAGCGGCGTCAACATGGCGTCGGCTTCAGCCGTGAAGTGCCGCGGGCGCTCAAGCGACCGTTTCTAATCGCTCTTTAAAATGCGGCTCAAGGGAGACACGAAGTTGCTAATGCGGTAAAGGAGCTGATAATGCACGCGAAAACGGTACTATAAAACATCATCTACGCCGCTAGAAAGCGCCCGTAAAATATTTGCCGGGGTGCTAAGCCTAACCATCTCCGGCAGAGCCAAGCCGGCTGTCTCGATCTCATCGCAAGTAGTCAGGCCCCTCCATTCTGCCGCGCGCGTCGTGGGTCATTTTCTGACCGATGTAGGCGCTACTGCGGGCGCGAAATCGTCGATGCGGGCGTGAAAATACAGCGCTCGCAGAGCCGAGGTGAGCGAATCGCGTGCAAAAACGCACCATGCGGTTCACACTTGACTGTTGCGGCGTGTAGCGAGCTTGGGCACAGCGAGTGAGGAGACGAGCGCGAAGCTTCACGTGCTCCAGAAAGGACTGCTTTGCGACATGGGGGTTAAAAAAAGCAGAAAAAATCATGAATTTCTTCACGCGAAAGTAAGAGAAGAAATAAACGAAAACTATTTTCAGCGCTCAATGTTTTGGTCTGCGTTGGTTCATACGAATTTCGGATGATACGAATATTTTTCGCGGTCCCGCGAGATTAGTATCATCGAGATTTTACTGTATCAGCGCACGGCAATGTGCACGGGCTCGGGCATGCCAGCCACTAGTGTCTCAAGTGAGCGGCTGCTTTCGGTATCTGGTGGAGTCGTGAGGAGCAGGAGGTTGTCACTGCTCCCCAAACATGTCGAGCAGTTAACCTTTCTCCATGTTAACATTTAAGTGAGTGCAGACCTTAACCTGTTGAGTGCAATGGTATTGTGTAATTCCTAATTTTACTTTGTATGATTTGTTGTGCAATAAAGTTGCACTTTTTGTGTCTCTAGATGGTGAAAACTTTAATTTTACAAAAAACAATAAGTATTTGTATTCGAAAAATATTCGATTCGATTCGAACTTTGTTTTTATTATTCGAATTCGCTTCGATATTAAAAAATTGATATTCGCACACCCCTAGGCATAAGAGATATAAAAAAGCACAAACAAGGAGGGGACTTTCAGGAAAGGACGGGGGCTGAGTTGGTCTCCAACGTCGCTTGTCCCCATCCGACGTTGTCAATGTATGTAGTGGCCCTGCAAACCTTAGCGATGAGGAGGCCTAACTGGGACCTAGTCATGCGGCGGTGCTTAGTAATTGTGGCAGTTTCTTGTGTCGTGTGAGAGCTGGAAGAGGGCACTAATGGGACGGAGGAGAAATTACACTGGGATGCTGGCCTTTCTTTGCGATTGGTTGAGATTATCTCCTTCACATAGCAATTACTACAATTATCTGTGTGTGTGTGTGTGCACGCTTGCACGCCGCATGCGGCGTGCAAGCGTGCACACATGAGCAAGGAAAATTCTATCTCTCTCTTGGATGAAGGGGTGTGTGCTTCCCATGCTGCAGCAGCTGGGAAGGCGTGTTCCAGTGAGCCAGCTAAGCGCGGCATTGAAACTGGGATTAATAGCCATGCTCGGTATTTGAAGGGGCCACAATGACAGAATGCAAGTTTGGTTCATTTGAAAGGTTTCCTCGTTAGAGTAGCGCTGACACTGCTTTTAATGAAGAATTCACTAAAATAAGTGGTATTGTGAGGAAAACAGGCGATAAATATGTGGCACTTAAGGTACTTTTCTGCATCGAACTCGGGACGTATTGTGGGCAGCCCGTTGCAATTGGCTGAGGCCGGCAAAATCTAATTTGAATAAGCAGGGATAATAAGTTTGCAGAGTAAGCTATTTTTGCTTAAATTTACTACTGCGCATTCTTTTTTCTAGCAATTCGAATGGTGGGACAGACGGGATACGAATGAACACCAGTGTGTACGGCACGCACTATGCTGGCCAAAGCTGCCCAGACGTTGGGCGTGTTGGGCTTGTTTGACACAACACTGGCCCACTGGCATAAGCAACATCGCCACTTGCGTCCTCCTTTGTCGAATATACCCAGTCTTTCGCGATTGATTACTGTCAAACGCAGCAAAAGTATACGCCAGGTACAAATGCGGTCAGAAGCAGAGCAAGTGCGGCTAGCAGTTAAAAGTGGTATCCTCGCAGCATCTACAAAAGCAGACGGTAAACAAGCCAACAAAAAACAAATCGCCTTCCACAGCAACCTTTGTCGGCATACTAATGTTTCCCTGATTACATCATTTATGACGTCACGAAACACACGATTTATGGGTAGAATTAAAATTTTGGCTTGAAATGTTTGATTTCTCAGTGAATAAAGCATCGTTTGCTGCCAGACAAGCGCTAGGGGCTAAATGAAATACCGAATCTTTCGAATGAAACAAACTTGTATTTTGCTGTCATGGGCTTTTTAAAATGAAGCAGTCTCGATCATGCTGACAAAGACTGGGCCGCACAGAATTCCTTTGTGAATGTGAAACTAGGCGCAGTGTTCTGCTGTGCAGTGTAGTTAGCGGCGGCAGTTGCAGGGGAAATTTGACAGGACGGCAGCTCCACAGCTACACTGGGGGAGAAAAGGGCCTTTTTTTTTTTCATTTCCTTTTTATTCATGATGTAACGCCATCTGGTGTACAACTCGTTATAACCTTATTTTTGTGTGGTGCAGTTATGTAACATTTTTTTGATGCAGTTTTCTTTTTCAAAAGTTTTTTTTACCTATATAGATGTGAAGATCTTGATTCGTTTTTGTAGAAATGTTTTTGATGTCTGATTTTTAGTTAAAAGAACAATGTTAAAACATCAATTATGCACTTTTATTCTGCCTCAGATAGTATGCAAGGTTGGACTAAATGTGATGTTTATATGGAGGAAGTGGTCCACCAATTTGCCTACATTTGGTGCTCTAGAAACGAGAGAGTTGAATGGTGCTGGGGTACTGAAAAAAAATGCTTTGCAGCGAATGTGCGCTCATCTGGCGAGGATTGTTACTTCGAGGAGAGGCTGGCCGTTTCCAAGAATGATTGCAGCGTAACCTTCAAGTGCTAGGATTCCAGCAGTGCACCTAGACCGCAAGTGGAGCTACGGTGCCCTCACGCATGCTAGCGTGCCCCTCTTTCCCCTTCGTCTCATTCGCAACTGCGTTTATGTTAGTTGGTACAGTGTAGACCATTTGTAACGTAACTGCCTATAGTGCGGGACCGGATATAACGCGGGTTTTTGTGACCACCGGTTCACCTCCAATAGGACTCAATGCACTGCATGTTCTCGCGAGAAGAAATCGCTACATGCGGTTCACACTTTAAGGGGACACTGAAGTGATTTGTAAACATTGCGGGATTACTAGCGCAAATTGTAGTTCGGAGTCCGTAGGCATTGTTTCGACCACTCTGGCCGCGTTTACGCGAATTTATTAGTAGAAAAATCAATTATAAAATGCTGTCCTCCTCTCTTTACGCTCGCCCATTTTCTGTGGCGTTTTCGTGTGACGTCAGCAGGAGATGAGCTGGAAAATGGCTGCGCTACTGCACGGTTTTCCGACCAGCCGACTTACCGATCGAGTCAGTCGGCTCAGCGTTTCGTCCGCCGGCCGCCGACGGGTCGTCGCTATTCGCTCGCTCAGTTGAAACTAAGCCACAACACCTTTGTGAATGAAAGAATGTGCCTTTCCTTACTTTGTTAGTTTGTACACTGTGTCAAAATCAGAGTCCGGGTCGCTCCACACAAGCGCTGCACAAGTGCACATGACGCTTCGCTGACTTTACGCTAGTAGGAAAATCTAAGGCCAATTGAAGGCGGGAGAAGAGTCAGCGAAGTCAATATAGGTACTAAGAAAATAAAATCACTTGAAACTTTTACCGTACAGCGCAAAACTAGGGAGCAGGAAGCACTTTTTGCGCTGGGTAAACAAGCACAGCGATCAGCAGCACGACCGCACATCTGCGAACGCTTTTCCGTCAAAGAAATGCAATTGCTAGACATGAGATATTGTGGAAGTATGGGGGACACTTACTGCAGGAGTGATATACAACAAATAGTCACATAAAGTACTTAAAATGCTTAAAATAAATAGAAGTGTAAACTGGTCATACATTATAAACCTTATATATCCAAACCACCCAGCGCCGGCTCGTGGCCTAGCGGTCTGAGGCGCTGGGATTTGTTTTGAAAGTCGCAAGTTCGAATCCCCGAGGGTACATGTATTTTTTTTTTTTGTAAGTTGATTTTTTCGTATGCGGCCGATGTTTTCTGAACTGAGTTCATTATTTTTGGGCCGTAACGTTCACTGCTCCACGAGCAAGATCGCAAAACGCGCGCATACTGACAATGACGCGCTAGCGAGTTCTCGTTGGCGTGCTGTTGCCACAAGCACCGACTGCTTGCGGGCAGTGGGCCCAGGCCTGAATCAGCACACCCTTGGCCTGGTGCGAACTAGCTTTTTACGAACAGACATGAGTGAGGCAAGCTCCGAATATGCGGGAAAAGCGCATGGCATTTGAGAGTCTGCGGTGACGCGGAGGGCGTTCATCCACTGCGTAGGCCTCGTCTAGTGATTTCTACGATTCCAAGCCGCCCTGGGAGGTTTATCTTAGACATTTGACAGCCGACAACATGGCAGAAGCGCGGTACGGCGATAATTGAGAAATCGAGAATGCCCATCCAACAACGCCATCAGATGTCAAGCATGTTTTACAGAACCGAAACCGAAACCGAAACTTTTGATTGCTAACCTTGGGCATCGTCCAATCACGGTGCCCCCCCCTCCTGACGTCAGCGCCTTTAGTTGGTGCAGCCGCCGCAAACCGCGCATAGTAGTTTTTCTTCTTTCGCGCTTTGTAAAATAATTACCGATTTGTCAACCGAATAAACGATGAATAGTGTGTTAATTTGAGCCAGTCTACACAGTGCAAGCAAAAACGGGAGCTTGACAATTCACTTCAGTGTCCCTTTAAAATGTTGTGCAGATACGCCACTGCTGTTTCCCTTTCCGAACAAGGGAGCCGCGTGAAGCCGAAGATTTCCGAAGCCGAAGTACGCTGCGCTGATGAGCAGCTGCCTTTGGCATCGTGAACGCAAGGTGGGGTAAAAAAACAAAAATCCTGCTGGCGTTCTTACCACGTTCTGCAGCATCTGTTCATAGACGCTAAAAACGCGGCCACGATCCTCCAAAACAAATACAGTGGAAGTTAAAGCCGTGCTCGCTGTTCGTAAGACCGTGCTTGCAATGTGTAAGACCCTGCAGGAGCGGCTGATGTAAAAAAAAAAAAAACAATATAAAGACCAGGCCTTTGCTTTTAAGTGCCGTGCGTTTGAGTGATGATAAATAAAGGATGACTTGAGAGGCAGGTTGCGATGTGGTTGGAATTCGCGCATGTTTTGGATAAGTGCGGTACCGCTTATAGTGCGGATTTTTGCGGCTCTCGCGACATACGTTATAAGCGGTCTACACTGTATTACGGTGCTCCCGAAGGTGATCAGTGAGGCATCTTCCGGTGTGACCGATATACCTTTTTCCACAATTTAACGGCAGGTCGTAAACTACGCCTTCAGCGCAATCAACGGAGGGCGATCTGTGCTTTATGTGACACAGGGATTTTTCCCTCCCCGAACCGTGGTTCATGCTGCAGAGGGCCGACAGTTCCGTTGTGGCAGAAAAGCACACGTGTATGTCCGCTCTGTTGGCAATCTTTCTTAATAAGTTGTGTGGCACGCCATGAAGGTACGGGATCACAGCCACTTTTCCCTTAGGCCTTTGTTGTTGGTCTTGTGGCTGCGAGCCCCACATCTCCTGCTTTTTGGCCTTAAGCATACCTTCTGCAACAGAGGCCAACACGTGCCCAGGGTGGCCTGAACCTAAAAGGCGCGTCGTTTGCGCTCTGAAGCTGGCTTCCGCATTGTGGCTACAAGATTTTTTGAGAGCATTTGAAAAGCAGAGTCGGACAATGCCTCTCTTCACGAATTTTGAATGTTCTGATGAAAAGGGCAACAGCGCTTTTGAACCTCTCGGTTCGTAAGCCCAGCAGACATGATGACCAAGGGAAAAAAACAACCTAAGATCTAGAAACCTGATAGAATTGCAAACAGGTGTTTCATGAGTGAGTGTCAAAGGTTTCGTGCAAGCTTGAAAAATCGACAAGACACTCAAGATCTGCTGATCGAGTCACTCGAGGCTACAATTGAGTATGACTAAAAAATTATCCACGTACCGGAAAATCTTCAGCACGTTGCACTCTGAAAGGCAACTAGACACAGCTCTACCGTAGTGTGCTAATACCAAATTGCTGAGTACCTTTTTTTTTTCTTTAGTCATACTTGCGCGCCTTCTACCCCTTGTCTTTGGACTTTGGACATTTGCACGGTTTTGTTTTCGGGGGCTGGCCACTGCGCCACAATCAGTGGGAAATGACCAAGAAAAGATCAAAGGTTCTCGTGTCTCACTGCAACGGTAAAAAAAAAACAGGTAGAATAATATTTGCATGAAAGGTTGTAGTTTATTGGAGGAAAACATTAATTTAGTCGACCATTTTTGACGAGCCTAGTTTGCGACCAGCAACTCTTCGTAGCTGTATGTATTTAACAAGTAGGGTCTTCGACGCTTTCTCTTCACCTTTAATTTTTTTTATCGTTTATTGAAATGCAGAAAAAACACGTGGGGGTCTCTTGGTAGTGCATCAGACCCCCTAAGGGGTAGCGATAAGGTTCACGACGGGTGGCAGCAAGGGCGGAATGCGAAATGTGTGGCACATCAGAGGCGATACGCCACGTTTTATGCAAGTGCCCACGCTACTCGCCTGCAAGGAAGAAGCTGTCATCAGCACTGAGGAACTTCGACTCTTGGCGGCCATTTTCGGAGGAGGAGATTCTGTGCCACTGGCCTTCTCAGTCATCCGCTCAGAAGGCGACTAAAGAACTATTACGTTTTCTATGGGCGACGAACTTGAACACTAGGCTATAATAGACTGAGAGCCTCCAGTGTTGGGCCTCAGTGCTGGGCATACGTGTCTGGTCCAACTTGTCCTCTTTTTTTCCTCTCTCTTTTTTGCCATTTCCCCTTTCCCACGTGCAGGATAGCAAACTAGGCTCTAGCCAGGTTAACTTTCCTGCCTTTCTTCTACATTCTTCCTTCCTTCCTTCACGACGGGTGTGGGTGGGAAATAGCAAGGGAAAAATGGTGGGTTGGGATATGAAATGCGGGAGAGTGTCCCACACTGGCTTTGCTAAATTAGGTGGGAAGGGGGGGACGCAGGAGATCATTTAAGGAATTTGGTCGTAAGTTCGGTTTGGTTTTGTTGTGAGGTAATTAATCATATTTTCCAGTGAAATTGGGGTCAGCGTTGCTGATGTGGAGGATGATCTAACATTAATTATGCATCTTAAAGGAGCCATGAAGAGAAAACACAAGTTTGGTTCATTCGAAAGATTGCCTCGTTAGAACCATAACGACACTACTTATAACGCAAACTTCGCTCAAATAAGCTACATAATTAGGAAAAAAGGAAATGACCATGCGACCCACCAGCTCATTTTCCGCAACAGAACCTATGATGTCACTCGAGAATGCTCTGCGATTGGCGGAGGCCGGCAAAAGCAAACGCATGTTAGGCAGGGCTTACAGTTTGCATAGCGAGCTAAATGCCCGTGAAACACACTGCACATTCTTTTTATGACAAAGAACGGTGGAGTAAACGGTTGAAGTTCCAAATGAACACGCAAGCGTGTATGCCAATGCGTACGAAACTACCGCCAGCCGAACTCGACATGGTGGTGGTGGAGAAACTTTTATTCAAGCGAAAGAGGTTAGCGCTTGAAAGCGGGAGAAGCCCTCAGTCCAGGGCCCCTGCGGCGGCTGCGGTTCTGCGTGCCCGGTCCACCAACTGTCGACATCTCGCCGTCGCCACCGTCGCGCAGACGAATTTTCGGGTTAAGGCTCTTCAGGGCCAACGAACCGTCCTAGCACGCACAGCCGCGACCTTGCTTGGTATCGTAATCCCTTCACAGGAGGTTGGCCGTCATATCGCCAACCAGCAAAGGTAAAAATGGAAACAAGGGGAGTAAGGAACACAGAGCAGCAACGAGATAGTGCCACTCGTCGCACAGGTTTCGGTATGGAGGTCGTGTTGGCTTGCTGCTGTCGTTACGAGCTCGTTTACAGTTTACAACCACTGAAAACTTCAGTTTGTTCGAGTACTTTACAATGAAATTTCGTTGCTGTGTTTTGAAATGCCCATGTAGTACGGGCAAATCGTCGAGGGAGTGCGACATCCCCGCCGGTGAGATCTCCTTTCATGTGCTGCCCAACGACGAACCTCGGCGAAGCAAGTGGCTACGTTTTGTGAACTTTGCAAACGGAGGAGAAAGAGCTAAAGGAAGTACGAGTGTGCTCGCTTCATTTCCGAGGAAGTGATTACGGCAGGGACCCGGACATGCTGGAGCTCGTCGCCGACTTCGTCAAAGCGCTCTGACCTTGGGGAAAAAAAATTGCCGTACACACCGTGCGTTGATGCTCGAATCTTTCTGGTCGGAGCAGAGAGCTCGAGCGAACGGCTTTCCATACACGACACCGGCCAACTGGCATAAGCGATACTGCTACTGAAATTGAAAATACGGCACATACGTAACAGTCTGTATTCGTCCATCGCGACGAGGCTGACGAGGCAGCGGTGCCGATGGCTGGGCGTTCGTCTGTTGTGGCTATTGCGGAATGGTCGCTTTCCCGTCCACCGCGTATCCCACAACTCTTGCCGCTCGTGCACTTGGAAGCATTGAGCATTCAAGTGGTGTGAGGTTGTTAAATGCAAGCCCGAGCTCCTCAGCGAGAGTTTTGTTCTCCGGATCAGGCAATTCCATGACTAGGGCTGCGGGTGCACTAGGTTTTACTAGTATTTTTAAAATGGTCGCCGTCTCGGTTGACTCCCGCGTGTGGGTGCTATATGGAGTCGACATACTAAGTATGTGTTTCATGGACCGGCTCGTATGACGCCATTGTTCACGTGACCAAATGTGCAATTTTAGCGGGAGATTTAAAATTTTGGCTTAAATTGCCTTATTTCTCAGTGAATGAAGCATCGTTTGCTTCCCGAAAAGCGCTTGGGGTACTATGAAACACCTAATCTTTCGAATAAAACAAACTTTTGTTTTCTCTTCATGGCTCCTTTAACACCCTCTAGTTATGTGGTCTATGGCGTACATTTGTTGACGCTCGCAACTCCGTTACGGGCAAATGCAAAGCTATCTTCAGCATCGCAAGCACTGAATCTGCTGTTCGATAAAAAAAAAATGCAAGCAAACGCCTTGTTTTCCGGAATGCCGTCGCGATTTCGCATGAACACTGCCGTTTACCGGACACAAAGCAAGGCCTGTTATCTGATCCTCTTTGACTCTGCGCGTGAGATTTGACCTTTGAATGGTTATATCGCGATGCATTGGCCGGCACGGAAAGTAAATAACTCTGCATGTTGCAATCCTCCAGATTTAGTGCAAGAACTGTGTTCCTGATTCAGAGTAGGTTCCGGTGCACTGTGAAACACCTGATAACACGTAGATAGGTAGATAAAACTTAATTGTCAGGGAGCTGGCACAGAGGCCTGTAGGGAGGTTAGGGAGGCACCATAATGCTGTGAAATGGTGTTACATCTGCTGGCTGCTCCAAAAGGCACTTTCGCATTCTCCCAGGACTTCTCCCAAACCCATGTACCCTGTTCCACCTCTGGCTGTCAATCTCGGGCACGCCGCGAACTCCCCAAGAAGCAATTCGACGTTCGTTTTTATTACCATATTTTCCGGTCTATAATTCACACTTTTGATAAGTCGCACCCCCTCAAAACGGCAGTTTTTCTAAACAACGTATATAAGTCGCACCGGTGTAGAAGACGCACCAGCATACAAAACTCACTTGTTAATCAGGAAAATTCGTAGAGGATTAGATGGTTAGAAAGTGCAGTGAAAGTACATGGTTGCGACGGCTGCCGCCTCTGAACTCATCCCCCAGTAAGCAGTGCTAGACACGTGCATCTACCGTCCAAAGTGTAGACAGAACTAACTTCTCAAAAATGGTTTAATGATACACGCAGAAGGCATGTACTTGCAGATGGCGTTTAGGCAAAACCATCGAAGCCTACTTCCTCCGACTCGCCATCAAATAATTCATTCGTTCAGACCATACAGCTGTGTCTCAACGTGCACTGACATCCATACCTCGGCAAAGTTTGCGCGGCTCACTCAAACTCACTCACAATTTTTTTTTTCGTATCACCACTCACTCAAACTCAGACTCAATGCTGAGCAGCACATCTGCGTTCACTCAAACTCAAACTCGCATCGAGCGCGAAATTCAGAACTCACTCGGACTCAAACTCAAAATGTACTCAGAACTCAAAATGTACTCAAACTCAAAATGGACTCAAAACTCATATGTACTCAGAACTCAAAATGCACTCAAAACTCAAAATGTACTCAAACTCAAAATTTACTCAAACTCAAAATGTACTCAAAACTCAAAATGTACTCAGAACTAAAAATGGACTCAAACTCAAAATGTCCTCAAAACTCAAAATGAACTGAGAACTCGAAATGGGCTGAGAACTCAAGATGAATTCAGAACTCAAATGGCCTCAAATTCAAAATGTACTCAAACTCAAAATGTACTCGGAACTCAAAATGGACTCGGAATTCACTATAGTGAATTCCGAGGTCTCAGGCGTACTCAAACTCAATCGGACTCAAACTCAGTCGGGCTCACTCTGCTCAAACTCACCATGCCACACTAGCCTTGCGCTCACTCAAACTCACGCGTGAGTTTGAGTCCAAATGAGTCTGAGTGAGTGGACTCATGAGCGAGTTCGCCGACCTCTGCTGACATCACGCAGCACACACGCACCCTTTCGAGCACAGACCACGCACAGCGCCATGCACCAAATATATTCCACACGTAAGGTGCATCGGTAGATAAGACGCACAAAAAAAATTTTAGAAAGATAAACGCGACTTTTACATCGGAAAATACAGTATATATTATGGGAGCCTTGGTTATGCAGCCAGCACTCTTGGTGCTAGTTCCTATGCTTCGTGTGCGCGCTATCATCAGCGGTACCATCGGCCGGACGCTACCTTCAGTGCTCGCCACTATCATCAGTGGTAGTCGCAATTATCTCCATCATCATGAGATCCATCCTCCTTTTTCCTCTAATCAGCATTGTCTGCTGGGGTTGTTTCACAGCCGAGTGACGGAATAAACGGTCAGTCCAACTCGCGTCTCAATATTCCTATGGCATGGGGAAATCGTGGACTAGCCGCGGACTATGCATCGAGTCCGAAACTGTAGATCAAAGAGCCCCACTGTCTACACACACAGCCAGTGGTGGGACGAGAGTTAGCTTAGTGTGTGCCATGTGACAGGTGAGCGTGACGGCACACGAATAGAACGGGCACACCCCAACAACGGGAAGTCTAGGAGCGACGACGTTAAAGGCCAACTGCACTCAAATTTCACCTCGACCAAATTTATTTTTAATGCGTAGTAAGTACCCCCAAATCATGTCTCAGATTGTGTAGCGCGGGGAAAAAATGTGGTTGAGTCTGGGTTCTGTTTCCCAGATGGAATGCTCGCATGGTGGTTCAGTGGGTAGGCATTGTGCTGCTGCACCTGAGGACATAGGTTCAAGCCCTGGCCGCCGGGGCTTGTTGCCATATTCAGGTGAAAAGAGAAAACGCCCATGTTTCGAGATTTCGGTGCATGTTAAAGGGACACTGAAGTGATACGTAAACATTGCGGGATTACTTGCGCAAATTGTAGTCCGGAGTCCCCAGACCATGTTTCGACCACCCTGGGCGCGTTTACGCGATTTTATTTAGTAGAAAAATTAGTTCGAAAATGCTGTCCTCCTCTCTTTACGCGCGCCCATTTTCTGCGGCGTTTTCGTGTGACGTCGAGAGGAGCCGAGCTTCGCAATTGGCTGCGCTACTGCACGGCTCCCCTGCCTTCAGACAGTCAGTCGGCCCAGCGTTTCGTCCGCCGGCAGCCGACGGGTCGTCGCAATTCATTCGCTCAGTTGAAACGAAGCCAGGACACGTTTGTGAATGGAAGAATGGGCCTTTCTTTACTTGGTTAGTTTGTACACTGTATCTAGCTCCAAGTCAAGGTCACTTCACACAAGCGCTGCACAAACGCTTCGCTGACTGGTACGCCAGCAGGAAAATATAAGGCCTCTTGAAGGCGGGAGAAGAGTCAGCGAAGTCAATATAGGTACTAAGGAAATAAAATCAACTGATATTTTTACCGTACAGCGTAAAACTAGGGTGCGGGAAGCACTTTTTTGCGCTGGGCGAACAAGCACAGCGGTCAGCAGCACGACTACGCATCTGCGAACGCTTTTCCGTCTACGAAATGCAATTGCTAGACGTGAGCTATTGTGGAAACTCGGGCGATGCTTACTGCACGAGCGCAATACAACAAATAGTCAGCTAAGCTGCTTGAAATGCCAAAACTAAATAAAAGTGTAAACTGGTTGTACAATATATACCCTATATTACCAAGGCCAGCGGAGCCCGCTCCGTGGTAGAGTTGTTTGGGGCGCTAGATATGCCACCGCAAGCATTTTGCAAGTCAGGAGTTCGAATCCCCGCGGGTACGTGCTTTTTTTTTTTAAGTGCAATGCACTTCTTAAGCGACCCTGAATCTGCGTCCACCGGCGATGTCCGCGCTTGTGGAGATGGGCGCGCGCAGCCTGGCCGCTGACATAGCACATACCCACGTGGGGGATTGGCCAGGAATCTCCTCGTCTTCCTTGGCAACGGGGGAGATGGGCGCGCGCTGCCTGGCCGCTGACATGGCACATACCCACGTGGGGGATTGGCCAAGAATCGGGCGTGAGAAGGGCTAATGCACCTGCTTAAAGGAGTACTGACACGAAATTTCAAAGCTGAGATCCGCTCTAGCAATCAAGTACAACGACAACACAAATAGGTGTCTGTGAATGAATGCATCTTTTTTTTTCTTTGTAGTTGTGTGTGTGTGTGTGTGATCTCTCTTTCGCGAACATTACCGAACCGCGCAAATTCAACTCGTGCATTCGCACTTTCACATTCTTCCCCTCGGGGAAGTGCGGGGAATTTTCTTTTTTCTGTAAGTTAACTTTTTCGTTTTCCGCCGATGTTTTTTATATTGAGTTCACCTTTTTTTGGGCCGCAACGTTCATGGCTCCACGAACTAGTTCACAAAACGCGCGCAGGCTGGCACTGGCGCACTAGCGAGTTCTCGTTGGCGTGCTGTTGCCATAAGCACAGACTGCTTGCAGGCAGTGGGCACAGGCCAGAATGAACAGACCCTTGGCCTGGTGCGAACACGCTTTTTACGATACAGGCATGAGGGAGGCAAGCTCCAAATATGGGGGAAAAGCGCATGACATTTGGGCGTCTGCGGGTACGCGGAGGGCGTTCATGCACTGCGTAGGTTTCGGCTAGTGAATGCTACGATTCCAAGCCGTCCTAGGAGGCTTTTTGCATTTTTGCATTATCTTTATGCATTTTTACAGCTGACAACATGGCAGAAGCGCGGTACGATGATTACTGAGTTATTGAGAATGCCCATCCAACAACGCCAACGGTTGTGTTTTACAGAACCGAAACTTGTTTGGTTGCTCACCTTGGGCATCGTCCAATCACGGTGCCCGCTCCTCCTAACGTCACAGCTTTAGTTGGTGCGGCCACCGCAAACCGCGCATGGTAGTTTTTCTTCTTTCGCGCTTTGTAAAATAATTACCGATTTGTCAATCGTAAAAACGATGAAAAGTGTGCTAATTTGAGCCAGTCTACACAGTGCAAGCAAAAACGGGAGCTTGACAAATTCACTTCAGTGTCCCTTTAAACATTCCCAGGTGGTAGGGATTAATTTAGAGCCCTCCTCTGCAGCACACGTCGTGGCCCAGGTGCAGCTTCGATGCATTAAACACCGCAATTTTTAGATGCGACTGCGTCTCATTCACTCGCCTTGTCCCTCCATATGGCGTTGTTGTTGTCCGTCCACACCCCTCCCCCATTCTCCTCGCCACGCGAGCTGCGCTCTCCCCTGCTCACCCCCTCTCCTCTCCGATAGCGAACACTCTCTCGCGAGGGGCGTTGGATTGGGTTGGCTTGGCTTGGATTGGATTGGGATTGGATTCAAGTGGATTGTGTTGCGTCATAGCCGCGCCACTTTGCGTCATAGCCGTGGCAGGGGGTTCACGGCACGTTTCACGCGATGGGAGAATCAACCTAACGGAAACAACAACGGAACCCCCTATGCGTCGCATCTACACAGGGGTTCCCGCGAGGGGAGGTGGGAGAAATTTTTATTTTGACTCTAGGGTTTTAACGCGCCGGCGCAACGGAGGCGGTGAGGTGGACCGTAGTGGAGGGCTCCGGATTAATTTTGACCACCCAGGGATCAATCTTGAATGTGTGCATGGGCAATGTGGATGTGCTCGTTGCAGGCGGTCCGCTGCGGCAGGAGTGCGCTGGAGGTGGATGGCGCGTGCGCCAAGGCCCTGTACCTGTGCGGAGTGGGACTGCGCAAGTTGGGCCGGCTCGAGGAGGCGGCCGACATGATGCGCCGTGCCGCCCGCATCGAGCCCAACTCGGCCGACCTCGCGCGCGAGATGGTCGCGCTCAACAAGGAGCTCGCCCGCGAACGAGCCGACGAGGCCGCACTCTGCAGGTATGGGCGCACGTCACCACCGACCACCGCAGCTGTGGCAACGTATGTGGGGAAGGCATTAGTTTGTTCCAAGATGGGCACAACCGCGGGACTTCCGGTGCGGTGCAAATCGTTAATTGATGTGTTGAGATGCCGCGCCCCCATTCCTAAACCGACCCAAAAGATACCAAACCACTTTTATTTGGGAAAAGAAGGTGCAGAATTGAGCTAAGGGAAAATTGATAATGAAAGAAATTACAGGCCTTAGGAAAAAAATTCAAGTCGTTGGGGCTTGAACTCGGGGTGCTCGTTCCAAAACCTACGATTTTGCGCTACTATTGCAAGGGCATAGAGCTTCATACTACAATACATGCTAAAGTGTTTTAAACATGGATACCCAAGATATAGGCCATTTTTCCTAAAGGGAGATCTGTCACTGCAGTCACATGCCATAGTGGGCGCCGCGATAACACAGCTAGCAACATTCCTCGCAGGCTTGGCTCAGCTTGCCACATCGCTTCTTTTCATTCTTGAAGCCAAAATAAAAAAGACGGGTAACATTTTGCATGAATTTTTAGTGCACAGAGCACTTACAGGGGCCATGCAGACAAAACACGAGTTTGGCTCATTTGGAAGATTGCCTCGTTAGAATCATACTGACACCACTTTTAGCGTAAACTTTCCCCAATAAGCTACGTAATTAGAAAAAGGGGAATGTCCATGCGACCCACTAGCTCATTTCCCGCCATATGATGTCATATGCCCAGCCGTGCGATTGGCTGAAGTCGGCAAAAGCAAAGTTAGGCAGGGCTTATGAGCTTGTCAAACAAGCTGTCTGCACTTAAATTTATCACATTCTTTTTATAGCAGTAAGAATGGTGGAGTGAAGAAGCAAAGTTACGAACAAACACATAAACATAAACGTAAACACGTAAGTACCAGTGCGTGCTGCTGTTAACACTTCAAGCACTATGCTTGTTATAGCTTCCCAGCAGTCTGGCACTTTGGGGCTGTCGCACAACACTGGCCGATTGGCGTGACAATGCCTTACATGACCCTTTTTGTTGAGCACACCCCATGTTTCATAAAACAATTACTACTTACAGCAACAAAAGCAAGCCAGGTGCAAATACAGTCAAAAACAAAGCAAAGGCGAATAGTGGTGCAGAGCAGTTTGGTGGCATCATCTGGCAGGACTGACGCTAAACAAGGCTTTGCAGTATCAACACAGCGCGCCTCATGGCAAAAATTGGCATCTACACTGCTTACGAGAGCGGCAATCGAATATTTGCCGCAGTGTTAAGCATAACATCTGTAGGCAGACCTGTAGGCAGACTGGCAGTGCTAGGTCAGCTCTGCTCTGTGATGTCCGTCCAACAGTCACGTGGGCCGCTTTTATACCAAATCCAACCTTTCGCGGCACCCGCTGAAACGGAAGCTGCCACTGGCTGTATTAAAAACGTCTCGAATTGAACAACCGTCGCCCACTGGAGCAAGCCAGGTTTTCACAGGGCATAAATAGGTCATTAGCTACTTATTGCAACAACAACAACAACAAAAAACTATGCGAAATTTTTGTGTCGGTGCCCCTTTAAAGCCAAATAAAAATAAACAGTTAAACACCTAAAAGTATAATGTGTAGGGAAACGCCAACGGTTTTTACAGAGATGGAAAGGTGCGCAGTGAAATCCGATTTTTTAACGTGTTGCCTCATTTAAGTGCAATGCACTTCTTAAGCGACCCTGAACCTGCGTCCACCGGCGATGTCCGCGCACGTGGAGATGGGCGCGCGCAGCCTGGCCGCTGACATAGCACATACCCACGTGGGGGATTGGCCAGGAATCTCCTCGTCTTCCTTGGCAACGGGGGGAGATGGGCGCGCGCTGCCTGGCCGCTGACATGGCACATACCCACGTGGGGGATTGGCCAGGAATCGGGCGTGAGAAGGGCTAATGCACCCGCTTAAAGGAGTACTGACACGAAATTTCAAAGCTGAGATCCGCTCTAGCAATCAAGTACAACGCCAACACAAATAGGTGTCTGTGAATAAATGCATCTTTCTTTCTTTGTAGTTGTGTGTGTGTGTGTGTGTGATCTCTCTTTCGCGAACATTACCGAACCGCGCAAATTCAACTCGTGCATTCGCACTTTCACATTCTTCCCCTCGGGGAAATGCGGGGAATTTTTTTTGGCCTCACTGTGACGGAAGTGGCCAGTTTAAAATGCGCAACCTTGGCTCACTGCAGGAGGATGGTCCGTGGCCTGGGTATGTCCCAAGTGCTGCCGGTGGAAGCTCGGCGCGATGCCATCCTCGAGGCTGTGGAGCCGATACAGCGGTGCAGGATCGAGCGAGCCTTGGACGAGCTGAAGAGCAGACCCAAAGGCTCGAGTCGGGCCTTCACCGACGGCTTCAGCAAGTCGGAGCTCGACTATGTTCGCCTGACGTGCCGGGACATGGGCCTAGCCTGCGAGGACTTCGAGGAGGGCGTCATGGCGACAGTAATAGGTGCCCCCGACCCTGGAGACTCCGTGGACCCGGGAACCCGTCGTGTGATTGCGCGTGCCATCGAAGCACTGGCCGAGGCACCCGAGAACACAAGCCTGCCCTTCGTTGACGGCTTCACCAAGGCGGAGCTGGATTACGTGCGCGCGCTGTGCCGGGAAAAGGGTTTGGCTTGCGTGGACTTTGAG
Organism: Haemaphysalis longicornis; assembly: GCF_048455015.1. Taxonomy (NCBI): domain Eukaryota; kingdom Metazoa; phylum Arthropoda; class Arachnida; order Ixodida; family Ixodidae; genus Haemaphysalis; species Haemaphysalis longicornis. The sequence continues at coordinate 153,946,503 of NW_027526422.1, forward strand.
GATGGCGTCAAGGCCACGGCAATGACCGCCGCCTGAGCGGCAGCTCTTGCTGTGGGGTATCCGGAGGGAAACAGCCGTGCCCCCAGTAGCAAGTCTTCAATCGTCTCGTCTGGAAGACCTGCAGCATTACCTCTTAATATGTCTGCTTATTCCCAATATTTTCAATAAAAGTTTGCATTGTAAAGTAGCAGCACTGCTATCGTCTCACCAGGAAGGCCCATTGGCGGATCCAGAGGGGGGGTCCGGATGTCCTGACCCCTCCCTTAATTTTTGAATTTAATCCTCCAAGAAGATGACTACTCAGGTCGCAGAAAAAGGTGAATTTATGATTTGTTGTATTCCTTGGGTTTTTGCTTTCCCGAAATTTCAGTGAAGAAATAAGGCTCCTCCTCATCCTCCTGCTCATCATCATCATCATCATCACTGATAGGAGGTGACCCCCCTCTCAGAAAAAGCCTGGATCCGCCCCTGGGAAGGCCTGTAGCTGTCTTCTCATTCTTCCCTGTGTCATGCCTTCTTAATTTAAATACTTCAGTAAGGGTTTGATTTTCTAAATTCCCATGTGTATAAAAAATTCTCGTGGCGTAGCTAGCAGGCCATGACAGCTGTGCGCATGTTTAAGCACAGGCTGCTGTTGAGCTGGGAGACACTATATATGCATGTTGTGTATAGGTAGGTTTGTGTACTATACATGAAACACATATGCTAGATCCTCGTTAATTTTAACTTATCACTAAGCTCTGAAATTCAACTGTGAAAAGTGCATACAATTCTAGCACATTTAAAGGGGGCCTGAGATGGATTTCAAAGTTTTTGTTTGTGTCAGAAAACTACTCTATAGTTCTTGTAGAAACAAGTCCAAAAATAGTAAGCATATTCGCTCACGCTAACAAAAGTTATTACCCCGACGAGACAGAACTATTTGATGGTTCGGCGGCTTGCGATGACGACATAGTCCGACCTCGTCCGAGGCGAAGCACTCATTTCATGGTTGGCCGCCGGAATGTCCGCGATTTTTGACGGCGGCGGTTTGGTTTAGAGCGTCGTCGTTACCATGGTTACTTCAGCGAGTGGGATCGCACATGAGACGACGACGTCTTTTTTTTTTTTAAGCTACCTTTTCAGTCCTTACGGACTTTGAGCAGGAGATACTGGTGATTGCGGAAGTCGACCTTGCATGCGCGAGAGTTTCCGTGAACGGTAACTTATTTTTACCGTCGCTACAAGCGATACAGAGGCTATAGAATTTCTACCGGCTGTAGTAGCGAGCCCCCTGCGCCGGCGAAATGTACGCTCGCGTTTTGATTAGATTACCGGAAAGTTCCGAGTGAACGACCTCCCCGAAACATCGCCCACCCCCTTTTACGGGTGAAATATTCAATTTACTGAAAGACGCGCGCCCACCCCGTAAAATCCATGGCTTTAGCGCCGATGATTGAACAAAACAAACCCGAATCATCTCTTCATGTGTAGATGCGGTCACTTATTCGTCCTTTCTGCGCTTGACCCGAAATTTCGCCCATCTCGTATTTTTCACTTGATATCACTGTACTTAAATTTTGGTGGGCGTTCTTCCGGAACTTTACGGCACAGCAAATGCGCTGTGCTCGGCGCTTCATGCAAGCAATCTTAGTTGATGTAGTTTACTACATTCTTGCTAAGTGATGATCAGGAGCACGATAAATGACAATTTTTTTTTTAGAATGAGCGAGCAAAATTTCCGCCCCTATTCCAGCTTCCCACGCTTCCAATGGTTCAGATGCCTTTATGAACTAGCACAGCTCTTTTATGCATTGAAAATCGTCTTGGGCAAGGTAATATAGGCAACTGCGGAATCATTACAATATATCTTACTCATTTTATATCGAAATATTTAGCGTTGGCGTGAATTCTGGTTAATGCAATACTTGGTCCTAATTGTTCCCACTAGATGGCGGCGTCAACGTCATGTTTTCGATTTTTTAAGCTCTACAGTAGAAGTATACGGCTCTTTTAAAAAAAAATATTGTATTGTGAGAGTTCAATCTAAGACGTCCAAGATTCACGCCATTTCAAGCGTAAGCGAACAGTTCTGGGCAACAAACGTTTGTGTCATTTGCTTTGAGACAAATACGCCAGATGTCGCTACTCGGCAGAGCCGCTAAGCCGGAATGCAGAAACCGCAGAGTGCAATCCTTTCGTTTTCAGCGGCAAACGGCTACTCTTGCTTCATTTAACACGGTAAACGGTAAAGCGCGCTAAGGACACTAGGCAACAGGTTCATTCACAAGGCCGGTGCAGCAAACCACACTTTCCTGCGATCATGACTTGATGGGAAGCAATGAAATGAAACTCTTTGGCAGTTGTCGTTACGGGATGAGCATGCTCTTGCCCTTGTCGCGACCGCCGCAGAGAATCAGCTGCGACAGCGTTTGGGCTTGAACTGATTTATTCAGCCCGCGTGAGCGCACTTGAGCGTGCGCCTCGTGATCACGAGCAGTGCCCGGCGTCGTCCAAGCGCTGCGTGCGGAGCTCCGCCTTCGTCGTCGGCGCGGCGCTCCCTTGGCGCGCCGTTCGTTACCACGTCTGAAACAACGTCGAGGCTACGCTCGAAACACAGATGGTGCAAAGAATCCTTTCGGGTACAGCGTCCAAGAAAGCAAATGCAAAGAAAACTGATGATACTCTAACACCAGACACGGAGCGCTGAGCGATCACGCTGGCTGCAAGCGTCGTTGCACCTGCGCTCACTGTATCCTTCCGCCGAGAACGGAGGAGCGTCAAGCCCGGTTTGGCCCGGTGTGTAAGTGCTTTACACTCCGGTATAAAACAAATATGTGTGACTGTGTAAAAGCACCCACACACAAAAAAACGTTTTTTGTAGCTTTCTGATGTTTTTACGCTCGTAAAAAATTGATTAAATCAAGAGCGCACAAACACGTCACGATTAGTTCAAGAAATAGCCGTTGCGCTCCGATACCATCGACCCCCAAAAAAACCCCATCTCAGGGGCCCTTTAATGAACTCCAGGTGGTCAAAATTAATCCGCAGCCCTCCACTACGGCGCGCCTCATCGCCTTCGTTGCGTCGGCGCGTTAAACCCTACAATCAATTAACTCTTCCAACGACACCTCGTATCGCTTGTGAACTGCGTACCATGTATTCAAAAAATCCGTCCGCCAAGTGATCAGTCGTTCGTTGAAGGTGAAAAACAAATGGAAACTGAACACGCAGTCCGTGTGTGTGATTACTAAAACGTTCATTCGTTGATTTCGCTGCACATTTTAGTTGAGCGTCCCCCTCTCCTCCCCCCCCCCTCCATGTCTTGCGAATTTATCAGTGCATTTCGCATCTAGTAGTTCTGGTGAATACTCCCTTGATTAAACTTAAACGTATTTACATTTCCGAAGCTGCACTGTTTTTTTTTTTTTTTTTTCATTCCCGTACCACTATTCTATTTACTCCTTAAATGCAAATCCTTCATTTTTCCGGCTTGGTTCTTGCTAGAAGCTTGAGTGGGCACATAGCTTAACAACGCACAGCCTTTAAGTGCACTTAACATTTTCGCGTGGCTTATATTCCCATAAAAAGTACAAGTTATTGTAAGCTATTGGGTTATCACATCGCCGAAACATATTTTTCTACGACGTACATATTCGAAGAAAAGCCGCATTTGTTGTCTGCGCTGAAAAACGAACCAATCTCTTACGGTGCCAATATCAGGTTTAAACGAGGCGACAATAAATAGAATTCACTTGTGCTGACGTCTTCGAAGGTGACGATGGTGATATGCTGCTGCCGTCACCGACGCCCGCAAGAGCGGCCGAGAAGCGCGCGAACTGCATCCCCGGGTAGCTCTTTTGGCGTTCGAGCGCTCTACCAAGAGGCAGCTGCTTTTTTTTAGTGCCCTAAACGTGCAATTTGCTTCCAGGCGTCACCATAACAAGTTGTTTGGTGCGCGGAAAGGCAAAGAGAAGCGAAAGAGAACCAAAATAGTGCATGACTACCTATCAGCCACGCAGCGCTAATCCAGTAAACGCCGCGGAGAAGCGGCGACAGGCGGCGCAGCGATCGCGAAGCTCGAGGCGTATAACTAATTTGCATCCGCGGTTCTCGCAAGCCACGTGGTCCTCTCAATCCGTTTTCAGCTGCATGTGGAGTTAAGAAGTTTTGTAGTGTACTTTTCCCTACCTGTGTGACACATTTCTTTTGGAAGCAGGAAGGTAAGCGAGGGTGTTAAAACCAAAATATCAATTTCTACCGCCATTGCGAAAAAAACAAAAGGAAATTAGCCCACGAACGGAGAAGGGTCAACCTGGTATGAACTATCGCGGTTAAAGGCTCTAACACCCCCCCCCCCCCCCCCTTTTCGACATGCGCCAAAAATGAAACTTCCAGACCAGACAAAATTTCCAAGAACGAGAAGGTCTTTGCAACCACTTTCCCCATTACAGACCACTTAGAACCACATGCATCTTTGACCAGTTTTCGCACGACGAGTTGGCTGTGACGAGTTGGCCTGTTCCAATGGAGGGTGCCCAAGCTGGCCGCAATATTAAAAAGGGGTGCGCGGGTTCTTCGTTGTGTTCCGTCTTCCAAGAACTTCATTAGGCTACATCTCTGCCTGACCTTTCTGTATAGGGTTGTTGAACTCGTATCTGTGTTCTTGATTAACCCAAGTCATCCTACTTGCCCAGCTGTGGCTTGCACGCTTTGCTTTCGAGATGTATGGCCGAAAAGAAAGAAAGAAAAAAAAAAGAACACATGCGCCTCGCTTCTCTCTTAAAGGGGCACTGACACAAAAATTTTGCATCTTGGTTTTTTTGGTGCGATAAGTAGCTAGTGACCTACTTATAACCTGTAGAAACCTCATTTGCTTCAGCGTGCGACGGTTGTTTAATTAGAGGCATTTTCAATGCGGCCAGTCGCAGTTTCGGTTTCAGCGAGTGCCGCGAAACGATGGATTTTGTGGATTTTGTGTGAACAAAGCTGACCACGTGACCGTCGGAGGGATGTCACAGAGCAGAGCCGCCGTAGCACTGTCGAATCCGCATCGACGGTAGTTTTTGCGAATGCCCCCACGTACTGATCTCGTGAGGCGCTTAATTAAAAAGTGACTGTGGATGTGACGCAGGCGCTGCGAGTTCAAATGCTACCGCGGCTAAAGAACGACGCGCGACGCTCGAGACGGTGGGTGGCAAGACGCCCGCTGGGAGCAGCCGGCCGGTCTGCCTACAGGTCCGCCTACAGATGTGTTCGGCTCAGCACTGCGGCGGATATTCGAGTGCCGCTCTCGTAAGCGGTGCAGATGACAATTTTTAATGCAACCCGCCATCGCATCATTAACTCCTTTCTCACGTAAGCCACCATGGTCGGGACTTGGGGACAATTTCGTGCAGCGGTAACAAGCTATCACTCGAGCTACCTGCGCCGGCCTGGGCCACTTCGCGGCCGTGGCCGCCGCCTGCACAGCGACCGTGCGGCTAGCTCAGTGAGCTTTTCGTGCCTCCGGCGCGTTTTCGAATCCAATGGTAATAAACACTAATAGAAACAGAGTGCCTGGAATCGCTGTAGAACTTTGGTCGCGGCCAGCTGCCCGATTAGCTGACGAAATCACGGCGCCTCCGCCGCCAACGATCGGGTTGTTCGTTCTCGAGAGCAGAAGCTCCGCCCTCCGGCCCTCCGATTGGAGCGGCGAACCGCGCGAGCCGGCGCAAAACGCCGATAGTGCGGAAGCGGCAAACACAAACTCGTGACGTGTTTGGATGTTGTTTATTTACAATTGCGCGTGGTCCTCTGCTGGCTGCTCGGTTGCGTTTCGCACACTTCAAAACTGATTTTAAATATGTTCTAGGCTGTATTCGCCGCTGATATTTTGCAGATGATGTATGTGTGTTCCCACCAATCTATCTCCGAAGTTATCTCGCCTTCAAAATTTTGTGTCAGTGCCCCTTTAATAGATAAACCATCCTACCTACTTCGTTGAGAGCCGCATGCGTTCAAAAAGAAAAACATGGAGATTCGTTCTGTGCACCTATGACGAACTTTCCCATTTGTCAAATCGGCTTATGACGAATGATCCTATGTGACCAAATGGCCTATTACGAACGGGCCATAGCTATCCTGTCAGTTACGTTTTCACAAAAAAATGTGACACGCGCCTCTGCAGCGTTGACGAAAAATGAAACGCACGGTCTTCAACGCCCCGTTCGAAATTATTTTGCGAGCAGACGATATCTCAAGCGCACACTCCGGCTGCAGACGGAAAGAAGCCATGTCCGCCGAACCACCTAAAGGAAAGGCGAGGTTCGGGAAACACGTCTCCAGCGATCATATTGCGCACAAACCGGCTGACTGTCGACTGGTGGTGGTGGATGATGCGGTCGCTACCAGCGCTTCAGTGGAAACTGCCCGTCGCGTAGAACTGCAGAGCACACAACACTGAGCCTCGACGGTGATAGAGGGAAAGGCGCGCCTTTAAAGGGACCCTGCAACACTCACCGTCGAATACTCGGTATGTATTTTAAGGTAAAGTCTATCGCCCCAGCAATCTCCTCCCGCAAGAATTATGAAAATCCGTTCACTATCACCGAAACGACGCGCGATGAAAAATCGCGCATAATCCGCCTCTTTCATTGCGGTGTGCTGCCACCTAGCGTGCCTAGCGGAAGTTGAAGCCGTAGGGTTTGCCGGCGTTTCCTCCGGCTGCGTTCTCGTTGTATGCACGGCAATCCCACATTACGGCGAGGAGCAGCCGAAGTTTTTCTTCTGTGTTGGTGTTATAACGCCTTAAGACGACAGCCCCTGGTCATCACATAATACCAGGCGGCTTCTTATCACTGAATGAGGGCTGGCAGAGAAATCTCGGACAGATCCGTGTGCCGTCCGAGTGGCAGCTCGAGCAGTACTTGGAGTCGTCTGGCATGAAGTGCGATCGCCAGTTCAACAAAGGCCGGCAGTTCGCAAAATGCCTTTAAGCGCTGAACACATGTACGATTGGTACACGCGATTCGCATGCGACTGATCGTTACGACTGTCGCCACTAGTCGTACGCGTGAATTTGAGACGGCCCGATGCGCGCATGAGATGCGTCGTCGGCGTCGCTCCGCCCACAGTTTTTGCACCATGGTCAACTACGACGATCGCTGAGCTGAATTTGTAGATTCTGCGCGTTTGTTCGCAAGAAATGGATAAAGCAAGCAATCGTGAAGCGTTTTCTGCCTTCGGAAACAGTCCGCGCACACGCCGGCCGCGCCTGCCAGCTCGGCACACTCAGCGGCTCGAACCGGCGCAGACCACGGTAGCAACCGCGCTTGTCGCTGCTCTTCTGAATCAATCTGATCGCTAAAAAGTTCCACATGCGAGAAAGTAGGTGTTAGTGTGGTGAAAAATTGTGCTAGGGATTGTTGTCAGGGCTTATTTTAAAAGCGGCGATCAGATATATCTGCCGCGATGCAAGCCTACGCTGACCGGTCGCCGCGGCGCGCGGTGCGCCGAGCAGCCGAGAGATGGCGATACCTGCGCGGAAGCATCGAAACAGGCTACGCAGATGTCTTGGTCACCGATCGCTCAAACGGCAGTTATAACTTAAATAGAGTTCTACATGCGAGAAAGGGTATGATAGTGTAGTGAAAAGTTGTGTTGCGTATTGTCATTCGCAGTTGCACAGATAGCAGCGATCAAATATCCGCCAGGATGCTAAGCCTACAGTTCCCATCACCCGAGCCGACGCGAGCGACGCAAGCCGCCGTAGCCGATCGCGTGCGGCCGACGGGAAGCGATAGAAGCCGGCACCGTTCCCTTTTCGGCACTGCGAGTTACAGCGGAACGCAGCACAAGTTGTGGGCATTGTTCCGCGCACAACGAGCGCACACAAAAAATCAAACGATGTAAATACAACCACGACCCCTTCCCGCTTGTGCGGGAGCTGTGGGGAATGTCGTCTGCTGCCCCTACTGGACTGCTTCGGGACTTGGCCGCTAGGGGATTGCGCATGCGCAGTGGGGTTGTGAAAGAGGCGGATTGTTCCCCCTCAACTCGAACGCGGACAACGCGACGAAAGCTGCGCGCTCTCTCTCGGAGTGGGGGGCGGCTCTCGGCGTCTTCTCCGGCGGCCTTCGATGTATGACATGCCGGGGAGTTTTCCCCCTTTTCTCCGAAACACAGAGGGGTCTATTTCCGGTTAGGTGCCACAAAAAATGCAGGCATGGCAGCCTGCTCGCAAGCGCGCGCTCGTGCTAGTAAGGCGTCTTTGAAGCAATAAACGTTTCTTGTCGAGTGGTCCCGTTGAAAGGGAAGTATTGAGCTCATCACTCAAACTCCACGCCCACTAAAAACACAAAAGAAACGGCAAAACTGTGCCTACAGGTTCAGGCATAGAAGAGGGTCGCACACAGCGCCGACGGCAGCGGATCGCCACAGGAAATGGGAGAAATTAGCCGCGAAGTTGACCAGTGACAGCCGATCGGACAGCCATGGCCCGAGTGACGTCGTATAGGCCATGCCAGGGGTGCATAATGAGCGGAACTGAAGAGAGTGCGGTCGGTTTTTCCGCGTCTTTCACAGCGATTTGCGCGCTCACCGCTTCTCGTGCACGTGTAATATTTGGCTCAGGTATTCCTGGCAGTGTAATCTAAACGTCGCGCAGGTTTACTTGCACCGCTCAAAGAGTGTTGCAGGGTTCCTTTAAGTCTTCGCAAACGGGGTCTGTAGGCAGATGCCTGTACAGCCAATGCAGTACTATTGGAAAGATAAAGACGAGCTCGAAATTCCTTCTTCGTTCGAAAGACGTGTCGGGGTAGAAACGTGCCTGCTACGGCGACCATAACAATAAACCACGCAGGAACAGCGGCCGCCACGTGCGTCCCGAGTTCAGCTCGGCCGTGTGAAAACATTCCCGAGTTTTCCCGTCCGATTTCCAATGTCTCAGGCGAAGAAAACAATTGGAGGACCATTTGGACCTGCCGAAAACACAACTGGTTCATACGGAACAATTTGAAAATGCAAATTGCCCCATTTCGCTCAATTGTGTTTCCGATTTTTTTTTTTTTTCGCCCGGGGTTAATCAAACGAACTCGCGCGGCGTAGCAGCCGAAACCCCACCCAAGGCGTCCACTTTGTGGGCGTAGCGTCGGAGTCGTCATTAGATGCCCGCTAGCAGCGACCAGAACTTTACACCAAACAAAAATGAAGTCCCCAAGCCACCGTGAGCCAATGGTGCCACAATCGCGGGGGTGTTCGGTCGGAAGTGGCGTTCATTCTTGTCCGAGCCGATTGGAGCCGCCAAGACGGCACGATTTTCCGACGGGAACTGTCTTCATACACCACAGTCGCTGACGAATAACACGACTTCAACGTCTAAAACGCACTCGCCAATGCTCAAACACGCTCTTGACGCGCTGAATTGGGACGATTTCTGATAAGTGTCCGCCATGCGCACTCGACCAAGCAGTAGTAAACAAAAGCCAGATTTAACGGTGGGAAGCAGGGCGGGTTCCGTTCGCTACAGTGAACCCTCTTGCTTACTTAGTTTGTGCTTGCGCGGAGCTGCACTGGGTCTACCCTCAAGCAATGTAGCAAACATAATTCGTTGGAACTTGGAAGAACAGAACGCCGAGAAAAACGGACCGCTCAGCACCGGGCGGGCGTGGCCAACAGCTAGGCTGGAGATTTCAAAGTAGTAGTGGGTGATTGCTTGATTGATTGTAGGGTTTAACGCGCCGACGCAACGCAGGCGATGAGGCGCGCCGTAGTGGAGGGCTCCGGATTAATTTTGACCACCTGGGGATCTTTAACGTGCGCCGAAATCTCGTACACACGGGCGTTTAAAGTAGTAGTGGGGTTTATCTATATAGTTTATGCTAGGGAGTGAGTATTGCAGCTGGGTTTCAGATAGCGCTGCATGCGGACGATATCACAAGTCGTACCTTATCAATGTAAGCGGCGCCAGTACGAAGCGCTGCAGCATGCCAGGCGTGCAGCGCGTGATTACAGCCGTTTCACTCGAGGTGTATCAGATGCTCCACTATCACTACTTTCATAACCCAAGAAGCTGAAACTCGGGAGTAGGCTAAACTCGGGCCTTCTGGAATAGCGCCCCAAAATGGCACAGCAAGCATCCCAGAAGCGAAACCCCGTCTCAGAAGCTCGGAACGAAAATAATGCTGGCACTGCCGTGGCTAATCCAAGGCTGCGCAGCGGAACCTCAAGGAGCTGGGGCCTGATTCTAGTAAAACGCCGACAGGACTGCTTTTCATTGCAGTAACTACACTGAGGGGTTAGAACCATACATGAATTAAGGTACCTTAAGTAGAGTCGAGGCCGCTGATACAGGTAACACGGAGCGGCTAGCCCTCTGAACTTTAGTGGAGATCAGTGGGCTGGCCGCGCTCGGCGGAGCGCGACGACGGGCTCCACAGGAAGTATTGCGGCGCAAGCGCAATCAGGCCCAGCGGCGGAGTTAGCTGAGCGTCGTCTGCTACAGCTCCTCCCACTTCACCGCGAGCCGCGAAACTTCACCAGAGAACGTGCGGCGAAGTGGGAGGGGCCGTAGCAGACGACGCGCAGCCGTGCTCCGCCTCTGTGCTTGCGCATCGCCTCCTGTATCACGGCCGGACTGGAGGAGCGGCGAGCGCGCACTTTCATGAAAGTGCGCGCCCGCCGCTCCTCCAGCCCGGCCGTGCTTGTATTTTTGCAATGCCAAGCGCAATTGGCGGTGAGATCTTTGAGTGGCGCCCCCTGGCTCTGACGTCGGCTTAGGGATTCGCGCCGCTGTCGTCTGCTACACTCCGCTTGTGAGGGGCAACAGTGCCTGTGCTAGAAATCGCCCGCTTCATTGCTGTAGTGCGTTAAAAAGCGTATTTCTAGCGACTCAGTTATTTTGCCAGCTTCTGACGCGTCTGAATAATTTGAAGCTGTATCCCCCACAAGTTTGCAACACACGAAGAGATAGAGAACAACTTTCTTCAGAGTATCGGTCAGAAGATCATGTGTAACTAGGATCAGCGATCAGAGCTTCTCGATAAGTATTCAAAATGCATAGGCTTCCCTGCAGTATTTTTGAGATGCTCCTATGAATACTCAACAGTCTAATACTACGTACCAAGCAGCGGCCTCTACACGCTCATCGCACAGCAGGAAAAAAAGCGGATTTCTTCTGTTTCTTTCGTTGTTGTCGTGTATCGGATTAATGTTTCTTGCTTTTTTTTCTGCCCAACGCATTAATTTTTCTGCGCCGCCACCAACTTCTTATTAGGAGGTTTCGGGATGTTTGGGAGCCTCACAAAGGTCGTGTGGATATTTCCTTCATTTTGTATGGCATACATTCCCTTCTTCACAAATTGGCTTTCATTACGGCTGCGTGCAAGAAGGTGCATATCCGCAGCGTGCTTTGTTTATTCACATGCAAATACAATGAGAAGTTTTGTGCTACGCCACCGCGATCGCGCCCTAAACAACGTGGTCAAAGTACTCGAAGGCGGCTTTTGTGCTCCGAATTTCTATCGTAATTATATCGTTATCATAACGAACTGACTCTCAACTCGAACAATGATGACATGATTACGGTGTTGAAGGCATGATATACTCGCTAACTAACGTAATAAATAGTATACCTGCATATATTACAAGACTCGAAACCGAAGAAGAATTTCAAGTAGCTCTTTATTGCTTTTCAACCCTTCCAGGCGCGAAGAACAAATCCTATTCTACTCGGAATGGCGTTCTATGATTTGAAGAAATTTACCTTTACTCTCTTGTCCTGGACTGAGGACCCGGCCCACTAACCAGATCGATTTAATTGTTAAACAAAGTTTTCCCCTCCTCACCTTACTCCTCCTCCTCCTATTGAGTGCAGTTTTCCTATAACGCATATCCGAATATCGATAAGATATGGCTGTGCAAAATGGTCCGAAATATCCCTCCAGGTATTAACAAACATATATCTGTTACTATAAATTTAACGAAGACGTGACTCATTTTGCTCAATAAACCTCCATACTGGTTAGATGCCTGGTATAGAATCAGCACGCGCGTATATACACACTGGGTTATTTGGAACTCAACCTACAGTTTTTGCAGTCTATAGTGCATGTCGGCAAACTTTTATGCCTTGACAACGTCAAGTGCACGATGTGACAAAACGCGTTCGAGCGTTCGGCAAGGTTGCAAAAACTGTTTTACCTTACGTATGGTTACCGGGAATCGTGATGCCTTCTGCCAAAGCCGACAGCCCTGAAGGCCTAGAATTTGTTTTGGTCTTCCATTTTCGCTGTTGTCGGTTATTAGCAGCTGACTGTTCCTTTTGTTCGAATGCTTACATAAGAAGCTGACGCCTAGCTCCGACTCTTCGCGCTCCGCGCAGGACCGGCTCCGCAAGGAATGGGGTGGCGCCGGCAATGTTTCTCCCGTAGCGGTATCCAAAACTATACTTTAATTGACACCATGAGCTAGTGTATACGATTTTAAGCCTATTATTACGATAAAAAGTTACCCACACGCCAATTCTGGTGGGGACAAGCATCAGACGTTGACTGAGCCCAAAGAAACAGCAGGGAGAGCGATCCTGAGTGAAGCAGACGACAAATGCGAGAATCCCTAAGCTGACGTCACGGAGACGCGCTTCGCAGCGCCGCCTGTGTTCGCGCTCACCGCCAATAGCCTGGACCTGCTGGACCGGCCAACCAAGACCTCTCCTTCTACTCCGGCCACTCTCCCCCAATCGATAGCCTTCCCAGCGCTTCATTCATGTGACCAATTCAGCTTGGGGCGACGCATGGTGGAGAGCGGCAACGTTGGCGAAACCACGGCCGGGCTGGAGGAGCGGCGGGCGCGCACTTTCATACGGCCCGCGCTTCGGGTATAGTTCCCACCTTTCACCGCCGCTAGTTCGTGGCGCTGCGGACCAACCCTCGCTAAGGTCCCTAAAATTACTTTTTAGGGACCTTAACCCTCGCCGGTTGATCTACAGCACGGGCGGGGTAGAGCGGCGGCGCGCGCGCATTTGCCACTGCCCTAGCCCTGCCGTGGCTACACGTGATTCCTGTCTGTGTAAATTTAAATGTGCGTCATTAAAATAGGCGACTTCTTCCCCCCTTCTGAATTTTCGGTTTAAGAGGGTTCAGCAGTTCGGCGCCAACTCAAATTCGCACTTTTTCGCTTCATAGATGGCATCACTCACCGCCCCCAAAAAGCTGCGTCAGGCAGATGCAATCTAGCAGTGTAAAAACAACCAGGACACCGAAGCACGCCTTATTCCGCCGCACGAAAGGAAATATAGCTCCGATGACGGCATGCATCGGTCGTAGGATGACACGAGCATTCCCTGATACGACCGAAGATCGTGGCCAAGAATGTCAGATATCAGTACGGAATGAATACCGGCATGACTTGGCCCAGATGTTTTTTTTTTTTTTTGCGTTTTTGCATGCTGTTTTTTTTTTCTGGAGAACACGAAGTCGGCGACTTCAAAGAGGGCGAGGGGGGTGCTTCTCGTGGTGCGAATGAAAGGATACATTCATTTCCTGCGACCCCCAGATAAGGCCACTGCGTCTAAGAAGGCGACAGAAAATGTATTTAGAGGTTTTCTAAACCTTTGGTATCAATCTACGCGCGCACGTAAGAACACAGAAATACGACAGCGCGTATACACAATTCACTTTCGCGCCGGCATAAACGGCGGCGGTTACATGGCTCCGACCGACAGAAGAGCATTGCAGCGAGCTACGGAAGCGGCAAGGGGTGCGTGTGACGAGAGCTTCGCCGCTGCGACATTGGACAATAAAACACAATAAAAACAACGTACTCTACTCTCGCTACCAGACCACTGCTCAGTGGTGATCTCTGCGCCCTCAAGCGTATTTTTTTTTCTTTCTTTTTCTTTTCTGTCTTTCCCGCGATGGCGGATTTGTTGTAGTGTATGTGCGGTCGTCGCTTTTCAGCAGCGGCGGGTTAAACAACGGATCGCCAGCGATGCGACATGGTGAGTGTGGTGAGTACATACGACCAGTTTGTTACGATTCAATGCTTTTAATACCTCTACGCTTCCTTCTTTGCTGTCCCGCCCTAAACTGTTGTCGCGAGGTTTCACACTCGATCCGAGAGGGCAAATTAAACGGACGATCATTGTAAATTTACCGCAGCATCTAATGACTGTTGGAATCCGTTGGCATTAGCTGTTAATAGTGCCAGTCTTTGGTGTTTCGCAGACAAGCTGGTTGCTCAACCTGAATGCAAACGAATGAAAACGCAGCACACATTAGGTAGGTAGGAAGCCAGCGACGCGGATGAGACAACTGGCTGCCTTGGCATTTAATTACAGCAAAATGTTTGCACCAAGAAAATTGATGAGCTATAGCGATCGCCATCCATCACGTTAAAACCACATTCTCGCAATCTGTGTTCCTTAACTGAACGGTACAAACGTTGCTTTGTACATTGTTCGCGACGCTGTTTCGTCTCACTTTAGCAGCTTTTTTCAGTCTCTCGCAGGGCATATTGTCGCGGCATTAGTTTAGTATGCACTCGTACGGCTAAAGTCAAGCCTACGGATTTTCACGCGATGAAAGACTTCGCAACCCCTTTGGCTCTTACTCGGAAATAATGTTGGGGCGTTGCTATACCCACCAGCACACAATAAAACAGAGTACAGTGCACGTGCCACACACTTGTCTATAACAGCGAGTTCATCTTCATTGAACTACCTCTGAAAACGGCGGAAACAAGCTTTTACAAAAACTGTAAGGCCAAAAGTGGTGGGTAAGATTTAAGAACGCCATGCCATAGTAGTTTTCTTGATATCCTTTTCGGGCGAGGAAGGATGAGGCTAGAAGTATGACAGTTGTGTTATAGATAAGTGTGTTGCTCTCTGTACATACTATATCACCGGTGGTTAAGGAGCTAGGGATAAAGGAGTGACAAAGAGGGAAAGGAAAACTGTAAGTTAGCTATCATTTTTGACAAGTGACTTTAAGGTACCCGCAACATTTTTGAAAGTACAAGGGCAGTCTCACCAAAACTGAGAACCCTGCATGATTTAGTAACGTGACGGGTTGGCCTAGTTGATATTCCATTGCTCGAACAGTGTAGGGCAATAAAATGGACAGGGACTGTGAAAGGACAACACAAGTGCGCTACTACAACTGCAGTTTATTATACAGACACTCTTTTTTAAAAACAAGCTAAGGACAAATAAAACTGTGCAGAAAGAAACAGAACAAATAAAGGGGTAATCACGTGTGATTAATTCTGCACGCTCAGACACCCATCAACCCATGCGCCATTGCAAAATTGAATTTCAGTTCAATTTCTCTGCCTGATGGTGCAAGTGATGCATGCCAATACACCTGTCTTATGCAGTCTTGAGTATTTGCTGCTTCTACTTTTTATTTTTTCATTGTTGAAGTTTGCTAATCGGCATAAAAACTACCTCCCTACTGTGCCGATCGTTCGATCGACTGCAGCGGGTGGAGCTGAGATTGGGTAAACCATTCAGGCATCATTGCAATGTACCTGGGACCCACTGCAGTGGCTATAGTGTTGTGCTGCTGAGACCAAGGACGCAGGTTCGATTCCCGGCCATGGCGGCTGCTTTTCTGATGGAGGCGGAAAGCAAAAACGCCCATGTGGTCGAGATTCGGTGCACGCTAAAGATGCCCAGGTCAAAATTAATCCCGAGCCCTCCACTACAGTGCCTTTAGCGAAGGTGTAGCTTTGGCACAAACCCCACAAACAATTATTCAAGCATTGTACCAGGTGAAGAAAAAATAACGTAAGAAGGTAAATAAGTTTGCATTGTTTTCCGTTCATGCAAATAAATTAAACATGCTGCTGGTCATAACAGAAATTTCAGGGTTCAGTTTTTTGGTATGAAGGCCTCTGGTACTAGTGCTCCCTTTAGTACGTGTGATCAAATGCTGTGTGCTGGCCACCAGACCCACCCGCAGCTTGGAGAACATCTTGTACAGCCTTCTGCTCAGTTATTGTTGGCCAACTGCTAAGGCCCCTGTTGTCTACCAAAGAGCTGCTTGAGAAGTAGTGCGTGTGTGTGTGCGTGTGTGCAAGTCATGCAAATCAGTTAGGCAGGCAGGTGAAAGTGTTATTTGGTGTGTTAAACCCGAAATTAGACTGCTTATCCTTCCGGTTTATCAACCATTCTTTGGTGCTGTCTTCATGTGGCACCTAATTTGTGCTTCCCATTATAGCTACTCAGGACCATAGCCAGATTTTTTTTTGGGGGGGGGGTATGGATTTTGGGAAGGGGGTAGTTTTCCCGAAGGCAACAGTAAGTATTGCTTACATGCTGCCTGGAAAAGGTTTCAGAAGGGGTTCAACCCCCCCCCCCCCCTCTGGGTACGGCCCTGTAGCTACTGCATGTAATTCAGAGTTCAGCTGACCATCATCTGAAGTGACACTTTGCTTCTTTTGCAGCTGACCATGGCCACGATGACTGCGACACACTGGGCCATCTTTGGATGTGCAGAAAAATGGAGCAATAAATTTGTACACTGTAATAACGAAATACTTCTGTTGAATGGTTACCTGTGCTACCAGAAAACTTTTCTTTGAGATTTATGGGCCGATCAAAATTCATCACATAGAGGTAATTGCAGGGCATTATTTTCTAGTACCAGGGTCCTTTCACCCGACCGTGGTTCCCAAGAAAGACACGGAGTCCCTGGAAAACCACACCTTTACTGGAAGTCCCGTTCCCCCAAGGTCCGATCATCAGCAGGTCACGCTGTGCACACCTAGTCCAGCACTGTTGGCCATGTTCTAATCCAGGCCATGTCGTGCCACATCTTTGTCTTCCCCTGGGACATATCCCGTGGGATGGACCACCGCCACCATTGTCCGGTTACAATTTAAAACGACGCGCAAGGAGCAGTATAACGGATGAGCAGTTGTACACAAGCAAATTACATAGGCAAAGTTACACATGCCGTGATCCCCGGCTAGTCATCATTTGTCTGGCTGAAGTGCAGAATAAATGTCTTTCCATTCTGACCATTTTGGTGTTGCCGTGTCACTTCCTCAGCAAGTGTGACAAGGTCATGCGAGGCGACAAAATGAGCCATAATGGAGTAAGGGATACAACAGGAGTTGCAAGTTGTTTGTTTTCATCACGTTACTATTAGTAGACTACCTATAACAAAGCTACCTTTTCAGTTCTTATGAGGTTTCACTGTAAATGCCACGAAAAAGTAAATCCCTGTTACTCAAAGGGGCTTACTCTTCATTTTTTCATGAAGAAAAAATGAATGTTTGGTTCATTGGAATGACTGCCTCATTAGTATGACACTGGCACGCATTATGGGACGCAGTGCAACTGGCTGAGGCCAGCAAAAGCAAACGCAAGTTGTTAGGCAGGGCTTATGAGCTTGAAAAACAAGGTTTTTTTTTTTCATTTTATAATAGTAAGAATCGGGTGAACAGTGGAACTTGAAAAACTTGTGTAAACTAAACAAAAGTACCAGTGTGCACTGTTGTACTGTGCACACTATGCTTGTTAGAGCTGCTCAGCAGTATGGCGCTTTGGAGTTTTCTCACAACACTGGCCGATTGGCGTAAACGACATCGTCTTAGATGACCCTATTTCTTGAGCATACCCTATATTTCACGAAACGATTACTACATGCTGTAACAAAGACAAGCCAGAAATACAAGCGAGGTGCAAATACGCTCAAAAACAAAGGGAGTATGGACAGTGGGCCTGAGTGCTATTCATGCGCCATCTAGAGGATGGGCGGTAAACGAAGCAATGAAATTATAAGGCATTTATTTTGCCACAGGGCATAGATGAGGGAGTAGGAGTTGATTACCAAAGTTAATTGAACATGAAAATGTTCACTTCGCAGATGAAGTCCAAGAGGGAATGATGATGAGGCCCATGTATCCATGAAGTGTATGCAGTTGCGTCGCCTACGCGGAGGCCTGTCACCGCAAGATGCTGCATCCTTGTTGGATGCAAGGCAAGGTTTCCCTATCTGCTGCAGCCCTAGTTAACGTGCTCAACATTCATTTCAAATACCTGCCCTGGATATATCATCGCTGACATCACAAGACACCATTTAGCGAGAGGATTGAAACTTTGGCTTAAATTGTGTAATCTCTCAATGAATAAGGCATCATTCGCTGCTTGGCAAGCAGTAGGGGCACTATAAGACACCCAATGTTGTGAGTGAAACTGGTATTTTGTCCTAATGGCCCCTTTAAGGCGAATAAAAGGTTTCCTCTACAACAGGATTTGTAGCAACTGTGAAACTTAGCAAAGAACTGTAATGTTGTGGCACAGCAGATAAGACGAACCATGGTTGAAGGTTATGAGCGATCTATTTACAACATTTACAAAATGGCCATGAGAGAGTCAGTGCTGGCTTCGCCCCCACACAGCTTCTCCCTCGTCATTGTCATCAATGGTCAGCCATGGGAATTTTCGTCCACCATGCCCCGTGACAGAATGGCACCTGTAAAAATCAAGGAATGGTCAGGGTTACTCATTAAAGGCCAACGGTACTCACACTTCAGCTCGGCCAGATTTATCAATTTGTAGTAAGTACCACCCAACGCCGCCTGTATAAACATTGCCTGACACGTCGCGTGCTTTTCAATAGGAAGGGTAGGGACGCTTAGTTCAGCCACTCATCCGCTATGTGGTGCGCGCCGGCGGACATTTCGCCTTACGTCACTGCTCAGGAGTCGCGAACGCTGCACCCACTTCTATGACGTGTGTCTGTCGGCTTGCCTGTTGGGTTTCAAGAGCCGTTTCGCTCACATCTTAGGCCGGACGGGGCGATAGTTCTGGGGCGCGCTGGGGATCTTGTACAACGTGTCGCTCGCTTTATACTTGCTGCATTTTCCCAAAGATAACCGACGGAGGAGGAACTGAATTATATGTGTAAGAACATATTAATTGTCAGGTAGATAAATAGTGAACAGAAAAACGATATTTTAGGAAGGCACAGCCATTATTTTACTGATGTTTTTTTTCTCTCTGGAGGATTTAGGGAGAAAAAAATTGCCGGCACATTTTTCATTCAGGCGCTCGCTTCCACCATTACTTTCGAAAAATATCACGTGCTTGTATCATGATGAGGTGTTCATATGGAGAACATGCAACAGGGTTGCCGCTATTTAATACTGCAAAAATTCCTGAACAATTCGCAGCTTCTATATTTTGATGCATAAATAAATAATTGGTTTTCTTCGTTTGCTGGTGTGATTATTGGACCTGCTTGGTACGCTGGTCATACGCACGCACCTTGACAACAAATTTGTCACGTGTTTATATTTGGCAGAGGCATAAACAGTAATATTTAACAGCCTCTGAATGCATTGCAACACCACAACGAGTGTGATGCACTGTGCGGAAGAAGCAGGACATGGAATATTACTGGGGCTCTTCGATTGTGCATAGTCTGTAGACGCTTCCTCGTATTAGTCCAAGGATCATTCGTTTAATTTGTCCTCGCGGATCGAGTGTGAAACCTCGCGACAACAGTCTCGGGGCGGGACAGCAAAGAAGGAAGCGTAGAGGTATTAAAAGCATTGAACCGTAACAGACTGGTCGTATGTATTCACCACACTCACCATGTAGCATCGCTGGCGATCCGTTGGTCAACCGGCCGCTGCTGAAAAACGACCACCGCACGCTACAACAAAGCCGCCATCACGCGAGAGACAAAAAAAAAAAAGAAAAAAAAAAGTACGCTTGAGAGCGCAGAGATCACGACCGAGCAGTGGTCTGGTAGCGAGAGTAGACTGTGTTGTTTTTATTGTGTTTTATTGTGGAATGTCGCAGCGGCGAAGCTCTCGTGTGCGTGTGGACCTACTGGGCTGCAGGCTTCCCTCAGCATTCGTTGTCAATCCTGCCGTTTGCGGGATAGAAGCTTGGTTCGCTGCGCTTCTGTGGAAGCCACGAAACGTGCCTTCTTCGAGGAGAATTCTATCCCACTTATGCGTGTTAAATTACTGCAGCGACAATTGCGAGTGTTACGCATGAAGAAAAATGTGCGGCGTTGTGCCGGCGATAACTGCAGCTTTATCAGCTCTTCTAGGTGGAGAAGGGTGCCTTAAAGTTGTCACGCGCTTCGCTTTTAACATGCAAAAATATTTGCATTCTCATTTATAACATCATTTATAACATTTCTCGAATAGTGAAACAGCTTAGTTGGAATTTATTACCGCTGTATTGCTTTTGAAAAGTTTCGTACAATGCGACATGGGATTTGAAGTAAAAGTACACGATTGTACGTAGTATCGACGAGATAACTTTTCGTAAAAAAAAATCACCAAACAAGAAGTACTATCACTTTCCCGATCAGACTATTATGCAAGCGGTTAAGCCCAATCTAAGCTACGCACATAGTGGTTCGAACGGTAGTAATTGTGGCCTTTGCTGCGACGACTTGTGAGTTCTTGGACAATTCAATTTGGCTAGCTGCCCGGTGTCTTTAGCATGAGAAGCGAAACGGGAAAACGGGTGTTGCGGATGGGATCCAGCCATGGCTCTGCTTTAGAACGCTCTTTTATGACCTATTCTTGCTCTACGTAACAATGGTGATTTCTCTCTTAGCTCGTTCTTTTTGTTCTTTTCCGCGATATGTGTTTGGTGTACCAAGATTTTCTATTTAGATGGCTTTAAATCCTACGCAGCGCACTTATTTGAGGCGTTTTGTTGTATTGTTTATTTTTGTCAAGAAATATAACAAATTATTGTGACCATAAATATTAGGGAACGACGAAAGCGCATGTAACAAGTGCAATGCATACGTCACAGCTTTGGTAAACGTTACCGTAACGCTAAAGTCATATGTTATACATTGAACGAAATGTGATGCCGGTTTACTTAAATTATCGCACGTTTTTTCTCAATTTTTCTTAATACGTCCACACTGCGTAAATTGAGTAGTGTACGTACGTATGTATGTGCATACGCAGGTATGTATGTATGTATGTATGTATGTATGTATGTATGTATGTATGTATGTATGTATGTATGTATGTATGTATGTATGTATGTATGTATGTATGTATGTATGAATGAATGAATGAATGAATGACCAGCCTGGTCAAGGGCGTTGCCCGTGGAAGTCCAACTGCTTTTATATTGCTCTGTCCGAATAACTCATTTACGCTTAATTTCTTCATTCCATTCTTTCATAACGCTAGCGGTCTTCTGCTCTTTCTATTCTCATTTCAGGGTAGTCATTCCGTTACCACGGTGGCCCAACGGTTATCCGTTTGGGCCAAATCATTCCCCTCCCTTCGTTCACTTTCAGTGGTATATCCCTTCACCCCCTTCTCCCCTCTCCCCCCCCCCCCCCCCCCCCCCACCAGCAACACAGTAACCCAAGACGCTCATTCCAAATGTCGGAGCGCTTTTTTTTATCATTATTGTTTCGGTGGCCACATGGGCCGACCGAAGATTGTTTTGACGTAATAACTCCCTGACTGGGAACTTTGTAACCTGGAAATCCGGCGACCAGATGCTTTTCGGCTGTTCAGGTGCCCCTTGCTTCTGTTCGGGCCGAAGATAATGCCCGGCGTGCGTGTGGCATGTACAGCTCCGAGCAGTAGCGGTCCCAGAGATTGGTTTTAGGGGGGGGATTTTTTTTTTTTTTTTGTGGGGCGAATAAGAACCGCTCCTCTCCTTGCGCCAGTTCTGCGGAGGAGGTGATAACCATGCCGGCGTGTGCGTGTATGTTGTGTAACCCCGCCTGCGCACAAATCACTTAGCGACACAGTGGTTTTGACTCCCCGTAGGCGCTGCTACGGCTGACTCGAGCCCGCATTTCTGACGGTCGCAACACGTTTGCGACCTCGCACAAGTGGGATTTAACCTCCGCGCAAGTGGAATGCTTCGAAAAAAAACAAAAAATAAGAAGCTGAGGACCTTTTTTTTGGGGGGGGGGGGGGGAATTAAATTAAACAGAAAAATTAAATTTCGTTCTTTCAAAGACTAAGCTAAACTTCCGAGCATGGGTTTCTTACCTCTACGCTGTATCAGTGCATTTTACAGCACACCGTGCATTTTTTTGCCTTGGGGACTGAAAATCGAACGGTGTGAAGGAGGATTTTGGAAGGGCACATTTAAACCGCAGAGAAATTAACCTTCATACCGACAGCAAAAGTAACTCATTGGTCAGCCTGAAGAATTTCTAATTATTGCAGTACAAGGAGAATGATACTTTTGATTTAATATACTTAATTTCAAGTAAGGTGAACATTCTGTGCGCTCGCACAGTTACCTCCGTCTGCAACTTTCATCAATTTCAGCCTTGAATGGATACAACAAGGAATCAAGTAATAAAAACGTTGCATTTTACGATTTCTATTAAGGCGCCCTGATATTTAACAACATTGCTACGCTAATTGAACAATACAATAATGTGGTACACCTGCTTCATATTAGCGTACGAGTCAGCGGGTTTACGCATTACTCCGCTAACGGAGACTTACCTGATGCAAGTGGCTGCATAAGGTAAGTCCGTTTGCGGGAATGCCAAAGTTGAAGATAAAGAAAAAGCTGTCCCTGTAATTTGAAAAACGGGTGCTCCTAAATGTATATTGCTCATGCTACGCGAAGGGGAGAGAGAGAGAGAGAGAGAGAGAGAGGGAGAGAGAGAGAGGGGGGGAGTGAGAGAGAGAGAGAGAGAGAGAGAGAGAGAGAGAGAGAGGAGAGAGAGAGAGAGAGAGAGAGAGAGAGAGAGAGAGAGAGAGAGAGAGAGAAGCAGGAGGATCAGAAAGAGGAGGCAAAAAAAACAGAAAAAATAAAGAAGTCAGGTGGCGCTTCCCGTTCCGGAAGCCCCACTAAAATTTTTTTAGCCGCTCAAGTGCGAAACCACCCCCTTGCCCTCTTCCCCCATCGTACAAGAAAATATTATTCCTGCATTTTTGCACCGTGACACCGCCAGTATGCAATGGACACAAGCAACAGCTTTAACCCGCAAGATTTGAGGTGACGTCACTTCGAGCAAGCGCTTCGTCTTTGCTCAGAGTTTAATAATACTAAAAAATAAACAGCATTACTGCGGAATCAAGCCGTCGTTCGGTGAAAAAGCAAAATATTCACCGCTTCGACCAACGCCATCCGTCTAACCGAGCTCTTCCCCGCGCTCTGATAAGCGTGGAACCCGGGCTCGCAAGAGATGACGCTGCAATGCATAGTTGCAATCAAAGCGGTGGCAATCAAAACGGCAATCAGAGCGCGCATGCGCAAGCAGCGCGCGCTCTTCCAAGCCCCACCGCGCTGCTATCACGCACCTGTTACGCCGAGACCGCGACGGAGCGAACGGGCTGACTACGACGCATGCGCGCGCCAGCTGCTGTTCAGAGGAGCAGGGAAGGAGAGGCGCACCTGCTGCGGACGCGGAACTGTTGACACCGTCCGACGCAGGAACAGGCGAGGCTAAGAAATGCTCTGCATTTAAAAGAGGGTTGGGAGGGTAGAAGGTTGGGTTCGAAGCGCCCTCACTCTGTCAAGAATCTGCTGTATCGTTTCCTTGTTGGGTGCGCAGGCCGTATGAAAGTGCCCGCTCGGCGCTCCTCCAGTCCGGCCGTGGCGAAACATGCTCCGCAGCGGCTCTGAGCTTACTATAGTTGATGACAGGGTAAGAGTGTAGCCGGAGCTCCGCCCACAAGCGTTGTTGTGGCCGCTACCTGACTCTCCGCGGTTAGAAAAAATAGTTCGTTATATTGCAGCTGTTTATACCCATGATTACTAATATGAGCGGCTGACAGTATAACCATCTGATTATGAAGTCGTTATATATGTTTCATTCCGAAGAATGAATGATTTTCACAGGAAAAAGAAAAGACCGTCCTAATTGAAAACTGATCCCCCTCCCTTCCCCCATCCCCTGAGCGGTGGGAACGCGCGCTGACCAGCCTGCACCCGGAGGACCAGCAACGCCTGATCAACCGGGCCACCCGGGCTGCGGAAGCGCGCGGCTTCCTGAACTGAGGACGCCACCACCTTCTTCTTTTTTTTTTTGCTCAATGAAACGTTTTGCCTCCTCCTCCTCCTCCTCACTAAAACAAAGGTTATTCTTGGTAGAAAACTATTTCCGGTGTATTTTATACTTAAATCAAGGCTATCTGTGATTGTTTTACTGTTAGATAACAGAAATCAACATAAAAAAACGCGCACACAATTTTCGGGTCTGAATAGTCCAAATTTCGACCGCTGCACGTCGCTTAGCTGTCGTGTGCTTAGAGAAAAATAATCAACATAATGGTCGTCGTTATATTTGGTCGGGCTCCCCGCAGTGCGAATATTTCTTCACTTTGCGTGTGCACTCATTGTCAAGAAATGTAGTCGGTACAATAACTTCCACAGCAATCATCACCGTTAAATCAAGCGTCGTAAACGCACGGTGGAAGAAAGGCGCGGTTCGTCGCCGCAATGGCTGGATGCAGTGCAGAACAGCTTGTTTTAGACATCCATGCATTGCACTTACAAGCTCTAAATGCACACCATCATGTAGAGCTTCAGTGGATTCCTGCCCACTGCGGTATAACTGGAAACGTCAAGGCGGACACTGCGGCATCGATAGCGCATGATCTGCACGGGCCAGTGATACCGATACCGTTCTCCAGAAAACATGCTTCTGCCCTTGCGTCCAAGGCTGCCTGGAGATTTCAGCGATCCATGTGGGCTGTTGCGCCGCATAATTACGCGCCGCTTCACTCCATAGACCCGCACGGGACCTTTAGGATGCCTGAAGGACTTTCCAAGCATGACGAAGCGGTTCTTCACCGTGTGCGGCTAAATGTCGCTTACACCAATTACTTTCGATTCAAGACGAAACAGGCCGCTTCCCCCTTGTGCACTCTTTGTGACGTGCGCGAGGACTTGAACCACGTGCTACGTGAGTGTACGCGGTATAGAGCCGCCAGAACGTCCCTTTTAGTGTCCTTGGGTCTTCCGCTGTCTAGAGGCCTAACTCTCAGTGACGTGCTAGGCCCTTGGACGAACGCTAAACGAGCATCTCGAGCGACGAAAGCTCTACTGTCTTTCCTGCGAAGCACAGGACTTGATCAGACTCTTTAAACAGGACTCTCTTAATGAGCGCGTCATCTTCATCACAGTCATTATCATCATCTCTTCATCGATTTCATTTTTTTTATACATCTGGTGTAGCAAGCTAGGCGCCTTGGCCAGGCTAACCTCACCAGTATCATTAAAGACTATTCCCTCTCTCTCTCTCTCTCTCTCTCTCTGCACCGACTATGTAAGCCCAGGGTTTAAACGGAAACCAGCGGCTAAAATTCATCGGTGTCTCTCAGAAATCGGCCGCGATATCAACGGGCCACGCATTGTTCTATGCGACCGTTTCGAACGTAGTGACGCCCTGCAAACACCTATCGCGGCGACGCACGCAACGGTGGAGCTCGCGATGCCGCATAAGGTGTCCTGCCTTGCAAAATCAGCTGTACGTGCGAAGAAACAAGCGTTATTTCATTCCGCTTAAACGAGACGACAGCACCGTATGGCGCGAGCAGAGAACTGCGGGATGTGAAACGTTACAAGTCTAATCATTTCTACTTCACGCGAGACACGCGAGTGGCAAGACGCTCTACGTCAGTTGGTTAGATTGACAGAATACGGTGTCATGTTTTAAATCCCGGCGACGATTTCCGAGGTGTCTCCCCGCGATGTAATAAAACAGCTGCCGCCATTTCTTTAGTGTCATATCACCACCCCGCAGTTTACAGTGGAATGATACGGCAGAGAACCCTGACTGGCGGTGAAAATTGATAGAAAACACGCGTAAACACTAGCATCCGCCTAAAAAATTACTGTTGCGAGCTTTTATCGAGAAAATGAATAGTGACCTACAAATACATCCTTCCGAAGTTATACTTGCCAAGTTGTGCTACATTAATCTTTCATTGGCTTTACACTGATGCAGCAGCCTACCGTGAAGATATTTTTATTGCTGATGAGGTTATTCGGTTCAACAAAAATATTCAAGTTGAACCGAATATTTTCGGTTCAAGAAAATATTCGGTTCAACGTGTAGTTCCTTTGCAGCCATGTCAAGCTTTTGTGGAAGCATTTTTGTTTCTCATAATCTTCCCGAAGCCAATAATATTCCCCTATGTACACCAAACAGTGACGTTGAACGCTGACTGCTCCATACGAAACTTGAACGAACGGCTATACAAGTGTATTCAATTGTTACTGCACCTATTTAGACAACTACACTCAACAGGCCCAATAATATGAGTATGAACATGAGATCTAAGTGACTTATTTAAAAATGTGCCGACATCTCCATGCAAGCATTTCAATTTTGTCCACTTCTGCAACCAATCAGAGCACCGAACTGGAACAGGGAGAAGAAATATTTAATTCTGACTGCCTCTTGTCAAGGTGTCATGGGCTCCTGCACAAGCATTTTCTATTCTTACCACACTTTCCAGCCAGCAGCAGCAAAGTGGCACCCTGAAAGCCTGACGAATCCATTTTGATTTGCTGCACCAGTGTTTTCGATGCCTAATGCAGCTTTAAATCCAAAAGCAACAGTGTGTACGTGAAAAGCAGTGACTTCACAGCATGAAGGTGTGGCATGAATTCATTCTAACGCATTACATAAGCATCTTCAACTCTCACCACAACTTCATGGCCAGAAACTACAATGTGTGCCTTGCGTTGCGTCGCGTTGCGTTGCGTCGGCGCGTTAAACCCCGCAATCAATCAATCAACAATGTGTGCCTGAAAGAAGCAGCGACTTCATAGCCTGAAAGTGTGGCATGAATTTATTCTAACGTACTATGTAAGTGTCTTCAACTCTCACCGCAACTTCATGGCTAGAAGCTACAATGTGTGCATAAAAAGCAGCGACATCACAGCTTGAAGGCCTGGCACAAACACATTCCAACATATTTTATTAGAGCTTTCACTTCTTACCATAGCTTTCTAGTCAGAAGAAACAGTTCAACCTTGCAAAGGAGTTACATATCATATTGAAGAAGTGACGTAAAATTATTGCGACCTGCTGAGCAAGTTTTTCCAATTTTTACTGCGTCTGAAACAGCCGGAAGCAAAGGTGTGCTCAAAAAGCAGCGACATGACACTCTGGAGGCCTGAAGTTAAACCATTTTGATATTCCGCATCGCTGTTTTCTATTATTGTTGCAGCTGTATAACTAGAAGCAACAGTGTATGCTTGAAAAGTATGAACATAGCATTCTCCCATTTTTCCCTGATACACAAGTGTTAGCCATTATTACTGCAGCTCTTCAACCTGAACCACCTTGAGTCACTGTTTGAAGGCTCTCCAACTTTTGTCACAGTTGCTGGAACAATAAAAACATCTAAAAGTGGGAAGCGGTGTTGAATGTAAATTAAAGTATGCTCCATGGGAAGACGCTCAAACATGTCCTCCACTCTGTATAATAACAACAGTCTATCATGACAGAGAAACTGGAAATCAGTGTCTGCCAATACACTATGTAACTCCTTTGTTGAAACTTAAACTGCACAAGCACCAGAATGCAATCATTAAACTACAGCCATCACTATGAAACACAGCTGCAATCGACAAATTTTTATAACTCATAAAGCCCATCACACAAACTTTGCAAGAAGATAATGCGAAGTTAAACTGTAGGTTCATTCCTACGAAACGCATTCAGCTATTCCAAAACAACTTTAACAGTTCGCGACACTTCTGAGAAATTCCCCACTGCACACAATATACGAAGCCTCAGTCCACGCATAAGCAGTTTCTCTGATGCCACTTTGTGTAGCGATAAGAAAATACGCACCATAAGCTTAGCAGGCAGAATAAATAGCTACGCGCATGTGTATTTTTGGCAATGTATAAAAAAATACGTGGTCATGTCGCGCGGCCACACACTTCCAGCTTTCTTCAACGGCGTGGTTCAAAATCCAGCAATCATACAGTGTCGATGTTTACTTACCCCTCTTATACGTTTTAAAAATGCTACTGATGATTACGACCAACCAATGACAGTCAAAAAACGAAACGCCACCACATTTGATTACCTCAACAATACTCGCACTCGTTCATACTTTTGAATGTGCGATAATGTGCCCATTGATATCAACAGAACGCCATAGACACCCATCTCTCGCAGGAAGGCAGGTTCATACCGATTTTTTAAAGCTACCCAGTCTCGGATAATTGTGTACGCACGTTTAATTCTTCGCGAGTCTCTGCAATAATTCTTGATACCTGTTTACGCCACGGGGGGAAAAAACAGAAAAACGCCACACCGCTGCTCCGTTCGTACCCCGGCAAACTAAATCAATGCGCGAATCAGTAAGGAAAGATACGTTACATTGTAAGATTTGGTAGTCGTCTTAATAACGCGTAAGGTTGTACGAGCAGCCGTATCCGGCCAAAAAACACGCCACACACGTTTGGACAATCCGCGTCCGGCCAGACGGACACCACGTAGGCCTGCGCTCAACATCGGGCGCAGCCTACACTCACAGCAACAAACGAAAACGCTTGCAACTTGTCACCGCTACTGCCGTAGACGAAAGCAAATCGTATTATTTATTCACACAGGTTGTGTTACACCGACACAATTTCCACAATCACACCAGCAACAGATGCAGCTTCGACGCTTCGTCGTGCTCTGATCGAGTTCGGTGACGACGTTCCGCGTAAAAACAGCCACCACGATTTCCTCACGTACGTACAAACCACGACGCGGCAAGACACACACGGGACAGATGACGATAAGCGGCTTCTTGATGCACTAGAGCACATTCGTAACACAAATCGCATACAGAGCTTTTGGTTCTCGGCAACTTCGTTGTCGCTCGACGGCGCAGTAGCGGTCGGCAAGCGAGCGCGGCCATATTGGAAGTAGTTCTCTCAAACGTACGTCGCAGGCGTCACACAAACGGCGAGATGCCATTGGTTGCGGATGAACACAAAACACCTTTGATCTTGAAAAGCCGCTGCAGAGTTAAGCTGTCGCCAACCACGGCCGGGCTGGAAGTGCGCGCTCGCCGCTCCTCCAGTCCGGCCGTGCGCCAACTTATACGCCTCGAGCGCGGCCTGTAGGGGCGCCACTGAAATCCCCCTAGCGGCCCGTTTCGAAAGCAGGCGCGGGAGTCGGCGTCCCGTTCCCCAATGCCGCCGCTGCTTTTGTGGCCCGTTCACGACTGAGATTTACCGTGTGCGGGCGTTTGAAATCCGTGTTTATGTGGAGCAGTCACTCTGTTCGCAAATTGGGGTGTGTTTACGAGAGTGGTATATTCGGTCTGTATAAGCGCCCGGTGTGTGTCACAGGCCAGCGTCACGGAACCGGCATATGATGGAGCCGATTCTAGTTACACTGACCTGAATTTACTAGCCGTGTCTCCGTAACCACCGCTTCCTCAGATGTTCATGCTACGGCTATACACTACGATTTAAATTGGTTTTGTGCGCTTACATAATCAGCGGAGCACTCATACCTAACAGCACGCGAATTATGTTTGCCAATATTATACCTCAGATATTGATCACCGCCATTTACAAGCCAGTCTGTGTTAATTTCGGGAATATTCAACAAAAGTACGATGGACAATGCATAATTATACTCGGGGATCAGCACACGACATAGTTGTTTTGTCGTGAGGTGAGCGCCCGCAACATTCATTTGCTCCTCTGCGAGCAGCGCGGAGACGGGCTTAGAATATAATGCGCGTCCGCGACTAATGCTTCTTCGAAAAATCGTCATATGGCACAGGGAGCCTGCAGAATAAAGCAGAAACTGAACTCAGGGGGCCTTATCACATACCACACTCTTCCAACGACACCTTTCATCGCTTGTTGAACAGCCTACCCTGTATATTTCCAAAAATGCGTCCGCCGTACGATCAGCTGTTCGTTGAAGTAGAAAAACAAAAGGAAAGTGAACGCGAGATTTGTGCGTGTGTGATTACTAAAACGCTCATTGCTTGATTCCGCTCCGCATTTGTACACATCGTCCGCCTCCCCCCCACCGATGTCTCGCGAAGTAGCAGTGCATTTCGCGTATAGTTGGTCTAGTGAACCCTACCTGGCTTAAGTTTCGACGAACGTCTTTAGGATGTCAGAAGCTGCACTGTTTTTTTTTTAATTTCCGTTAGAGAATTATGTTTCTTAATTCCGCACTTCCACAGCATTTATTTTTCCGTGGTTCAATTAACTTGTCTTGGTGTGTGGGCACATATTTAACGACGCACAGGCTTGGAATATACTTAACATTTTCGCATGGTTTATATTCTTATAAAAGGCATAAGTTATTGTCCGGAATTGGGTAATCACATCCCAGAAACATATTTTTCTGCGACGTATATATTCGAAATGAAGCCGCATTAGTTGTCCACGCTGCAAAATGAAGCCAACCTCTCATTGTGCCAGTATCAGGTCTAAACGAGGCGACAGTAGAATTCATTTGTGCCTGATGTTTTGGAGGTGACAGGGGTGATATGTTGCTACCGTCGCCGACACCCGGAAGAGTGGTGATGAAGCGCGCAGCACCGCGTCTCCGGGTAGCTCTTGCAGGCGATCGCGTACTCTACGAAGACACAGCTGCTTTTTAAGTGACCTAAAAGTACTCTTTGCCTATAGACGTCACCATAACAAGTTTTTTTCAGGGCGCGGACAGGCGAAAAGAAGCGAAACAGAACCAAAACACTGCACGCGGCCCTATCAGCCACGCAGCGCAAATCCCGTCAACGCCGCGGAGAAGCGGTGGCAGGCGGCGCAGCGATCGCGAAGCTCGAGGCGTATAGCGCTGGCGCGAGCGCCATTTCTTTGACAATCTCAAACATCGGTTGCCTTGGCAACCAGGCACAAGTCGCTCTCGAAGTCAGTTCCGTGATCCCGGTTCAGCTCGGGGCCCCACCTCGCGACATGTGGGCACTGCAGGCGTACCACTCACTCCCATTTGGAAGCGCGCGATGCGTTTGGCATTTGGCTTGCGCCGCAATACTTCGCGCGGCGCCCGCTTGGAGGTCGAGAAGCGCGGCCACGCGCCCTGTGTTCCCTGTATGAGTGGCCGCGACTGTACATACACATGAAGATCCGAAAAAACGTGGTAGTGCGGGCTTGTTGGTATACATACTTGACGACAATAACAGCGCTTGAACGGGACACAAGAAAGATTGACAAGACAAGGCGCCTTGTCTTGTCAATCTTTCTTGCGTCCCGTTCAAGCGCTGTTATTGTCGTCAAATATGAAGATCCCTGTTTAGCTGGGATACATTACAGCGAAAAACCATACTTCTTTCTATAAATAAAGGCTGTTCAAAATCATCATCGTCGTCATCATCGTCATACGCCTTCTCATTCTCCTTCCCATCGTAATCGTCGTCGTCGTTGTCGTCATCATCTATCGCGCAGCAAACATCACGAGCTCTCGCACTTCAAGGAAGGAGAAGAAATAACACCGGATTCCAAATTTTTAAAATTTTCCTCGAGTAATGTACCTATAGTCTGTAATCTCTTTCGGTTTAACGACTGATGTTTGGCCGATTCCCTGATTGGGTATGCGCCATTAATATAAAGAACAACAACAATCACTGCAGGCGCCGCACGCACTTTGTGACTGCAGCAGAAAGCCCTCCCGCTGCGTAGACCAGAACCCCAAGCCGTTGTGTCGCCATGTCGCATTCGTAAGTAAACGCCTTGTGTGTAACACTCCTTCGCGCATCGCAGTTCTTAGAAAACTACACACCAGTTTTCCCATCTCGCCCGCTTACTAATAGGTCGATTGTGTCACTGATTAAGCTTTTGTTGCGTTCAGTTCAGAAAGCTGTTAGCTGCTGTATGCGATTCGTTATTTTACATCTTCTGCTGTATCACTGTCCAACTTGGCTGCAAGCTAGGAGGCGCCTATTTATAACACAACCAACTAGCTGAAATTTTAGTAAGCTCCGGTATTTTTCTTTTCTGAGAAGTGCAGGGTGGTAAGGCTGCACAATGGTTAGAACCGCTTTCACTGCTGACATTGCGGCAAACATTGCAACCACACGTGGCGACTTCAGAACAAAGTGATGAGGTATTCCCATGTAATTTAGGCTTCAATCAACCAACTATCCGTTCGTATACGTGCCTGCGTCACGGCACCTCTTTGTCACAACCTCAGTTGTGGGAGAAAAAAATGGCGGCGTATCTATCTGCTCCTTTTGTTGCAAATGTCGACGAAAAACGATAGTCGACTGGCGCCCCTGCCAAGTAAATGCCTCCCTTCTCTTTTTCATTCACGTCTCATGCTGTTCCCCTTCCGTCTTGCGCCTTCCAAGATGAACACGCAAGAGATTGGCTCAAGTCAGTTTAAATTTACCGCGTTCCACTGCTCCAGGCCGGGTGCCTCGATGCCAGCGCCGCCGTAAGGCGTTGACGCGCGTGAATCGGGGCACCCAACTATAAAGTTTATGGAACCACGATTCCCTACCCCATGCTCATTCCAAGCGGAACGTGGAACCTATCTAATTGAACCTTTCCTTAATGTTGCCGTGTGATTTCTTGAAATGCCGCCACGAGATATAGTGGCGCAGGCGACAGCAGGCGATGGAGCGTTTTTTTTTTCTACAGTGGATGTAGTATTTAATTCGCTGTCGCAAAATCAAGCTTGCCTGAATTTAACAAAAACACTGCAAATACCACTTATGCATTCTGCCTCATATTAGCGTAATGTTTTGTTCTTGTTTAACAATGTTGAGTATGAGCATTTCCACCGAACTTAGACGTTTAGATTTGGCTGTGGGTATAAAAACCAATTCTGCAGCTTCTACTTCACTTTGGCCGGGTGGCTTAATCGCGGAACAGACAAATACAAAAATTTCTGCGTCTAAAGGGCTACTGAAGCGCTTTTAAAACTGGGTAAAATTCTACTTTTCACAATTAATACATTGGTACGTTTATGCGTGTAAACTTTTTTTCGGTGTTTTTAGCTTGGGTACAAAGGTATTTGTCGATAAAGTTGACCCTACGCCCGCCCACTGCCGCCTCCCGCTTCACCGGAAGAGTGAGAAACCGAGAGGCAGCGACCGGATATATACGCCTCGAGCGCGGCCTGTAGGGGCGCCACTGAAATCCCCCTAGCGGCCCGTTTCGAAAGCAGGCGCGGGAGTCTCCGTCCCGCTTCCCACTGTCGCCGCTGCTTTTGCGGCATGTTCACGACTGAGATTTAGCGTTTGCGGGCGTTGGAAATCCATGTTTATGTGGAGCAGTCACTCTGTTCGCAAATGGGATGTGTTTACGAGAGTGTAAATGTTTCTGACGCGATCTTAGTGTGGTATACTCGGTCTGTATAAGCGCCAGGTGTGTGTCACAGCCCAGCGTCGCGGAACCGGCGTATACATGGACCTGATCGTAGTTACACTGCCCTGAATTTACTAGCAATGTCTCCATAACTACCGGTTCCTCTGATGTTCATGCTACGGGTATACGACTACGATGCAAATCAGTTTTGTGCGCTTACATATTCAGCGGAACTCATACCTGACAGCACGCCAGTTACTTTTGCCAATAATATACCTCAGATATTGGTCACCACCATTTAAAAGCCAGTGTGTGTTAATTTCGGGAATATTCAACGTAAGTACGACGGATAATGCAGAATTATACTCGGGGATCAGCGCACGACTAAGAATCGTCTTGTGAGGTGAGCGCCCGCAAACATTCGTCTGCTACATATATCCTCTGCGAGCAGCGCGCAGACGATCGTAGTATATAATCAGCGTCCGCTACTAAACGCTTCTCCGAAATATCGTCACATGGCACAGGGAGCCTGCAGAATAAAGTAGAAACTGAAATCAGAGGGTCGTATCAGATACCCCACACTTTCATCGCTTGCGAACTGCCTACCCTGTATACTTCCAAAAATGCGTCCGCCCAACGATCAGGTGTTCGTTGAAGACGAAAACCAAAACGACAATGAACGCGAGATTTGCGTGTGTGATTACCAAAACGTTCTTTGCTTGATTCCGCTCCGCATTTGTACACAGCGTCCTCCTCCCCTACCCCCCCCCCCCCCCCCCCCCAAATGTCTCGCGAAATAGCGGTGCATTTCGCGTATAGTTGGTCCGGTAAGCCCTGCCTGGCTTAAGTTTTGGCGAACGTCTTTAGCATGTGAGAAGCTGCACTGTATTTTTTTTTCATTTCTGTTAGAGCTATTATTTTTCTTCCGCACTTGCACAGCATGTATTTTCCCGTGGTTTCATATTAGATTGCCTTGGTTCTTGCTATAACGCATGTGTGGGCACATATTTAACGACGTACAGGCTTGAAATATACTTAACATTTTGGCATGGCTTATATTCTTATAAAATGCATCAGTTATTGTCCGGGGTTGGCTAATCACATCCCTGAAACATATTTTTCTGGGACGTATATATTCGGATCAAAGCCGCATTAGTTTTCCACGCTGCAAAATGAAGCCAACCTCTCACTGTGCCAGTATCAGGTCTAAACGAGGGGACAGTAGAATTCATTTGTGCCTGACGTATTTGGAGGTGACAGGGGTGATATGCTGCTACCATCGCCGACACCCGGAAGAGCGGCGACGATGCGCGCAGAACCGCGTCCCCGGGTAGCTCTTGCCGCGATCGCGTGCTCTACGAAGACGCAGCAGCCTTTTAAGTGACCTAAACGTACTCTGTGCTTATATAAGTCACATTAACAAGTTTTCTTTAGGGCGCGGAAAGGCGAAAAGAAGTGAAACAGAACCAAAACACTGCACGAGCCCCTATCAGCCACGCAGCGCACATCCCGTCAACGCCGCGGAGAAGCGGTGGCAGGCGGCGCAGCGATCGCGAAGCTCGAGGCGTATACGTCATATTCGGAAGACGGCCAGCGGCGTGCGCTGCCGCTTCGCTGTGTCCCAGGTTTCTTGGCGAATAACCGAATTGATTGATTGTAGGGTTTAACGAGCCGACGCAACGCAGGCGATGAGGCGCGCCGTAGTGGAGGGCTCCGGATTAATTTTGACCACCTGGGAGTCTTTAATGTGCGCCGAAATCTGGTACACACGGGTGTTTTTGCTTTTCGCCTCCATCAGAAAAGCGACCGCCGCGGCCCCGAATTAAGCGGGCGTGTAATTTGCACTTTATTAATCCTTATTTTTTAGGGTTGCTTCCCCGTCGAATTTTAACCGTAATGCTATTGTGGTTTAGAGATTCCCTAAAGCGTCTCCTAGATACCAGGGGTTTCCTGCCCTAGCGCCCGTGGCTACTACATTGCCTTCACGAGTAGTCGGGGCCGGCCGTGTCATCGGGTGTTCTGTGCTTCATACGTGAAGCGACGGGCTCAAACAAATACGGAGGTGCCCTAAGTTCCTGATCTATTATTATTAGGGATTAGAAAATTTGTGGGACAGCAGCGCTCTGGGTTTCCCGAACTTCTTGCTCGTTTTCCCGATCAACATTGTTGGCTATGACGACAGCTTAGGTAAGTGGGTAGGTTTTAAGAAGAACAGAAACAAGCTGGAAAGCATGAAGCGTTTTCTGCGTGCGGGAGCGCAACGCACACTCGCCAGTCGTGCATGCCCGTACGGCTAGGGTCCCACGCTATAGTACGGCTCAAGAA
Organism: Haemaphysalis longicornis; assembly: GCF_048455015.1. NCBI lineage: Eukaryota > Metazoa > Arthropoda > Arachnida > Ixodida > Ixodidae > Haemaphysalis > Haemaphysalis longicornis. Next base: position 153,982,024 of record NW_027526422.1, read on the forward strand.
GCGGGTCGAACCGCGCCTGCCGCGGCAGCAACCGCTCTTCGCTGCTGTCCAGAATCAAGGCCGTCGCGAAAAGCAAGGTAAGCGTGCAAGAGAGTGGATGATGGTGTGGTGAAAAATTGTGCTAGGGATTGTCATCCAAGGTGATTTTGAAAGAGGTGATCGAATTTGTATCGCGGTGCGAAGCGTCGGCCGGTCGCGGAGGCTCGTCGACGGCAACAAATGGACCTGCCTAGCGTCACTAAATAAGCTACGCTTATTTAGTGACGCTAGGCAAGTTTTTATTTAGTGGCGCTAGACCTGCCCGAGCACGAGATGTGGCGAGAGGCCGACGGATGGCGCTACCTGCGCGCAAGAATGAACACAGCACCAATCGCTAGGACGACGATATACGTGAAAATAAAGTTCCACATGCGAGAAAGGGGATGACAGCTAGTGTGGTTATAAACTGCGTTAAAGATAGTCATTCACAATTGTAGAGAAAGCAGCGACCAAATATCTGCCTTAGTGCTAAGCCTAAAGTTCCTAACATCCGAGGCGATCCGTGCAACCCAAGCCGGCTAGAGATGTTGGGGAAGGCGTTCTTGTAAAGCTCGTCGTGGACCGGCGTGCTGAGTTTGGATTCCTGTACCGTATGGGGGGCCACCAAAATTAGGTTCCCCTACTCTAAAATTGCGTATAGGCAGCAATGCCATACGCAGCACCAGCACTTCCGAATATGACGTCATCTGGCGCCGGCCAATCGCGAAAGGCAGCCAGGGCTCTCATCGTGCTCCCGGGGAGGGGTCGTTTATTTTGACGAAAAAAAGATGATTTGGGTGCATTTACGCATAAAATAAACATGTTTTTCGAGTTCAGCGTCAAGAAAACCACAAAGTAATGCTTTCAACAATTTTTTTTTTGAAAAGCTCTACCATCCCTTTAAGTAGCCCAAGAAATGCTATCGTCTTTAAAAACCAGATGACCGTCATCTGGTTCTGGTCAGGCAGTAGTGTTGAATGACAGCATTCCTACTCTTTAAAAAGCTTGTCATGATCATCCTCCTCTGGACGGGCAGCCATTTATCATCCAGCGTAATGATTTATGGTCCCCTCCCAAAGGTGGTGATGATGACAATGTGTCGCTTCAAATTAAGAGAGAGTGGGTTTAGTGCGCTCCTGAATGAGGATGAGTTTTTTTTTTCTTTGGACATTTATTGTAATTTAACAGCCGAGCTGTTGGTCCGTTGGCGTTAGCAAGAAAACTCCCCCGGCGCGAGGCTCCCGGCACGATCTTAGCGCAGTGGCGTTGCAAAAAAGATACCCAGCCCAAGTGAATTTGCGCCAGGTGAGGAGCTCCCGCGTCCGTCGTCGTCGTCTTCGGCGCGGTGGACCCGTGTCGCGACTACCGCTACAGCACCCACCCCCGTTACCGTAGAGCTGACGCTGTTGTATTGCCTACGTGAAGTTTTTATTCGGTTGAGCTTGCAAATTCCTGGGTGGGGTTGTTGACAAGGGGAAGCCCTGGGTGAGCCGGAGGAAGGCGACGTAAGCGGTCTTGACTCGGTCGGCGGCGACGACGTCTTGGCTGCCGGTAATGTCGAGGGTACAGTCTTGGGTTGCTGCTGTCTGTACGAATGTGAGTGAGTAAGTGAGTGAGTGAGTGAGAGAGAGCGTGGTTTATTGAAATGTAGAGTGGAACAGGAGTAGACTGTCGACCCCAGCTGTGCTGTTTCTTCAGCCTTGCCCCACTAGTGCAAGCAGCGGAAATTTTTTTCATAAAAAAAAAAAAAAACAAGACAGCCCGTGGGCCGAGTTTTCAGCTCAGTTTCAGCACGAGTGCAGCACAGATCCACAGGTGACCAACACTATTCTGCAGCCAGAACATTGCGGCGTGCCTTACAGCCCAAGTGCAGCTTTGATGCGTAAAACACGCAAAATTTGAAATTTCGAGGTCATTCTACCGAGCTCTGCAGTACCACACAGGATCTCGGTCTTTTCGTACTCATGTAGGCAACATAATTTCCTACCACTAACTGGCGAATACGGGTGCTCAGCCTCCACCATCACCCCCTGGTAACGCACAATGGTTGGCAATGAATACACCATTCATGAATCAGGGAGCCACTTTTTGCTTGGGTTCGAAGACATTGAAGTTGCTTCCCAGCACACTTACTTAGTTCTTTCGTCAGCTTATTGGCATTATCTGATAGTGCACATTTGAAGTAATGACCAGTTCTGTAGCAACTTATCAGTTCGATGTCCGTGCCAAACATCGTACGCAAAACACATCGTGCCAACCCTGTATTTGCTCTTTACCGCTACTGCTGAAAGGGCTGTCCGCCTAACTGCATGCATACACCGACGGCGTCGTCACGTGCTCTTCGTGTACGCGCCGCTAGAGTTCCTCTATATAGCTCCCCGCAGGGAGCTAAGAGTTGCGCGACCGCCCGCCATCTTGTTATGCGTATTGCTTCGGGAAAGCCGCCCGTCGCGGGTGTAGGAGCCTCGCCGCCACGCTCCCGACGGCGGCCGACGCGCGGTGGGGGCGCTTCGATCGGCGGCGCCTTAAAGGGCTGGTGAAGAGCTTTTCAAAAAAATTTTGTTGGGGGCATTACTTTATGGTTTTCTTGACGCTGAATTCGAAAAACATGTTTATTTTATGTGTAAATACACCCAAACCATCTTTTTTCGTCAAAATAAACGACGCCTGCCCGGCGGCGCGGTCAGAGCGCTGGCTGCCTTTCAGGATTGGCCGGCTGCAGATGACGTCATATTCGGAAGTGCCGGCGCTGCCGTGACTGCTCGGCCTGAAGATCTCATCGATCTCATTCTGTTCCCGTTCAGATACGGGCCAGAAGGACCTCTGGTGAATGGAGGGTTCACACAATCTTTCCTTAGAATATGAGAGCCTGAGGGAATTATAAGCGCAACAAGTTCGCTCGCGGCGAGCTTGAGAAAGAGGTTCTCCCCCGACGACTCATGGCCGACTTATGCTTCTCGGGTGCAAGGAAGTTGTGCAGATATTGGTTCGCCGCTTTTACCACCAGCGCTAGTCACAACTACTGGCACATTTTTTCGACACACCATCATCCCCTTCTTCGCATGTGCGACTTTGTTTTGCATTCGGGCAGGCGGTACAACAAGCTGTGTGCAGCGGCCTGCGATGCGTACAAGCAGCAGCTAGCGAGCGGCCGGTCGCTGCGTCGCGCGGAGGTGCTGGTGCCGGGTCGCTGCGCGGCCGGTCAGCGGAACGTGTCAGTGCTGCACAAACGCAGTTTTAGAATAGGAGAACCGAACTGTTGTGGTCACCCGAAAGGTAGCGGAACCAAAACGCAGCACACTTGTCGCCGACGAACTTTAGAAAAACACCTTCCCGAACAGCTCCAGCCAGCTTCGGTTGCACGGATCGCCTCGGAGGTTGGATAACTTTATGCTTAGCACCGAGACCGATATTTGGTCACTGCTACCTCTACAATCGCGAATGACTATCCTTAAAACAGTTTTTCACCGCACTATCATCCCATTTCTCGCGTGCGAATATTATTTTCACGTTGATAGTCATTCTAGCCATCGGTGCTATGTTCATTCTTGCGCGCAGGTAACGCCATCCGTCGGCCTCTCGCCGCATCTCGTGCTCGGGCAGGTTGCTGCCGACGACGCGCTGCGCGGCCGGTCGGCGCTCCGCATCGCGATACAAATTCGATCACCTCTTTCAAAATCGCCTTGGATGACAATCCCTAGCACAATTTTTCACCACACTATTCATCCACTCTCTCGCATGTTCACTTGCTTTTGGCGACGGCCTTGATTCTGGCCGGCAGCGAAGAGCGGTCGCTGCCGCGGCATGCGTGGTGCGTGCGAGCCGTTTCGTGCGCCGTACGGGAATGCACGACCGGCGAGTGTGCGGAGCGCTTCCGCGCGCAGAAAACGCTTCATGCTTTCAGCTTGCTTGATTTCTTCTTAAAATCTAGCTACTCAGCTCAGTTTCCGTCACAGCCAACAACGTCGATCGGCAAAACGAGCAAGAAGTTCGCGAAGCCCTGAGCGCTGCGGTCCCACGAATTTTTTAATCCCCTTATAATAGTGGGTCAGGAACTAGGGGTACCTGCATATTTGTTCGAGCCAGTCTCTTCGCGTATGAAGCCCAGAGCACCCGACGACACGGCCGGCCCTGCGACTACTCGTGAAGGCAATGTAGTAGCCACGGGCACTCGGGTAGGAAATCTCTGGTATCTAGGAGTCGCTTTAGGGAAGCACACAGTAGCATTACGGTTGAAAATCGACGCGGTAGCAACTCTACACAATTGAGATTAATATAGGGCACATTGCACGTCTGCTTAATTCGGAACTTCGCTGAGAAAACTGGGACACAGCGAAGCGGCGCCGCACGCCGCTGGCCGTCTTCCGAATATGACGCTACTTCCGGTCGCTGCCTCTCGGTTTCTCGCTCTTCCGGCGGCACAGCCGCGAGCGGTGGGCGGGGCGTCGGGTCAACTTTATCGACGAATATCTCAGTCCCCAAGCGAGATATGACGAAAATTTTTTTACAGTCATAAACTATCCAACATACTAATTGTAAAAAGCAAATATTTACCCACTTTCAAAACCACTTCACCAGCCCTTTAAGGCCCAACCACACGCAGCGTCGTTCGGCGTCAACGCGCGGGCCGGCAGGAGAGGGCGAGTAAAGGCCCAACCACATGCAGCGTATTTTCGGCGTCGCGCGAGCGTCAGCGTCGTTCGGTGTCGACGAGCGTCAGCGCGCGCGCCAAAATGCATGGCGACGCGGGCTGACGCTCGGGCGACGCCGATATCTACGCTCCCCAGATATCGGCGCGAGCGGCGGAAGCGGCGCTGGTGTTTCCGGTTGTGCCAGTCCGACTCGCTGTTTTAATGGTGGCCGGCATGCCGAACATCGACGCTGGGGCATTAATAACTGCAGTCGCAGCCCGCCCCGCTCTATGGCAGGCTAAACACAAAGATGACAAGAACAAACCCCGCAAACAGACGTTGTGGGATGAAGTGGAGCCGTGGCGCCTGGTGTTGCGGACGGAGGTAAGGCCCTTGTCACCTGCGCTGCAGCCTGTGCGCATAGTTATTGTAACAAGTCGTCATTGTTCTCGTGTGCTTGTGCCGTAGAAACCGTGCAGAAAAAATGGAAGTCCCTGCGCGACCAATACCGGCGACTGTTCAATCTCGTGCTGGACGCCGAAAGAAGCGTCCAGCGCGCACGCCGGCGCGTGATTTCGCCGGTCCCATGCGGTTGCTAATTGGCCGCAGCTAATTGGCGCCACCTAGGTTGTGTAACTAGAAATATACGTGCGTTGCAGCAGCTAACTTGCCGTACAGGGCCAGCAAACTAAAGTAAAATCTGGGGTTGATTCCTCGTTCGTAGGAATCGGTAAAGCACGAAAAAGAAGTGGACAGCGAAATCTGTAGCGACGTCGTGATAGCGGGTCGCTTCAAGAAAGGCGCGACCGCTTTGGTCCTGCTCCGTGGCGTATACGGCAGACGGTTGCGTTGCGACGAGCTCAGCTTATGGAACGCGAGAGGTAGAATTTGTAGCTTGAACCGTGCACACGCGTACACGTTCCGCTGCCCGCTGGCGTTTCTTTTCGCATCAAATCAGTCGGAGTTCGCGCCATTCGCCCGTCGTCGTAGCTGCGACGCAGCTTACGCCATCTGTCGGCGCTTGTTAGCATCATAATGCTCTACTTCGCTTCACCTCTCCTAGAGGGGAGCACCATCCGCGTCAATGAAACTTTTTCTGGCGTTTCTCCCAACGTTACTCCTGTGTCTCCTGTGGTCGTTGTGCTGCCATCATTTTCGTGACGGATATGACGTCATCGAAATCTTGGTGTATCCGGGAATACAACACTTCCGTGTTAAAATTGGCGCACTTGCACGAGAGGCGCAAGACTGGAGAAGCAGCACAGCTGAAAGTCCCACTGCGCTGTCCCTTCGATGGAGACCGCACTGTTGCACCTCACACACATTTCCGAGCTTGTCTCTGAAAGTTCCCCGCTATACTGGCAGGCCCGAGTCATTCCGTCGGCAGCCTTTCACAACTCTCCCAAAGTGGACCGCGGTAGCACGCGCTAGAACCCGCGGAAACCGGCTCGCGAACTCGGCGCCTCTTCTTCTCACTGGCGAGCAGAAGAGCACGCCAGAGATCACGCCACGAACGCTGGGGAGAGTGTTCCCGAAGGTCGAGCTGGCCGATGTCGCCGGGGGCTCCTCACGAGGCACACGCTCACGTGTTCTCGGTATTTTATCTTGGTATTTTTTCCGGTAACTAGATCTATACGGCTGAGCTTAAAAGCTCAAACAGCCCTGCTGATAAAAGTATCCAAGTGGGCGTATGAAATCTAAAACGTTTAATACAGCCGTCGGAAAATGGAGCCTGCGATTCTATGGCTACCAGCAGAACGCCCTAACCACTGAACCACAGCGGCATATTTGCCGCGCGTTCAGACGGGCAGTGCGTTCGAGCCTTTAGGGTGCGTGAGCTCTTTCTCCCATTCGCAGCGAACATCCAGGGCCGGGGCAGCCTGACGAGTCCCACCGCTTGTCACCACACCCCGACACGACCGGCCACGGCTGCCCGAGCGACCCGGAGCCTCCGCGTCCCGATCCTGTAGACGCGACCCGGGAGCCAGAGCAGCCCAACGCTGCCGACAACGTTGGCTCGCCGGGTGGGCAAAGCATCGAGGGCGCGTCTAGTCGGAGGGTATGTACTGAGGGTATTTTGGGCAGCAATCCGAGTGACCGCGGCCCTTTCTGCGCAGCCCAATAGACGGAGTTCGAAACTGTGCCTTCGATCAGAGTGTACCACTTTGGAAGCTCCGCGTGTATGAAGAAATGAACGAGTAACAGCTCTTGCTGGAGGCTTTTTTTTTGGTTAAGAATGAAGGACAAAAATGCCCCAGTGAACCTTCATGAAGTTTTAAGTGATAAAGAAATCACGTTTCTTAGTGCAGACCTTAGGATGACACGTGTGCTAGTGCGGAGGTTTTCTGCGGCCATGCTTTGTATGGAGCGTGAGGTGGAGAATGGTGTCCCATCTGCGCCTGCACCGTTGCGGGATTAACACTATTTGACGGAGCTCTTCAAATAAAGAATTGCTGTAAGACCAGTGACTATCACTATTTGACGGAGCTCTTCAAATAAAGAATTGCTGTAACACCAGTGACTATCCTTCTGTTATTCTTCCTCTCCGGGTAGCGTTATTTATCTTTTTTTAAAACAATTCATGAACCAGCGGGCCCCGAGTTCCACATTACTCCATCACATCTCGTAGTTCTAAGTAATATTAGAGTCCTTACTCTGGTATTATTAAGCCGACATTTCTCCGTTTTTGTTGCAACCTCGACGCGGCGATGACGGCATCGGCAAATTTTTTTTATTGCCACAAATCATGTATTTATATTATTGTTACACTTACCGCGTCTACAAATCAGTTATTTTTTACACTTTCCACTCCGCAGCAGGCTTCTTTGCACACAAACCAGTTATGCGGAAACTTACGCTTTCAAACCGGTATCACGGCAATGGTTCGCTCCCTGATCAATCCTTCGAGACAAATGCCTTAAAGGGCTATTTTGCGATAATCCCCTAATATTGTCCGGTATAGAAGATAGACGCCATTGTAAAGAGTAAATAAAATTGGCTCTAATGCACGCTGTGAAGGTGGTTGGATTGCGAAGCTGTACACGACAACAGCAACTATTACCCATGCGGCATCACTTGAATTCAAAGACGTGGCTCTACAAAGAGTGGAACCGGAGACTCGGCCAGCCGTAGCCTGGGACTCGCGGAGGTGGTGTCCCGAACGCAGCAACGACGGCAGAGAGAAAACGGAGAGGGAGCGTGTTTCGAACGGTGAAGAGGAGAGTGGCCCGTGCGGCTATGGCGTCATTTCTCTCACTACCTTTTCCCACTCTTGTTTCATATTTCGCCACCAAAAAGTGCGCTACCCTGCGCAGACGCTTGATCCCAACCACCGTTTGTGTCCCCGTCTCCACCTGTGAGCTCAGCTTAGTCGGAAAGACGACGGGCTCTCGCTCCGTTTCTGTATGCGGGTCCAGGTGCGATTCGTGGCGGTGCCTAATTTGTTCGTGTAGCCGGAATGTAGCCGCCAGCCAGTGATAGCCTGCGATGCTTCTTTGTGTAGCGAGTAGTAGCCTGGGAGTTTTCTGCTGACGCGGGACCGAAAATTTCCTTGACTGGTCGGAGGTATAGTACTTCGCTATAATACGCTTTTCTTAGTGTGGGAATTGGACCCCGGCCTACGTATAAAGAAACGAGTGAGTTACCACCATGCTACCTCAGCGTGTTGCGAGTGGACAAAATAGAGTTGTCCTAGATAGTGCGTGGGGCCCTAACGTCATACCACGTGACAGGAAGACGTGACGGCGCCTGTGTACGTCACGTGCACCGCCGCTTTGGCGAGAGAGAGAAATAACTTTATTCCGCGACAGCTAGTTATCCTAGACGTCGACCAAGAGCTCTCGGGCTCTGGCAGCGTCTTCAGCTGCAGCTGAACTCTTGATTCTGGGAAAGCGGCGGCGTAAAGTGTCGCCAGTCATGCCTGTAGAAGCAATCCGCGCCAAAGAGACAAGGAAACGGAAGCGAAGGTCGAGATGCGAACACGATGTATCAGGAGTGAAGTTTCATTGATCAGTGTCGCCAAAGGAGCGTAGGCAGACTTGAGTGCCCCCAGAAATTTTCTGCCTCGTTTTTTCGTTTCTCGTCAATTTTAAAGCTACTAATTAATTTCATTTATATTATTATCACGACTAAATATCTTAACTTCACCATTTAGAACTCCCTGTGGCTGTACAAAGCGATAATATTTCTCGGTACCGTCAGATATTGCTGAGGTGCTCGCCACAAATTGATTACGCAATACAAGAACGGTTGTTGCTGGCTCCGGGGAAAATGCCAGCTCGGTTCCGCTTCGACACACCAAGGTTGCAACTCATCCGGAGGCTTATGCAGTGGAACTATATTTTTGTGCAACGGCGAACGTAGGACATATTTCAGGAGGGAAGGTGCCCCCCCCCCCCCTCCTAAAAAAAAAAAGGAAACATGGCAAGATCAAAGATGAACAAAAAAGTAAAAAACAACGAAAACAGCGCAAGAAGCATAAACAAAGAGCCCAAAGACGTAATTAATACAAAACTGAAATAACATCGTTGTTTGCGGGGCAGGGGGGGGGGGGTACAATACAGGGCCTTCCGATTGAATCGTTAACTTGTGGAAGGACTCTACTAGTGGTTTCCGTCGGGGGCTTTTCAGAATAGTTGATCGGGGCATCGAGGGCAGATGAGCGTCGTTACAGGGGGGATGCGAGCCGTTCAATAATGACACGCTACGAATAAATTGGGTTTATCAGGGGCATGCGTAGCGTCACGCCAGTTTATGCGCATCATAGTGGGCGTTGCGATTGACTGCGGCTACCCTCTCGCCTCTCCACCGTCAGACAACAGAGCTACCGCTCGAAAAACTTCGGTCTCACTCCGCATTCTGCGCAGTTCACTTCTTGTTGTCGCCGGCAGCGCCAAGCAGCGTCTGTGTGTTGCCTCTGGTGCAGTTGTAGATGCGGTAGCAGCTGCTATAGACAAGGCTCACCAACGTGCGCATGATTGGACTTCGTAATTTAACGCCGCCGGTGCTGCTATTTTCGCTAGAGTCGTACGCATATATATATATTTGAGTCTTTTTTGATCAACTAATAGATGCTATGCACTGAAAAGTTTATCTGTCAATTTCTTCGCTTGCTAACACTGGAAACGGCCTTGTCTGCACCGCTTCGGTAGAGACATGGCGCGGCTTGTGCCACTGCGCCCGCACTTAGCAGAAAAAAAAAAAAAAAACACCAGCGTGCGTCGTCTGTCCCGTTTCAACCAGATTCTCAACGGTGGTGTCAACAGATACGTTGGTGGCAAACGTCCAGGGAGGTAAGGGAGGAGGCCGCCGTCGGAGAAAAGCAGATATATTCACACTATTTACACAGAACCGCGTGCTACGCAGCCATTTCTTTGCCTCGCCTGGTCGTCTTCGTCTTCATTGCCTTCGCGTCTGGTGAGCTCGATGCCAGCTTCATCTTTGTCTTCATCGAAAGTTTCAGCAACGTTATTAAACGCTCTCACATTGGAGTGCAGGCGTTACTTTGCGTTCGGTGGGGTAGAGTTTGGAACGTCCATCACACATCATGTGCTTAGCACGGACAAGTACCGCCATCTCGTGGACCCCGACGTAACCAGTAACGGTGCACGCACATGGTTGCCCACATGCGTGCCACGCCAGTGAATACAACCTATAACAACTTAGCTTGTTTTTCTTCAGAGTGGAAGGACCGATAAATTTTTTAGCCCTTCGTACTCTACTGACACTGGATTATAGCCAGAACTGAACAATCTTTGCGGCTTGAAAGTACACCGATCAAAACGAAGAGATTTCTGGCTGGTTCGCCATTGTGTCCTGTTTTTCTATTCCTCCCTTAGACCTCTCTCGCCGGCCGTGAAAAGGGCAGGCTGCTTCCCTGGTTATGCCGGAGCAGCCTATCGCCGAGCAGCATCACGGATACATCCATCTACTTCGAGAGGTCTGACTCCGTACGTATGCCATTTCCATCGTCGTCTCTGCGCGCATTTGCTTTACTGACTTGCTCAGTGCCCTTTACGTGTATCAGGGAAAAAAAAATTGGCTGCGTATCTTATCCTTCCGTTCCAAATGTCGAAATTTGCCAAGTAAATGCCTCCCTTTGTTTTCCCGCTCACCTCTCATGTTATTCTTCTTGCGTCGCGCTCCTCCCGAGGTAAATACGCTAAAGGTTTGCTTAAGTACATTTAAATTTACCAAGTTCCACTGCTCCAGCGCTCTAGTCTACGTGCGTTTGAAGCAGAACGTGAAACATATCGAGTGCAACCTTTCATAACTGTTGCCGCTTGATTTTTGAAAATGCTACCGGAGCTTTAGTGGCGCGGGCGGCAGCAGGCCACAGTGTGAATTTTTTTCTGCAGTGGATGCAGTATTTTATGTCGCATAAATCAAGAATGCAGGAAATTTTTTATAAAGGAACACTGTAAATATCTATGGTGTATTATTTTTGTGCCTTATAATTGCTTAATGTGATGTTCTTATTCAACAATGTTGACAAGTGTGAACATATAAAACGGTTAGACATTTAGATTTGGCTGTGAGTATTGCGCAGACTTGGCTTCCTTTCGGACGGCTGGCTGAATCGAGTCACCGACAGACAGACAGACAGACAGACAGACAGACAGACAGACAGACCAAAATGTCTGGGTTTAAGATAGCCCAAGAAAGCTCGCGTTTGTGAGGAGTGTTCACTGCATGTGCATGGTCAGAGAATGACGCGAGTAAGACGGGCGCAGGGCGCTGTCACTACTTGCAGTTTGCTCCAAAACAATGTCTGGTTGGCCGAATTTGTTCGTGTTGGCTGTCGTGTTGGTTGGGTAATTGGCCAGTCACAGCCAATTACCCGCTGGGTATTGGCTGTGACTGGCATCATCATCATCAGCGTGTAGAAGGAGCCATAATTTGAAGCGCAACAAAAACACGCGGACGAAGAACATAGTAGACGAGACAGGCGCTATCTCGTCTAGAGGGAGCTCTGTGATTAAAGCTATGATCTCCGTACCTGTAAGCCTTGACGCCGAACGCTGCAGCCCTTCACTTTTCGTAACATTTTGTTTTGACAAGCCAAGGAAGGAGACCAGTGACTGACCAGGACAGCCATATCGATGCGAGTGGCAGGAGGCTCGTGAGGCACAAAACCGTTCCCAGCTGTCTCGCTCTGAGCCAACTGGACCGTGGTTTGTGACCGCAGTTGAGTATAAAATCGACACACGTTGGACAGTCGTTTCCTTTTTTGTGTGTGTGGGGGAGGGGGGGGGACGTATAATGGGGAGGGCGCTACGAAGTGTAATTTTGAAATATTCGCTTCCACTCGTTTGTGACTTCGCGATCCTACAATTTCATTCCGACAGTCGCTAAAGTAAAATACTCAAAATTTCATAAACATTCGAGAACTCATCTTTTAAACGTGCAGCTGTGCATTTTCCATGCAGCCCCTACCCGCCGTGGTGGCAGTGGCTAAGGTGTTGCTCTGCTGAACACGAGGTCGCGTGTCCGTTTCCCGGCCGCGGCGGCTGCTTTTCTGATGGAGGCGAAAAGCAAAAACGCCCGTGTGTACGAGATTTCGACGCACGTTAAAGATCCCCTGGCGGTCAAAATTGACCCGGAGCCCTCCACTACGGCGCGCCTCATCGCCTGCGTTGCGTCGGCGCGTTAAGCCCTACAATCAAGCAATCCCTTCACACCGGATTTTGCTGTCGGTTATGCAATAAGTATCGCCACTTCGACGCGGCATGGAGCGAGCACATAATGCCAAAGATACTCGCTCTGCCAGGTATACTGTGGTATTTATTGCCAAGGATGTCCGCAAATAAGATAGCTGCCTCGGGACTATTAAAGACAATAGGCTTCCTTGGGCTACTAAACGCAGAAATTTCGGTCTGTCTGTCTGTCTGTCTATCTGTCTGTCTGTCACTCGATTCAGCCACCCGGCCAAAGCAAACCAGAAACTGCGCAATAGTCTTGTATACTCACAGCCAAATCTCGACGTCTAAGTCCGGTGTTAATGTTAACACGCGTCAACATTGTTGAGCAAGAACAAGACATTACGTAAATGTAAGGCAGAAAATCAATGCATGAGGGACATTTGAAGTGTTTTTTTAATAAAAATTCACGGATGCATGGTTCTTGCGATAACAAATGAAATACTACATCAACTGCAGAAAATCGTGTCCCGCTGTGTACCGCGCTACCTGGCGTCCTTTAAAAAAATCAAACGGCCACAGCAACGAAAGGTTCCACTATATACGTCTCATGTCCCGCTTGGAACTTTCATGGAGTAGGGCAACGCGGTTCTATAAATATTGTAGTAGGGTGCCTCGATTCATTTGCGTCTCCGCCGTACGGCAGTGCTGGCATCGAGGCACCCGGCCTGGGGCAGCGGAATGCGGTAAATTTAAATTGACCAGAGCAAACCTCTAGCGTGTTATCTTGGTAGGAACGAGACGGGAGACGAACAGCATGATGGGTGAGCGGGAACGAGAAGGGAGGCATTTCCTTGTCAGGGGCGCCAGTCGACTATCGTCTCTATTTGCAACGAAAGGAGTAGATACGCGGCCATTTTCTCTCGCGCATTTGCCAGGAACCTGTTTTTCGAAGCCACGCGTTGCTAACCACCCCTTTCTCTTTTCTGTTGTGGCCCGCAGCCCGGTCACCGTCAGACTATGGTGTCCCCAGCGTCACCCTCAGATCTGCAAATGTCGCCAAACACAAGGGACAAAGTCAAGTTAAGCCGATCCATGAGCATGAGGGAGACGGAGGTAAGACTTTTGGATCCATTCATCCCTCCGGTCACATATCTATCTCCACGTCGGAGATATGTCCCACTCGGGGGATACGCACGATGTCCTCCTCATCACATGCAATCGTTCCTTCTCTGCTCTTCTGTCTCTCGGTGTTCATGGATCAACGGCGCCAATTTCTGTCGACATTTCCTATCTGTTGCTCATGCAATAAAACACCCCTTTACACTTATAGTTAGGTTCAGGTCAGTTTAGGTTTGGTTGGGACCGGTTACGTCAGAAGATCCTTTTCAGGTACCCGATGCTGCCAGTGACCTGCGTGTAGATTATCCCTTTCGCCTTCTTGACCTAAGCACTGCGAACCGCTTTGTCGCAAGCCCGAATGAGGCTCAGTGTGCGCCGTTGAAATACCCTTCGACTATACTTCGACACACGCCGTAGACCTAGCCTCGACTGCAGCGCCCTGGTGGCGGGTCGCCAAAACACTCAAATCGTCAAACCCCGACACTACACTTTAAGCTTACTCGAGGATGCGAAATTAAAGGGCAATCCTCTTCAGGATTAGCAAGTACCTATGCAGTGCCACCTGTTCACTGTGGGTCGAAAAGTGACGGGTTTATTATCTGTAAGCCAACTCACCCCACTGCAATATAATGCGCGGTAATTTAAGAGATTATGCATTCAGCTATAAAGGAAACTGCGTGGTTCTATTGCCCTCGCAAATTTTTATCAGCATTGTTTTAAGAAAGGTCAATCTTCATTATAAGACTCAGTGATCTACACCACACTGTCTCTCTTCGTCTAGATAACAGGGGAGAAATCGATTGTGATCATGGGTGAAAAATGAGAATCCCAATTTGACACCACATCACCTCAAGATATTCCTAAAACCACTTAAAGCTTCATGGACATTTGCGTTGATATCCGTCTCGTTCGATATGTGCGAAGTTCGTGAGCTATAATTAGCTCTAATCACTGAAGCTTTTGGATGAAGCATAGAAGGTGTGCTCACGTTTTCAGTGTATTTTCGGGGACATCGCAAACGTTTCAATGAATAATTTTATCCGCTTTTAACCTGTTAAATTAAAATAAACGGTTATGTTCGTAAGGTAAGTTTCCCTCTTATTTTGGTGACATTGCTGATAATTTCCGGAACTATCACTGGTAATTACTTTACCTAATAGGTTTGGCTAACTAAGCGCTTCGCGGAGGTGTACACCATTATTGTTCCACCGTATCCTTTCAGCGATGCCGGCTGGTCTATTTATTCCGAATGGGCGATTCCCAGGAAGCCGCTTTATTTGGATCACCTACTGCCGACGTTGGCGAAGGGCATGTTACCCGAATCCCCGTAGCTTGCGTTTTTAAAGACTGAGTGGCTCGTTCTACGTGGCGCGAATTGCGCTTACGACCTTCACCCAGTGCTCATGATTTTCAAAACCGCTGGCTTCACTCAAGAGCGTTAAAACAGAATCATAAAACGTTTCGTTACCTGTGAGCGTGGCATCTTCAGTACCAAACTGGCCCGTAGGAGACACAAACAACCTATTTCTCAAGCGCACCGTAAAAATCCGGTATACGGGGTCCAAATTAACACTGCAGACCATTGTGTCACGGTAAATAAATCATGACTCCATAAATTTTTGGGGGCCCCACCACTGTTCACGTGCTAGCGTTTTTGTGTTGACATAATCAAACACATTCTCAGCTTTCAAAGTAGCACTTGTACCCTTGGAAACGTCTTTCTTATGCAATCTCACCCAGCGGTGGCGGAGCGACGACAAGCAGGTAGTTCGTCGGCGTTCTAGGTCTGCTAGATACATTGATGAACGTACTATTCTTGCACCCGTGGTAGATTGAATTAGAATATGCGGGGTCTCAACGGGCGAAGGACCCGCGCCGCGTACGGGCCGCTAATGCCGTTGGACGAAGTTCGGCGGCTAAATACGCACAATGCATAACGGGCTAGCTTTACAGAGCTCCAGCTAATGCTTCCGGGTGACGACTCTTCATGAGCGCCAAATTCGACGTCCTTTGAGGCGCCGGTTCCTGTTTTGAAACCTCCTGTTTGATGACTCCTAACCCGGTCGGCTTCAGCTTTGGTAGAAGGTAGCGAGAGCCTGAAACCTTATAGGAACAAGCCCATCTTTAGTTGTGCTTTTAAATTCGAATTTAAGCACTGTCGCTGGGCCTAAAAACAGTAGGCGAACCGAAAGGCGTCATGCCGCGCTACAGTCCGGGTCGGCTCGGCAGGAGGCGGGGGTGTCCACAGTTCCGTCAGGCCGCGAGACGGAGCCGTCGGTGATGGACAAGGCGTTGGAACGCCACATAGTCAGCCATGGCTCTGCCAGCGCGTCGTCCAAGAGGCCCAACAATCTCGCCCTCTACGCCGTCCTCCTGGTCATCGCCATGATCCTGCTCGCCTTCGCCGTCTACTTCGCCATATTCAAGAAGGCGCACTTGTCCGTCGTGGTAGATGCACCATGGGGTAAGTGACCCGGATCCATTACGCGAAAAACATTTCTCGGGCCACATAAGTCTGCTTACGTGCTTTGCAGGTGACAGCGTGGTGATACATATATCAACGACTTCTTTACTTATAAATCGTATTTGCGCCGTTTTGCTTTCGTTTCTTCGTATTTTTGAGTTAAACATTTCAACATACGTTCTCGCTGCTACATCGTTGCACCTGTGTTACTTACTTGCTATGGCGTTCAGGTGTCACATTGCACGCACTTTTCTCCCTCTTATACGTTTCCCATTCATAGTTCTCTGAAATATGTGAAGCGGGAACATTACCCCAACAAAGCTCCCGATTCCTGACCCATTAGCCCCCAGGCGGGTATGTGCCCCGGAGAAATGAATAATATCTACGACAATATCTTTTGTTCCACTGCTAACGACGTGCAGGCAATGCGCAGTGGTAAAGCATCGCGCTGCTACTGGGGAGATTCGGGTTTAAATTTCATGGGTTCACTCTTGTTGTTTATTTACTCGTTACTGTGGAGGTCATTTTCTTGACCGTGCAACTACAACAGTACAACAGCAGCAACAACAACGAAGAAAGGGTGGTTTTTCGCACAATGGAGAACTAAAGGCTTCAGCCTCACAAAACCCATAGTGTGTTTTCCACTTCTGAACGTTGGCTAATACACTACAGGGTATGTGCTGCTCTGGTATCTACAATGCCTGAGTTACTGCTAGCACACGGACGACACAAAAAACCCGACCAGCCAGAGTATACGTCTTGATCCGCAGCGGTGTTCAGTTCGTTCAGATGTCCCCCGAGGGACTCGACAGGGAGTGGTTTAGAGAGCAACACATTCATATCTTACAATGCTCTTTCGAGCACTAAAACACTGACCTTAGAAGGGTCAGCCTTCAGAAACTCACTCAGTTTTATTCCAGCCAGGAAATACTTTTATTTAGTTTATTAGTTAGCTTGTTATTTAGTTACTTGATTAGCTAGTTAGTTAGTTAGTTGGTTAGGTAGTTAGTTATTTAGCTTGATATTTAGTTAGGTAATTAGTTACTTAGTTATGGAGTTAGCCCATTAGTTAGTCAGTTAGTTTTGTTAGTTGTTTAGTTAGTAAGCTAGGTAGTTATTTCGTTGGTCAGCCCATTAGGTATTTAGTGAGTTATTTATTTGTTTATTGATTTATTTCATTTATCTATTTATTTATTTATTTATAGTTAGCTAGTTATAAATACTGCAATCCCTGCTAGGTATTTTCGAAGACGGGGTTAGAAGGCAAACAAGAACTTTTCATACAAGCAACAAATGTAGCAAGCCAACATACAAAGACACAAAAGTATTCACCACAACTCCAACCACAACGAAGCGCAATTACATTCCGCAGTGCAAAATTGAAACATATACGTGGTTACGCAGCTTAGTTTACGTATATTTATACACTCCTGTTGAGGCTAGAAGGAAAGATGCAAAGGGTCGCTGTAAAACTTCGGTGTTGGTTAGTTCGTTCCAATCGTTTATATTTCGCGGAAAGAATAAAAATTTAAATCAGTTGTTACGGGTTGTATAGGGCGTTATTGTGAGGTTATGCCTCTGTCGAGTAGCTGATCTAGACGACAATGCAAGGACGTGTGCGCGATCTGTCTTGTTCTGTTTAAATGGCTACAAGTGTTGGTAGACTTGTTTGAGCAGTGAGTTCTGTAATTTATGTGCATCCAGAAATATTGTAAATAAAATAGGCAACATTTTTGCACTTTTAAATCTTATTAATATTAACCCTAAAGTCGCAAGAAATATTGAAAAACTCTAATTTTGTGCTACAGGCGTTAAAAGGACCCCGCAACGCTTCAACTTTTAGAACTCTTAAATGCTTGCAGAACGTAGTCACCCAAACACCCAGTACTTAGATTAGGGGGCGCAAAGTACCTCAGCCAGAAATTACTGCTCCATGCCCATGAGATATCTTGTAAGCTCGCTCAAAATATTTTTCTCTCTTTCCTGGTCTTGACGTTCTTCGACGGCCCGAATTACGTCACTGGGTACATGCAGCGGCTGTTGACCGGTTTTTCTTCAGTTGTAGCAATGAGCGCTTTTCGACAGCAACTTTAAAAATAAAGCCACAAAAACAAAGCAGAAACGAAGGCGTATCTTGTGCGACGGGCAAATCACGCAGTGCTGCTCCGTGCTGGCGATAAGTGTAGCTATCGCAGTGTTTCCAGACGCGAAGGAAAGAGGAAAAGCGTTTATCGAAAGTGTTGCAGGGTCCTTTTAACAGTGAAGCTATAGCAGCAAAGGTGACGCGCTAAAGGTAAACACTAACACATGGTTATTAGAGTGTTAACTGCCCGTTAGCATTAAAAGTAATGCGAACAAAATGAACTATGTGCCTCACTATAATCGCCCAGTCATGTTTCTCAGCGGCGGCTTTGGCCGCCAGCCGCCAATCGCACAAAAACAATTTTGTGACGTCAAAGAGACTTCTCCAGAAAGTGGCCCAGGTATAGCAACAGCTTCATCTGTTGTCTTGAGAATATAGATTACTTCTTCGAAGTTCGCAATGAAATGCGTATTATTGCTATCAGGAGAGAGCAGCCTTTCAACAAAACAAGTCTTTTAGCCTTCTTTGCTCCCTTTCTGCCCTGAATTTTTCCTTTCTGCCGGAAATAGTTTTTCTTTTGTGTTGGCTTTAATATTTGGACTCTACAATCTCAAAAACAAGAAATTTAGCTTGTGATGTAAGTAATCAGTGATTTACATGCATGACATCTAATTAAGTCATCAGACAATTAGAATTTAAAATTACAGAGAGAGAGAAATAACTTTTATTTGTCCAGTTTGTGGAGGAGAGCGAGACCTCCACCCTAGGCGTCGGCCAGGAGCCCTTGGGTCCTAGCAGCGTCATCGGCTAACTGGACGGCCCAGACTTGATCCGCCGGGTCTGAGCTGAGCAGTACGGTCTCCCACTGCTCATTACTGCTAATTTTGCGGCTCTGCGGAGTCGCCTGAGGACATGCCCATAATATATGTGCAAGATCGGCCCGTTCCTTGAATCTCCGACATTTATCTGAAAACTGTCCAGGATAACAATGACTATACGCGACGGGGTTCGGGTACGAGTTCGCCTGAAGAAGCCGCCAAACCACAGATTGCCTTTTACTGAGGGATGTATTAGCGGGGTGGTAGCGGGCTCGTTCAAGCCGGTAATGAGTAGTCAGCTCCCTGTAAGACACAAGCCTGTCTCTGCCCGTCCAGCGAAGCGAGTGAGCGTCTGGGTCAGAAGTGTTGACGCCAGCTCGGTCGGTAAAGCCTCGAGCCGCATCGTGCGCACACTCGTTTCCGGCCAGGCCCGAGTGGGCCGGTGCCCATATCAAGTATATCTTCCCGTTCCGCTCGTCATGGGATCGGGATTTTAGGATTTGGGACGCCTCGGGTGAAATTGGCCCTCTCGAATAATAAAATTGTTTTCCTAATTTTTGGCAAGCACTGGGTCCACATGTAAGAAATGGAGCTGGTAGGGCAAGTATTTTTAGATTTACAGCCATGTAACCAAACTAGGACTTCAGTCCTTGGGGTCACTTTGACGTCAGTTTCATCTGAACTGCAATGCCTTCCTCTCCCCCAGCACTTAGCTTAGGCATCTTTTAAGAACTATATCCCAGAAAACTGGCTGTTTTGGTTTTACTTCAAATTTCGTCAATGTCCTAAATGTAGGACACCAAGGCCGAATGAACAAACCAATAATACCGAACGAGTCGCACCCCCGCCACACAGCCGCGGCGGGGGTGTGGCAGCTTTTGTTAAAACTGTGCATACTGTTAACATCATGTATCCTGCAGCTGCGCAGATCTTGAGGCTATTTTTGTCAGAGTAGAATGTTTACTGACAATTGGCGTAGTCTATCGCCCTATAAATTCCAATCTAGCTTCCAGTCTCTACAAACTCGAAACCATTCTGCCTACGTTAACCTTAAACGACGATGCACACGTGGTGATTGTTGGCGATTTTAATATCGACTCCTGTGGCACAACAAATTGAGATTACCAGTATTTGCTAGATTCCTATAATTTCCGCAACCTAATTGCAATGCGTATACGCGCATCACCAGTACGACGGCTACCCTAATTGACCATTCATTAACAAACATCCCAACCGGTGTACGAGCAGGCGTTTTTAACAAGCCTATTGCAGACCACCTTCATCTTCTTGTAATGCTTGAAAACAGAAGAAACACTCAGCGCAGTTGCTTGAAACATTCAGTCCGAACTAACCACCAACAGTTACGGGAGCGTATATTGGCTATTAATGCTGCTGATATTATTAATGAGGACGTTAACATTGATTTTGACCATTTTATTCATACCCTTATGAACGCCCAGGCTAAAAGCAGTGTCAGGGTGCCCAAAAATTCATATAAAAACCCACTATAGGCCCTCTGGATGACCAATCAGATTCTTGAAAAGCTTAAACAGAAAGATTACTTGTACAAGAAATGGCGACGTAATAAAGCCAGCGAACATAACTTACGACAGACAAGAATATTCGCAATATCTGTGTGTCGGCACTGCGAACGCAGAAAAAACAGTAGTATGCACACTTTATTCATCAAGCAGCCGGTGACACCAGTAAAATTTGGAAGATAATTAGGGAAGCCACCGGGAAAGGCACTACGCACCGTATTGCCCCAACTAATATAAGTGAAAATACCGTAGAATCTTTTAACACATATTTTACAACCATAGGCTTCTCCTTGTCAAGGCATTTTCAGTTCGGTATTGATGGACCATCATTTCCAAACAATATAGCTAACAGTTTCGTAATGCAGGACCTCGAAGGGCAAAAAATAACGTCTGTGGTCTCCAAAATAGGTGTAAGCAAAGCGGCCGGACTAGACAGCATTTCTATGCGCCTAATTAGAGATAGTGATGACGTTCTGAGCCCCATCATGTGCCATTTGTTTAACCACTGTTTGCGAGATGGTGTCTATTCTACATCGCTGAAGATAGCCAAGGTTACACCAATATGTAAAGACGGGTAAACTTCAGAACCGTCAAGTTACAGGCCAATGTCAGTTTTAAGTGCGATTAATATAATTTTTGAAAAGGTTCTTGCAGAACGCATTACTCCGTTTTTCGATAAGTACCAAATCCTTTCCCCAGAACAGCACGGGTTTCGTTCAAAGCATTCCACTTCATCTGCTACAGTCAAGTTCACTGAAATAATCAACACGGCACTAAACGGCCACAAACTTGCTACAGTCGTATTTGTAGACTTAAAGAAAGCCTTTGATACCGTCGATCATCAAATCTTCGTGAAGAAATTACAACGCTATGGATTCAGAGATAAAATGTTCTACTTCCTTTCTAGCTATCTTGAAAATCGTCAGCAAAAGGTTGTGATGGATGATATCAGCTATGTCCCACAGCTAGTGCGCATGGGCGTCCCGCAGGGCTTGGTGCTGGGGCTGATGCTATTTTCATTATTTGTAAATGACCTCTCCAAAGCATTAACGGGGGCAGATTTAGTAATGTACGCCGACGACATGGCGCTTGTCGTAACCGGTGATAACGAGCAGGAAATACACGCAAGAATAAACACGGAATTAGAAACATTGCTCAGTGGTTTTCGCTTAACAGACTCACTATCAACGCGAAAAAAAAATACGACATTTCATTCTCGAAATAAGAACGTTCGAAAAGAACTGGTCGAAATATCAGTCAACAACTGCTTACTTGAACAGGTTGACTCAATTAAATACCTAGGAGTGGTTATGGATGCTTATTTGCATTGGCAGAATCATGTAGATGATGTCTGTGCAAATCTAGCATCTGACTGCTACGCATTACTGCAAGCCCGTGAGTTATTTGATATAAAAATACTAAAAACATTTTATTACGCTTTATTCAATAGTCACCTGTCGTACTGTATGGTCTCTTGGGGTTTGACGTACAATACCCATCTTAATCCTATACGTCGACTACAAAAACGGGCTTTGAGAACAATCAGACGCTCAAGACGAGACGAACCTAGCAAACCCCTTTTTGACTCTCTTCAAGTTTTGACATTTCATCAATTACGTCTAAAAAATACAGCCGATTTGGTATACAGTATATTAAATCATAGTCAGCCTTTACACAGCTCGATATTTTATTCTTCATTGCACCAAACAAGAAGTTCTGCTCTAGGCAACCTTAACTAGGCAACCTGAACCTTAACCTTAGTAATGTGTACGGGCAGCGACTGCTACAATTCATTGGGGCCAAAATATGGAACGATATACCACACAAAAAAAGAAGAATCAGAAAGGTTTAGCTACAGCTCAGAAATACACTTGCATAAAGAAACCTAGCAAAAATGAAAGTGATAATACGAGTGTGTAGCCTTTGCTACTTAACTGTTCATGGCGTCTTCTTCTCACACACCTTATATTATGTACAAGCCTCCTTAATCAACAATTATTTTATTTTGAGGCCCGCACGAGGTTTCATTTGGCTGCAAATGTAGTGCGAATGTATTTCGTTTATGTACCAACATCTTTTGGTTTGTATATGTGCAATGTATATTGTTTAAGTGCCCATGTTCTTCTTATGTGTAGTCGGTGTACAAGCCTTCCTTGTATATATATATATATATATATATATATATATATATATATATATATATATATATATATATATATATATATATATATATATATATATATTTATATATATATATAAATATATATATATATATATATATATATATATATATATATATATATATATATATATATATATATATATATATATATATATATATATATATATATATATACACAAAGTAGAAGTACGCTCTTCGGAGACTTTATTTCCAACGTTTCGACCTGAGACAGGTCTTCCTCAGGAATGAACGCTTCGGGTAAAATCGTACGGACTCAGAGTGGGGGCGGCGCCCCGAAACACAAGCCACATGGGAAACAAACACACAAACGACCACACACAGCATACAGAGCTTATTCTGCCAAAGGCAGGCGAAAAAGAGCCTTCCAAAAAAAAAGAAGGCCAAAGGAAGAGGGAGGAACAAGGTGGCAAGGAGGAGGCAAGAAAGAGGCAAGGAGGAACACACTGCATGAACGCGGGTGGTGGGGATAACAGGAAATGCGACGAGTTCACGGGCGGCGAAAGGCCCAAAACATCCGGTGTCTCCGGGAGGGAAAAACTACAAAGCACACGCCGCCACGAGCAGTGAGTTTACATGCGCGTCACCGGTAACAAGGATTAACTACTGACCGTCTTCAGCGGCATGGTGAAGAATGCAAGCGGGGCCAATTACTGCATCTTCGTGAAGAAATTACAACGCTATGGATTCAGAGATAAAATGTTCTACTTCCTTTCTAGCTATCTTGAAAATCGTCAGCAAAAGGTTGTGATGGACGATATCAGCTATGTCCCACAGCTAGTGCGCATGGGCGTCCCGCAGGGCTTGGTGCTGGGGCTGATGCTATTTTCATTATTTTTAAATGACCTTTCCAAAGCAACGGGAAGTACTCAGAATTAACACTCCTGAAAGATTTAGATAATTTTGCCCGTACTCTGCGTTTACGAGAGTACTTTTTCGATAGAAGTGATGGGGAGAACGCCAAACCTTCTTTCGTCGCCAAGCACCACTGGACCCCCAGTGCACAAAGGGAGGAAAATCTGGACTTGTATATTCGTGCCGTCCAGAGAGACGTTTTCCAAGCATACCAATCACGCCGAACCCGTGATCACAACATCACAAAAAACGAACAGGATGCTCTCAATGCATTGAGTAACCGACAGGACATTGTAATCAAACCAGCTGACAAGGGAGGGGGGATTGTTATTCTCGACCGGAATGATTACGTCAAAGAAGGGGATCGGCAATTAGGCGACCGGAAATTCTATAAGCCCCTTCTATCAGACCCTACTAAAGAACACCAAAAAATTGTAAATAACGTGCTGGAGAAACTTGTGGGGGCCCGAGAAATTGATAGAAAACTTGCCAGGGCACTAACATCGGCCCACCCAGTGGTTGGCCGCTTTTACATGCTTCCAAAATTACACAAAATTGGAAATCCCGGCCGTCCAATTATATCAGGAATAGGCACCATCACAGAGCCAATTTCAGGTTATATAGATTACCTCATTCGCGATATACCCCCTCAATTTCCATCATACTTACGGGACACAAACCATTTTCTCCAAGAAATCGAGGGAATGGTTCTGCCGGACGGTGCATTTCTCGTAACATTGGACGTGACCTCCCTTTATACCAACATTCCGCACAGCGATGGCATCAGTGCCCTCATTCAGTCGTACAACGAACACCGCGAAGAAGACTCTCCCAGCCCGAGGGTTGTTGAGGTATTAACGCGTCTCGTATTAGAACTCAACAGTTTTGAATTTGAAAACAAATACTTTCTCCAAACAAGTGGTACTGCGATGGGAACAAAAATGGCCCCTAATTTTGCCACCATATTCATGCACAATATTGAAACCAAATTCCTCTCTACTTCAGACAGTTCACCTGCACTGTACAAGCGATTCCTTGATGACATTTTCATGATCTGGACAGACACTGAGCAACGACTTATTGCCTTTATAGAAGAATTCAACACAGTTCATCCTAATATCTCATTCACATACGAGTACTCTCGCACCGAAATTAGTTTCTTGGACGTTCAGGTTCATGTGCGGGCGGGGTCACTGGAGACGAGTGTGTACAGGAAACCTACAGACCGCCAACAGTACCTGCACTTCAACAGCTGCCACCCACGCCATTGCAGAACGGCTATCCCTTATTCCCAGGCACATAGATTTAGAAGAATTTGCTCCAGGGATGAAGACTTTCGTTCGAACGCCAGCCGAATGCGGGGCGTCCTCGTCAAACAGCGTTACCCCCTGGCCCTTGTTGACGATGCCATTTCTAGGGCGGCAAGTTTAAATCGTAACACACTGCTACAGGGGTCGCACGTGAATGATGGGAATAATTCCCGCGCTAATTTGGTCTTAACTTTTACTAGTAGCCCACCGAACGTGAATAAAATTTAAAAAAAGCACTTCAACATTCTTCAGCAGAGCGAACGACTTTCCAAAATTTTCAGTGATCCTCCGCGTGTAATATACAGGCGCGCAAAAAGCATAGGGGACTATCTTGTCCACGCCAAAGACAGGGACGCCCAGCAATTAGGCTGCCGACCATGTGGCAAAAACAGATGTTTGGTGTGTAAACACGTGCAGACCGCGAGGGTGGCAATGAGCACACATTCGGACTTCCGATATTCTATACGTGGGTCATTCGATTGTGACTCGCCAAATTTGGTTTACTTATTGGAGTGTGGCGGATGTAATATGCAGTACATAGGACAGACGGATGGACCTTTTCGAATGCGGTTTAACAATCACCGCTATCACACCAAGGCACTCCCAAACCTTCCCTTGTCCAGACACCTAGCGATGCAAAATCACTCTTTCGATGACATTAAAGTCACGCTTCTACAGAGCAGTTTTTCTAGCTGTAGGGAGCGAGAACAATGTGAGTCTTACTTAATCTACAAATTTAATACTCTGAAGGGGGGGTCTTAATGAGAGTCCTGGGACTATGACTGTAATTCGTACGCTGCATGACCATTGAAGCATAGTGACCCCGGGACATACGAGACCTTGTAGTTTTGTTGTCCTTTTGCTATCGGCCCTTCCCGCGCAGGGCATTGCACGGTCTGTGGTTTACAGGCAGCCTGTTGCTCCAGGTGTGAGGTTGTACATTGTAACACCAACAACCTACCATTATGTTCCGCAGTCACTACAATTATCTCGTCCTCTCCCGACCCCCTACCAACACTTCCCTTCCCGTCCCCGCTATTTTTATTTTTATTTTTATTTTTATATTTTCTCTCATTTCCTTGTCTCAACGCTCAGCAAGCATAACATGCCTCATTAATAACCAGATGGTACCCATTGCCTGTTTATGTCACCATATGTCATACCCATTTTATCCTTGAGAAATGTAAAACGGAATGTTGAAGCTTTTAGTTCCAACCGAGCGTGTAAGAAGTATTTTGCTGCCTGTTGTGGCTTATGCCTCGGGTGTTTTCTAATCACATTGTGATCCCCAATGCTGGTGTTCACGGAGTGCACGCGTCCTTCCTGTCTTTCCACTCATGTTTTGCTTTGTTTCTCTTTTTCATTATTTCCCTCTTTTTCTTTTTCTTTTTTTCTTTTTCTTTGGTTGCCCCAGAGGCACGGCACGGGTGTAGGAAAAAATGGTCCCGGAAAAAATGGTCCCGGAAAAAATGGTCCTGGAAAAAATGGTTCCGGAAAAAATGGTCCCGGAAGAAATGGTCCCAAATCCAAGGTAGGAAAAAATGGTCCCGGAAAAATTGGTCCCGAAGCCAAGGCACCAAAAAGTCTTGTTCGAGTAAAGCCGGTTAATCGAACCAAGAACGTTTGTCTTGCTAAAATGGACGAGGTATTAAATAAAAATATAGAAATGTTCAGTTTATAAAAATACCCGGAAAAAAATTGAAGACGGCACCAATCTAAAAATTCAAGCGCTGCGCTAGATTGTTGTCTATAACCCATGTTGAGCGAAAAGAAAAATATAATGGCTGTTTCAAACAAGCAAGCACACGACAATTCGGTCGCCGCAATGTTTGCGCACGGAGGTGTCCTTGCAGCGAAACGGTATCCACACACCGATATGTACGTACACCGAAATATCCGTACACCGAAATGTCTGCACCGAAACGTCCTGCACTGATATGCCTTGCACCGGAATGTCCTAGACCCGGGAGGACGCTGCGCGCTTCGTTGATGGAGCTCCCACGGCTTTTTGTGCAATTTTCACCGATACTGACGAAACCTCGCAGTGTAGAGCTTCTATGACCTTCCAGACACTGGGATGGCTGTGTTCGACTAAGCTACTAAACCGATGGTTCCAGGCCTCGCAGTTGCTTGTGCGGTTTTAATCCAATTAGTTGCATTAAAATGTTTAATCCATGCTCAGCCCTACCATCCATCCATCCATCCATCCATCCATCCATCCATCCATCCATCCATCCATCCATCCATCCATCCATCCATCCATCCATCCATCCATCCATCCATCCATCCATCCATCCATCCATCCATCAAAGCGTCCGTCCGTCCGTCTGCCTGTCTACCCAATTTTCTTTGTTAGATTTTAGCCTCCAAAGGCGTTAATTTCGGCCCCTTATAGCAATATTAAAGCATTCCATTTTTCTCAAACCTTTAGCTAATACGCAAAGGGACAAAATCAAACCGCAACAAAGTTCAGATCGGACTAACTTGAAGGGAAACACGTTTGCTGGGCCATGGGACCATTTTTTCCTAGATGGTCACTGGGACTATTTCTTCCGGGACCATTTTTTCCGGGACCATTTTCTCCGGGACCATTTTTTCCGGGACCATTTTTTCCGGGACCATTTTTTCCGTTTCCGCACGGCACATACCGACGGTCGCCTCTCTCTTCTTGTTTTCATGTTTTTTTTTTTAATTGCCGCGCTCCGACATATTTTCGTGGATTGGGCCCAGGGCTCCACGCGTGCCGGCGACAGCCGAGTACTAACAGTTAACAGGCCGTACATTGACCTGGCGCGACACGACGCGACGCCGTGTACAAATGGAGGCGTAGGCGGAGAAGGGGACACCTCAAATGGGCTCCCCCATTGGCTTTTGTGGGACCCCCCAAAGTCGTGGAGGCTGCCTGCGCTTCAGATGCAGTAATTGGCCCCGCTTGCATTCTTCACCATGCCGCTGAAGACGGTCAGTAGTTAATCCTTGTTACCGGTGACGCGCATGTAAACTCACTGCTCGTGGCGGCGTGTGCTTTGTAGTTTTTTCCCTCCCGGAGACACCGGATGTTTTTGGGCCTTTCGCCGCCCGTGAACTCGTCGCATTTCCTGTTATCCCCACCACCCGCGTTCATGCAGTGTGTTCCTCCTTGCCTCTTTCTTGCCTCCTCCTTGCCACCTTGTTCCTCCCTCTTCCTTTCGCCTTCTTTTTTTTTTTTTGAAGGCTCTTTTTCGCCTGCCTTTGGCAGAATAAGCTCTGTATGCTGTGTGTGGTCGTTTGTGTGTTTGTTTCCCATGTGGCTTGTGTTTCGGGGCGCCGCCCCCACTCTGAGTCCGTACGATTTTACCCAAAGCGTTCATTCCTGAGGAAAACCTGTCTCAGGTCGAAACGTTGGAAATGAAGTCTCCGAAGAGCGTACTTCTACTTTGTGCGTATTCCTGCAGCAACTAAGGACTCCACTTCACGACTATATATATATATATATATATATATATATATATATATATATATATATATATATATATATATATATTGGCTATTGGGTCCAACACTGTTTTTGCGTATGTTGTTCTGCACAAAAATGAATAAAGCTTCAATCAATCAATCCAAAAAAATGATGGCTCGCAACTAAGCCGCGCTTGGCGATGGATATTGTGACCTTTTACCGCAGGCAAGTACCGCGGCAAGTACAAGCCCGTAGAAGGGTTGTCCTGCTACAGCTTCCTTGGCATACCGTTCGCGAACGGAGGCGCCCCCCGCTTCGGTCTTCCACAGCGACCGGGCCCTGGGGCATTCCAGGAGACCTCAGGAAGCGCACCGTGCCTGCAGCAGCCGCTGCGGTTGGGAAATTTCGCTGTGTTCGACTCACCGCGTGGCACGGAGGACTGCCTGCGTCTCAACCTCTGGACGCCGAGCATCGAGTACAAGGTGGGCGATGCAACACCGTCACCATGGCAAAAAGTGTTTGCAAGGGACTTGTTAGTGCTTCCTTTGTTTTGAGAAGACTTCGTGCACTTCTCTTTCTAAACAGAACGCTCGTTCCAAAGTCAGCTGTGCCGCTGGCTTCGACCTGACCTCACTCTGAAGTCACTATCTCATCCGAGGTACAGATAAGATCACTTAAGTATGAGTAATTTGCAAGTTTTTTAAGCATTAGGTTTTATCCGAGACCTTTTTTTTAACTTTTTCACACCGCGCTACGTGCCTGGCAGCACCATATCTGTTCTTAATTGGCAATAATCTGCTGGAAATGTGTCCCTGCAGTACGACCACAGTCACGCCGTCACGCGGGGTTTTCGGCCATGTCCACGTAGAACATTTCCTCGGAGTTTTAAAAACACTTGTGGAGACCTTTGGCTGATTTCTTGATGATGAAATTGGATTGATTCTAGGTGACTGTTTGAAGGGGATACATTAATGGGCTGTCTGATCGCCAAAGGAGTTCCCAATTTAGGTCTAAACTGTGGGTCATGGTTGATACCGGAAGAGTGTGGATTTTGTTGTCCGAATGAAATGTCTCTTTGTATAGTGCAAGCAATTCTTTCAGAATGGCTACCACAGTATTTATCTAATATGTGTGCTACACGGCTGTTTCAAACGCCTTCCGAAGGCATTCGATGCAATTGTCTATCGAGTGCCCCATCGCAAATAGCTAAGGTTCACTTACAAGGCAGCATTCAACTGTCAATCGAAACTTGCCGTGTACCACAGGCATTAAACGTTTGTCAGCTGAACTCCTCCTTTCAGCTCAACGGCTCCACTACCTTGAACTTCTCTTTGATCTCTTTTACTCAACACCTCACCATAAGTAATAAAAAGGAGCTCCTTACGAGACATCTTGGCTTCTTGCAGGGTCTTGCGGTGCTGGTGTTCTTCCTCGGCTTCGAGTTCTACTACGGCGGCAACAGCCAGGAGTCGCTGAGCGGCGAGTATCTGTCGGCGCTGGGAGACCTGGTCGTGGTGGTTCCGAACTACCGGCTCGGCCCGCTGGGCTTTCTTAACGCCAAACTCAGCGATGCTCCGGGCAATCAGGCGCTGTACGACCAGCGGCACGCGCTCGACTGGGTGCGCGAAAATGTGCGCTTCTTCGGCGGCGACCCCGCCAGGATCGTGCTGCACGGGTACGAGGCCGGCGCAGTATCCATCGGCTACCAGCTCATGTCGCCTCTCGACCACTGGGTCAAGTCGGTTTCCAGGTACGTTAGGACTGCGTTGGATTGCTGCGTCGCATTTGATGAGTGCGCCTTCTACGCCTGGTTCTCCTAGATAGTTATTTTAGGAATTAAATGGAGGTACTTTCTTATCTACAGAGAAGTCCCGTGTTATGTGGTCGGCAACGTTTAGTCATTTAATTTACACCTTGAAGGAATGAAAGATACTTCGTGTGAAGCCTGACCTTAATAGCGAAACTGTATAGCAAATCGGAATTTTTCGTGTCCGCACCTAAAAAAACTCCCCCCACCTCCCCGAAGGGGATCGTGCGGAAATGCGAATGCATTGGGTGCACCGATGAGTGCGCTGCGGCAAGCAGTCACGGAGAGAGGCGCGCGCTCCACTGCATTTATATATATTTTTCCGAGCGCAGCGAGCGGAGAGAGGGTACGCGGAGAGGAGAGAGAGACCCGCGCAACACGCCCGCCCCGCGCGCGAGCTCTCTCCGCCGAGCTCCGCGATGCGAGCGCCCTCACACGCCCGAGCGCGCTCCTCCTCTCCACTCACTCTCCGCTACTCCGCCCGAGCTCCGCAATGCGAGCGCCCTCACACGCCGAGCGCGCTCCTCCTCTCCCATTGCCCTCCGCTACTCCCGCCCGAGCTACTACATGCTCCGGTTGCTAGGCGCGCCACAGCTGTTGCTAGGCGCACGCCGGCCAACGCACGACAACCCCCGACTAAGAAATGCATTCGCATTTAAAACACCAAGAAATTGCCGAGCGCGCGAACGTGAGGGTGAGCCACGCGTGACCACCCGGCAGTTAATAACACCAAGAAAATGCCTAGCGTTCGTGTATGCGTGCCGGGCGGCAACCACCCAGGGTCCTCTACGCACGGTCGTCAAGCCAAGCATACCCACTTAGGGAGATTGTCCAAAATTGGCTAAAAAGTATTGGCGGCGTATATGCTCCTTTAGCTGCAAATGTCGACGCAAGACGATAGTCGATGGGCGCCCCTGCCAGTAAATGCATCCCTTCTCTTTCCCGCTCACCTCTCATGCTGTTCCTCTCCCGTCTCGTTCCTTCCAAGCAACACGCCAGAGGTATGGTCAAGTCAAATTTACCGCGTTCCACTGCTCCAGGGCGGGTGCCTCGATGCCAGCGGTGCCGTGCGGCGGAGGCGCGCATGAACCGAGGCACTCTACTACAACGTTTAAGGCTCCAAATTTGAGGAGTAGATTGTTTTTAACGTGTGCCCCACGGGACTACATTTGGAACATTTCACGCGAGGGCATGTAAATGGCTCAAAAGTGTGTTCACAATTACCACCTTAACTCTTAGGATATATAATTGTGTTATACAGCTGACAATTTACCGTGCCAATGGCTCAAAATGTGTTCACAATTGCCTACTTAACTCTTAGGATATATAATTGTGTTGTACAGCTGACAATTTACCGTGCCATTGGCTCAAAAATGTGTTCACAATTACATCCTTAACTCTTACGATATATAATTGTGTTATACAGCTGACAATTTACCGTGCCAATGGCTCAAAAATGTGTTCAGAATTACCTCCTTAACTTTTAGGATATATAATTGTGTTATACAGCTGACAATTTACCGTGCAAATGTCTCAAATTTCAGGGTTGTCGAGCTTCAACATGAATAAGTGTCAAACGTGTTTGCAACAATCCAGATGCACAATTCCGAAAATCCTCGAATAACGGAGTGGTTTTTGTTGTTAAAGATCCGTCATGTAAATGTTCAAATCAACGCTTTATTTAGAAATTTCCCCACAACTGTGATTAAGTAGTAAAATCTTCTACAAACGTGTTTGGCAAATCCCTAAATACCGATAGATATGAGGCTCGCAAGTTTATCGAATCATTTTTTCTACTCCCACGAATTGCATATGAAATGTTTACAAGGAGACTACAGTACTACGATAATTGTAATTTCACGACCTTGCAAGGTTTACTTTCGTATTCTGAAGTATAGGGCATCCCTTTCGTACCGAAATACATTGCATGAATTGTTTGCATTCAGGGAGAATTATAGAGAATACATTTCACCTGTATTGTGGAAGGGAAATTACACAACTTTTTTCGATATTTCAGCACTGATAGCACGTTTACACGTGTTTTCACGAACACCTCTATACCTTCTTGGACCCCTGTAATTCCCTAAGATTACTAAAAGGGAAGATTGGAAAAGAAATTTGGGATATTATCATAATAAACATCAAAGAAGAAGCGAGTAAACGGAACGTGGACCCTTATTCACATTGTCAGGTACGCTTCACCTGCTCCCGAGTGAGCGCACAAACTGGCCTGGTGATCTACCAACAAAGCAGTACCAGCTTGTACAGACAGGATGCATACACGTAGCGGTTACTGTGGCGCGTTCCTCCAATGCACAAACTCAAGAATCCTGCAGTAAATATGTCTCGCACATGAAAAACGAATCCCAGCCACCCCCGTGGTATTGCTATTGTACATAAAGGCGGGTGTTTTGCGAGCTTCAAGAATAATAAAAGCATGAACCATGTTTTTAACAACCCTGATCGACAACTCTTCGACCTGTAAAATATCAGAATTGTTTTAGACAGAAAGCTCCACTATGACATGTCTCTCAAGGTCATTCATCGCGTCGCATTGACCTTGAGCCACCGAAGCGAAAGTGTGACAAGTGATTCGCTACGCCGGGGCGCCGCACCTGCGTCCGCTCCGAGCCTCTCCGCTGAGTACCACGTGACTAGACGAAGTTTAATGGCTGCTTCGCCGGTACTTGGTCGCTCAGTATCTCCATGGGTAGAGCGCCGCCACAGAAATGCAAGAGTAACAGGTGTGACCGAACTTTCATTAAACACTGTCTACGTAGTGTTTTCAAAAGAAAGCCGAACATTCATTTTGCTCGTGATAACTAGGCTTTCAAGTGTTCAAGCTGACCCATTTTTTTGTGTACCTGCGCATGTGCAACGTGCGCCAGGCTCATCCTGCAGAGTGGTTCACCACTACGACTCTTCAAGAACAACACGAGCGCCAGCCTGGAAAACCTGCACGCCCTCCAACTGAGCATGAAGTGCCCGAGCGACGGGGATGTGCGTTCGGTGCTCGATTTCCTGCGGAGGGTCGAACCAGAGACCTTCGCGCTGCCCGCTACCCATACGGACTTCATGTTCGGGCCGAGCTTCGACACAAAATTTCTGCCTGGTAAGTAGACGCTGCCATCCCTTCTAGTTTCAGACCCTATAGGGGCACTCATGGGAATTTATCAAACACGAATGTGTGGCTGTTTTGTGTAGTTCAAGTTATGTACATGATTACCGATCTCACTGTTTAGGGAAGGGGGTAAACAAAATATTATTTCAATGTTGGAGCATTACAGTACTCCGCTTGCGTAAAGTGCACGAAAGACAGGTACAATATTGATGTTAGGGGTAATCACATTCATTGTTGGCGCGGTTAAAAGTACCTATTGTCTTTCGAAGTCGCTTCTCTCATTGCTGCTGTGACGTACAAATGGTTTCAAATGCTGTTTCTCGCCATTTCAGTTTCGAGGTATTCACACTTACCTACGTCATGATTCATCGTCATCATCATTATCATCATCGCTAGCCTATCCACGCCACTGCAGGGCAAAGGCCTCTCCCATTATTCTCCAATTATCAATGTATCCCCGCAAACTTCTTGATCTCATCCGGCCATCTTACTTTCTGCCACCCCTGCCACGCTTGCCTTCTCTAATCATTAATAAAGTAATGGTTAATATAGTAACGAATAATGATTAATGTAATGAATAATATATGGTAATAACGTAATGTATAATACAGGTGTTTGCTTGTTCAGCAGAACTTAGACCTGTTGAACTGCATATTGGATTGATTGATTGTAGGGTTTAACGCACCGACGCAACGCAGGCGATGAGGCGCGCCGTAGTGGAGGGCTCCGGATCAATTTTGACCACCAGGGGATCTTTAACGTCGCCGAAATCTCGTACACACGGGCGTTTTTGCTTTTCGCCTCCATCAGAACAGCGGCCGCCGCAGCCAGGAATCGAACCCGCGACTTCATGCTCAGCAGCGCAACGGCTTAGCCACTGAGCCACCGCGGCGGGGAACTGCATATTGGAACGTACTGTTCTTATTCGAAACTAGAGCTGTTGACGTGTACATCAGAACGTACTTTCGTGATTTAAAAAAACTTGCATGTGGCGAGATACCCCAGTAAATATCGTACGCCTACATAAAGATAATAAAAGCATAAATAAAGATTGATAAAGCTGTTGTCACGTGACAGGATAACGTTGAGCGGTATATTTACAATATATTTACAATGGAGACGTAGCCTTTGAGGAGACAGAAAAGCGTGGTCACCACCGTTTTCGGTCGACCATCCTTCGCGCCAGTTATCCGGTGCACTGCATCCTGTCTTTAACGGTGCGCCTTCCACGCTTCTAAACGTCATGTGACAATAATAGACAACATACATGAAACGCTTCAGCGCGCATCTACGCTTCTTTTCTTGCCTTCTTTCGTACACGAGCACCGCGAACGGGCCAGGCACCGGAAGTGCGCATGGTTCCACAAGAATACCTCTGCCTTCATGCTCGGTCACTTGAAATATACAGCAAGGTCTGTAGTTCGGATAGTTGATACATTCCAGAACAAACAGCGCAAGAACGGGGACAGGGCAATGAAACGACGTACACAAGCGCTCGTGCTCGGCGTTTCTTTGCCCTGTGTCGTTTCTTGCGCTGTTTGGATCTGATTTAAAATCGAATATTCCTCCCCGTCTGACACTCTTCCGATGCCGTCCTTGGATACACGTAGCGACGCTTCGACGCAGAGCGTTCTGCCCGTGCCCAATGCCAATGGCTGATATGCGCAAACCTGTGGTGGTGCAGCGTACCCGAGCCAGCTGCTGAATCCCGATCCGTTCAACGGGAAGGACGTGCTCCTGGGCACGGTGGCCGGCGAAGGAGTGGTGCTCGCCGAACTCTACATAAGCAGCAGACACGCCAAGCCGCCCGATGTGCGGGGCCTGCTCATGCAGCTGCTCGATGCCTACGGGGTACTTGACGCCGGCCGCCTACTCGAGCACTACGCCAGCCACGGGCAGTGGGACAACCACACCGTGACCGTGGGACTCGCCAAGCGAGTTCTCGGTAAGGGCGTGGTGTCTCGCGCATGAACAGCACGCAGCAAGATGTTTTCGTGAGTTCTCGCAAGATTAGTTACTTAATTGCGGTATTTAACCTGCCGAAGCTACACTTTTGCTACGAGGAACGTCGTAGTGGAGGGCTGCCGACTAATTCTGACCACTTTGGTTATTTTTAACGCGGGCCGAAACCTCAACACACGAATGTTTTTTGCTTTCCGCCTTGAGGGTCACAATCCGAGCCGGGACAAGCCTAGAACCCTATCAAGGGGCCAAATCCACCCTAGATTTACTCCTTACGTACAAAGAAATAACCCTTCATTACCGCCTCGACCACCGTAGGTACCCCCCGGCTCACGTCAACCTCAATAATTCCGAAGAGCACACTTGGCGTCTCCTTCAGACGAACAGGTTCCCTAATCCCGCTATACTTCACCGAATCCACCCTTCATTATACCCTCCCCCGGAATGCCTTGCATGTGGCGCCCTCGCCACCCTTTTCCACATCTTCTGGGGGTGCCCTAAAGTTCCCTTTTCGATACTTTCCTGTGATTAGCAGTGGGAGGAGGCGCTGGGGAGCTCAGACCTGGAGGTACAAACCTCCTCGGTCACCAGAGCTGCCGATGTCGCCCCCCGGCACAAGCCAGCGGCCACAACCGCCCCCTGAGCCACATGAAGCTCATTAAACATCTCTCTCTCTCTCTCTCTCTCTCTCTCTCTCTCTCTCTCTCTCTCTCTCTCTCTCTCCATCTGAAAACCGGCCGCAATGGCCCGGATCGAATCCTCGTCTTTGGGCTCAGCAGCAAAACGGCCTAGCCACTGAACCTCCGCGGCGGGAGGGCAAGAAGATCGCGATCCAAGCTTTCTAAATGCCTTGTTGCCCAAAGGTTATGGGTTCTGTACTTTCTACGTTTACAGTCTTTGCCTAGGTTGCAAAATAAAAGGCCGTGAAACTTGCCACCGGAAGTGGTCTACTGCACGATGTTTGGAGGTTTGGAACTTCCGTCGACAGGGATTTATAATCCACACAAGGTCTAGCCTCCTAAATTTGGCTTCAACCTCACCATCTGAGGTGAAGTAAGAGGAGGCGACCTGCTAAGTCAGTGGGGTCAAAGCTATACCTTTATTTGTTTTATTTGGTCGCCAGCACTGCATAGCAAAACACTAGGAAATTCTTGCAATATTCCCCGTACGAGACGAACATTTGGGAAAAGCATGTAGCGACATCCCGAGAAATTCTTAGAACAGCCTCGACTTCCGACCTTTCGTTTCTAGGAATACGGAGTCACCTAAAAGAGCCATGAGGACAAAGCACAAGTTCGGTTCATTCGAAAGATTGCCTCGATAGAATCATACTGACACCACTGTTAACGCACACTTCGCTCAACTAAGCTACATAACTAGGAAAAAACGGATTGGCCATATGCGACCCACTAGCTCATTTCCCGCAACAGAACCTATGATCTCATATGAGCTTAGCTGTGCGATTGGCTTAGGACGGAAAAAGCAAACGCAAATTAGGCACGTCTTAATAGGTTTCCGAACGAAGTATTTGCGCTTAAGTGTAACGCATACTCATTTTAAAGGAGTACAAATGGTGCGGTAAACAATGAAAGTTACGAAAACGCACGTAAGCATAGAAGTACCGATGCGCACTGCTGTTGGTACTGGGCGCACTATGCTCGTTTTAGCTGCACAGCACTCCGCCGCTTTGAAGTTGTTTTACAGGACACTGGCCGATTGGAGTAAGCGGCGCTGTCTTACGTGACCCTGTTTGTCGAGGATAACCCAGGTTTCACGCGACGATCACTTTTTACAGTAAGAAAAACAACCAAGGGGTAAATACGTTCAAAAACAAAGCAACGGCGGACAACGGTTCGTGGATAGCTATAGCAGCGCCATCTGGGAGGGCTGACGGACAGCAAGGCCGCAAACCCGAATGACGCAGTGGAAGTTCCCTTGAATACACGGGCTTCTGACGTCATTGATGACATTACGAAAAGCCACAATTTGGCGGGAGAATCGAAATTTTAACCCAAACTGAGCAATTTCTCAGTGAATACGGCGTCACTTGCTGCCGGGCAAGCGCTGGGGGCACTATAAAACGCGAAATCTTTCGAATGAAACAAACTCGTATTCAGTCTTCATGGCTTCTTTAAACGTGCCTTATTCTCTCGGGGTTGCAGACACTGCGCGAATAGGACGGGGTCCCGTGCTCTCAAAGACTGGTAATTCGAACGGCAGGCCTACTCCCTTGATTTTTAACAGCATAGCTGTATAAGCGCTTAGTTCCGCCGTCGAGCATTACCGAAAACTCAGCTCAGCCCAGCGCACCTGAGCGTGCGCCTCGTGAGGAGCGCCCGGTGTCGTCGAGGCTTGTGCCCCACGAGGAGCTCCAAAAAATACAAAGACATAATACGAAACGCACCTAATGAGGAGCTCTAATGAGGAGCGCCCGGCGTCGGCCAGCTCGACGTTCGAAAGCACTCTGAACAGCGTTCTTGGCGTGATCTCTCGCATGCTCTTCTCTAGGACAGTTCACTTGCTTTCGCGCATGATCTAGTGAGCAGACACCGAGTTCAGGCTGCAGACGCCGAATTCGCGAAGCCCGTTGACACGGGTTCTAACCAGTCCTAACGCGGTCCATTTTAAAGGAGCCATGAAGACAAAATACAAGTTGGGGTTATTAGAAAGACTGCTTAGTCCCGAAAACATTGATACCAATATCATCGCAATCTTCGAACAAATAACGGAGATATTAAAGAAAACGTGTGAAGCAGTCGCGACCCCCTAGCCAATTTCCCGCAACTTTTCTATGACGTCACGGAACCTTGTTTTTGCGATTGGCGGCCGCCTAACTGACCTGTCGCGACGACACATGACTGGGCGCCTGTAACGGGGCCTCTAGTTCCATTTGATCGCGTCACTTGAATGCTAACGTGCAGTTAACGCACTGAAAATTATGTTTTATTGTCGGCTCGTATGACGTCATTCTTGCTCATAACACGTCACTGTGGCGCAACATTTGAAAGTTCTTAAATACTTCTTGCTTTTTTTCGTTAAAAAAACGTCTTCTGTGGCTGTAATGGAGCTGAGTGAGATACCGAATCCTAGTTCTTTCAAATTAACCGAAGTTGTATTTTCTCTTCATGGCTCCTTTAAGAGAGATGTGAAAGCCTGCGGACAAAACGATCCGGGCGTGCCAATCATGGAGAACTTTGAGCGGCAAGTTGGGATATTCGTGTGAGGTGCAACACCCGGGTCTCCGACTAAGAGAGAGGGTCCGCCAGCTCTGCTATTTCTCCATCCTTGCACCAGTAGCGCAAGCTGCGTCAATTTTCTTCACTAAACACTGTCCGTCGGGGTCCGTGCTCTCTTAACAGCGGGAGACTAAAAGAAGCTTATACCACACATGCGTGGTTGGTTTGTTGTAGACAGAGAAGGAAGTGGGACAGTATTTTGGCGAAACCCACCAGCAACGCTTTTTTTATTTGCACCTTATTATATTGTGTTTTACTTTCAGGGCCACAGCGAAAAACTAAGATCCTCGCAGTCACATCTGAGATGAAGCTAGAAAAGACAAATCCTCATTACTTCGAGAGCCGACCATGGCACGGGAAATGTGCCACAACTGCGCGAGTAAATTTCGACTTAGGGGCGGTTTCTGGTACCGATAGTTTCTGTACCTCGCAGAACGTACGGAAGCTATCACAGCGCACATTTGCGCACAGTAGCGAGCTCTTTGGATGCTTAACAAACGCATGAGATCATCACTGCGCAACAAGCATTGTGCGCGCGATACAGTGCGTAAATAACCACCCGCGGGAAAGAGATTGACGAGAATGTGAAGTGTACGACCAGAAAACGAGAGAAGTTGGTTGATGAGTGGGATATTTAGACGTGGCTGCAGTCACTGTCGTGCTGCTACGAGGGAATTTCTAGCGCACATGACCTGCGCTTGCGGGAGAGCCCTTACTTTTCCTTGACTACTAAGTCAGTACAGCTGATTGGAAGCTTGAATATGATTTTGGTTAATTTAAGACCTTGTCAGCGCTGACTTCAATTAGCCGGAATTGAATATTCAGGACAACTACATCAGTTATGGTTATGTATTCAAAACTCTACAATAACAGTCAAGAAGTCAAGCAAGACGTTTTAAGTTATTTCTGCGTAAGGACCTTTTTCCCTAACGAAGTTCTTAAGCCTTTGGTGTAAAGGATCGCGAGAGTTGCGCCCCGTGGAGTGGAGTGCAGCCGAAAAAGTTTTTTTCTTATCGCATTGAATACTACTGTAGGCGGTGGGTGGACATCCTAGTCCGGTAATCCACGCTGTGCTGAGGTGGCTGGGATGCGCGTCACAAGAAACTCCTGATCCGGAGCTGGCCACTGCGCAGCAAGCTCTCCCACTGCTAAGGGTGTGTGGTTGTGGGGTTGGGGGGTTGGGAAAGCACATCCAAACCAAATGAGCCATTTACAAATATACTTATTCACAGCACTCAGGCCATTCAAGTAGACGCATACTTTTGTAGCTGTTCCTAGCTGCGTCGAGATGTCTTGCAGACAACTTTTTTTCATGGTCCCGATAATACGTTGAGTATTATCTCTTTTTTAATATGTTTTGTTTTCCATGGCGCTTGCGTATTGTACAGGCGACGTGCTGTATACGTGTCCCGTGCTGTACCTCGCCGAGCACGTCTCGTCGAGCCGGAACAACAGCGTACACAGCTACGTATTCGACCACAAGCCCAGCTTCAGTGTCTGGCCAGACCCCGTGGCGGCTCAGTACGAAGATCTGGACTTCGTGTTCGGTGTGCCGCTGCGCCAGGGACTGGGAACGCCCGAAGAGCAGGGGCTCAGCCGGCGACTGATACAACTCGTGGCTGGCTTCGCAAAGAACGGGTATGGGCACTTTTTATTGCGGTAATGCGCAATAACAAACTACTGAGAACACCTGAGGGATTCTTGAACGTTTTGAACGATTGGCAGGCGCGTATTTTAGTCAAGGTGGTGCGCTATTTATGTCAGTGTTCCAGGCTGCAATTTTGAGCCGATCATGGAATCAGTCATCGAACTGCGACACCTCTGAATCCTACCAGCAGCATCGTTTTAGAGAGAAATACCTTCAATGAGCCACCTGCGCCCTAACGTTAAGGCGAACGTCTTATATGTACCATCGTTCATCGACCTTCAACGTCCTTAAAGGGAAGGTGAAGCGGTTTAGAATTAAAAGAAAAGTTGACTAGCAGCAAGTACACATTGAATAGTTCATGTGTACGAAATATTTTCGCAATACATGCAATAGAAGCGGCGCAATGAGCAAACAAAAGTGGCCCCATGCCCCGCCCCCATCTCGCCGCGCGACGCCGGAAGACCGAAGAGCGCGGGCGAAAACCGGCTGAAAAACGTCATACCTGGACTTCCGGCCGGATTCTGCCGCCTCGGCCATGCTCTTTTCGCCGTGTTTCCTTGTGAATGATACTTGTTGTTGTTCTGGTTGATATCACTCATTTGTACAATTTTCGTGTTCAAAAAGTATGCACGAACGCCAAACGAGGCATACGTTATCATGCCGTATTCCTAAGCAGAATAATGCCTCGCCGGGGTGCTTGATAACATACGGAAGCGACAGCCGAGGTGGCTGTGCTTGATGACAGAGAATATACTACACTACGTTAAATACTTTGTAAACCGCTCCAATGCGGTTTTTTCTTTTTGATGCGACGGACGTGAATGTTCACATTAGATTCTAGATTTAGGAAGGATGGTGAATACTGCTGTACTTTGGCCGGGGTTGTTTCGTTCCATTCCAGAAACCAAGTCACATTTGTTCAGGAAATACTTGTTTCGTTAAACGCGTTGGTTTTCTTTCCCTATGGGCTCAGGACAGTCTTCAAAAAAACAATTTTTTGGCCAAACTAAAACAAGGGGCCAATCCTGATAGAAGTTCTCTCCCGGCTAAG
Organism: Haemaphysalis longicornis; assembly: GCF_048455015.1. NCBI lineage: Eukaryota > Metazoa > Arthropoda > Arachnida > Ixodida > Ixodidae > Haemaphysalis > Haemaphysalis longicornis. Next base: position 154,022,964 of record NW_027526422.1, read on the forward strand.
AGGAAACAGTATTCCTACAAAGTAAAAGAACCAAGACAACCAGATTACTTATTTTGCAAGTATACATGTCACAATAAGGTGATGTTTGTCTGTAATTAAAAAAAAAACACCACTCCGAACCACCACCGTGACTCGTGTTGACTGCGGGGGCCTAATTGCTTGCCCAAGATTCCGTGTGGCTGCATATTATAACCTGACAAGCACTTGTTGTCACTGAACCTCAAGTGTGCTCCAGTGATAGTCGGTGATATATATAATGATGATACTAAAAAAATTAGGAGCGAAGAGTAAATATACGGCCTCTGTCCGACTAGCGCGGTAAATCCTTAAATCTAGAAATGCTGAAACAGGCCAACAATTCATTATCACAAACGTTTGGTGATTGTTACCTAAAGTAACGTAACTACAACGTAACTGCCTTGTCCGACTGGTCTGTTAATTATAACGAGGTGGCCGTAATATTGTAGCAGAATGCGCAACAGCCAATAATGCTGAGCAGGCACTAGTATGCTGCAGTGTTTTCAGAATAAATGCATGTGAAGCAGTAAGACGCCACTCATCGAAGTGCAGCTAGCAATCGCGGAGGCGCCGTAGCGCCGCTGCCGAAATGGCGCGCGCGTGTGGGTCTGTGTACGGGGATGAGTAACGGGGCTGGGGTGGACGACAACGAACAAAGGAAATGCGGAAGCAGAGTCTGCTTGTTGGTTTATGCGTGTACCGGGAAGATGTGTCTCGCATATACGTTTACAGCGCATGAACGCTATTTTTTCGTGCAGTGCACGTACGTGCTTTTCGCTGGTAGATTGTTCATAAAACGCCCATTAATCTTCGGCACAAATGGTTTTGTGTATAATAAGAAACAGTTAAGGCAGTACCTAATATTAACATAAGGTATAAAATCCCCCTATGCTGGTTGCCTAATTCAAAAATATGTTGACGGAACCCACTAGTCGACGTCACAGTCACTGCTTTGGGGTTCTCTGTCGTGTAAAGCAAATTTAAGCTCCAAGATAATTGAACCAACAGCACGGGAAATTATAAAAGAAACTTCCAGTCATGTGCAAAAATTAGACTGCAAGCTAAATTGCCGCAAAGGCAACCGTGCGATCGTTCGCAATGCTTCCGACAACCCGCGCGGCCGAAGGGTGTCCTCCTTTGACGTCATGACGGGCGCAACCAATCAGGGGCGTCAAAAGACGAAAAGCGCGCGTCTTTTAAACGGGGCCGCGCTTTTTGCAAGATAAATGCCACTTGGACTCATGTACGATAAATTTCAATGTGATATTCGGAATCAGCGCGCAAGAAACTATATACCTGTTAATCTAACTCAAATTTTTTGGAAAGCGCTTCAGCTTCCCTTTAAGCCAACCATCGCTTTAAAGAGATTCACCTTTAGAAGGAAAATAGCATAGCAGAAGGCGTTGCCTAGCGCGAGTATAAACTCGGCATTAGAAAAAGATGGCCGTCTTCGCCAGTCCAATACCGATAAAATGAGCGCAAGAACGCAGACGACCGAACGAGCATAAAGCGAAGCTGATTGGGCTGAGTATTAGAAGTAGAAGATGTGTATGACAAATATCATTTCTGTGGACGTCAACATAAGGGTTCCTGGTCAAATTGTCACATTAGAAGAGAGAGAAAGATTTGTTGTCGACGGAGAAATTAACGTTGGAAGACAAAGATGTGTCTACGGTGAAAATACAAGAAAAGAACACAAGACGACGTGCATAGTGTGTGTCGTAAACCATCGCCGCTCTGGCTTCCTCTTTCAAGCCACCTTAAGGATCACATAAGAAACCCTGTGCATTTTTTTTTCGGTTGTTTGCATGTTACACGCGCCCGCAGCATTGCAAAGGCGACATCTTTCTCGCAGGGCGCTCCCGGAGTTGAGTGACGGAGCCCCGTGGCCACAGTTCTCGGGCCTTGACAACGAGACGGTCCACATCACGCTGGGTGGCTACACACTCTCACCGGAGTCACGCGGGGACCACTGCAGCCGCATTAGGCCGCATATCTTCTACTAGTCCGTGTAAAGCACAGCACGCAGCCAAGACGTCGTGGGCGGGCTCCTCCGTGGGCTCTGCGAGGCCGTCTCCTACCGCCTGTTGTGTCCGAACTATGGCCTCAGGACGCTTCATATATATACCGAGCTCATATTTTTTTATTTCTTTCAATTCATGCGTATTTTATGTGCGGTATCGTCGCCTTTATAGTTTTCCACTTGTTGACTTGCTGATGTCGAAAGAAGTTATGAAGCATGCGCTCCAAGTCTGTTTCTTTATGCAATATGTGTCATGATCATCATCGCCATCATCATCATCGTCCTATATACGCCCACTGCAGGTCAAAGGCCTATACCAGAGATCTGCCATTATCCCGGTCCTGTGCTAACGCCGACCAATTTATCCCCGTAAACTTCTTGCTCTCGTCTGCCCATCTAACTTGATCTCATCTGCGCATATATCTGCCATATATATGGCAGACTATATGGAGCGAGCGTGCGCTCATGGCGTCAGTCTTGGGATGCAGGAGGTCCCGCATTTCGGTAAAGTGACGCAGCAAGACAGCGAAGTGAGAGGACGTGTACGCCTGTCCATAAAAGGGCTGCGAGCTAGACGGCCATAAGTAGCGTCGAGCTCCTATAGTTTGCGGTCTCTAGTATAAAACAAGCGCAGTGGGGAAGTGGCTATGGGGGCGATCATAGGCTCAATCAGGTCACAAAGGAGTCAAAAGGCTCCATTACTCAAGATGGCTTACAATGTGATAACTATACAGCTTACAATGTTATAAAACTAAGATTGACTACGTAATACTATGAATAGGTTTTCAAGGACGACAGCCTTTGTTGGGCTAGTTCAACCAAAAAATTTTGGTCCGTGTGTATCTCTATCGTCTCTCTGTCTGTCCTTTGAGACAGCCACTCGGCCAAGGAATAAAGCAATTCCGAAACGGGAAGTTTATATGAAAAAAAAAAAAAACCCTCCGAACTAATAAATCAAGTGCCTTACTTCGTACTTGGTAACATTTTCAAGCAAAGAGAACACATTCGGCATATTCGAGGCAACACATCAATGCATAGCTGGTATAGGCAGTGTTCCTTTAATTTAAAATAGATGTTCACTCGATATTTGCGATAGCAAGTGAAAAAATACGCGTTGAAAACAAATTCGAACCCACAGATAGAGAAAAAGCTCGCGCCCGAGCATTGACCCCGTGGCGGAATTTCAAGTCCAACAGCAACGAAAGGATCTGATGGATGGCACGCGAGCAACGGAGCGCGGGAAAATTGAATTGACTTGAGCGAATTTAAACCGTATTCGTCGTGAGGGGAAAGAGACGAGACGGGAAGAGGGTGAGAGGTGGGACGGGGCTAGAAGAGGCATTCACGTGGCCGGGGCGGCATGAGGCTATCTTCTTTCCACTACATTTGCAGCGAAATGAGCAGACACGAGGTCATTTTGTTTAATCAACTACGCTCGCAACCAAATAAAAACACCATGCATAAACTCCGAAGCAGTAAATGCACGCAGTCTAGCGGCAATTTCAGCTTCTTAGCCAAAGGTTCTCCTGAGAAACATGAACAATTAAATTTTTAACTATAAACATTGTGAAGTTCATAACTCTGTAGCGTGTTATCAGGTATATCACTATTCTTTTTTGGAATATATCATGTGCAGTTCTCCTGCCCTGTTAATCATGTGCGCCACATGGTGACAAGACTTCGAAACCCAAGAAATCCAAGCACTAGAAGCATACTTTGGCTTTCCGCACTATATACACGGACGCATGCCACCGTTGCGGAGGAACGTGTTCCTATCCTCTGGATGCCTTGGTGGCTTGACAGCCACTTATAGTCTACGTAAGCTTTTTAAAAACGCGATATCTAGGATATCGAGATCCTCTTCCATAGCTTCCAGGAATGCGTCCTACCAGCAAGGTTTCAAGGACACTCGCCTGCCACAAGCATATTTCACCCACAGAGTCCGCTCCACACAACATCTCAATTACTGCTCCTCGGCTGCCCCCTCCGTTAGCAATGCGACTCATTAGCATCATCATTAGGTCACAGTTGTGGTTACAACAATTGGCAGCAGTACGTCACAACAATGGGCATCAACACTGGGTCACAGTTGCTTATCGTTAGTCTTAAACAACGGGCACCTTTCATAGTGGGGAGAGAGAATAAACTTTAATAAATGAAAGGATGCAAGTGGTTGGTTTCCTCAGTTCAGGAGCCCGTTGAATCGTCCAGCCGTCTCAGCCCGGTGGATCAGCCGAAACTGATCTCCGATGATCCAGCTAGCCAGTTCTCCATCCCACTGCTCAACTGAGGGGTTAGAAATCTCTGGAAGTAAGTAGTTAAGCTGGCACTCCCACACCATGTGATGCAGAACGCAGCGTGGAGTCAGTGTCTTCCATCGCTACCACGTTTATGGAAACCCCGGAGTCTGCTTCGGCTTCGTTATCGGTTTTCGTCGTACGTGCTGGTATAGTCGTACTCGCCGGTCCCTAGCCCGCCAGGGAACGTCCTGCACTTCTCGAATGGGACCTACGAACTTAGGATTAAAATTCGGGCAGACTACTCGCCGACCACCTAAATGCAATTTGTCCTACCAATTATCGTTTTTTCCTCGCGTCTCCTACCCTTTACCCCAGAAAAGCAGCCACCCTCCTTGATATCAACACCATAGGACGGATTTATCTTCATGTACGTACTAGTGGCAGTACCCGGCAATGCCCGGTGGATCACTGTACTAATTACACTAACGGGTATAACTGCCGAGTTATCTCTTACTTGGTATGAGTGATTTCACCGTGGAACTGTACACCGTTAGGAATTCCCGCCTGCTCTCAACACATGGGCTCCTCCAGGAGGCGTGTGGTTCTGGGTAAGGGCCGGAACTGGGATTTTATACGAACTATCCCGAAATAAATTTTAACAAGATGGTGTGCTCAAAGGACTACTTACTCATGGGAAATATTATGTGGTAAGTGCAAAGGATACCCATCAGTCGCAGTTTTAGAATAAGCTGCCTGGGCTCCTACCCATAACTACCATTGGGCTTGTGGTTGAAGAAATTCACAACAGATGGCGAGCGCTATGCAGAGAATTTGAACAAAATTCCACTTCACGAAGGGTGTAATTTAAAATCCCGCTCACCTTTTATACGTTTGTTGGGTCAACATCGTGAAATTGGTTTTCTACAAAATTTTACAGGCATTTATCAGCAAGAATGAATGGGATATATCAAGATACTGAATAGTTACCGAGAAATCAGTAAAAACAGGTAGTTTGCCAAAAATCTTGACTCTTCGTATCACATGCCTGTTGTGGAAAAATCTTGTAAAACCGTTTCTACACGTTTGTAGTGGTTACCTATACCAACGAAACCTGTTACATATCTCAACGGGCCTTTTTGCCCTTTTACCGGAATCGCAGACCGAAATCTTAACAATTGTTCTGTGAAATTGCAGGAATAACATTTCAGAGAAAAAAATTATTGAATGTATCAATCAGTGAAACAGTTTCGGGAGTCTTTCAAAAAAACCCAATTTGCTCCGAAACAGAGACTCACGTCATTAGTGTTGGTTATGGCAAAACCGTAAAAGTACTTTATAGGGGATCTTACGGGATACATGTATCAACAAAAAGCACTTCGATATCTTGACCAGTGAGCGATATAATCGCAAATTTGGGAAAACATCATTTCTTCCTTTTCCTCTGTTAGGGACATAATTACCAAAAGTCTTGCCTCAGTGAGCGCACGCAATGAGAGAAATATACTGCGCAAGTGTCAAGTTAAAGGTCTGGTAGTTTCGGCTCAGCATTGACGAATCATTCGGTCAGCATAGGGGCACTTCATTTTATAGGCATAGAAGATTTATGTGTGTGCCTGTGTGCCTGTGTGCGTGAGTGTGGGGGATGCGTGCAGGCTTGCGTGAGTGTGTTAGTGACTGTGCGCGTGTGTGCATGCGTGTGTGTGCGTGCGTGCGTGTGACCCGATTCATTTCTGCTCCTCAACTGATACACAAATTTAGGAAGACACTGTGCCTCAAAGTGCACTTTTATGCATAGTGCACGACATTTTTTTATTTTCACAAGACATTTATTATGCAATTCGGGTTTGCGCCTACAGTCGCGCCCTACCATATAGTCAAACCCGTTTCCAGCGAACTGCAATATGCACCGCGATTAGTTCGATATATCCAATAGTTCGATATAGCCGAACCCGCCTATAACGAGCCTATTGTTACGAGTTCGCATTGCGCGGGAGCCCCCCCCCCCCCCCCCCCCTTCCCCCCTCCCCAACTCCATCATCCCCGCATGCAGAAACGAACACAGTAAAGTAGCCATTAACCATACCCAAAATAATCCATTTATTGCAATTAATAAAGATACTTTCCGCCTTAACTGCCTACTTTGCAAAAAAAGCGGTGATTTTTGTTTTCACTTTCGTTTTGGCGGCTACCACTAGCATAGCATTCTCTACACGAAACATTGTTTGCAGCAGTTCGAGTCCGCGCTCTCCAAAATCGAAGAAGCATTGGCGGAGCACATCGACGGCCGAAAGCGCTTCATTATAAGCATCGGACGGCTTTCACTCGCGACATCATCGGCAATGTTGGCGAGCTCTTTCCACAGTTCAGCGATGCTGCTGTCTTGGTCCGGACTCGCTGATGGGCGGGTTCCGTCGTAACTCCAACGCTTCGTAAATAGTTACAGAAAGTGTCGGCCGTCACGTCGCTCCGTTTAAGGCGCAATGTCCCAGTCGTGGCTCTTGCTCCGTGGTCGCGGCCAATCCACATCTCAATCACCGCTCCGTAACCATGCATTTCGGCGGCCATTCTAGGCGCACAGAGTTCGATATATCGGATGTGAACTTCGTTATAAGGAATATGTTTCCCATGTATTTCTGTAACTGAATTATTTTTGTTCGATATATAGCATATTTCGCTCTATCCGGGTTCGTTGTAGCCGGGTTTGACTATACTTCCCGCCACCCTAACCAAATGAGAGGCGTTGGGGGTCAATGCGTTCTAGGCACACCTTCCACACTAGAGGAGAGCACATGCAAGATGGGCAGGGAAAAAAATTACCCCACCTTCCCGCGACGGGATCCCTGTGGAGATGCGACGCATCTTGGGGGTTCACTTGGTGTTTCCGTTGGGTTGATTCTCTAATTGCGTGAAACGTGTGAGGAACGCGTATGATGTATTCTTTATTCATCACGCGGCGTAACGTTAACGATGACGGCCTTGTGGTCGCTGAAGTGTACGGGTAGTGGATGGTGAAGTAACGGGACCACCGTGCAATTTGCAGCGAAGATCAAGTCTATGCACGTGCCCGAAATCGGAACCGAAAACGTAACAAACATTAGCTAGCCCCCAAGAATGCAGAAAACCTTATGAAGGGTATTACGTAGGCTGGGCTGCCTTGCTAAAACGAATTTGCGAACACTGGTCTAGGATATTGTCGTGGAGGAAGAACGGGCATCTTTGAAAAGAACCGCAGCTTCTAATGTCGTAAATGTTGATTAAGCGCGTACGGGTTGTGCATACAAATTGCACCCATCCTGTTCGAGAAAACCAACCTTCGTCTTATATTTAAATGCCTACATTCACCACATTTTAATTCTTTGTCCTAGCGCCACCCCCCCCCCCCTCCCGGCCTGCACGCTTGAATCTCGACCAGATTTCTTTTTCAGTCATATAATTTTCGGCTTCCCCTGAAAATCCTGCAGGCGTGGCGGAGTTCACGGTCTTCGAAGCCTCACCGCAGTGATACAGGAAAAAGCTTTACATTCACCAGGAGCTCACGAAACCTCTATAATGTGCAACAACAAGCCACCCATAAAGCCGCTGAGAACACAATGGCCACTATCGTTTGCTGGCTACGCCCTTCCGCGCGTCGCGGTCATACCGATCCCCCACTCCAGGAATCGCCCTTTCTTCGCCTTCGGTCGCCCCATTGGGAATTAACTCTTCAGGTCGCACATATCATGGACACGCCAGGCATACCTTGCTTTCTCCCATTATCAGGAGCAAAAAAATTGAATAGGATAGTGTGAAGAGAGCGGCAACAGTCGCCTTCAAGTTTTCGGAGTCCAGTTGACGCAATGGGGAACCACAACTGACACCCCTCTCTCTCTACGAAGGGGGCTGGTAGCCGGCGGGGCTCAGCCTTCCCCTCCCATAAGTAACGCCACTGTAAGTGCGATCGTTGGTTGGTTAGTTTTAAGTAGAACCGACACCGAATGCAACGAATACGAGATTGATTGAGAAACTAATTAAAACGGAATGCACACGTGCTGAATCAACCTCGTTTTTCTGTTTTTTTTTTCGCGGATGTTTTGCTGTGGGACCGGGGGGGGGGGGGGTTGTACTAAAAGCAGCAGCGTCTTGCACCGTTGGGTGAAGTGAAAGCAAAGCGCTTTGGTAAAACTTAAGGTAGTAGGGTTGTTCGCATGAATGTTAAAATAAACAAAAGGGTTGAATGGATGCAAATTAACAACGTTAATTTTTACCATCTACTACAAAAATTGGGTTTTACGTGGCAATACTCCGCCATGGTTTAGCGTTCGTTTCCACACACGGCGGCGCAAGCGCAAGTCTCGAACGTAAAATCATATCAAGTCACGAAATTACAATATTAAAGCTAAAATGTTCAAAGAATGCCCTGGACATCCCGTTCCCGTGACTCAAAATGTCTGGTCCAAGACGTCGTCCACCAAAATGTCCGTGCACAGAAATGTCCGCTCCGAAACGTCCTGCACGTAAATGTCCGACACCGAAGTCTCCGGATCCCGTATTAGATAGAGTTTTAGCAGTCCGTCCGTTCCGTCGCGTACGTAGCTAGCGTGTTTACCGGGACCCGTCTGGGCACTTGAGCATTCGTCGCGGTAAGGGGATTAGTTCCGCGCGCCTGCCTTCGCCATGTCCGCGCTTCCTCGTCCTTCCTCCTCGCCTTTCCGCGCGCGCAGGCGCAGACCGGTCCCGGCACCCCGGTAGCAACGTAACGAACGGAACGGACGGACTGCCCCGCCAGGGACCAATTCTACCGGCCAGACGCGCGTCCTGGCCTCCCCAGGCAAGCGATGAAAGGTGAGCGCCGCGTAAGTTCCACCAGCATGGAAGCAAGCACAAGCTGTGGCCTGCTGCGTGGTTATTCTTCTGGCTTTGACCTTCGAGGAAGCATTTACGGCTGAAAGGGCGGGCGAATTGACCAGCTTATAGGAAGAGAAACTAAGTAGCGATTTGTGGATTTTTGTGCTCGAGCCTTGGCATCAAAAACCGCCAAATCCTAGCGATGTAACGGCAGGAACGCCGTTCCTACCGTTCCTTCAAAAACGTAACGAGTTACCGTTACAGTTCCACCAACCCTTAATGGAACGGTGGCGTTCCTCCGTTCCTCCAAAAAGGAACTAGTTCCAGGAACGCCGTTTCTTGTAACGCCGTTCCGTACAACGCTGGTTCCACTAGATAGGCTCCACGTTCTGCTTGGAACGCACGAAGACTAGGGAAACGCGGTACTATAAGCACTGAAGTAGGGTGCCTCAATTCACGCGCGTCTCCGCCGTACGGCAGCGCTGGCATCGATGCACCCGGCCTGGAGGAGTGGAACGCGGTAAATTTAAATCGACTTGAGCAAAACTTTAGCGAGTTTACCCTAAGAGGAGCGTGATAGAAGAGGAACAGCACGAGAGGTGAGCGGAAAAGCGAAGGGAGACATTTACTTGGCGAATGTCGGCAAAGACTATCGTATTTTGTCGACATTTGCAACGAAAGGAGAAGATACGCGGCCAATTTTTTTCGAAGGCCACACTACGGGGAGCTCGGGCGCGCAAAAGCGCCGGCGCCGGTGGCGGCGGTCAAGGAGGAAGCCGGTCCTCGCCCTCTCCGACTTGGGAGCTCGGGATGAGTCCCGCGTTTTTCAGTCTCGCTTCCTGCTAGCCTGCTGTGACCACAACTGTCTCGTACTAAGCTGCTCGAAGGACTCGGCATCTCGGGAAAGCGACGGTTTGGTGGTTGTCGGTTACTGTCTTCGGCTGCACTACACAGTTCTCAGATCACTGATCGGCTTCAGTTCAAGAGCCCGGCCGTCCTTCTACATTGGAAATCCCTATGATATTATAATGCGGATCCCTTCGTAACAATCTCTGTTTCAGGTATTTCTTCTCCGCGATGGTGATGCTACTCGCAAGTTTAAATTATTGCATGGTATTTTCCTCCAGATAAGGCTACCAGTGAATACCTCACAGAAACTTCACCTCAGCCAATCAACATCTCAAGTAGCAGGCAAGAAACAATCGTAATGCAAGCAATAAGCTGAAGCTAACCAAGATATACGACATTTTCTTGCAGGAAGCCTAGCATTTTCACCAGATTATGCAAATCGAAGGAGGGTACCTAGCATTTCCTTTTTCCTATTCAAACGCGCATTCTGCTGCCACTGCGGCGACGTCTGCTGCCGCTCTTTCTGCTGAAGGAACAGCCTTTCTGGATCAAAAACATTTCAAATGGTGGTTAAACATCTCAGAAACAAATTTAACCCTTTCAGTCACGAATTATTATATTTACTGCAGTAAAACTCCATACTTGAAAGTTTAGCAGTGGCAAGTGTCTAGAGGTAAGAAAGAAAGGTTCAGTCTCTCAAGAATATTTATTACGCAAATGCCGTCGTATCCTATACGGAGACACCATTACTCAATCCTGCTTTTTCCTATAACAATAGTAAATATCCTGAGGCACTTTAGAAACAAGGAGGTGAAATAATAATTTCTGCACATGAAAGAGGTGTTTTTAGCCTTTATAAATGATTTACGCCACAGTAAAAGAGAACAATTACGACGGCAACACACCGGAGCTTCCACAAAACTTGGTACGTCCATTTTGAAACGACGTTTATGAGTGCGGTTCCGCCATTCCACATCACATGGTGCTACCTTTCACTTCCGTAGGTTTCAAACATCAGCCACACCACTCTGCACATGAACTCTTCGTTTTCACGAGAAAATCGACGAAGAAAGTCGCGTCTCTATACAGAGACATGGTGACTGAAAGGGAAGAACACGTGAACATGAATCCAAGCATGCGCCTTCGTTTGCGTAATATTTTAGCACGCAGCATTGTTTTTGGAGACTAAATTTGTCTTTGCTTTTCTGGCCTGTTTCTTAGGTAACCTGATGATAATTTTAAGTTAAAATCTTTTGTGGGTTTATTACGTTTGAAACTTCTTCTAGATTAACTTCAAGTTAAACCGCAATGGTTACTCGGCACTGTTTTTATTTAATAACAGCAAAAGCTGAAATCGTTGCTGTCATTTTACTCTTGTCTCATTTTAGCTGTGTAGTTAAGAAACGATTGATATGCACGCCTGTTGATTCTGCGCGATTGAAGCAAACAAGGCAGAGCGATATTTTTATGCGCGAATTCACTGTTGTGAGCCCAGACGTTTACCGTGGCGTCCGCTGCATTGCTGCTGTGCCGCTTTCTGCGGACCGACACCTGGAGGCAAATTCGTCTTCTGAAGGACCACGTTCTTGCTGCGTGTGTTCTAGAGTGTCCTCGTAGGAGGCACTGTCACAGGGAAAAAAAGTGTCTCGGGCCTAATAAGCTTTAGTCCCTGCTAAAGTGTCAAACATGGTTATATTAGTCCTTTTTGGTAAGATGACATGTCATCACCCCGCTTCAAAGGGGAAACCAATAGCGATCATCATCATCATCAGGTTTCAGCAGCAAATTCAAACAGCCTCGCAAGTTTCCAAGTTCCTCTGGCGGAGCATCCTCTCATGGTTGCTCAAGGAGTCGAGATCACCTCTTCCGGAAAGCTCTGTGACTTTCCTGGGAGATCCCGCCGTTCCTGCAAGTGTTGAAAAGGAGTTGAAGTTGGATCCCAACCTTGGCGTACACCCCAAAATGGATAAGACAGAGATATTGGGCCCTGTCAGGGCCACCGCTTCAAGGGCTCATGCGGAGAGTGTGGCCAGATGCATTCTGCAGGTGGTTGATTCCCTGGCAGAAAGTGGGCAGGAACTGCGCGCATGAATACCTCGAGCGTCGTCAATGCATTTCGGGATGCTCAATTCAAACTTGTCCAGTCAGACAAAGGGGGTGGTTTCGTTATCATTCCGCCGGGGTTGTACAACGAGAAGGCGTATTGGCAGGGTAGGAAAATTTTTTCTTAGCTCGAATTGACCCTAGGAAGGCCAAAAGGGATGCTCTCGATAGGTGGTAAGGTGAAGCTCTGAGCTACCTTGAGACCTCGGTAAGGAAGGCTGATGGGCTGATACTACAGGCCTCCTTTACGCCGAATAAGCACAAGGATGGCGCGCCGTTCCGCGTCATCGTTTCCGAAAGGGGTTCTTGGCAACGCCTCGTGGGCACGTTTCTGCAGAGGTCTCTTTCTCGGCTGAAAATCGACGAGCCGTCCCTCGGCAGGAGCCCCACGGAGGTATCCGACTACCTACATCGCAATGCCCCTCTCATGTACATGGGTTGTCCTTAAACATAGGGACATCTACTGCTCTTTCCCGCACGTTGAGATGATGGAGGTTGTATCTGAAGGAACGGATCACTACGGAACGGTCCGCTTCTAGAATGCTAGTGGTGTGGATATCTTTTTGGACCTATTGGGCCATTACCTTCGCTCTTTTCTTGTGAAGTTCAACAGCGAGTTCTTGTCCAGAGGAAAGGTGCATGCATGGGGTCTTGCTTGGTTCCTATAGGCTGAGCGACCTCCTTCTGGCGCGATACGGCTGGCAAATGGAGATTATGCCTCGTGCCCCCAAAAACTGTGCGCGTTTTCCGCTACGTAGGTGAATTCCTGGTGCTTTTCGAGTGCGTGACTGGTGACTTGGACGAGAATGTGCAGCGCATCACGGACATTTTTGAGGCCACCCTAGCTGGCCTCACGCTTACAAGGAAACTTCCTTCGGAAAATAAACTGTGGTTTTAGGACCTCCTCCTGGATTTCAGGCCAAGCCATGTTTGTATGAGGTATGTGCCCCGCTCGTGGAAACGCCTCCTTCCGTTCTCGTCTGCCCAATCCAAAATTGCGAAACGGAGCATCGCCTTAGCCGCCTTAAGAAGATCACTTAAGAGGTCTTGCTCACATGAAGTAGAGGCCAGTTTAGATTCGCAGGTTGTGAGGCTTTTGCCGCCAGGCTTCCCAACTGCCTTGATATGCGACCTAAGTGTTGCTAGGGCAAATGCACAAACGCAGCGAAGATGGATCGGTGAAAGACAGGCCGGAAAAAATCGCTGCCGTCCTCTTCTATGTGCACGGGGTTTCGCACATGTTGAAAAAGGTAGCGGGACGCGGATGGGTTCGTGTAGTGTTTTCTCTACCAAACAAACTGGGTGGATTTTCAAGAGGAGTAAGCACAAATGAGCCAAGGAGCACCTTTTGCGAAGAGACCGCTCAAAACCTTACGTAGTTTGTAGGGGCTGTGTTGTGTATGAAGCTCCGCTGTCCTGTGGGGAGGCCTGTATTGATCAGATCGGGCGCAGTTTAAATAATTGACTCCGCGAGAATGCAAAAACACTAAAAACTGGCACCGGCAGCAACTTTGCCACACATTGTCACGACCATCGGTGCACGCCCAGATTCCACGATATGCATCTTGCACGTACATATAAGGGTCAGCGCGGGCGTGAAATCTATGAAGCATACTTCATTCACAAGGCAGGCGGCGATTGTGTTAGCAAGCCTCCTGTTGAATTGACTAATTGAGAAATCCGCTATCTGGATTCATAAAAAATTAAACAAGCTGCACTGTCTAGGATCACGTTCATTTCCTGGCGCTTCTTGCCAGGTGTTAGATTGCTACGCTGTATCAGCACTGCTCACTTGTTGGTCAATGCACGTGTATAGTTCTTGCGTTTTGTGCGTATTGTTTGATGTACAGTGCGGTGCACTGTTAAAGGGAAAAGTCCAGCGCGTGGCCGCTGAGCTCCGCGAAGCGCCGACGCTGAGAAGTGGCTAGAATCGCAGACAGCCGATACATGCACACTGATCACTCCAGGCGTGAGAAGCCACTCTGTTGTCTGGTGCGGTGCTCCGCTGCGCCGCTCAGGTTGCGGTTGCTGGGGAATTCTGAAAGATCTGAACGGCGTGGCGAAGTGGCCAAGCGCCGTAGCAGATGTTTGAGCAGAACGCACAGAGCAATTCGTTTTGTGTTTTCATGTTTTCGCTTGAAAAGGAGTTATCTGCTCTGACCAGTGGCGCAGCCAGATGAGATCAGATAAAATTTATTGTTGCCGTGGGTAGCCAGAAATATTTTTTGAGGGGTGTCATACCCCACCGGTAAAAATAAGCAAAAAGAAAGAGTTCCTGCACTTGCCTAAATGTTCACTCACTTATCGATTAAAAAAACCTGGTGATTTTTCTTTTTACATTATGGAATAGTATCGCATCGGCGGTAAATAGCATATGCGAATAAAGGCCGAAAGGAAGAAAGAGGCAAGAATGCGGGATTGGAAGTTTTGACGGGGGGGGGGGGGGTGTTCTGACACCGAACCCCCGCTAGGCCCTGGCTCAGACTTGCCTCAATAATGATTAATAAAATAAGCTTGGGCTGAAAATGCTGATGGCAGCAAGATTTACCACGTGTTAAAGACCCTCGCGGTGAAATGGTCGAGTGGACAGACAGCAATGATCCCGTAGAATCCAGGAGTGCCGAACATCTCGCCACTTCCTCTTACCCTAATAATGTTGCTTTTTAGCGCACGGAAGCACACACCTGTCGCCTTGTCGGATTGCCGTTGAAGAGTTTGTGTATAAACGATATATGATATGATCATTTTGTTAGTGTTAACTTTCCTTCGCCAGTCGCTTTGCTCATCGCAGATGTTTGCTTTCTTCGACCTTGAATGGCCTGTAACGGCGCTATTTCCCTTTGTCTTGTCTTTCACTTTACTCTGTCTTCAACCTCTTTGCAACTGCGTACCTCTTGATTTTTTCTTACTTTACAAGCAGTCATATAAAACGTCACCGTAATGTTTGCCTTCCCTTGCTTTTGTTATTTTTACAAACAGGTGTCATTTTTTTCTCTCTATCGTGATTGACCAACTCGAAACCTGTAAACGTACAGCTTTTTATTGCTTTTTTCGGGGCAAGTTGTACAGTTTCCCTAAATAGTTGCTATTGTGCTGTTAATGTGCACTTTTGCATGTTAATTCTTTTGGCCCAGCATTCAAGTAATACTGCACTGATGCATCTTTGTTCTTGTTTGTTAGGTCTTGTTTTTTCACTGTGTTTAAAATAATTTTAAAAATGATTACTCCGTCATTAATGAGTTCGCTTTAATTTTGTGCATGTACTTTATGTTAGGATAATTTTGTCTTCTCGATTAAGAGTATATACCTTTTCACACTCAGGCTGTGGTATTAAGCCAGAATGACATGCATAATGATATTCACTCATATTTTGTACAATGTTAGCAACAAAATGGCTATCGTGACTTGGCTTGTTTTTTTCTGAGGCACCACATGTGTCACACTTGTGTATTTACAGTAATTATTGTTACCGCCAAGTACAAGGTGAAAATTCTGTCACTCCGTGATTGTTGTTCACACATGCATGGTTCTTTCTGTCTTCAATTTTTTTCCAGGCAGACATATTCCTCTGACACTGGTTGCATGTTCGGGCAATGTGGTGAACTGGGTTGCCTGTCACTGCTTTAGCAAATTTTCTTCATTGTTGCTGTTGTCTTATTACGTACATCCTTTCAGACCACCATAAAATAATTATGCGCACCGGCCTGTCAAACTTTGATGGCACCGCGCCTGGGCGAAGTCGTCGTCGTTCAGATCCGCCCCAAAATAGGTGTGGCTCAAAGTGTGCCGAGCACAGCATGTGGTGTCTCTTTGGCGTGAAGCCTTGCTGACCCATCGCTTGAATCCATTTTTCCAGAAGTTCTCTGTTGTGCAATGGGAACCTGGAAGAACAAGGGTGTTTATCTAGTTACGAAGCCACATGGTAATGGGCAGCTGTTTTTCACTTGTCAGCTGAACAGGTCGTCCCTGTAGCCTATTTCAAGCTTGAAATAAACTCATTGTCTTATGCGAATAAGCAAACAAATTGCCTTGTAAGCTTAACTAGTTGGGGACCTGGTTTCTCGTCACTCGCAAGATAGGTGTTAATAAATTGGAGCCGCGCGTATACAGAAGGGAACTCTTGTGGTAGGACACCTCGCTGTTTCCTGGAACGTATTTGCTGTTGCAAAATAGGTAAGCACAGTACCATGACATGTTTACGTCACGGCTCTCGCAGCCAGAAAGCTGCGGCAGCAAAGCGGTGGTCCGCACGGTTCAAAAGCGCCGGCGGGCTACAGCAGCAGACGATAGCAGCCATGTATTTTGTAACGGCTGTGAGGTCCACTTATGAGATTAGCGGCCAGGCGCCCGGGCTGCGCGTGAGAACCCGCCGCTCTGTCTAGCGACGTAGCACTGCCAACACTGCGCTGCAGCCGTCGCCAATTCGTCACGGCGTGCACGGGAGACGGATTGTCTGGCCCACCGCATACCACAAGGATAATCCTCCATTGAGAAAGCAGACAGCGCCGCCGGATTCCGGGAACGTCTGCCTGACGCGCGTAGGTGGTGGGATTACCGGCGTCGGGACGAGTGCCGCACGAGTCTCCATTGTTAACGCGCCCTGGTCAGCATGACGCACTGTCGCCGTCTTTCGCTTTCACCCCGCGAGGTCGCACGAACCTGCTCGTCTGCGAGCGTGCCGTTGACCCAAAGGTGGCGGCACCTCAATGAATATTCCGGGGCGTGCTGAGTGACAGATGTATACGGGAATTTGGGCACTCCCATACGCGTGTACGAACGCTACAGGGGCGTTCCCGAGAGAGGGTGATCTCGAGGTTTTATAAGGCCGAACAAGGCCGTTGGAAATCGTTCTTGTCGGAGCGCTGAGCTGGGCAGTTCCCGGCGGGATAAGGAGTCTCGACCGTTAAAGCTAGGTTGGGATTTGTGAGCCCTCTAGTCGAGGTTAAGATCGCGTCGGAGGTTTAGGATGCAGTGTCGTACCGGACAACTAGACGGATCTTGCGGCGAGACAGAGTCTCGGCCGTCGTTTCTCGAGCGGTTTGTGTACGCTCCGAGAATAGGAGAGTTAGACGAAGTTGAGGAGCTCGAGTGATTTGTGCGCACTCGGAGCTAGCGTCTAGCTGAAGTTCCAAGTTTTTCCTTTTACTATTTATGTACGCACTTATCCTACTGTAAATAGCAGTATATAACTTTCGTTTCACTTAATCAACCTGAACGCCTCGAGTTCGTCAATTCGACCACCGTCTCCAAGAACTTCAACCCCATCGCCCTGGCAGCCTCCTGCCAAACCAACCGGAGCCCGGGCGATTGGGTTCCTGATCGACACCGGACTTCGGGGAAATGATCTTTACTACGGCCTTACACATCGTTTGGGCGTCAATGATACATTTTTATTTCACCAAACCATTCGTCAAATCCTAAAACACATGAGTATTGTGACACTTTTAAAAATACATTTAATAAAAACTGCCCATCCCGCTTTATCTGGCGGCTAATGGCAGCTGTACTCCGCATGTCTACTTTTTTTCTAAACACGCCATTTTATTTCGTACAACACCAAGTTTTGGCCGTTACATTTCGTGTTCACAGAGTAATTTCTAAACAACAAACCGCGGAATGGGTGTTTATTCCGATAAAAACCCCAATTTACGCAGCCATAAGCCCGTTCTGGTCCTATGCAATCCGGTTCCAGAACTACCCATCATTCTTATTGAAGCGTAAGTGCCGCTGCCATGTTCGCGTTGACACTAGCGCCAGTTTCCCCTCTAGTTATATTGTATGAAACTCTATGCCCCACCCCTCCTGTAACTTAGTGTTGGTCGATGCCGCTAGAGAAATGCACAATGCTGGCAATGCTTTGAAGCGAAACCCTCGGCTCCCTGTTTCAAGCTCGCCCGCGTTAATGTACAGAAACACTGAACACCCTTCACTCTAAACTTTTTTTCCTCCCATATACTCCATAGAGGTTCTTTTTCGCCTGTCCTCTAGTGGTCCTCCTTGTAGGAGTTTTTTTACTACATGGAACAGGGAGGTTTTGTTTACCTCCTCAAAACAGGGAGTTTTTAGGTTATAGAAAGGAGGTATTTAGGGGGTGTTTAAAATTGTTTGGGAGAATTTAAGGAGGTCAAAATGGAGTATTCTTTACTTCCTGAAAGGCGTTTTTAAGTGATGTTTATGGAATTTTTAGGCGGTTGAATAGGAGCCTATTATGGATCCCTTTGGAAGTACTTATGTTAGTTTAGGGGCGTTTTTAGGAGGTTCAAGGGAAGCATTTACTTCTTTTGAATGGAGTTTGACGAAAGCTTGGGGAGTTTTGTAGGCCTTCCGAAAGGAGGTTTTCAAGGCCACAAGGGAGAATTTCTAGTTCCCTGTGGGAGTACTGATTTCACACGGTTTTTCTCGATTTCAGGTTTATTTCAAACGAACTATCGCAGACAAGTTTACATGGTACATGGTGTACACAAGGAGGTTCCGAAATAAATACTTATGGCGACCTCATATTAGAAATCACAAATGGTACATTGCTAAATAACACGCCAGTTAGGAATTGAAGACAGCAATACGATGCAATTTGACAAAACGTAGAAACAATATTACTACAAGAACTGGAAATACGCGAAAAACAAAGATAGGCACAAACACAACCGCATGGTAAGTGAAATCATTATAGAATACTACAGGATCGAGAACGCGTCAGTACTCATCAGAACTTATTAGTACGCATCAGCGCTCAGTACACAGTGAAAAAAATGGCTGCAGTGGTTTAGAACAACAAAAAAAAAAAATTCAGTAGGTGGTGAAATGAGCGAGAGCTGTCTGCTAGTTGAACAAATTGTAGAAACAATAATAATACAAGAACTGGAAATACTTGAAAAACAGATAGGCACAAACACAACCGCATGGTAAATGAAATCATTATATAATACTAGAGGATCGAGAACCCGTCAGTATTTATCAGAACTTATCAGTACACATCAGTACTAAGTGCACAAAGTGAAGAAAAAATGGTTGCAGTGGTTTACAACAACAAAACAATTTTTCAATTTGTCGTGAAATAAGCGAGAGCTGTGCAACGATTTTATATTGAAAGGTAACAAGCATTTTGTAGGTGGTAAAGGCACAAGCGATAAACTATGCAGGAGACAGACTGCAGTGAGATGGCTATGGATACCCGCCGCGGTGGCTCAGTGGCTAAGGCGTTGCGCTGCCGAGTACAAGGTCGCGGGTTCGATTCCCGGCCGCGGCGGCCGCTTTTCTGATGGAGGCGAAAAGCAAAAACGCCCGTGTGTACGAGATTTCGGCGCACGATAAAGATCCCCAGGTGGTCAAAATTAATCCGCAGCCCTCCACTACGGCGCGCCTCATCGCCTGCGTTGCGTCGGCGCGTTAAACCCCACAATCAATCAACGAGATGGCTATGGATAAATGAGTAATATAAAGAACGAAAAATATGCTGCGGAAAATACCAGTGCGTTTTGATGAAGACACAAATGCGCCAAGAAAAGTGACCGAGTCTGACGGGTTAATTGCAATGATATAGAACAGAATGGGTGGTATCGCGACAGCTTCTTTAGAGTGAGAACAAAAAGCCATGAAATTCGTGTTTTTCGGATAATTTTTAGTTGATTCATTTCGCACCAGTTGCCAATATTATTTAGATAATTGTTTCAAGTTAAATTAGTTTGTTAATATTATTGCTTCACTGAAAGATAGCTGTATTATGAGCATACAGAACGGCCCATCAAATATCCCCTTTTCTGTAAAAAAAAGAAAAAAGAAAAAGTCAGAAATATAATACGGAATTCTTTTTGACTACTATCCCATGATTACAGGATTGAAAAAAAATATTAGTGAGCGATATTGATGCGATAAAAGTTAATTAGTTCTAAATCCTTCACACGTGGTTTGGCGCAGGCAAGGTCCAAAAAGCCATGTTCCACAAACGTTAGAGCTCTGTGTGCCTTCTTGGGATATTGAATGTTAAAAATCCAGAACGATGCAAACAGACTACACAGTCCTCCCAGTAAAGATGATGCAGTCAAGACACGCTGGCCATCGATGTGGAGGCTAACTTCCCCGTTCACGGAATGCAGGCAGGGAGTCAGAGGAACATCTGCCTGAAAAAGCAAAAAAGAAAAAAAAATGCCCCACACGTAAAATTGAAAACAGACACTATGGTTAAATGAACTTAATAATTCGGTACAGTAATAAAATTGTAAGGCCAGGTTCCCTGCGAATTCCAGAACCTAAATTAGGAATGCAAAGGCTTCATAAAACCAAGTGCCAGTACATTAACCGTCGTGGATTTTGCAGCAATAAAAAAGATATTACTTCCGCACAATATACTCGAGCACAACTTTAAATGACAGTGAAGATAAAATGCAAGTCTCTGTAGGTTGATAGATTAGTTTTTGTTTTTGACTGAAAAACACTTTGGTATTGCATGGTTTTGTTAACTGCTGTTACTTGCTTTAAGATGCCAGCTTGCATCTATTCAAGTGAGTGGGCACACAGTTAAAGATGCAAACCCTTACACTGCCTCTTCCCTACCATGGTGGCTCACTTTCATAGAAAAAGTGGAGCTTTTGCGAGCTGGACGGCTGTTGCAAGCCGTGGCAATACTCACTTCTGCTGGAGGGGCCAACTTGGTTTCCGAATGCAGCCTTGCCTTGTACAGCACAGCCTATCCTGCCCTAAGATCTATGAAGTCATTCAACTCGTTCATGTATCAGGATCTGCAGAAGAAAATGGTGTCAGCAAATAATGAATTCATGCCGGACAGGCACCCACTGTTTCAGTTATACTTGCAGATACCTCCACCTATTTCCCTCCTGGTGTTACATCCAAAGGTAATTTGTTACGGCTTGTCTCATCAAGTATGGTCATTTGTCATAACACAGCTAGTCATACAGGAAAGTCCTTCACTGGGTCAGAAAACACTTTCTTTTTTTACAGTAGTAATAAACTAGGCGACTCATTCATCCGTATTCTGACACCTTAATATTCTGTGTCACCGAGCTGACAAGCGTGATTGGTGCATAAGGTCATTTGTAGCCGCAACCTTTACTACAGCCTTGTTAGCTAACGTAAACCTCGTTCATGGCACCAAATTACTTGTGATTGCATGGCAACAAAAAAACAAAACAGCTGAAATGGAAACGCTATTCTCGCAAACTTACCAACGCTGCAAACCACACACACCTGCCTTAGTTAATTTACCGTGATTGTAGAAGTTTCCGTCACGCCAAACCACAGTGCACTTTTTGGAGCTGCAAGCCCCGTGTCAAAATCGGGTGTCAGATGAATCGAGTAATTTTTTGTGTATGGTCTTACTATTGATTATGACAAATTTATTACCAACAAAAGAAGGATGTGTGCATTGTTCTTGTAAAAAAATTATATCCTTTTTTATGCCCGGCAGACTTGTGTCATGCTACGGCTAACTCTGTTCTCTTCCATAAGGGCATGAATTTGTGTTTTTAATTACGTGGCCTTAGCTGGCGACTGACGGGCCCCGATTGTATACAGACCCCTCATTATCATCCGAAAGGGAATAAAACATTTCGGTTTCGAACCACGTCGCCGTCGTGGTCCACACTATATGCATTTAATCGTTCGATAGGCTCATAGCATCTTTTACGCATGTCACCGTTTCAATAATAGGGCACGCTGTTAGATGTGAAGAGTCGACTCAAGCGAGAAAGCAACTCCACCGAATCTACAGGGCACAGTTTTCGAAGGGGGTGGCCGTCTGATCTGCGGCTTTCGCCGACCAGAGCGCTAAGAATGAGTCAGAGCCTTGAATGAAAACAACACAAAGACTTATATTTGGAGAGGCAAGCCATCAGGAGCGTTAACAAATAGATATTACAAAGTAGAGCAGTTAACTAAAAAGAACACGAGCAGTTCGATGCATATGAGAGACAGAGTCCTACAATATTCACCGACCGGGCCCGACGATGCACCGCTGTCGGAGGCGATTCGGCTACCTGAGTAACCGTCACGTTGCTTTGAAACGACGCCGCGCGCGACAAACGATTTCATCTCGAATGCCCTGTTACAAACCGGCCTACAAAAGAATGCGAATGCATACCCCAAAAGCCACAAACAAGTACAATAAAACGAGTGTGCGCTTTTTTCTTTGCCCGTGCGTGTACGTGCTGTGTGCGGCACGGGTACTTCGCAGTTAACCCTATCCAAACGTTTGACAAACGCATCGACTGATGAAAGAGCACTTACCAGCGAGCTGTCCACAGCTGTCGCCGTATCCAAATGTTGTTAGCGGCCGTTCGTCGAGTGACAGGGGCACATAAAAATCTTTCCACCAAATGGCACAACTAGTCCTTCTCAAATAAGAAAAAATGATGGCCCAAGGCGAGGCGCTTGAAGCTCCGGCCGCACCAAGTCACCGGCCGCGCTGCATTGATAGCACGGAGGTCCGGAGGTTGTTTACATCCGGGCAGCAAGTCGTGCCGCCAGGGCAAGTTGAGTCGCTGCAGTCGGGTGCGTTGGCGCGCTGGCACGAGAATTTAAATTGTCTATATATGCGCAAGCAAGCGAAGCAGATGAACAGTGCAATTGTTTGCAACGGCGAGAACTGTCTCTTTGTTAGCGGCAGAGTTTGACAACACCTACCGCCAAAATAAACAGATTGAAACAACACGGCCGCGCTGTCTGCTTGTGATCGCGCTGGCTGAAGCATCTATACGGGTATACGTACGGTATCGGTTTTGTAGCTGCATGCAACTGTCACGTCCTGCTTTCTCGTTCTAATTAGCATTAGTCCACGGTTGAAGTGCTGACACACGGAAACAACACAAGACTAACATGGCGACCGCCCGCTTGAGATGATTACCCCAGATGGGGAGTTTATTGTGGACGTGGTTGTTTACAAGGGACCGAACGCCATCTCACAAATGGTGTTATGTCGTTCTAAATCCTCCCTTTTGCTACACGGATGGGCAACGGTACTACCATGGAGGTTCGTCCACTTGTTTAGACCATGCCTAGGGAGTACATTTTTTGCTATAAGTACTTTTCAGGGCACATTACTTGATTAAAACTCCATTTCCGGCTAGTTTGCGTTTACAGTGTTCCTTACTGGGACACCGAAGATAGTTTGTAGAGCTTCTGTTTTTGCCTGGAATGCTAATAATGTTCGATAAAGTGCGATTCACTTTTCGAAAGCCCCCCCCCCCCCCCCCGAAAAAAAGAAATTGGCCGCATATCTGCTTCTTTCGTTGCAAATGTCGACAAAATACGATAGTATTTATCGACTTTTGCAAAGTAAATGCCTCCTTCGCTTTTCCGCCTCTTTTCATGTTCTTCGCCTTGCGTCGCGCTCCTCGCAAGGAAAAGACGCCAAAGGTTCGCTTAAATCATTTTCAATTTACCGCGTTCCACTGCTCCAGGCCGGGTGTCTCTATGTCAACGCTGCCGTACGGCGAAGACGCGCGTGAATCGAGGCGCCCTACTTCAACTTTTATAGAAACGCGTTTACCTACTCCACGTGCGTTGCAAAAAGAACGTGGAACATATCTAGTAGAACCTTTCGTAACTGTTGCCGGTTGATTTCTTAAAATGGCGCCAGAAGCTATTGTGGCGCGGGCGACAGCAGGCGACGGCGGAGTGATTTTTTTTCCCGCAGTTAATAAAGTATTTAATTTCGCCAATATTGCATGTATAATTTTTATAAAAGAACACTGAAAATATCACTTCTGTATTAATTTGTTGTCTTATATTTGCGGAATGTCTTGTTCTTCTTCAACAATGTTAAAAAGTATGAACTTAGACGGGTACATTTAGCTGTGACTATATAAGACTATTGCGCAGGCATTGTGTTACGTTGGCCGGGTGGCTGAATCGAGTCACAGGCAGACAGACAGATATACATACAGACATACAGACAGACCAAGCGTTCTGGGTTTAAGTAGCCCAAGAAAGACTATCGTCTTTAAAAGTACAATGCATGGTTTGCGGCGCCTGCCCAACTACAGCAGGGGCGTCCATACAAGGTGCTACGTGATTGGACGACTTCCGAGATTAGAATTCGAGACAGTTTCGGTTTTGCCTCTGTGAAAACAACATTTGGCATCCGACGTTATCTCTGGCTGGGAATTTTCGATATACGAGTAATCCTCACTCCGCGCTTCTGCCATGTTGTCTGCTGTAAAATGCGACATACGCGTCAACGCCGTGCCTACCAGCACGCCGTTAATCGTAACGATCGCTAGCCGAGGCGTACGCAGTGGATGGATGCCCTCCGCGTCACCGGTGAGGCTCAAACGCCATGCGATTTTTCCCCACCTTTGTAGCTTGCCTGGCTCCTACCTGTATCATAAGAGGCGTATTCGCTTCATTCCAAGGGTCGGCTGATTCTGGGCTGTGCCGGCAAGCAGTCGGTGCTTATGGCAGCACAACGCCAACAAAAACTCGCCAGCGCGTGTCTGTCTGCACGCGTTCCGCGAACTCGCTCAAATGTAAACGAAGGTTACATCTTAAAAATATTCAATTCAGTGCAGGAAACATTGCCAAAAAATGAAGGAAGCTCACACTAGCGGGAAAAACTTTAAGCTAACGAAGCTGTATGCAACCTTCAGGACCGTCACGAAGGTTTAACTCCTCGACTGCAGACGATTTGCTTCTCCTTCCCTCTCGCAACGACCTTTAGTCCATCGTTGTGGCTATACTGAGTGTGAGCTCCCTTCATTTTTTTGGAAGGAATAATCATCGGACATCACCTTGGAGGGGCGTATGCTACGACGTGTATTTCTCGTTCTGAGTCAGTCTTGCCATGGTTACGGCGAACTCTGGAGATTTTTTCAGGCCAGTATTCGACAATTTCTATAAGTGGGTATGCTTGACTTGACACACGTGAGCCGCGGTTGTTGGGCGTTCGCCGAGAGGCACGCACAGCCGAGCGCTCGGCATTTTGGTGTTTAACTGCCGCGCGGTCGTCGCAATACTGGCCAGTCTCGTTACAGTAGTGTGCCTGGCTTGACGAACCTCCTCAGGGGACGCTGGGCGGTCGTCGCGAGCCGCACCCACACGAGCGCTAGGCATTTTCTTGGTTTTGTTAATGAGCGGGCGGTCGCTGAAAAGCCCACGCGCACGTGCACGCGCTCGGCAATTTCTTGGTCTTTTTAACTGCAGGCACTAAAAATACGACCTGCTCAACAGCTTCGCCGTTGAAACAACATCACCTTCAGAAAAAAAGGATAAAACGCAGTGTCCGGGATTCCAACATGCGAATTGCGAAACAACTTATACAGTGCTAGACCACCAGGCCATAAACCAGCGCTTCCGGAAAATAAACTATTTATTGTATAGCCACTTTACCTTTTATTGCGAAGAAGTATATGTCTACCCCGCCCACCCCAGTATTCTTTCCGGTGTAGCCGATTTACTCGGCGCCACTCCGGGGCTCCTCCTCGCCACCACCGAGCCCTCCATCACAACTGTTAACCCGCTCGCCACCACCAATGGCCCTTTCACAATTTACTCAATCGGCTGACAACGCAGGTAAGATGATTGCGAAAAATCGACAGAAGCGCGAATGTGAGTAAAAACAAGCGAAAGTCGCCCCCACCGAACATGTACACGCCGCTATTGCCCCCGTTTCCCATGCTGCAATATATTATTTCTATGCCCATTGCCCCCACAACTTCCACCTCGCCGAGTAGCTGGGAATCCTATCCGGTTAAAGAGCAACTTTCCCAGTTGGAACGCTAGAGTGAGCACATTTTTCTTCAGCTTAAAAGGCTTTCCGAGCGACATTTTTGCTGGTGTATTTCACGTCTAAGAACGCGCCCTTCGCCAGGTAGCCGGCCTATGCATGCACGGGTTCTGGGTGAAAGAAGGGGCCATGCACGTACAGCTGGGCTTCATACCGCTATGGATGAAATGCCCTTTGTTTCTGGCGGGAGGTCTAAACATGAATTTTTATGGCTCAATGCGCGCTGTCAGCTTCCTCCGTAATCAAGCGGTTTGGCCCTGGTTTGGTGTGTTACACAGGCAGTGAGAAGCATACGACGGGGTAGGAAAGCGAACAGACGCATGTTTGTCGGCTAGAATAAAGCTCAAGACCTTCCATATAATAACTCTCTATTAAACGGACGCACGTCGTTAACTTGGAGTAAGAAGAGCTGGGAGGGAAGAAGGGTCGGCCCGAACACAAGCGCGAGCGGGTGCCAGAACAACGAAAAGCCGCTGCCGCCTGAAGTTCCAGGTCTTCGAGTAGCTGCGACTACTTCCCAGATGAAGAGCAGCTGGCCCGCTTGGAACCCCGACGTGAGCCAATAATATTTGTTCAGCTTCAATGGCTTCCGGAGCGACATTTTCGACAATGTCTTTCACTTCTAAGCGCGCGCCCAATTACCGGTTGCCAGTTTATACGGGCCCGGGTTAGGAGTAAAGGGAGAGGCAAAGGTGGTGGGGGGCTTGCGCGCAGCTATAGGTGCCGTGGCCTTGCTGATGACATGTCCGTTGTGCTGAGTGGACGTCTAACGGCCAAATGTGACCTGTACGGTGTACTCAGTGGTCAGCGGATTGTGCTGGTGTGTTACAGAGTAAGATGCGGACGACGCGAAAATGAAACAGACAGCTCCGTTGGCTCCATGTGTGTCTGACAGAATTAGGCTTCAGTCCTTCGATGTATCATTCAGATAATGGACCTCTTCCAAGCCCAGGAAAGCACTCGTAGCGGCGAATACGAAAAGCACAGTTGGTGGCTCGTTCAGAAACAGTGGCCGGTGACGCTGTTGTCCAATATTGCTCATCACGGGGCACGCTTATAATCTTAGCTAAGAGGTTTGCCGTGCACACACACCCCACTCTGCTTGGTTAACTTCATGCGCAGAGGCCGCTCTTTGAGTTCGTGTTTACGAAGTTTAGCAGGTTTTCTTATGCCGGTAAGAACCCTCCTATGACTCAGCGCTTCTTCAGAGGTTCCCGAACGCCAACCAGCATAAAGTTGGCATTCGGCCCGGCGTTCCTACGGCATGCGTCAGAAGCGGTATCTACGATAAGAGCGAGCCACCAAAAGTAAAGGCGGCACCTGCAAGCGCATGCGCAGATAGATGTAATGGAAAAGATCCATTGGCTAAGAAGCGTGCTCAATCGAAAATTAGAAACTAATGTGCTTTGTTGCGCGCTCTGCGTCGAAGGCGTCCAGCTTCGTAAGTCATCCTTGCCCACAGAGTAGAAGGACCCCAATTTTTTATTTAGTTTTAGCATTCCAAGCAGCAAGATGACCAGTTCTTAATTAGCGTTCGGGCAGTAAGCGTCCCCCAAGTTTCCACAAATATCTCACCTCTAGCGACTGCATTCCTTAGGCAGAAGGGTGCTCACAGAGGTTTACGTGCTGCTGAACGCTGTGGTAGTTCACCCAGCGCAAAAAGTGCTTCCCGCACGTTGTTTTGACGCTGTACGATACAAGTTCGGTTGATTATACAGTTAACCCTGGATGTATCGAAGCTGGCAAAAGTTCGCAGTTCATCGTTACATGCAAGTTTTGTTTACAGTCAGGTTTCGAACCAATTCTCGCGCTAATGAAGCACAAACGAAGCCAAATGCTAGACATCAGTAATGGTGAACCCGCCCTCGGTGGACCTATTTCGCAGCTAAAAACTACGTGAGTTGCGCTTGCTTCTTTCGCACTAATTTAGGCGCTACACGGGGCTCCAAAAAATCAATGTCACTTACCGCCGCAATAACAAACGTAACGTAAGTATCACTTGTGCCTTTTGACACTTTTTCGCGCCTTAACGCATATCAACAACCACACTTATGCTGAAAGAGTGTCTCTTTGCGAACTTGATGCTCTTTACCGCACTCAACAGTGCTGAGAGGGTGCTAGCTTGGATACTGCGCTTCAATGGGGTTGGCAATGGGGAATTAAAAAACCCCGGCAAATACAGAAATTCATACCATAGAGGTTTGTTAAATCAAAGTTTAACTGTAATTCTTAAGTACGTATAAAACTTCACTGATTCTTCTCCCGCCTTTAAGTGGCCTTAGATTTTTCTACTAGGGTACCAGTCAGCGAAGCGTAGCATGTGCTTTTGGAGGAGGTACTTGGTCTTAAAGCTTATTACAATGTATTTAGTTTTAGCTTTCCGAGCAACTTAGATGACCATTTCTTGATTAGCGCTCGCGCAGTAAGCGTCCCCCAAATTTGCACAAATATCTCATCTCTAGCGACTGCGTTCCTCAGGCGGAAGGGTACTCCCAGATGTTTGGTCGTACTGCTGACCGCTCTGGTAGTTCACCCAGCGCAAGAGGTCCTTCCCACACGTTGTATTTATGCTGTTGTATTATGCTGGTTGTTTATAATTCCTTAGTACCTATAATAACTTCGCTGATTCTTCGCCCGCCTTCAATTGACCTTAGATTTTTCTACTAGCGTACGACTCAGCGAAGCTTCGCATGTGCTTTTGGATGCGCTACTTGGACTTAGAGCTTGATGCAGTCTATAAACCAACAACTAAATGAACATTATTCCAGGCACAAACGTGACATGGTGTAATTTCAACAGAGCGAACGAATTGCGGTGACCAGCCGGCGCCTCCCGAACTAACTCTGGGGCGACTAATTCTATCGGAGATTTGGCGAGCCATGCGGCAGCACAGTGAAGCCAAGCCATCTTGTATTGACGTCATACGAAACATCATTGGAAATCGGCAAGGAGGATGCAGAGAGGAGGACAGCAATGTTTGCTTGAATTTTCCACTGAATAAATTCGCGTAAACGCAGCGAGAGTGGTCGAAACATGGCCTAGAGACCCGAGACTCCACTTAGCGCTAGTAATCTGGCAATGTTTACAAATCACTTCAGCCCTTTAAGAGAAAGATCGTTAAAATGCAGAAATTTCTCTCGTGCAACCTGAGTCAAAGTCTAAATCCAAATCGAAAAGTTTTTGACCATGGCGCAATCGCGTTAACGTCGGCTTCATAACACGAGGGACCTAGTTTCGATTCTATGCGAAGGGTTTTTTTGCAGTGCCTATTCTGTGGACCTGCAGTGAACTTAAATAGGTTAATGATGAGGATGACCATGAACACAGGGCAATGTGCCGCATTATTCTGTGTAGCTGGCCACAGGTTGATGACAGGTTTCAGAAAAGGAAGCTGCTATGGGAAAGAGCTAAAGGCGATAAGTTTGATGGAAAGAAAGTAGGTCTGTTTCGCGATAAATTAAAAATTGACGACGATTACTACATGTGGAATGAAACAACAAATGAGCGAAAGAGACTTCCACCACCTATAAAATTTCACTCGAAGCCTGTCAGTCCCGAAGTGTCTGCCACGGCTCCTGTAACAGGACCTGCATGCGCATCGGGCAGCGTCAATTTGAGTGTAACCAGTGATCAGAATCCCCGCCGCGGTGGCTCAGTGGCTAAGGCGTTGCGCTGCTGAGCACGAGGTCGCGGGTTCGATTCCCGGCCGCGGCGGTCGCTTTTCTGATGGAGGCGAAAAGCAAAAACGCCCGTGTGTGCGAGATTTCGGAGCACGATAAAGATCCCCAGGTGGTCAAAATTAATCCGGAGCCCTCTACTACGGCGCGCCTTATCGCCTCCGTTGCGTCGGCGCGTTAAACCCTACAATCAATCAATCAATCAATCAATCAATCAATCAATCAAGTGATCAAAATGCGTTTTGTACGGGTAGTTCTAAGTGTACCAGACTGCTTAACATCAACACACGCAGCGTCCTAAATAAGACTGTGGCAGATGGAATCCCTCTTGTTATCTTGAAACCCTTTGCTACTTGCCGTACTCGTCCCTCCCATGCTCTTTCCTTAACCCCAATTTTCGCTTCCACCAAGCTCTTTAAAGTTCCTTTCTTCCCCCGCACAACTAAAGATTGGAACAATACGTGCACCCGAACACTTTCTTAACTCTCTGGGTTTCTTACAAGCAAATGTTTAGTCGTGCCTGGCAGCGTGTGTTTTATACTTCGTTTCGTTGTTTCTGCTTTTGCGGTTTGCATTATTCTATCAGTGATATTGGAACCACATTATGCCCCTCCTGCTTGGGGCTCCATGCTCTGCAGTATGTTCTTAAATAAATAAATAAATAAATAAATAAATAAATAAATAAATAAATAACAAACAAACAAACAAACAAACAAACAAATAAATAAATAAAAAGTAAATAAAAATAATAGTACATAAATAAACATAACAAAATAAATAAATAAATAAATAAATACATACATACATACATAAATAAATAAATATTTTCCCGTGCTGTAATTTGCTGATTCAGTCCTAGGTGCGCAAAGCTGACAACTTTCAATTCGGGGGCTGCGTCTGATATAAATTATTTAAAAATAAGGGTACAAAACGGGATTTTTTTAAGTAAAGCAATCACGAGACCATCTTTTCAAAAATAACGCCCTCGGCTTTGCGCCCCCAGAGGTGTTGCGTCCATTGCCACTGTTATTTGCTAACCAATGTTCCCAATGCTGTCGTGAACTTCTGGATTACCGTATGTATAATGTTTCTATTTTGCAACACGCTTTGAATGCAAAACCTCTGATCTTGACGTGCAAGCACAGAGGGCTCTATAGTCGCGTGGAATGTTCCCGACCCAAATAGGGCGCACATCGTTTTCTTCATTCTAACTATTCAAACAGCTAAATAATTCGTAAATGTTTATAAATTTCACCATTCTCTTATACAAGAAGCTATGTCTAACGGAAGGTAAGAAGCAGAGCAGCTTGCTGTGCAGCTGTGGTATGCCACAACTGATAATTAGTTTGGCTATGGTCTGGTCCAAGAGCAGATATATAATTTGTTTGTTTACAGGCACCTAATTTGAGCAGGTGTATGCTATTATTATAATTTTTTATGAATAATATTTCAGGTGTATAATTAGTTTTCGCTAATTTATTCATTTAACACTTATTCATTTATTTATTCATACAGTTAGGTCACGTGGACAAACGCTGGCTCAGTATCGCTGCAGGTGTGGGCGTCAACGTTGTCCGAGAGAAACTTCCCTCCCTCTCTTTCTTTCTTATGTCGGGCTCTCTGAGCCCAACCTTGGCATGCAGGTATGGAGTGCTGCCTGCTCCGGAAGTAACCATCATCCTGGATACCTAAGAGGTTACACTAGAAAGTTTCAAACGTGGTAGGAGGGCTCTTAAGGACACCCACTGCACTCTCTCATCAGACGATCATCTGCTCAGGCTGGAGTAGTAGTTCGCCGCCAGCTCCCATGGGTAAGCAACTCAACTCCCGGCCCTCAATCCCCAGCAGCTTTACAGCAGGTGTGCACGGCGGCGGCCAGGACAGCGATACAGAAGAGGATGTTAAGGATCTCTAGGTTCAGACTGGCCACCTTTCGAACGTGAACCTGGTAATGTTCAACGCACTCACCTTGTCCAGCGAGGGAAGCTTGGCTGTACTACTTGAAGAGCTCTCAGACAATAAGTGGGATATTATATGGTTAAGCAAATTTTGAAGGACAGGAGAAGGCTTCATGGAGCTCACTAGCGGACGTATTCGGCGCTATGCAGTGGACATCAAGAGAAGAACGGGGGGGGGGGGGGGTCTTTTTGTTACCACAAGAATAGCAGGGAACGTGGAGGAGTTTTTCAGCAGTAGCAAGAGAGTCGCGACTGTTGTTATTAAGGTAAACAAGCCGTACAGGTTAAAGATAGTACAGGAATACGCGCCAACAACCAGTTATGATGATGGTGTAGAGAACTTCTAGAAGCACGTCGAATCAGCAATGAAGAAGGGAACGACACAGTTCAGGATTGTGATGGGAGACTAACCCAGAGGTCGGTAAGAAGTAAAAGGGGAATGGTCAATAGGAAACCTTGGCAACCGTCGAGGGGTACACTAGTGGGATTTGCAGAAAGAAGTAACCTGAGGTTGATGGATACAATATTTTACAAACAAAATAATACTAAAGGGCGTGGAAGATTCCTGACGGTACAACCAAAAACAAAATTGAGTTAATTTTAAGTGAAAACCCTGGCATCACGCAAGACGTAGAAGCGCTAGCCAAAATTCGTAGCAGCGATTTTAGGTTGATTAGATGCAAGCTAAGGCTGAATCTCAAAAGCGTGAGCAGAAGACTCGTGCAAACTAAGAAAGCATGTATGGAGTCAGAGCCAGTTAAATCACAGGAGTTTAAAATAACTCACCAAAACCAATTCGCGCTTCTAAACCAGCAGAGCGACGTCAGTGTAGTCAGGTTAAATGGATACTTAAAAAGGGCAATCTCGCTATCAGCAGCATGTGTGTGAAAAGGAGCACATAGGGAACAAACTGAAAAACTAACTAAGAAAACGAAGCAACTAATCGCGAAACATAGGTAGATGAAAGTGTAAATTTCGGCGGATCATATTGAATCAGCCGAGCTGTCGAACCTGATTAACAGAAGTACAACAAACGCATTAGTGCACATAATGGGGCGGTGGTCGACGAAACGACGCTGCAAATGGGCGAAGCTTCAAAGCAACAAAGAGGAAGCTAGCAATCGGCAAAGACAGGATGTACGCACTCAGGGACGAGCAGAGTAACATTAGTGACAGCTTGGACGAGATGGTTAAGGTAGCAGAACAATTTTACTTCAGGATGTATGCCAGCGACGTTAGACAAGGGGAACTACGGAGCGTGCAGGCTCAACTTACCGTGTCGCACTATTAACTTCAGAGGAAGTAGGGACGGCTGTCAAAGAAATGTAAATCGGAAAGGCAGCAGGTTACGATGGTATAACTTCGGATCTGTTGAAAGGATGGAGGAGATATTGTAGATAAAGGCTTGGTGTAATATTTTCATAATGCGTAAGTACTCAAAAAGGGCCCATAGACCGGAAAAGCACTAACTATATTTTCATTCATAAGAAGGGATATATCAAGTACCTCAAGAATTACAGACCCATTAGCTTAGTCTCAGATGTTTACGAGCTGTTTACCAAAGTTACATTTAGCCACATAGGTGACAGACTGGATTCCCACCAACCCAAAGAGCGGGCTGGTGTTTACGAAAGGGTACATAACCATGGGTCATATCCTTGTCACTAATAAAGGGATAGAAAAATCAACACTGTACACGAAACTCCTTTACTTGGCATTTACAGATTATGACAAACCGTTTGATTTCGTACTTACCGCAGCCGTGCTAGAATCATTAATAAAAGGTCAGGGAATAGAAAAGACCAACATAAGAATTCTAGAAGACATATATGGAATAGAATGCGCGGGCAGGATAACCCTCCACAAGCAAATGGATAAATTTCCGATCCGAAAGGGAGTGAGACAGTGAGATACCATCCCGTTAAAACTATTCACAGCTTGTCTGGAGGGGGTATTTTGAATGCTTGACTTGGAAAATACAGAATTAAGGACAAACGGGTAATACTTGAGCTATTTCTGGCTGGCGGACAACAAAGTCTTGGTGAGTGAGGGAGGTTCTGTTTTGCATCCTAATTACGTGACTAAACCTCACAGGACAAAAACGCGCGTCACTCATCCCCCGGAAGTTTCCTCAGGCTAGGGCAAGTGTGGCCCTTTTTGTTTTTATCTCATATATCACTGAGTCACAAGGAGAACTGTACCCACATTGGAACGACTGCATTGTGTGCAGTGAAGTGCTTAGCAACTCATTGATTCCTGACCTCAATGAGGACTATGGTTGAATAAAGGGAATTCGCAGTCTCGTATTCCAGACTCAGCGTGGTTCCTCAGATTAGAGAGAGAGAGAGAGAGAGAGAGAGAGAGAGAGAGAGAGAGAGAGAGAGAGAGAGAGAGAGAGAGAATAAACGTTTATTTAAATCAACAGGGGGGGATTGTGCTGAAGCTTGAAGGAGGCGTCCTCAGTCCAGGATGCCTTGAGCGCGGGATGGGCCAGCCTATTGAGCCAGCCCTTTGAGCCAGCCGAAGCTGGTCGTCCAGGCTGGTGCTCGCCAAGGCTCTCTCCCAAAGCTCGACAGTGGAAAGTTGCAGGTTGGGAGGAATCAGTGGAGATTGGTCACATCCTTCCGTTCCGGGTTCTCCGCAAAATCGGCAAAGCGGGGAGTTCTGTCGGTCGAACAGGTGAAGCCGGATAGGATGTGGGAATGTATTAGTTTGGAGAGCACGTAAACGACGTTCGTGCTCTCGGGGTAGAGATTGGTGTGGGCGAGCGAGTGTCTGACGCGACAGCCTGTAGTGCTGCGTGATCTCGGCGTAAGAGGTCAAGGGCTGCATGCGCTCGGGTTCGGCAACGCTGCTCTCGGCGCCCGCTCGGTAGGTCAATTCTCTAGCGATGGCGTCCGCCGCCTCGTTTCCAGGGATACCGTGATGTGCGGGAGCCCATACAATCCTGATTAGCCTCTTCAGGGGCTGCTGCTGAATGATGCGTAGAGTTGTTGTGTGAAGGCGTCCCCTAGCGAAATTCCGACAAGCCTGCTGCGAGTCGGTGGCAATGACCTCTGCATTAGTTTGTACGACTGCGAGGGCGATTGCTACTTCCTCTGCTTGTATATTATTGTCGCCGGCAAGCGAGAGGCTGCAACGGGGCTTGTTTTTGACGACTACGGTGGAAACCGCCGCGGACCTATCCGGATAAGACGCCGCGTCCGTATACACTGTTGTTGGTTGATTGCCATAGATCTTGTATATGGCTTTTGCTCTGGCTTCCCTCCTGTCGAAGTGGTACACGGGGTTCATATTACCGGGCAGGGGGTTTACCGTGATGTTTTTACGGACTTCGTGCGGTAGGTTTCCCGTGAGTGCAGGCGGGTGGTCGAGTGGAACCGAGAGCCTCAGGCGTGAGAGGATCGCCCTCCCCGTTTCCGTAACCCCCAGCCTCGCTCTTTGGTTGGTTAGATGAGCCTCAATTAGCTCCAAAGCAGTGTTGTGAATGCCGAGCCGAAGAAGTCTTTCGGTGGAGGTGGAGGCCGGAAGTCCGAGTGCTTGTTTATAGGCCTTGCGGATCATCGTGTTGACCTTCTGTGTCTCGGTGATGTTGAGCAGAGCGTATGGCAACACGTATATAATCCTCGACACGACAAAGGCCTGGACGAGCCGAAGCAGGTCCACCTCTCCCATGCCACTGGTTTTCGTGGCGATCCGGCGTATCATGTGAGTCACCTGATCGGTCATTGTCTTGAGTTTGGCAATGAGTAGTGAGTTGGTCTTGTTTGCTTGAAAGGTCATTCCGAGAATCTTTATATGCTGAGATGGAGTGATGGTGTGGCCATCCAACTTGAGGCAGATGGTGGGTGTGCCTGGGACATGTTTCTGGCGTGGCGAAACGACTAGCAACTCCGATTTTTGCGGAGCGCAGCAGAGGTCGTATGACCTTGCATATTCGCTTACCACATCCGCTGCTTCTTGCAAGCGATCCTGCATTGCCCCAATTGACCCCGTGGACGTCCAGATGGTAATGTCATCCGCGTATAGGCCATCTCTGATCCCCGGGATGTTGTTGAGGAGACGCGGAAGCCCAACGAGGGCAACGTTAAACAGCAGGGGAGAGAGCACTGCTCCCTGCGGCGTACCGCGACCTCCCAGGAGGAATGGTTTTGTGGAGGTATCACCCAGTTTTATGATAGCTTTCCTGCCGGAAAGGAAGTCCCTCACGTATCTGTATGTGCGCCCGCCGCATCCAAGTGCGTTGAGGTTCTGCAGGATCTTTGTGTGCCGCACATTGTCAAAAGCACCCTTGAGGTCAAGTCCCAGGATGACCGTTGGGGCATGGCGGGTAGCTGGTATCATGACTTCTTCCTTAAGCTGGAGGAGGATATCTTGGGCTGAGAGGTGAGGACGGAACCCCACCATCGTTGTTGGTAATAGGCCCGAGTCTTCAAGATAGGGTTGCAAGCGGTTAAGAATAACATGCTCGAGTACCTTGCCGACGCACGACGTGAGGGATATCGGCCTTAAATTCTCAGTAGATAGTTGTTTCCCCGGTTTTGGTATAAAGCAAACCTCCGCAGTTTTCCATTAATCTGGTAGTATACCTTCCCGCCACACGTTGTTGAGGTATGCGGTAAGTTCAATTATTGAATTGCCATCGAGGTTAATGAGCGCCTTGTTGGTAACCTGGTCCATGCCAGGGGCAGTGTGGTGCCTCAGAGCGTGAATGGCCGCGGTTACCTCGTGAATATGGATGTCTTGATCTAGCAACTCGTTGGGTTCGCCGGTGTAAGGTGGAAGTGCTTCGTTGGGTTGATCGGGGAAATACCGGGTCTTTAAGGCAGCAAGGAGTTGCTTGTCTCCATCGGGGAATGTGTAAATTATTCGAGCCATGTTCTTGTGGGACTCCGTCTTACAGGCCACCGGATAATGAGGTATCGAAGCAATTTCCATGTCTTGGAAGTGCTGAGCGTGCCCCTTAACGCAAAGCGTTAGCCAGTTCTCGCGACTTAACTTGCTGGCGTATTCAGCAGCTTGTTTTGTGAGCTCTGCTATGCGTTTCTTGAGTTGCTTATTGAGACATTGGCGCTTCCATCGTTTCAAGAGGCCTCGCCGGGCTTCCCACATGTGCAGGAGGTGCGCGTCTACGCTGGGAGTCGAAGAAGTGGTACGAATGTTTTGGGTATGTAATTTAACGTCCTGGTTCAGTTGCTGGATCCATTCTTGCACTGTCAAAATGGTATTCTCAGATCTCTGTCGGCGTTCTTCTCGAAATTTGGACCAATCCGTGAGCTTTGCAGTGCCAGTAGTAGTTTTGTAATCTGTGCTTTGGATGGCGGTCGCCAGGATTGCGTGGTCGCTTCCGTGATGTTCATGTAAGTTGGTCCAGGAGGCCAGTGGGATATTTCTGGTAAAGGTGAGGTCAGGGTTGGTATCCCTCGCGGTGCTCGTACCCAATCTGGTAGAGCCTCTGGGGTTCGTGAGGATCGTAAGCTCGAGGTCCTCTATGAGTTTATACAGCGTGTTGCCTCGAGGATTCGAGTAAACGTAGCCCCACAGCTGATGGGCCGCGTTGAAGTCACCGGTGATGAGAAGAGGGTTAGCAGCCGCTTTTGAGGCAACCTGCTCCATAACCTGTTTGAGGGTTGCTGGAGGACATCTTGGCCGGCAGTAGATATTCGGATGGAATAAAGGTTGTTGGCTTTTCCGCTTGGGACCTCTTGGTATGATTTCAAGCGGAATACCAATCGGTTCTGCTTGTTGGAGAGGGTGCTGTACGGCAGTAAGTTTTTTGTCTACGTGAGTATGGAGGCTCATGCCCACGTCAGTGCTGTAGGTGATGTAACCTGGGAGGTGCGCCCTTGTCTTTGTTTCTTGCATTCCTACAATGTCAGGTGGGTCGGTGGATGAGGCAATACTTTGTGCAAGGGAACCGTACTTGAGTTTGAACCCACGACAATTCCATTGCCAAATTGTGATCGTCGGGTTGTCCGGGTGGCGAGTGTTACATTGCTGAAGTTGGAAAGCCATCTTGATTACCGTCATTGTAAGAGGGTAGATCTTGCAACACGTAGGGCACTGGATCCTCGGTGGGGACGACTGCTGTCTTCTTGGTGCTTTTGCGCTGCTTAGCCTCGAGCGCAGTTAGTCTTGCCTATATTTTAACCCATTGATCGGCCAAATTCGCCGACAACTGATGCTGCTGACTATTAGCCTGTGTAGCAAACTGCCCTTGCTCGAGCGCAGTTAGCCTTGCCTCTAGTGTAACGCAGTGATCTGCAAACTGCTGATGTTGACTATTAGCTTGTGCAGCAAACTGCCCTTACTGGGATTCTATACGGGAAACGAATTGCTCGAATTGCCGCTGCACTTGGGTTCGCATGGCCTCAAATTGTTGCTGCATAGACTGTTGAAGCGTTTGAATTGGACTCTAGCACAGTGAAGTTGTTGGCAAGAGCAGATATCCAACATACGGTTGGGTAGCATAGATAGGCTAGAGAAATCTCACGCATTTGGAGCTTGTGTGCCATTGCAAACCTTTCAGTAATTATTGCCCTCCAATGTCCTTATCCGAAAAAATTGAGAAAGTGATGACTGAAACATGTCAATAAAATAACCTGAAACTCTATTTACTTGACCTAATATATGTACACGGGACATTATTCTTAAGCTTGAAATTGTTGCGTGCGGTAATCAGATTCCAGAAATAACTTTTCAGTTGTAAGAAATTAGTACGCGAAGAGATGCTGAATCACGCATGCAGTTTATTGGGAGCGTGTATTCCCAGAATCGCTTAAAAGTATATAAAAGCAATATTTCACAATGCCAGTAATACAAATAGCAGTAAATGAATTCAATACAGCACCAGTTTCACGCAAAAGACAGAGAAAGACAGGGCAGGCAAAATGAATACAGCGAGAGAAATGTAAACCTTTCCGCGTTACAATGGTGCAAATAAGTGCAGAAACACTGAACACTCTGTTGACTCTAAATGCTAGCAAGAATCAGAAAAAGCAACATTCGACCTCCACCGGATGTTATCCAAGTATACTCAGAACTTTATCCTGGTACTTTTTAGCATAGTTGACCTTACGTTTACAACAGCAAATATACTGGAATGCTGGTGTGTGGACTTGACCCGTCCTTCTATTGCGACTTCTGCAAGTAAGATTCACGTGATGAATATCAGTGGTTGAAGCAAACGCAATAAGCTTGCTCTGAACTGTAAACGAACAAACAGCAGGTACAAGGTAGTCCGATAGTCTTTATAATCAATGGCTGCACTAAATAAACAAGTCATGTATGGTAATACCAGGCTGTTCCGGATGATTTCAATTGCACAACTTTAAAAAGTACAGTGTCTGTACAACACACGAAATTCTAGCATTCTGCAAGCGGGATATGTGTCGACGAACGCCAAACTTGCACGATAACGCACATAATTGTGGGCAGTTTAAAAAATGCAAACATCTATAGTGTAATGTGGTGCGTTGTAAAGCGACAAACCAGAACATGCACTTAGGCAAATACAATATTTGTATAATTAGTGTTTCATTCGTGCCGACTTCAACTCTACGCTCCAGAGCAGATCCACCCTCACTACAATCCAAACGACAATAAATTTCATCAGTGCTGGGTGCAAATGTTAGTGAAATTTCCCGAAATATGGGCGTGAACTGCCTGTGCTGAAGCAAAGTGTATGCACTCAGAATGTGGCCGCGCTGGACTTGTCGCGCCAGCCATACTACGAACGCAAGGGTAAAAGTTACCCTTGTTCTCTTTAGGCGTGCAACCATCCGACAGTGGCAACCGCAGCACCCCTGCAGGGCCACCTGACTGCTCCGGCCGCGGTCGCCGTAGCCTACAAAATATAGACAAAAACTGTACGTCATTACAAACTTGGGCTTGCACGATCGAGTCTTTTTGCCGCGAAACGGAATTTACGAAGGCCCCAAAAATCTGAAAATCTTTGATTCTGTCTCCGTAAAGCGATAAAAGGACAGTAAAGCGATTTTTTCCCACATTTTCTACGTATGCGTTCAAATGCTCGGCATTTCCGGAGGCCTTGCCCTCGCCCACATTTCCGGCTGTGGAACTGAACACTTTTTAAACTTCTCTGTACTACGCTTTATCTAGGTCGACTTGCTGCTCTAGTGTACCTATGTCGTTTTCCATGGCGAGGTCTTCAGCACATTCGCTTAGCTGTTCTGCTACAGCCAGTTTCAACTACTTTTCTCACGAAAAAGCTTTTCTCCTACTTGGTCAATTTCGTTTCGAAAGTCAAGTATTCAGACTGCGCCAGCTTTCTCAGGTCTCGCAGAACGTGCTTTGCAGGCTTACATTCGTTTTGAACGCATTGGCAAAAACATGGTGCTGCTGCACTTCATTTAGCTGCTCTGGATAGTACTCGTCAAACTTCTTGATTACTGCAGCTTAATCATTTCGGTTCTCCCTTTGCTCGAAGATGAAGGTGCACGTTGAGCTGTAGCGCTTCGTCACCGGCTATGCTGTGCAGAAGTGAATTGAAGATGGTCCGTGATCTTGGCGCCTCCTTGACTGCTACTGCAGCGGAGCCTGTCAACGCTTGCTTAAGCAATCGCAAGGCCTGAATAATATTTACGTTTAAACGTAGCTGCTCAGGCAGTTTCGGATATTCTAAAACGCTTCTGTCCGCTGTCGCCGTGACCCTGGTACTGATTTCCATTGTCGATAATTGCCCGTAGCCCCTTCGGGCACGATGTTTGCTCTGTGCTTATCCGGAACAGAGGCATGCCGGCTCTCAGCAAAGAAGGGCTATCGGCTTATTGCGCTCACTTTGTTTATACAGCGCCAGAAGTGGATGAAGCTGATGATTATGGAAGGACACAAGTAAATGGGGCCTGCTGATGAGACTTTAGGAAAGGACGAGACGGACAGAGTAAGGGTTGAGAACTTTTAGAAAATTTTTGTCGCGACATGTGCAGGCCTCTGCTTGGTAAATGTGTTCCTCCTTTTGATGAGTTTGCCAAGTTCACCATAAAGCAAAACCAGGGTTTGGCATAGGACGGAGAATCCCCGTTACCACGAGACAACGGCACTTCCGAAACACATTGCCGACAACTGCGCGAACCACGGCCAACGTCTCGATATGTTTGCGGCGAGGAAGGCCCTATGGCTTCCTCCTGCCTTGAGTACGGATCCTCTTCCTCAACACAATCTAAATGCTTTAGTCTTGTGGTCGGGCCTGTTTGGAAACGACAATGCCATGACGACGCTTAGCACACATTGCCTTACTTTCGGTGAGGCAGCGTCTTTCTTTGGTTTCATGGTGATCAGGGAGACCAAGACAACAAGAGTTTGGCTGCCGAGGTGAGGCCGTTTGATTGCTACTGGAATTCGGTATTGAGAAAGGGCAAGACGCGCTCATGTGAGCACGGTGAAAATCGCAGCAGTGCGGTATCTTGGTAAAGATGGTACCTTAAGGACACAGCCGTTGTAGAAAATCCGACTGGGGGCTCCATCGGGACCTCTAGATTCACAAGGCAGATGCCCCAAGACAGTATATATGATACGATAAGCACTACTCCACATAGACGATGCCATAAAACTAGTCCAAATTCTTGTCGGGATGCAGGCCATGATGACATAGTGTAAGATTTCAGTGGCAAACGCTAGGTACGGTTGAAGGTTGTGAATGACGTCGGCAGAGAGAGCTATGTGACGCACAGACCCAAAGACAGAACAACTACGTTTAACGACGCCACCTGCATGGACACCGTGTTTTTAGTTCGGTGGAAAGCCTATAAGGAAATCCCGAGGTTCTGACACACCAGTATTACATTTCTTGGAAGATGTTCGCGGGGAAAAACAGGATTTTGAAATGCTGCTGCGGCTTGTAGTAAAGTTTGTAGCTGGCGCGTGGTAAAGAGTGTGCTGTTTCCCAAGCTATCTCCGCTGCAGACACAGATTTCTGGGTGACACTAGCGGCACAAATTCTCTTCGCAGCCGGAGGCATTGGTCACATCAGTATGTAGTTCATGTGCAAATCGATCGATGGTTACCTCCTTATCTGCCATGGAAGTCATCAATAACAGAACAGCGACAGACGCAGCAGATGGTCGTGGAAGCTGTGTCATTTTAGTTAAATGTAGGCACTCCAGTGCGTACGACATGGCACTGCCGTGTCTTGTTTGCAAGCAACTCAGATACCGCTCAGCTAAACCTAATAAACGAGGGAAAAGATGCCATCGTCTGGTTGACCCCATGGGGTCATCCTTGGGCTTTTCGCTGTATCGTATCAGTGGCAGGAGGGCTGCAGCGTCGTTAGAAGCGGGCAGGAATGCTGCATTCAAGCATTTGAGCATTATTAAACTACAAAACGTAGCCGGAGAATGTCACCAAACGGCTTCTTCGTCATGGTCGCCTCTTTCTTCATCGTATACGTAAACACATCTCTAAAATCTGTAATAGCGGGGTGTAGAACCATTGGGGAGTATATTATCACTAATTTGCGGTCCAGGCGTCGTTGGGAAGTTTTATAAAGAAAAATGCGAACATTCATAGAAAAAATAACAAAAAAAACCCTTCCTAATTTCGAAGCCGACGAAAAGTCGCCTTGGTTATTTCTTCGAACAAGCGTGCGGCTCAGTGTATTGTGGAACAGCGGCTGAGCTGAGGAAAAAGCTAGAGAACAAAGAGCTGGTGGGGCAAGCGTCACTGTGTTGGGTTTAAAAACCAACGGCGTCACAACAAGGACTAAAGAAGTGGGTTGGCAGTTGCGTCAAGCAGTATTGTTCTGAGCTGCGCCCGTATTTCAGCACTGCTTTTAGATTCTGCTTGTTCACGAAACATGCGCGTGGGGAGGCCCACTTTCTCTTGAATATGTGTTTCGTAAGCCGGTGTAAACGTCCACCGCGTTAAGGGCAGACATATATATTCACAGCCTACACATCATGCCCCATTAGCGTTTTATATATCGTCCTGCGTGTTTCACAAGTCCTCAGGGGTGAACCGGAGCGATTCTCTGGAGCGCTCAAGTTGCAACGGAGCACTGATAGCCCCGAAACACACTCCCAAAAGGAAAAAAAACACAATGAACACCTGAACGTTCCCAAAAAGTAAGCCCCAAAAAGAATTCACTGTAATAAAAAAGGCCTACTTGAATACCTTTAAAAAGTAAAAAAACATAATCATTTTCAAACCCACACCTTCTTTGTAACGTCTTTAGGAGACACAACAGAGCGCAAGCAAATGGTTATGTAGTAGGCAGTTCCTAGTCACAACGGATATCACTCCATCCATGTTTTCAAAATGTAGCTCCAGATTGCAACTCTTACTGCATAAACCACCCAGAATGAGCCTAATCTGGTAGCTGCGTGGTGAATGCCTATGGCGGTTCCTAATAAAGCGCTTTGCCCTAAGCAATATATTTGTTATTTGTTATTAACATCTAGCACTGCCGAAGATAAAGAGTTAACCGTTAAAAAATGGTTTTTGTCGTCAACATATTGTTATGGCGCTTGACTGACAACTCGACCCACCCCGTTTCAACTTGTTTACGGACGCCCGGTGACCACTACACTGGACGCTATACTTCCCATAGATCACACTAACGTTGCCGACAATGCCGTGGAAGATTTCACGCAGCGCGCTGAAGAAGCTGGTCAGCTTGCCCGACTCCGCATTCTAAGACAAACAGTCGATGTCCAAAGATACAACCAGGGACGACGCAATCCTGAATATCCAGCTGGAGACCTTGTTTGGGTGTGGACACACCCATCCATCACCGTGGGATTTCGGAAAAGCTTCTCCGCCGATACTTCGGCCCTTATCAAGTCCTTCGTCGCGTATCTGATGGAAACTACGAGGTAGAACCCGAGACAACAGCAGCATGCTCATCGAGACGCCGGCATACCCCAGTACATGTGACACGCATGAAGCCCTATTACTTTCTCTCAGACCAAGTCCAGCCTGACTGAACGTATCGTGCTCCCTTTATGTATTTGCACACTGAGACCGCTCTTTTCAGCTACTGCGTCTTCAAGACTGGTTAGGCTGGAATACCAACGAACATACCATGCGGCATCGGGCCGATGCCGTTTCTGAGAGGGGGAGTAATGCCATGCCATTGTTATCATCATTGCCAGACAGACCCAACAGTCCACACCCAATATTCCAAGTGACGACGTTGAAGTGAGCAGCTGAGAAAAAAGGGTGAAGGGAAAGACGAAGGAGCAGTTTCTGTGGGCGCTGTAGCTAGCGGTGACAGCGGACTGACGGGCAGAAGTTCACCCTTTAAATAAAGTGCTGTTTCCCCATTGCTACAAACCCCAGAGCTCACTTTCAGCGTTCCAATATAGATGTGCGTGGGTATAAAAGAGAACGCGATACATTTCCCAAAACTTCTC
This sequence comes from Haemaphysalis longicornis, assembly GCF_048455015.1. Lineage (NCBI taxonomy): Eukaryota > Metazoa > Arthropoda > Arachnida > Ixodida > Ixodidae > Haemaphysalis > Haemaphysalis longicornis. The sequence continues at coordinate 154,066,762 of NW_027526422.1, forward strand.
AATTATCGATACTCGCCCCGGTAGCCCAGTGGCTAAGTCATTGAGTTACTCAGGCTAAAGACGCGGGTTCAATACCGAGCCGCGCGAGCGGCTTTTAAAATGGGTGCTGAAGACAAGAAAGTCCGTGAGTGAAGGTTTCGAGACAAGCTAATGATCGATACAGGTGTCTCAAATAATCCGGCGACCTCCAGTACAGAGCGCCTCATAACGAAAGTTTATATTTTCGGATAATTTATTGTTTCACGTTTACCGACGAGCACTGATTGTCGTTCCTCTTTAATGCGGGAAAGTATGGTCTCGATGAGTTAGCGTAGGGGCTCAGTGAATAGTTAAGCCAATGTGCGCTAGTGAGGAATTCTTTATTCAAATAACGTGACATAAATACTAATCGAACAGGCGCAAATTTAAACCGGTTTAACGTGTACTTACTGCTCTGTGATTAATAGGTTCTTGGGTATGACTACAGCAGTGCTTTTTTATTTCTTGCTTGGGATGGCGTAGTGAGAATAAGAAAAAAGAAACGGCTATGTCGCGATTCCCAGGCACCTTCAGTATCCCCGGGTGCTTTGTATTCGTGGTGCTTACCTTCTGCAGCGTCTAAGGCCATGTGTACGTCTCCTGTACCAATAAAAATTTAAGACGAAACCTGGTTCTTTTACGCGCATTTTAGTGGAAAAAGACAGTGGCGTATGAAAGGCGCCTCAAGGCTAATCGTGAGGTGTGTCTACACGCTGGAACTGTAAAAATACGGTTGCGGCCATTTAGCACTTTTTGAAGAAATGAAATTATCAGGGACCGTTTTCTACCAATATGTAAAATAACCTAATGTTTTTGTGCATTCCAATCCACGGTTTTGACACACGTGATATGTGGAACACAATATAGCGTATTGCTTTTTTTGTGACCGTAGCAGTTTTGGAAGTGCTTTTGTTATCTCATTCATTCAGTAAGTACTGCTGAGGTGTTCTTGGATTCTTTTGAATAGGAAATAGAAAATTTGATAAAAAGGTACTAGCTGGGTAATTTAATTCTTGACAGCATTTCTTTCTACAGCCCCTGTGGCGGTGACGTCAGAAAAACGTTATTATTTCTGCCTGTATATACGTTTGTTTTATTTATTCGCAAAAATATGTCAATCTACAAAGTAACCTATACAGGTCCAGGGAGGAACCCGTATCTCGAACGAACGAGAAGGGAGCAATGGTGGGGTCCCCAAAGCCACCGTTGCGAACAGAAATTACACGTTATCTCCAGACACCTCACGAACGTGGGAACAGGTCATCACGGCTTAAGCACAGATTATTAAAAAAAACGTCCCTGTATAGTTAAATTTTTAAGTGTGCTCTCGGGTCATAAAAGCGGAAACGTAGTACTTATTAAATACCTATTTACTCATACATCGTGTTTATCTTTATTTTGATTTATTTTTTATTCTTTCTGAGCAGCAGTTCGATAGACATACCGGCTGACTGTACGCTACGTCTTCCCGGAATGAGAGCTGCCGTGGCTGGCGTTCATTTTGTACTCACGTACCGTCACTTTGACATTTCCCGCAACATGCATTAGGGCCAGCTCTCCCTCCCGCGATATCTAGCTGCCGTGGTAGTGCGTGTTAAAGCCCTCCGGTTTTATTCTGGAGAACCATGTTACAATTTCACGCCAACTGAAATATGTTTCTGTTTTCTCAAAAATTGCCAGTCGTTTTCTGTGGAAGGCAACAGCAGGAACAAGAACAACTTTTTTTGTGGTTAATAGAGCACTTGGAAACTTCTTGACCAATAGAAACCTTCCTGTTAGTGACAAAAAAATTTCATATATGCTCAAGTGAGCGGTTTGTGCAGTAATATTTCATAACACAACACCTGTGCTAATCTTTACGCAATGAAGCTAATACTGTTAAGAAAAATTTGCTAAATTGGAACAAGAGAATAAACTGGCCCTTTTTCTTTAGAGACACAAAGCAGAATTTGGAGTTATTGGGTTTTTTGCCGCGAACAATTCAAAACGTTTAGTACTCTTCAAGATCAGATGTGAGTTTCGTGAAATATTACCTCTACGCAAAATACAATGTGAGAGAGCAAGAGAAGTGCGCATAAAACACCAAAAAACGCCTTCAGCTGCGCAAGTTTTAGTGTAAGTTCTTTTTCTCTCTTCTCCCTATCAACAAAACGAGATTTCCTTTTTGAGAAATGTCTACACCGCAGCGGGCTGTTAAAAGCGGCTTTGTTCAAAGAAGTTTCAAATATTCTTGTCATGAGCCTTCTGTAAGCAGACGCTTTTGGAAAGTGCCGACGAACAGGAGTAGACATGAAAGCTAACTGCAGCGTTTCTTTCGATGGAACTACCTTATACATCGGACTGAAGCCTTCGCAAGGACTGACAGCGTTCACCAAGCACACGAATCCGGGTCGCGTGGCGCAATTGCGCAGACAATCGTTGCGGGCAAGAAATATGAGCCTGGTAGTAGGTGCATTTTTTTGGAACGCCAATCCAAGCCTGCTATACAAACCAGGACTCTGTCCAAAATCTTTGCTCTCAAACGACACATGAGGCTCAACGCCCTTTACAACGCAAGGGAGCACTTCGCTTTTTGTTAAACCAGCCTCGAGCTCCGACAGCGTGTCGATAGGGTTAGGGGAAACCTTTACAGCGATGTGAGACGTGAGCTCACCACGAAAATAGAAGGACACGGGAAAAACACTTAGCAGCCAGAAGCCTAGAAGCATTCGCTTGCATCGCATAGTGAGCTGGCGACTGCGCGTCCTGGTGAGCTCCCTGGAGATGGGAATTCCGGTTGATAAAAATGATGCCGAAATGAATAAGGTCAAATCTAAGAGATATTTTCGCGCACAAGTACAACCAAACTCTGTGTAGTGTAGAAATGATAGTGCCAAGCAGAATATTGCCATGGTGATAAAGAGCACAGCAAGCGCTCCTTTTGAGTGCACCAAAATGTGAACAAAAGACACCACGGATTTCCCTTTCCATGCATAGAAAGCTTCATGTTGATATTCTAAGCTGGTTGGGGATGTGTGCATACCGAACAGCCAATCTTGCACAGGAAACATATTCAGTAAGACGTCAGCGTTGCAGTGCTTCACCCAAATCTTCCAATTAAGGTCACCTGTGCATGTTTGGAATACTGTTGAAACGTTCAGCAATCGGAGAGCCGAATGAATTATGTCAAAGATTGGGATCTCACACGTGTGTTTATATGTCTCGTTATATTCGTCCAGTCGCCAGCACCCAAGAATAATTGTGCGTCCATTGAGGGAAGCACTCCATCCTAAATGGTCGCTAGTCCTGTAAGTATCACAATTACGAGATATGAGTTTGGCTTTGACTGTTGAGGAAATAGATTTTTTGGACTTCCTTCCGTGTTCCGGCCATTTAACACGGAAGCAAACTGAGTACTTATCGCTAGGTTTGAACAATCCTTGAAAGATCACGTTACGCTGACCCCTTTTTTGAAATATTACATAGTCAGCTGAATAAAGCCAATTCGTGTTGGACTTTCTTAACAGGCACCTTTTTGTTTCATTCGAGCCAATTAATAGCACTATTACAGATCTGCCATAAGACAATGTATTTTTTTCTATCGTAGCACGGAAACCGTCACCACAGAGTGACCAAAATGCGTACTTGTTTGGTGAATCCCGAATCAGCCACAAGAATGATTGGTTCTGATATTTTCCTGACGTCAAAACAATTACATTTTCCGATCTTCGTAACTGGGTTTCTAGTGAAATTGACGTATCCTCCGTTTCCGTCTCCACAAGACTTGAAGTGTAAGCTTGCTTGCAAAGTATTACAATTACGAATACACCATTTAGCTTACTGAGCACATGGCTACCTATCAGAATTCCCCTTGCCGAGAACATTTGTTGGGAAATTATAAATAGTTAGATAACTGTTGAAGCCAAAAATATAAAGATCCTGGTGTATTGGGAGGCGTTTGAGATTGCTTTTTAGCAGGTATGCTAGTTGGTAGTCGTAAGCTATATTCAAATACCAGACAAAAACACTTCTTACGGTAAAAATTTAGGCGCTCTTAGCTCCTTGCTATTTTTACATCTGCTATCTAAAATCCGGCAGAAGCGCCAAAAGCAACCAGGGGCCAAAAGCAACCACACGAATATAGAGGTCCTTTTAAGGATTTCTTAAGTTCTATGGCGAAAGCGTGTCAACAACGTCCCGAACTCCAGTAAAGGTTCCCTTATAATGGCTGCAGTACGAGGTGAGCAAACGGAAGTTAGTGAAGGCAAATGAACTAAACAAGAAACGCACACAAGCCACAGTCAATCCAAGCGTAGATCGTTTACTCCCTATTATGAAATAGACTCGACTGCTACACATGTGATGCCCCAGAATTTTTATATCAACTCACAAATTGCCGCTTTTTTGTTGTGCACGCTTTGCACATCTGCCAGGAACGTAGTGCGGGAATTTTACGTTTTAGCATTAAATACTTATGTTACTTTTGTCAAATGTTCCAGAGCTTTAGTTTAAAACTTTCAATTTTTTCTTGCGCAAACCAGAAAGACCTGAAGTTGTCCTCGCAAAGGCGTGACGTTGTCCTCCCCGATTGCTTCTGATCTTGAGCAGCAGGCGTAGGTAGCTCTTGTCCCAGACGTTCTGGCGTGGTTGTTGCGGTGGTCCGTTAGAGCCGGAGTCCTTCGCCTTCGTAGATACTACCTCGACTGATGTTGTGCTTCGCAAGGAATATTGCGTGACAAACCTTATCTCCCACAGGAATTGAAACAATGGCGATGCGTGATTGTTTGGTCCTTCAGTTTCTTTCTCCACTTTATTTCGGCACTGTTTCTGTTAATCTAGAATATGAACGCTTTACAACGCAGAGTTGTACCGCCCCCATAACAGTCGCTATGAACTTCGGGTCTCATCCACGCTAATTTCGGGTGCGATATTGACTGTTTCAAATGATATTGCGTGTACACCGCCCGTGTGTCGTATTAATTGAAAGCGAAAACGTCTTTCACACGTATATCGTGTTTCACGCTTCGTATATCGTGTTTTACGCTCCCTTGTGATATATTTTCACGGGCATTGCGCTGCATGATTTTAACCCTGCAGCCATACAACTTCTTAACATACGGACTTGACCGCCATGGCAAGTTGAGGCACGGTAAACATGTGTCTAAAAAGACATCATGCACGCACAGCACACGTGTGAAAGCATCGCGAAGCAACAATTTCAGTGTGTTGATTGATTTTCGTCCATTTTGCTGAACGCTTAATTAGGTCGACGCCTAGGGCGTCGTACTTAATTTGTGTTGTAGTACAACCTTAGCGGTAGATGCACACAGCCAGGCTTGATCGATATGGTTACTTGCGCCAGGATCAACTTTGTTTGCGTCGGAACGTATTGTTCCTGAAGTACCAGCACGTGTTTGCAATAGAAAGTAGCGCGCCCTTGTGTCCATTTACTGCGGCTCACCCTTCTTTTTTGACGTTGCCTCTGCCGTTGCAAAACATGTTTTAATTTATTAGTTCGCACTTCGATCACTGCGTTCGTTCTGCGCAATCGGACTCAATTGTTGTGGTCACTTGCGGCCTGATACAGCCCGCGTGTTTAACTTGTATAGATTGCAAGCTGCCTTGATCACACAAAAATATCCCCGTATCTTCTCATACCTTGTTAATTTTGATTAATTTTGTCGCTCTATTTTTAAAGCGCCGGTGTTGCATGCTGCAATTATTTGCAGAGAATTGTCTTACTTTCTTCATATCAGAAATGCGCTATCTACGCACCGCCTTTCTGCATTACATAAATTTATATTATTCCTAGCCGGGGGGACACGGATCGATTTCTCAAAAGGTTGATTCATATACCACTCTCAGCCACGTATGTGCCCCAGCGGTCATTCGTGTTTTAATCAGAACACGTTCTTTAAGAATACTGACTTCTAAGTCTCGCCAGGGATGAAGAAATTTTGTTACCAGGGAATTGTTTTTTCATAGCTTATCCACAGCAAACTTCTGTGCTACCTTTTTACTTCCAAAAAGCGCAGGCTATATGCGATGTTGTCTAGAGTTATGCGAAGCTTTCAGAGATCGCGTACAACACCAGACGAACTAATCTAGGAGCGAGCGTATTCTACCTACATTCGTTCTTTTATTTTTTTTAATTATCAGGATGGTTTACTGAACTGCGATTGCACTCTCTAGTGCAGTACCCACACTGGCATTCTAGGGCAGTCTAATTTTCGCGTTCAGTCAACCCTCTCCAAATTGAAACTGTTTCGGCCATAGGTGAATGGTGCAGTGGGACAGACGGCGGTCTCATAATGCGAGGGACCCATTTTGATTCCGACACCAGAAGCGTTTTCCTCCACATAGGATTATCGCCATCGTCAGAGAAAATTGGCCTTCCTTCACTGCGTTTTTGGTTGCACGACAGAAACATTTGGGAGACGGCGTAAGCTCTGCTTTATAAACGCATACGGCCGAACACAGATATATAAAACTCCAAGGGGATCGCAAAATATCTCGATACATCGACAATTGGAAATAGAAAATATGCGCATCTGAAGCTTATCTGAAAACTCCGGACATCAGTGAAAGCTTTTCGTAACCTTGACAAAACAGTAGCTTACCGATTCTAGTCCGGTAATCCACGCTGTGCTGAGGCGGCCCGGGCGGGCGTCACAAGGAACTCCTGATCCGCGAGCTGGCCACTGCGCAGCAAGCTCTCCGACTGCTAAGGGTGTGTGGTTGTGGGGTTGGGGGATTGGGAGGGCACGTCCAAACCAAATGAGTTGTCAGACAACTTGAACCCATTTACAAATATAATTCTTCACACCACTCAGCCCATTCAAGTGGACGCACACTTTTGTAGCTGTTCCTAGCTGCGTCGAGATGTCTTGAAGACAACTTGTGTTTCATGGGTCCGATAATACGTTGAGTATTATATCTTTTTTAATATATTTTGTTTTCCATGGCGCTCGCGTATTGCACAGGCGACGTGCTGTATACGTGTCCCGTGCTGTACCTCGCCGAACACGTCTCGTCGAGCCTGAACAACAGTGTACACAGCTACGTATTCGACCACAAGCCCAGCTTCAGTGTCTGGCTAGATCCCGTGGCGGCTCAGTACGAATATATGGACATCGTGTTTGGTGTGCCGCTACGCCAGGGACTGGGAACGCCACAAGAGCAGGGGCTAAGCCGGCGACTGATACAACTCGTGGCTAGCTTCGCAAGGAACAGGTATGGGCACTTTGTATTGCGTTAATGCATACTAACAAGCCTGAGAACACCTGAGCGATTTTTCGACGTTTTGAATGATTGGCATGCGCGCATATTAATCAAGGTGGTACGCTATTTATGTCAGTGTTCGAGGCTGCAGTTTTGACCCGATCATGGAAGCAGACATCGAACTGCGACACCTCTGAATCCTACCAGAAGCATCGTTTTAGAAAGAAATACCTTCAATGACCCACCTGCACCTTAACGTTGAGGCGAACGCCTTATATGTACCATCGTTCATCGACCTTCAACGTCCTTAAGCCAACCATCACTTTAAAGAGATTCACCTTTAGAAGGAAAATAGCACGCGAAGCATTCCATAGCAGAAGGCGTTCCCTAGCGCGAGAGTAAACTCGGCATTAGCAAAAGGTGGCCGTTCTCGCCAGTCCAATACCGATGAAGTGAGCGCAAGAACGCAGACGACCGATGGGGGGGGGGGGGGGGGGGGGCAAAGCGAAGCTGCTTTGGCTGAGTATTGAAAGTGGATATGTGTATGACGAAGATAATTTGTGTGGACGTCAACGTAAGGGTTGCTGGTGAAATTGTCACTTCAGAAGAGAGCGGAAGGTTTGTCGACGGAGAAATTAACGTTGTAAGAGAAATATGTGTCTACGGTGAAAATGCGAGAAAATGCACTGAGGTGGGCTCGGTGACTGCGCAGCAGCGCAGTTCACTAACCGGTTTGCCTTTGCCATGCAGATCTACGCCCTCTTCGCCGCAGCCCTGATTTCTGGACTCGTGCTGCCCCAATTTGCAGCCTGACCGATTGCAGCGACTCAGAATTGCGGGATCGGCGCAGGCAACTGGTCACGCCACTTCGCTCACGCTTCGGCGTGTACGGAAGCGCCACCCCTCCTCCTTTCCTGCCCTCGCGGATTCCTGGATTCATCATGGAAAACAGCATCGCCACCGACATCATCCGCCGCCTCTCCTATAAAAGACCATCACTGTCCGCCTGCCCTCTGTGGGCTCGGTGACTACGCAGCAGCGCAGTTCACTAATCAGTTTGCCTTTGCCATGCAGGTCAGTAATTCCCACAGTCTATTCGCTAAAAAATCTAGTAATTACTTTTTGATACAGTCACCGAGCCCACAGCGTTGCATTGCCATTGCCGCTGAATGCGCGAGTGTCATTTATTCCTTGTTGCTCCAAGCCGGTGACGTTGAAACAAACCCCGGCCCTGGTACCATTGAAGAAGTTTCCACCGAATTAAAAAAATTATCCGCTGGTCAATCCACCGTTCTCACGGAACTAAAGGAGTTGAAAGATCAGCTGCAATCCACTGATAAAGTAATAACAGACTTAAGTAAACGGATAACAGATCTTGAGAGCCACTTCAAGTCCCTTTCATCTCTTAAAGTTGAAATGGACAGCTTAAAGGCTACCACATTTTCAGATGTCCCACCATATAGACAGCTTATCAGCCCGAGTGGACGACTCTGAAAATCGCTCCCGCAGGAACAATTTAATATTCTATGGCATTCCCGACACTAACCCTTCCGAACATTTTACTGAACCAGAAAAACTAGTAATTGCTCTTTGTGCTAATCATATGGAGCTGAATATTGAACCAAAGGATATAGACAGAGCGCATCGTCTTGGCCGTCACGCTGTAGACAAGGAAAGACCGATAATTGTAAAATTTAATACTTTTAAAACAAAGGACAAGATTCTTTCAAAAGGCCGCAAACTCAAAGATACCGAATACAGCGTTGGCGAAGACTTTTCCGCCACAGTTCGAATTGCTCGCAGGCATCTTATCGGTTTCGCAAGGTCCTAGTCCTGTCCATTTATGTTTACCTTCAAAACCCTACGCATGGGCACAAAACGCTACATATTTGACGAATCGGCACAAACGGTTAAAGAGTTACTATAGCTAGTGTTGAATCTCCCAATGGGTATGCGCCACACCATCACCATCATCGTGTAGACCCTGCCTTTAAAGTGATTCATCACGTAGCGGTCAGCCATGACCCCGAACCCTGCTGCCTGTCTCCTTCTTCCGTTAACATTCTGGTGCCGTTAAACCCGGGAGGATGACCGCACACGACGAAGGAGACCACCGACGTCCCCTCCGGCTTGAGGTACCCAGAACCCCGTTCCTTTGACTGCTGTTTCTGCTGATCACCCCGCCCTCAGCCGGAGGTCGGCATGGCTGGCCCAGACCGTACAGTGACGATGGACAGTAAGTGTCGAATAGATAAGCTGCGCCGGCAGCAACGCATCTTTCGCGTAGCTACTGAAAGACTGCTCAAGGCAGCGAATGAGCTTCTGGAAGCCCCGTCTCCATCTCCGCACGACTTGCAAGCGACCATTGATCTGCTTGAGAGCAAAGATGCCACAATTTACGAGATAGACCAGAACATTATCGATATTATTAACCATGAGGAAGTCGAGCGCGAATACTTCGAGGCCTTGGCGTACCGAGGAGGTATATGCCGCGCCCTCAACCGGCTCCGCAATGCCTTGAAGGTCTCAAGGGCACCCTGCATGATAGGCACCACCAATGCCACTCCTAGCAGGCCACATTTCCCTCGACCATTACCCATTATGTCCAACGACGTTCGCACGGCAACCCGTGGAGGCGACCCCTCTCACGTCCACTTACATACATCAACCTTGCAAGTTGTCTCACCAACGATGCAGGTTAGCACGGTTAACGGTGAGCTGGCTCAACTGCAAACGCTCGGGAACCATTTCGAGGTGATGTCCCATGGCCACACGGTCTTGTCCGACATGCAGCGGCCAGAGACTTCGACGTTCACGCCCATCACGCGAGGAAAACCTAGCGAGAACCCCCTCTGCCGTTTCCCGTACATCGCGACGTCGGAAATCTCTACTTCTAACAACAGGAGGCGAAGAGCTAGTCCGCAGAACTGCTCCAGTACGGCAGTGCAAAAACCGGTTATGTCCAACGTGACGTGCGACGAGTGGAAGCTCTTTTTGCCCCTGCGAGAACGGGAGAATACGATACAGACCAATACCGTGAGCATTTCGTCTGCTAGCGCCTCCGAAGTTTCCGTCAAAGGGCAAGCCATAGTAACAGCTGAAGCTTCACTTTTCCGAAATGACGCACTGTCGAGCGTACGAAGAAACGATAAGCTTGGTGAAAATGATAAAGCGCCTGTCGCCGTCAAAGAAGGTTCAGCGGAAGCAACCCGAGCAGACGGCAGAAAACGTGAAGTCGCGGATGTGAAAGAAAAGGTCGAAAGTCAATGGTATGTGTTCGAATACATCTTTGTTCCCGACTTCATGAAGGATGAATCCTTACCGGACCTTCCTGGAAGCCAGCTAGCTGCGTTCGTAGAAGTATTCCAAGAGGGTGCACCTAAGCTCCAATATGAGTCCTTGCTTGTTACTGAACATGGAAAGCCTAAACCACCCTTGATGACCCTTTCTCGTCCCAGCGAGCAGACGCTGACGCCTGGTCCGAGAGCAGCCGACCCATATGCTGACTTGGTTCTCATCGAGAAAATGTGCTCGCCAGAGTCGGAAACCGATAAAATGCAAACACGGGGCAGGCACAGGACCGACCAGAATCCACCGACCGACTCGTTGCATCTTAGCTGCAGGTACAATGAACGCTTGAGACTTTCACGACAACAGCTTCAGCGAAATACGTACTCCACTGAACGACTGGAAACGTCTCAGCAGGCTTGGAGTCTTCTTTTGTTGTCGGCTGCTGCACCTTGGTGGCGTTTGGCTGTAGTGAAAGCTGCGAGACGATGGATGCACCGCTGGAGACAAAAAAGGAACAGCATTTGCGGGCAGCTTCACCAGGATTGACATTATGGACCGGAAACAAATTGTTAGCATGGTGGATTGCTTGTTCGGCGTCCGTACAGCGTTTCTTTTTAAGGCCCGATACGAACGTTGCGGGCGCGGGAGGATGTTGAATCTCCCAATGGGTATGCGCCACACCATCACCATCATCGTGTAGACCCTGCCTTAAAAGTGATTCATCACGTAGCGGTCAGCCATGACCCCGAACCCTGCTGCCTGTCTCCTCCTTCCGTAACAGCTAGTTCCTCGCAATCGTCACGTGCGTCATGGCCCCAGATCCACCCCACGCCCACTACTTTCCCTCTCAGTTATTTTTACTAATATACGCAGTTTTCTACCAAAGCGAGACGTCATTTCTAATCTTGTTTCCTCGTCGAGCAGTAACATATTAGTTTTATCAGAAACGTGGCTATACCGTGACATCAGCGACCATGAAGTTCTAGCAGACCTTCCAAATTTTACAGTATTTCGCAAGGACCGTAGAGATAGGCGAGGCGGAGGCGTAGCTATTGCAATCAGCAAAGATATTTCTTGTAATGCAATTAACGTTCAGACTGACCTCGAAATTATATGGCTTCTTTGCCACGTCACTCCTGAAACTGTTTTAATTTGTGCCTGCTATAGACCTCCCCACAGCACTCCCGATTTTGCTCGTAACCTTAACCACATGTTAAATGATTTAACTACTGCATACCCTAACCCCCGCATTCTCCTTTTTGGGGATTTCAATCATACTCTCATTGACTGGGTAAACCAAATTACTTTGACGTCAGGAGAACCCGAAGCGCACGACTTTCTTGACATGTGCCTTAACTTTAACTTAACCCAATTTGTAACAGAACCAACTCGCGTAACTCATATGTGCGCCAATACCCTTGATTTAATACTAACGGATCACCCTGAGAGCTTTTCGTCCATTTCATATCTTCCAGAAATTAACGATCACAAGGTAATTCATGCTGAGTTTACGTTGAAACCGGTGTCTCGTCAGAAAACTAAAAAAACTATACGTCTTTATGACAAAGGAAATTACACAGCTATCACTGATGAACTCCGCTCTTTCTTTCCATCATTCGAATCATTATTCCAAAATAGATCAGTGCAAGGTAATTGGAAATTATTTACGGACAAAGTGGATTATCTTGTGAGAAAATATATACCCACATTTAATTTCCAGGCCGACACTCAAAAGCCCTAGTTCACCAAAACATTAAAACCCCTGGAAAACAAAAAGAAACCCCTCCTTCGTTCAGCCAAACAGAAGGAAATCCAATGCGCATGGGAAAAATACTATGTAGCTGAACATGACTACCTAGGAAAGATATGCGAAGCAAAGCACTCTTTCAATAACTATTACTTGCCGAACATTCTAAAAAGTGACCCACGCAAGTTTTTTGAAATAATCAACCTTCACCCAACTCAATCGACTAACTTCACCGATGATGCCGGCAGAACAGTGAGTGACGTTGATTGTGCAAGACATCTTTAATAACGCATTTGGATCAGTGTTCACAAAAGAAATAGACCTTCCATTTTTCATGCCGACTTCATGCCATCCATCACATTTTCCGTGTCCGGTATAATATCTGTAATAAACAACCTAAAGCTGTCGTCCTCCGCTGGTGTAGACAATATTAACTCCAAGTTCCTTAAAAACACTGTAGATGTCTGTGCCGAATACTTATGTTTATTGTTTTCGCAGTCACTCGCAACAGGCCAACTGCCCGACGATTTGAAAAAAGGGAAGGTCATTCCAGTCTTCAGAACCGGTTACAAAAACTCGCCTCTAAATTATCGTCCCTTCTCCTTAACTTCGGTGCCTTGCAAAATCATGGAACACGTCATATTCACTCACATTATCAGTTTTCTTGACAAGGTTATTTTTTTCATCCTGCACAATATGGCTTCCGAAAAGGGTTTTCATGCGAAACTCAACTAGCCCTTTTTGTCCATGACCTTCATTCCAATGTCGATAATAACCTTCAAACCAACGCCATATTTCTAGATTTCACCAAAGCATTCGATAAGGTACCCCATAAACGCCTGTTACTGAAACTTTCCCACTTAAACTTACAACCCGCAGTCTTAATCTGGATCCAAGAATTTTTAAATAACCGTTCCCAATCTGTCCTTGTAAATAATCAGCTCTCCAATTTTATTCCAGTTACATCAGGTGTCCCTCAGGGTTCCGTTCTTGGCTCCTTGTTATTTCTAATATATATTAACGACCTCCCAACGAACTTAACTTGTAACATACGCATGTTTGCTGATGACTGCGTTTTGTACCGCACAGTAACTAATGTATCCGATCAAATTAGCCTCCAATGTGACCTTAACCAAGTACAGCGTTGATGTGAACACTGTCAAATGGAACTTAATCCTAACAAATGTAAACTTATGTCGTTTCAGCGTCGCCATAACCCGCTGACCACTTCCTACATAATTTCTAACACTAATGTTCAACTTGTGCAATCATACAAATACCTTGGCCTAACTTTGTGCAGTGACTTAACTTGGACTGAGCATATCCGGACTATCATCGCAGCTGCTAATCGTACTCTCGGCTTCCTAAAACGTCATCTGCACAACGCACCTCACCATGTAAAATTACTCGCTGATCAATCCCTCGTAAGAAGCAAGCTCGAATATGCATCGTCAATGTGGAACCCACACCACGCGTATCTCATTACTGCACTCGAATCACTTCAAAACCGGGCTACTAGATTCATTCATTCCTCATATGCCTATCACATTAGCGTGTCATCTTTAAAAGTAGAAATTGGCCTGTCCCCTCTGTCTTCCCGCCGCCGCATTGCTACCCTTTGCTTGTTTGATAAACTTTTTCATAGTCCACTTGCAATCGAACCTTACATCTCCCCCCCCCCCCCACCCATTTCGCAGATCACATCGCATTGGCCATATCTTTCAAGTTACCCGTAAACGTTCCCGCACCGTTACTTTTGCTGCCTCATTTTTTGTTCGTGCAGCAAAAGACTGGAATGACCTTCCCCACCATATTGCAGCAATCACCTGTCCATCAACATTTATGCATAGCGTCACAAGCCATTTTTCAAACTAATTCATGGCTTTCTTGTATGTTTTTTTGTAACCCCACCCCTTATGTGATGTCCCCCCGGGGACCTTTAAGCTAATAAAATAAAATGAAATGAAATGAAAAGAACATAAGACGACGTGCACAATGTGTATGGCTATTGAAAGCATCGCCGCTCTGGCTTCAACCTTCAAGCCATCTTAAAGATAACAGAAGAAACCCTGTGCATTTTTTTCGGTTGTTTGCATGTCACACGCGCCCGAATCATTGCAACGGCGACATCTTTCTCGCAGGGCGCTCCCGGAGTTGAGTGACGGAGCCACGTGGCCAGAGTTCTCGGTCTCGACAGACAACGAGACGGTCCACATCACGCTGGGCGGCTACACACTCTCAGCGGGTTCACGCTGGGACCACTGCAGCCGCATTAGGCCGCATATCTTCTACTAGGTCGTGTAAAGCCACAGCACGCAGCCAAGACGTCGTGGGCGGGCTCCTTCGTGGGCTCTGCGAGGCCGTCCCCTGCCGCCTGTTGTGTCTGAACTATGGCCTCAGGCTGCTTCATATATACCCAGCTCATGCTTTTTTAATTTTTATCAATTCATGTGTATTTTATGTGCGGTATCATCGCATTTATAGTTTTCCACTTGTTCACTTGCTGATGTCGAAACGTTATAAAGCATGCTCCCCAAATCAGTTTCTTCATGCAATAGATATTATCATCATCACCGTCAGCCGGTCTATGCCCACTGGAGGGCAAGGGCCTCTACCATAGATCTGCCATTGTACCGGTCCTGTGCTATCGGCGAACAATTTATCCCCGCAACCTTCTTGATCTCATCTGCCCATACATCTGCCATAGATATGGAGCGAGCATGCGCTCATGGCGTCAGTTTGGGGATGCAGGAGGTCCCGCGCTTCGGTAAGGTCACGCAGCAAGACATTTCAGCGAGGCGAGAGGACGTGTACGCCTGTCCAAT
This sequence comes from Haemaphysalis longicornis, assembly GCF_048455015.1. Classification (NCBI taxonomy): domain Eukaryota; kingdom Metazoa; phylum Arthropoda; class Arachnida; order Ixodida; family Ixodidae; genus Haemaphysalis; species Haemaphysalis longicornis. Next base: position 154,081,843 of record NW_027526422.1, read on the forward strand.
AAAGCCTGCGAGCTAGGCGGCCGAGTGATTGCATAGCTGCAGGGAGCCGAGCCCCTATAGTTTGCTGTATCTAGCATAACCCAAGCGCAGTGGGGAAGTGGCTATGGGGGCGATCTTAGACGACTACTTGGCTCAATCAGGTCACAACAGAGTCAAAAGGCTTCATTACACAAGACGGCGGGTGTTTGTATATTCTCATACACAGACAGTAACTATAGAGCTTACAATGTTATAAAACTAAGATTCACTACGTAATACTCTCAATAAGTTTTCAAAGACGACATCCTTTGTCGTGCTAGTTTAACCGGAAAATTTGGTCCATCTATGTCTGTCGACTCTCTGTCTGTTATTCGAGACAGCCACTCGGCCAAGAGATAAAACAATCCTGAAACAAGAAGTTTATATAGGAAAAACCTTCCAAACCAATAAATGAAGTGCCTTACTTCGTACCTGGTAACATTGTCGGGCAAAGAGAGCACATTCGGCATGTTCGAGGCAACAGATCAGTGCGTAACTGGTATAGGCCGTGTTCCTTTATTTTAAAATAAATCTTCGCTCGATATTTACGATAGCAAGTGAAAAAATATGCGTTGAAAACAAATTCTAACACAAACATAGAGAAAAGCTCGCGCTCGAGCATTGACCTCGTGGTTGCATTCCAAGTCCAACAGTAACAAAAGGATGTGATGGATCGCACGCGAGCAGCGGAGCGCGGGAAAATTGAATTGACTTGAGCGAATTTAAGTCGTATTCTTCGTCAGAGGAACGAGACGAGATGGGAAAAGCCGGAGTGGTGGGAGGGGGATAGAAGGGGCATTCACGTTGCCGGGACGGCATAAGGCTGTCCTCTTTCCACTACATTTGCAACGAAATGAGCAGATACGCGGTCATAATGTTTAATGAACTACGCTCGCAACCAAATAAAAACACCATGACCAAGCTCCCAAGCAGTAAATGCACGCAGTCTAGCGGCCATTTCAAGTTCCTAAAGAAAGAGTTAGGTTCTCCTGAGAAACATGAACAATTATACTCTTAACTATAAACATTTTGAAGTTCATTACTCTGTAGCATGTTACCAGGTATATCACTACCCTTTTTTTTAAAAAATTACACCATCTTCCCGCGACGGGAACCATGGGGTAGATGCGGCGCATCGGGGGTTGCCGTTACGTTTCCGTTATGTTAGCGTGGGGATTGCTGTTGTTGTGTGTCCTATTTACACAGCATGTTCACCCCCGATGCGTCGCATCTACCCCATGGTTCCCCTCGCGGGAGGATGGTGTAAATTTTTTAGTCTCCATTTCAAATCATCGGCGGTCACCGGAGGATGTCATCGGAGGAGCGCCAGCGGAACGACTGAGCGGAGCGGCGCAGTTACCGCGTTTATATTTACGGTGAGGGGAATGAGAGAGAGCAGCGCAGAGCAGCGCATGCGCGTGTGTTAACCCGCACAAACCGCCCAGCTGGCACGGCGACGGAGCGAGCACAGCTGAGCGCTAACACGCAGATGGCGCTGAGGTGAGAGCGGCGCTAGCGCGCAGCTGGCGCGGCGAGGAGAATGGGGGAGGGATGCGGACGCTACCGGACTACGGCGGAGAGACAAGGCGGGTGAAAGAGATGCTTCGCATCTAAGATATATCATGTACAGTTCTCCTGCCGTGTTACTCATGTGCGCCACTTGGTGGTAAGACCTCGAAACCCAACAAATTGAAGCACCATACTTTGGCTTTCCGCGCTCTATGCACCGACGAATGCCACCATTGCAGATGGACGTGTGCCTGTCCTTAGGATGCCTTGGTGGCTTGACAGCCACTTATAGTCTACGTGAGCTTTTAAATGCAGAGCATTTCAGTAACTCACGATGTCACCCGCGTTGACGTCCGTAGTCCGCACCGTCGCACCCCTCCCTACTATATAAAAAATCACGCGACAACAGCAACGAAAGATGGTGATGATGATGTCCTCAAAGATTTTGGCACGCACCGACAAGGGGGGATTGGCCAGGGCTAAATCGGTTGTTCCACTAGCTAGGTTTCACGTTCTGCTTGGAACGCACGTGGAGCACGGCCACGCGGTTCTGTAAACCTTGAAGTCGGCCGCCTCGATTCACGCGCGTCACCACTGTACTGCAGCGCTGGCATCGAGGAACCCGGCGTGTAGCAGTGGAACGCGGTAAATTCTAATCGCTTTGTGCAAACCCTTGGTGTGTTTACCTTGGGATGAGCGCGACGGTACACGAACAGCATGAGAGGTGAGCGGGAAAGCAAAAGGGGGCATTTCCTTGTCAAATGTCTGCAAAGACTATCGTCTTTTGATGACAATTGCAACGGATGAAGCAGATACGCAGCCAATTTAAAAAAAACGCGTTATCTAGGATATCAATGTCCTCTAGCTTAGCTTACAGGGATGCGCCCTACCAGCAGGTTTTCAAGGGCACTCGCTTGCCACAAGCACATTTTGCCTACAGAGTCTGCTCCACAACACCTCAATTGCTGCTCCTCGGCTGCCTTCTCCATTAGCAATGCGACTCACTGGCATCAACATTAGGTCACACTTGTGGTCACAACAATGGGAATCAACATTTTTAAGTCAAAGTTGCTTACCGTTAGTTCTAAACAATGGGCACTTTTCAGGGTGGGGAGAGAGAATAAACTTTATTAAATGAAAGGATGCAAGTGGTTGGTTTCCTCAGTTCAGGACCCCGTTGGATCGTCCAGCCGTTTCAGTCCGTTGGATCAGCCGAAACTGATCTCCGATGCTTCAGCTAACCAGTTCTCCCTCCCACTGCTCAAATGGGGGGTTAGAAATCGCTGTAATGGAGGGGTTAAGCTGGCACTTTCACACCATGTGATGCGGAACGCAGCGTGGAGTCATTGTCTCAAGTAAAAAGTCGGACTCAAGTAAAAAGTCGGAACATGGCCTATGGCTCGTATGTATATTTAGTCTGGAAATGTAATTACACACATTTTATAACTCATTACGTAATATCTGCAGCCATCTATGAAACAACTACGCAACACGTCTCAATAGAAACACCAAAATGGAAGTAGTACTAGCACAGTTGTTGTGAATTCCAGTGTGGTATTGTGCGTCCCTTCTGTTCTTGTAGCCCCTTTGATTGAATTGTAATGTTTTCTTAGTCGCACGTTAAGGCAGCGCCCCGTCTGACATAGGCACGCTTGCAGGGCAGAGGAATGGCATATACGACGGAAGTACGACAAGGTACATAGCTATGAATATGCTTCACCGTGCAGCCAGGCATCGCAATACAATCAAATCCCGTTATTGCTAACCTCAGATTAACTATTTTTTCAGATTAACGAACATTTTGAAAATCCCCTACCAAATCCCCATTATTTATTGTAAAAATATTTCACTACAGCGAATTTCAGAACACATATTCTTTCAGAATAATGTATCGAATTTTATCACCCCGATATAAAACAACACTTAAAAATAACGTATTCCGGTTGTACGAAATTACTCGTGTTGTTGTGAACGACGACTAATGGTGGGCATGTCAAACTATCATCATCAGCATACTAAATGCATGTTAGCTCTATCGCAATCGCCGGCGCTCATTTGGGTCTCGCCGCCATGCTAGCCTCTGCCGTCGCCTTTGTTCGCCGTGGACAAAGCTCGCCGTGGACGCTGCAGTCACCTTTGAAGATTACGTGCAGTGCGACGATGAAGCATGCACGTCTGCTGAACTAGGGACCATAGCTGAACTGACGACTGAAGACATCGTCAACACCGCTCGTCGCGATGACGGAATCAGCGACGAGGACGACGCTGAGACAAGGCGAGCAAGCCAAGGCGATGAAGCCTTGTCTAACGCCGATGTTTTGCAGTGCGTAGCAAAAATGGGCACTTTTCTTAGCAGGTGCAGCAATGCCACCGAGGCAGTGCATGGACAGCTTCGAATCATTCGTCCTGCAGCAGTTGAGTGGCATACGTCAAGCAAAGATAACCGATTTCTTCGAATAAATGTGCATCCAGACCCGCGTTAGAGGCTAACGCGATTGTGCGCGTGTTCCCAATAAAGGTAGGTGGATGCTTTTGTTACGTTCACAATTTTTACCGCGCATTTTTATTTTTTCACTTTAACGATTATTCAAAATAACGAACTATTTTAGCGGTCCTTTGAAATTCATTGTATCGAGATTTGACTGTAGCCTGTTTTTTGTTTAAGAGGTGATCGACTTTTGCGCACATTCGGCCCAACTTGTTGCGCGCAGAATTTAATACCTGAAGACCTTAGCGAGATGCAACCTTTTTTAGGCCGTGAGTGAAGCCATGTATGTAGGGAAATACAGCAATTTTCTTGCGTTCTTTTTCAGCGGATGCGAGCTCGGTTCTAACACCTTTCTTAATGTTCTGAACCAGCTTGCATACAAAAGAGAGCATGTCCAGCGGAAAACCAGCGTCCTTTAGCTTCTGCGCCAGACCGCTGAAGCTCTACATCAAATGAGGGGACGACTTAGATACGGCCTATCGAAAGCAGGAAAGAACCAGGCCATTTTTCAATAATTTGGTATGTCCTCAGCTGTGCTTAGACAAAGGTTTGGCCGACCTTGGAGCATACATCCAGCAAACATGATCAGGCAAGAATTTCAGTTTCAAATCCAAGTATTGGATACATGTTTCCTTCATGTTCTCAGCGGTGAATTTGAGGCCGAAGCCATTATGCTCAAAGAGTCATGAAATTAAAATGCATAGGGTCATAGGCATTCGTATCAAAGATAACAAGGTAGTCATCGACGTACCGGTACAATTTTACGGTCACAGGATGCAATACTACTTCTAGTGCCCGGTCTACTTTGCTCAAGAATAGGTCCCTTAGGACTGGGGCGACCCTATACCCTGTACAGATTTCAGCTTTTTGTGCATAAACCTTATTGTTGTAGGAAATAAACAATGACCCCAGATAAAAAAAAACAACAGCCTAAGAAACGACTCTAATGGCAGACCACAATGCGTACGGAAGGCAAATTCATCATTGTCCTTAGTAACGCAGTCTTCGGCAGCATTCATGAGGTGATCATGCGGAAGGGAAGAGAAAAGATCTTCCACATCTACACTCATGGCCCCACAATAAGCAGGGTTAGCGTTGCGCAGTAAATCGACAACCAAATTAGAGCTTGGTGTAAGGTGCGGGTCAACAATGCGCAAGGATGACACGCACTTGTGCAGGTAGCCAGACACGCAGTATTGCCACGAATGACGCTTGGTGACGACACGGAAGAGAACATTTGGCTTGTGCGTTTTTGACGTATAAAAGACCTCGAGCTGCACATTACTCGCCTACTTAACAGAGTGCGCAAGTTTAGACAAATTCAACTCAGAGAGCAGCGCAATAGCATTTTTTTGTCCGCCGGCTTGTCATTCGCTACCCTAAAATTCTTATGTACTCCTCTTAAAGCCTTGTAACAGAACATACCCCCCGGTAAAACAACGAATTGGTCCTCTTTATCTGAAACAAGTAATGTTAAATCATTGATCACCAGGAAATCCACCATACCATTCCAGTTGAAGCTTTTTTAAAGGCCTAGCTGTAGACCGTTCGACGGTATCCATGCACTCCCCGATGCAGCGCTGCTTGTCACCCTCCATAACAAGACGAGTGATGCCACGTGCCAGGCTGACCTTTTCTACTTTCGACAAGCGGGGCTCAAAGGCAAACTTTGGGCCTAATTTCAGAACTTGGCGATGAGGCTCTGGAAGCTGCAAGTCACCAAAAATGACCACTTGTTCTTGCGAGGAGTGGATCCTTTCCTGGTTGAAAGGGTGGGCCGAACGATGTTCCAGAGCGCCTCAGTTAGTTGGTCAGCGGAAGCACACCAGCCACGGTAAAATATATTCGGTGGGTTTTGACGATCATTTGAACCGCACTGCATAACCAGACAGTTCTTGTAGAACCTAACCTGGTGCCACCATTCCGAACGAAGAATGCGGCAGAACAATCGAGCGTGGCCCGGGGAAGGTTGTAACCACGCGCACAACGCTTGGATTTCGCTTGGGCAGGCACCTTGCCTGATTTGCCACGACGCCGTCCAGGACCTTACGACGCAGACGGCAATGAGCGAAGCCAGTGGATCCGGGTTAGTGGTAGAAAAGTTAAAACGAGAAAAAGAGCCCGCTGTACAACAAATAAACTGCAGGAGTGTTGTAAGCTGGGCTAGTCGGTAATGTTCAATGGCGGGTAACAGCGCGAAAAGTGGACGAAAACACGAAAAGGGAGAGACACAAACAAGCGCTGACTTTCAGCTAACTTTATTCGTAAAGAACACAAATACTATGTACATATGTCGCATCCTCACAGAGCATGCGCGAAATGAAAAGAGGGATTAAGAAACACCCTAGCTGCTGACACCGGCGGTACAGAATAATTAAATTACATTTCAACCTAAAGCTCAACGTAAAAAGCCAAGCTACACTGTCCAGGATTGCCTTCATTGCCTCTCGCCTGTTGCCAGGTGTTAGATTGGTACGCTGTATAAGCATTGCTTACTTTTGGTCAATGCACGTGTATAATTCTTGCGTTTTGTGTGTATTGTTTTATGAACTTACTTTTTATCATGATTTCTTCTCGCCTTCCTTCCTTGGGTATATTTCTCAAGCCGCGGAATCAACCAACCAGTTGCTAGAAAGTGCCGTGTGTTGTCGATCGTTTCTAGTCCCGTCTTTTTGCGCTGTTTCGAATTTCAGTCAGTATGCTCCAACTAGCCCAAACCACCGTTCGAACGCTGAGTTCTATGTTGCACGCGTGATAGCCTGGCGCATGCGTGCGGGCGAGAGCTGCTGTGTCCAGCCTGGGTTTTTTTGTTAACGACACGTTTTCCGAACAGCTAGAGGCTAACAGCTTCGCTGTAAAATTTGGTGGAGCGACTTCAGGCTGTTTCAGACGTCTGAATGTGATGGAACTGATCTTAATTGGACAAGAGAGGTCGTAAAAAAGTCGTGAAAGGCTCCTTTGGATGCTTTTGAAGCCAATGACAATGATATCGGCCTGTTAGGACAAAGAAAAGGCCGCGTGCCTGCTTCTTTTGTTGCAAATGTCGATGAAAGACGGTAGTCGACTGGCGTTCCGGAAAAGTAAATGTCTGCCTTCTCTTTCCGCTCACCTCTCACGCTGTTTCTCTCCCGTTTCGTTTCTCCCAAGATAGCACGCTACAAGTTTGCTCAAGTGAATTTAAATTTACCGCGTTCGACTGCTCCAAATCGGGTTCCTCGATGCCAGCGCTGTGGTACGGCGGAGACACGCGTTAATCGAGGGACCCTACTACAACGTTTATAGAACCACGTTGCCCTTTTCTACGAGCGTGCCAGGCGGAACGTGGCACCTATGTAGATGAGCCTTGCCTTGTGTTTGCCGTTTGATCTCTTAAATGCCACCAGGAGCAATAGTAGCGCGGACAGCAGCAGGCGACGGTTTTCTGCAGTTGATGTAGTATTTCATTTGATATCGCGAAAACCAAGCATCCATAAATCCAGGTATCCATAAAACGGTTGTGGGTACGTCCTTCGTCTATTACCCATAATTGGGTCGTGGACATGGCTGCCGATTAAGCACACTCACCTGTCACAGCATACAGCATCAAAGAACTTGAATTTACACTTTCTTTCTTTGAATCTAGGCAAGCCAGACAAGTTGTTCAAAATAAAATATATATTATTTTATTGTACGCATCGTTCTGTCATGTTTCGTTCGGCTAGTGCGCCAAAAGGAAAATAAAGGTTGACAATATCGTCGGCTATTGATAAAACAATATTCGCCGCACGCGTGGTGGTGCGGCAACTTCCGGTCTGCATATTGCACGGCGACGAACGGCCACCTGGGGACGCGAATGAAAGGGGCACGGCTTTTAGCACGCCCCCTCCTGTTGGCGTTACGCGTCCCTCCCGCGAGGACGCTCCGCGGAGTCCTCCACAGCGGGGGTTCCGAGGGACGACGGGCCGTCGCTCTTGGGGTCCCGGCCCCGCAAGCGCAGTATGTTCCGGATGGTAGAGAGGAAGGGTAAGCCCACCGGGCGGTCGCTTCCCCAGCGGTGGGGCTGGTAGTCGTGGCCCGTGTGAACTGTGAAGGGGAAAAAGGAAGGGGGATATTAACAGCCTCACATACTCAACCATTTTGGTGCAAGCCGCGCACTCGATGGTACCTTCGCCCTACTGATTTTTATATTGAGAAAAGCGGTGAAAGAAGCATCAGCGAGGGGACCATCATGCACGGGTGGAGTGCTTTCTCGGGTTTTAATTTAAGAGCTGTTTAAGTTTTTGGTTTCGTCGTCCAACGTTACCAGAAAATAATACCAAGAAAAAAATACCGAGCGCAAATGAGTGGGCGCCTCATGAGGATCGCCTGGTGTCGGCCAGTTTGACCTTCAAGAACACCTTGTCCAGCGTTCGTGGAGGGATCTCTCGCGTGCTCTTCTACTCGTCAGTTCACGTGCATTCGCGCCTTCAGTGGGGAGCACAGGCGCCGAGTTCGCGCTACAGGCGCCGAGTTCGCGAAGCCGGTTACCGCACGTTTTAGCTTGTGCTAACGTGGTCCACTTGGGAAAAGATGTGAAGGCCTGCGGACAAAACGATCCGGGCCTGCCAGTCATAACGAACTTTCACTGGCAAGTTCGGAAACCCATGTGAGGTGCAACAGCTGGGTCTCCGACGAAGGGAGAGATGGGGCCGCCAGCTCTGCTGTTTCTCCAGTCTTGCACGGCTAGTGGAAGCGGCGCCAGTTCCTTTTTCATGTCTGTTTCAAAGTGTACGTTTAGAACAAGCCCTGACTTGCTGAAAGGCGTGACGCAGCACTAGCAAGGCGGGGTGACGCTTTCTGCAAGTGCACCTACCTCACCACTGACACGGATGCGAAATGGACGTTCTTGAAAGTAACTACCTCAAAATTTGCCTTCTCCTTAAGACTTGTTTGCGCCAATTAAATCTCGTGGCAGTCTAAATGATCGATGTGCCTTTTTGCCGTGTAGTACAGTATTTGCACGATTCTGCCTCGCCCCGGAATGTAACGCGTAGGTATGTTCAGGCAGGAAAATTAGGAAAAAAAGTTAAAGCAGTTCCACTCAACATGGAAGCTGTCAATTGCGAAGCAGTGATTCGTCAGAGGAGCTGTGACGCCGTTCGCTTTTTGCTACCAAACCTCCCTGTCGCACTCTTGTCTTGGTGATTTGAACCTAGGTTGTTCAACGAAATTGAATTTTCCCGCCTTCGCAGTGATCGCGAGCCTCCTCCTGGGGCAGTTCGGGTCATTTTCTTTATCTTTCGTTTCCTGTTCTGCGTGGGACAGCACGAACGGGAGTTCTGTTCTTTTTCCGCTTGCTTGTATTTCGCACGTGCTGGAGGCTTTCTGCGCCATTTTGAACGTTTTTTTCTTCCGCAGCCAATTTTTATCGCTTCCTATCGTAAAAACCAACCCAATGAGCTTTTCTAACTAAATGAACGCGGGGACTTCCGGTTAAGTACTTTGTCGTCTGGCGTCTACGCCAGAAAAACGGTAGCTGGGTGCGGTGGTCGAACCCGCATCCTTTCGGTCAGCGGCCTACGGCTCAGCAACTAAGCAGCTATTGAGGGTGGCACTTGTCAAGCATTTGCGCCTTCTAAAGGCGCGATCTTTTGTAAAGCATATTCATAAATGTAACAAGCCTGCACAGTTCAGGTATTGGGCTTCGCCAGTGCGCAGCACAGAAATCCTGTGGCCCGATTGTCCCCATAAATAGTCGCAGCGAGGGAAGCGCAAATTAGTGTTTCATATCACCTGCAGGTTGCCGAAAATGTGGCATTTCCTTTGCTCAGCCATGCGGTGTCCTCGCACTACCAGCACTCGCATACCATCGCAACTTTGGTGCCCATACCTTTCGTCATACTGTAGCGGCGAAGAGAGCGTTGATGTTGTGATTGACATGAAAAGGAAAGTGCTTGGGGAGTTACAGAGTTCAAAAACCATGAAAGAGAAAAGCTCCGAATGGTGTTGACCGCGCATTATCAACAACGTGTTGTCGAAATGTTTCGCTGGGAACCGGTAACCGTAATTTATTTTTTCTGTTCAGTTCCGTTTTGGTTTCAAGTTGTTCAAAAAACAAAGGTTCGAGTTCAGGTTCAGCTCCGGAAAAAATACTGGTTCGGTTCCAGTTTTCCGTTCGGTTCGGTACTGGTTCGACACTATGTGCAGAATGATTTGATTTCATGCATGGCGAAACTTCAGTCCTTGCATACTGTTCCCGTTTGTCACGTAGACTAACTACCGACAAGATGCTATATTTTTTCCTTTTCCTTGTTTCTGAAACCAGCAGAAGCGCAAGTGCAATGAATGAACTGTTTGTGCTATTTTCTCATCCGGTTTTCCCACGTCTTTCTGGGCCCCTGGTGTCATGGTCCACGGTCCTATGTTTGGCTAAGGATGGCGCAATACTCTAATACCCAGTGCCGTCTTAAACGCTTATTATGACTGTAGGGTCCACTTATGAGATTAGCAGCCGGGCGCCCGGGCTGCGCGTGAGAACCCACCGCTCTGTCTGGCGACGTAGCACTGCCGACACTGCGCTGCAACCACCGCCAATTCGTCGCGGCGCGCACGGGAGACGGGTTGTCTGGCCCACCGCATTCCTCAAGGATAATCCCCCATTGAGAAAGCAGACACCACCGCCGGATTCCAGGAACGTCTGCCCGACGCGCAGAGGCGGTGGGATTACCGGCGTCAGGACGAGCACCGCATGAATGTCCATTGTGTACACGCCCGGTCAGCATGACGCACAGGCGCGTCTTTCGCTCTCACCCCTGGCGCCCGCGGGTGGTCCGTTGACCCAGAGATGGCGGCGACTCATTGAATATTCCGTGGTGTGCTGAGTGACAGCTGTCTACGTGAATTCGGGCACTCCCATACGCGTGTACGCACGCTACAGGGGCGTTCCCGAGAGAGGGTGATCTCGAGGTTATATAAGGCCGAACTTGGCCGTTGGAAATGGTTCTTGTCTGAGCGCTGAGCTGGCAGTTCCCGGCGGGACAAGGAGTCTCGACCGTTAGCGCTAGGTTGGGATTTAGGAGCCCCCTAGTCGAGGTTAAGATCGCGTCGGAGGTTTAGGGTGCAGCGCCGCACCGGGCAACTAGACGGATCTTGCGGCGAGACAGAGTCTCGGCCGTGGTTTCTCGAGCGGTTTGTGTACGCTCCGAGAATAGGAAGAGTTAGACGAAGCTGAGGAGCTCGAGTGATTTGTGCGCACTCAGAGCTAGCGTCTAGCTGCAGTTGGAAGTTTTTCTTTTCATTACTCATGTACCCAGTTATCCTACTGTAAATAGCTGTACATAAACTTCCGTTTCACTTAATCAACTTCAACGCCTCGAGTTCGTCAATTCGACCGCCATCTCCAAGAACTTCAACACCATCACCCAGCCAGCCTCCTGCAAAATCAACCGGAGCCCGGGCGATTGGGTTCCTGATCGACACCGGACTTCGGGGGAACGAAACTTTACTATGACCATAGGATTTATTGGATGGCCCTACCAACAAGGTTTTATGGAAAAATAAAACTTTGATTCCATGAGTAAACTCGCAATACAGTCATCACGCCACCTAAGCCACACGCACACTCACGAAAATAGCAGATTATTTGCTCGCTTAACTCCTAATGATGTCTGCAGAATATAGCGTCCCTGTCATCCCAGCCAACAACGCTCCTCCCCCTCCAGTTCCCACCTGTACTTCATCACATTCACCCCTCACTGTACCCCACAACACTCTGCCAGCACTGCGGAGAACAGGCCACATTACATCACCATATGTGGACCTGCAAGTACGATCCCTTTTCTCTCATCACCTCCCTCGACCAGTGGGAAGCAGCGCTGGGATGCTCAAGCCTGGATCTCCAGACGTCGCTCACGGGTCGGGCAGCCACAGTCGCCGAAGCTCTGCGGACTTCGGCCACCAGGAAAATGATCTCTCTATCTCTCTCTCTCGTGCTTCGCTCACCTTCACCTCACCTCACGCCGTCCCAACTTACATCCACCTGTATCCTTCCCTTCCCCTTTTTCCCAGATTGTTTCCCCATTCACAGTACTACGTGGCATTGTTAACAGTCTCCTTTTTTTACTCTCGGTTACTTCGTTTCATCACCTCCTCTTTCACCTTTGCATTTCCCTCTCAAGTACTCCTCATCCAACCACTGAGTCCACTCTTCTTTCTCACTTGCCCTCCGTCCCCCTCCTCCCTAACCATCTCAGTTCCTCTCTCCGAGATCATTGATTGATAAAATCACTCACGCAGAAACTACTGATCATCTAACTGACGTCCGACTACGATTCCTCACCTCCGAAGTGGTGCGTGAAGGCAACTTTCTCATCATATCGCCACTCAGCGGCATAGCGCAGCGGGGGTTTTTGTGGGAAGGAGAGAGTGAGGTAGTCAGGAGGGTATCTCACTGTGTCCGATCTTGTTGATGTACTTCCAGACGAACTCGTCGGCCGAGCGGAAGCGGTGCAGGTCTCGCTGCATGAGCGCCAGCAGCTCGAGCTTGCGCTGCCAGTCGCCCGTCGGGTTGGGCACCGTCAGGTAGTCGCTCAGGTGGCCGCACAGGTACGCCAGCCACCGGGCGTTGGTCTCCGGGTGGAACACGTCCCAGCGGTCCCTGCACGCGCGCGCGTGCGTGGTCGTGGTCGTCGCAGAGTGCTGTGGGCACGATCGAGTGACGCCACCACTTTCTATGATACGTGTACCCGCTGGTTTTAAGGCCCGTTCACACTTGCGACAAAAGCGATGTGACTTCCGTCGAGGGGACAAAAAATGGTCGATACCAATCGGTAAAATTTTTTGCCCTATTGCGTGGAAAAAGCAGCCACCATTTTCAAGCTGTTACGTAACATTACGTCACTTTTACGCAGGTTGAAGTTGCCATTGTGTGACGAGTTCGTTCCCGCCAATGGTTTAAATTACGTCGCGCGTTCTCAGCAAATCCCAGCGAGGGCGCGTATCACAAGCAGTATTGTTGTTGAATAGCAAAGACAGGCTTACGTTGTCATGTTCGGTGCATTTAGTGAAGTTTTTTATTGCCGGCCAAGAATTATGTGCTTTCAGTAAAGAGAAATAAGGCAAACTTTAGAACTGTTGCCCGTAAACGTCATGAAACGTCAAAATGACGACACCACACACAACCGCTTTGTCAACCTGAAGCACGTGACCAAAACTGAAAGCCAATCAGGAAAAACTTCCGGTGAATTCCCAGTTTCCTGGGAATTTGTGCAGTGGAGAATAGGGCCCCAAACGACAAAAGCGATCATAGGGCGACTAAAGCGACAAAGCGTGATGTGGGCGAGTTGGTACATTATGCTAAAAAAATTACTCGACGCTAAAACAGGGACTAAGAAGAAAAACGTGACACACAACACAGTGCCGAACTTCCGACTAGTTTTTATGGAAGACGCTGCCTATATACACAAAAACAAATATTAAAAGCATTGTACGTGACTTCAAATTGCATCACGTTTCTCAAAAGGCTACTACTTTAGTTGACAGCGATATGGACGGAGTACTAACACAGTTATCCCCTGCCTGTCTGATAAAATTAGCTTCAGGAATTGTACGCTCAAGCTTTCCTCTTACTTTGTGCTATCTTACAGGGGGCTACACTTGCATCTTTTGCAGTGCTCAGAAGGGTGGCCACCAGAATTGTGTGCAGCTGATTATTTGACTAAAGCGACAGAAATCGCATTGCCTCTGTCGCTCCGGTAAGAGTGTGAACGGGCTTTCAAGGTGTGCATCTCCAATGGGAAAAGGAAGTGACAGTGCTGGGGATAATTTCAGTGTACTGTTTGCAAAGAAAATCATGCAGTAAGTATAGTAGAAGCCAGCTAATCCCATACATTCGCTGCTTTAGGTGAGTTCTAGCAGAGCGGGAAACTGGTCGCAGCATACCGCGGTAGCCGACCGGCGCCACCCCTTACAAAAATGGGTTCTGAATTTCTGTTGACGTTTCATTGAGTTCTCATTGATTCAACGGAAAATCAACAGAAACTCAATGTTCATTGAGTTTACACATTGAGAACACAACGGAATTTTCGTTGTGGTCCGCACAATGATTTTTCTATTGTGGAGTTCTTGTTGACTTTTTGTTGTATTTTCAGTGACTCATGGTGATTATTTGTGAAACTCAATGTTCATTGAGTTTACACATTGAGAACACAACGGAATTTTCGTTGTGGTCCGCACAATGATTTTTCTATTGTGGAGTTCTTGTTGACTTTTTGTTGTATTTTCAGTGACTCATGGTGATTATTTGTGAAACTCAATGTTCATTGAGTTTACACATTGAGAACACAACGGAATTTTCGTTGTGGTCCGCACAATGATTTTTCTATTGTGGAGTTCTTGTTGACTTTTTGTTGTATTTTCAGTGACTCATGGTGATTATTTGTGGGCAAGTCATCAGCAACTGATGCCAAATACTATCTGCATGCTTCTTCGACATGGACAGCCACGTGCACTAAAACTTTAATACCCACTGTCCTGGATGTATGAGCCTAATTAGGCAGCATCTTAGCATATTTTTGTGCAGTGTGAGTGTATTAAATAAGTTGCATTTTTCAAGGAAGTTGCATTTTGTACAGGTAGCCAGCTTTCACAATGCAACTCTCAGCGCTTTCTTGTACATATGGCAACATATCATGCATACGACATGCATGATATCATAACGATTTCGAGATGTCTTCAATATCACAAAGATTTCAACGAAAATCACATAACTTTTACGGCATGTTGTCGACACCTTATGAATTCAACGACATTTCGTTGTCCTCAACATCATGAAGGTCCAATATCGCAAAGATTTCAACGACTTGTCGAATAAGTATAACGACATGTCTTTAATGATAAGGACTTCTACTAGATGTCGATATACTGCAAGAAAGGTCTGATATCGTAAAGAGTCAAACAACATGTCGAAGATCAACATGTTCATGATATAAAGATTTCAACGATGAGTCCTAGACGTTCTGCAACATGTCTTCAAGGTATTCTTACAACATGTCACATATCGCACAAATCAGCGCGTCATGTCTGATGCTTTGTGTAACATCTCGCAGACAATATATGTTCTGCCTTGTCAGCATTGGAAGCATACAAAGTACAATATACAGCACAAGGTAAAGTACAGTACAAACTCTAATAACTTGCACTTTCAGTGTGATCGAACAAAATTCAAATTCTTGTTTATACTGTTGTTTTATCAATGTTTCTAGAGTGCATATTTCAATTTCAGCCATTCAGTTAACCCATAAAATTCACTTGTCCATACTACAAAATATCCGCTGCTTCACCATTAGCTAAAAATTTGTCTCCAGATATCATTAAACAGCAGCGTCTATATCTGGTATAGACGCTAGACGAAAACGTTTGCGTTCTGATTTTTCCCTTCTAGACGGACGATAGCATAACGACAACGATGTCAAGATATGCTTTGACTCATACCACGGCAAGCACAATCGTTTGTTGCTGAAGCCTCGGTTGCTCTTCGTCAACAACAAACTGAATCGGCCGGACAGTTTTTTTCGATTGCGTGTTTCCATTTCTGCGCAGGCCGGCGGGGGCGGCCCATGTTACATCTTTTTCGCTCGTCGCTGCCGCCCACAGTACCTGTTTGCTGCACTTATTACGTCGCCGCCACCACATGCTTCGGTCTCTTTAATATTGCCTTGCATTATCCCCAACTTGTTACAAACTCAGAGGTTTTCGCTGCTGTATGCGCCTGACATGCCAGGAGTGACATCGCTTGTAGTTTTAGCGCGATGTTGCTTGTCTGCAAGATCGGTGCGTGACAAACAAGCGTTACCAACGCCACAACGGCCACAATTCCAACGGCGCATGCCATTTCCTTCGTGGCTACCGTGGCTTGCGAAGAAAAGATCGCGGGTGACCTGCGATAGCTTTGCTTGAGTCAAATAAGGGAGCTCCGGCTCAATCGCTCGGAGTACTAACAATGTGACCTCGTCTGCAAGATCGGTGCGTGAGAAACAAGCGTTAGAACTGCCAGAATTCCAAAAATGCAGCATTGACTAGACACAAACGACAATTTTCATTACCGGCTGACGTAGTTATATAATCATTTTAGACATTGGCTGAAGTTCCGCGTGTATGGCCGAGTGGTTACGTCGTCGATTACTGTTTTGAGGGTTCGTAGTTCGAATCCTCGTCGGATGTTTTTTTTTTTCTTTATGAAGGTTTTATTACCTCTTCTTTTTTAAAACCATAGTAAGCGCCTGTTCCTTGCTTTCAATCACACCGACGTTTGCCACCCTCTTCCTAAACCCAAAGTAGTTCGTTTTCTCGCACCTCCTCTGTAGAGACACCCGCCGTGAAAACAAAACCAAAACTAACTTTAAAACCTTTACAATTTAAGTATATATGTCAGTTAGTTTACTGTTATTCGCTTTTGCATTTAAAAACCTCAAATTCAAGTTATAAACACTTTTAATACTTTAAAAGCAGGAAGTTAATTACCAATAACACAATTTTCGTCAAACACAGAAATGCTGCTATTGCAGTCTGGCAACTATCACTCCCTTTTTGTGTGTTTGTTTATGGAGTTGGTTTTGTGCGGAGTGGTAGCTGGGGCGATTTGTTCAGTTTTATCTATTTCAAGCTTAAATCATAGTTATAAAAGCTTTATAGGGTGACGATCATCGCCTCAACGATCATCGCGCGTCAAAGGTGGATGACATTGCGCCCGAACAAAGTGTCGGTGTCCTTGAAGGGCAAGACGAGCGTGAAGAAGGATTTTAGGCGGGAAACGTCGTTTCTGCTGGGGTGAGTACGCATTTTTTTGTTTTTCTGTTCTTGTTCGGAACGAGTTCTGGTGCTTATGGGTCAGTTATTCGGTAGACCCCCATCTCATTTGCTCTCAGAGCCTATGCGATATAGCATACTTGTTTGGCGCCTTGGATTTACCAGTCTACCGTTTCCGCAGCCGTCAGCATCAATTTACGCTGAAGCTAGACCTTTGTTGCGATGCTCGCGCTGTAGAACGCGGCAGCTAATATTTGACATCACGCAAGGCTCTTAAACACCGGGGCGTTTGTTTGTTATGTGTCTCTCAAACAGTGCCTTTGCGGCGACTGTTAATTCCGTGCAGTGCGCTTCGCAGCTATTACGCTCGCGAGACCGGCTGCCGCCGTCGCGACCCGTCTCGTGGTCTTCGGGCCGCGATATGCGTCGTGGTATGCGTGCCGTACTCGTGAATCTCACATTCACATACGTGGAAATTGAAGGTGAAATGCGCGCGCGTGGTCTCGCAGGGGCGCCTGCCCACTCAACTCTATTTATATTGGAGAATCGAACTTGCAAAGGCAAGCTAGGCATTGAAATGGAGGAGCCTCAACTAGTACACACCAGTTCCGATTGAAAGCTAGCGATGCATATGGGCTGCTAGCAAGCGTTCCATGAAAATTAGCATAGCAGTGAGCTTTGCATATATCAGGCATACCCCACTCACAGAACCTGCGTGCCTAATAAATGCATTACTCTGACCTAAATTTCAGTTTGGGTGTTGCGGGAATGTTCTTATTAGGGCCTTGGAGGTTACTCATTAACGATTAATAATCTGCTTAATGTAAGCATTCGTGGTTTGTGTGTGCTTTTCTTGTATTTCATCAAGTGCCACCACACTCACAGATTATGCACTTTCAGGTGCTGTTGCTGGCTGTCCGGGTTGGCTGGCTGGCTTTCAGTCCAGTTTCAAAGGCTTTGCCAGGGCCCTCCGTGGCCAACTGACACTGCACCTGCTGTACCCAAGTACTGCCTGGCCTTTCCTTGGTGCTGGGTACGCTTTGCCGCCAGGAATAGTCAATCCTTCATCCATCATCTGGCCGCTTGGACCACCCGTTCAGAAGCCAGCGCATTTGCTCAACGCATCGGTCCAGGCACCGCTGCCACATCAGTGCACCCACTGATTATGTACTTTCAGGTTAGTTATTTCATGTTGGAACCTGTCATAATGTATACCTGTTAGCAGTGCTCTAGCCCCTGGTTATTTGAAAGTTTCATGAAGCAGTGTTGTGCATTTTGAGGGTGTCATTGCTTAGCAGGGATATTGAAGCGAATCTGGGGCCAATGGCTAAAGTGCAAGAATAGAAATTGAACTGACTTTGAAGCAAGTATCCGTATGTAATCAAGCCAAGCAAACATTTAGGATTTTCGATATGGTTTTGAATTTGCAATACAGACTGGTGTGGAGCTACTTTCCATTTTAAGTAAGCTTACAATATTATCTACTTCAGATCATACTGTTATTAATCACACTATACCGAAAAGTACATACCGCAGTCTGTAGATTTTGTCGGCACTTTTTTCGCAGTCTCTCATGACAGGCACTATTCTCAGTGATTGGAGGATAGCCGAGGTAGCACCAGTCTTTAAATCAGGGACGGTACTTCACCATTAAATTTTCCTAACAAGCACCATACGCAGGGAACATTTCATCCACTCTCAAGTTGCTAATTATTTATAATATCACATTCGAATATCAGCACGGTTTTCACAAGGGTTACTTGAGAATTTTTCGCGTACCCAAGCTGCAGCATAAGTGTCTGATTGATTTTCGATGGCTTCCTGTCGATGAAACGGACCAAACATACCTCCAAAGAACAGAAACGTGCGATAAGGATTGAGCATGAGGGTGATTAAACAGCGCTTCCAAAAGCAGCGTACCACCGGGCTCATTCTGGCAAATTTGCCAGGCTCTAAGTCTGCGATTTAGCGCAACGACCCATTTACGGTGACACTCAAGCGACGCAGGAAATTTGTGCAGCCAATAGACTCCGCACATGCAGACACTTGTTTTGTCATGGTGCACTTCGCACGGTTCTTGCATGAGCACTTTGTGCTTACGCTGATTGTTGGTGCAGCCAGTAACGACGTAATCACGCCTGCCCGGACAAGTAGCTTCTGAACATCGCCAAGTAAAAGGCAATGATGGCAATTTTCCCAGAATTCCTAAAATAAACATCAATTGAGGATAAAAAGGTCAGGCGTCCTGCTGGCAGGACTAAACGTGGCCTCACAGGCAATGCCTGTCAGGACAAAGTGGTGTGGACTGGCCCGCCACCTTAGTGGGTTAGGAACAGAATTGATGGGCGAACGGGACACCTCTTGGAAGAATTAAACGTTCTCCTTAGGCACTGCTAAACTTGTTGCTGCTGAAATGCCAAATAAATGACACCGATTTTCGATGCCGTTCGGTGCGTCTGATATTCACGCATGGCACGGAGCAACAGCGTGGGACTCAGCGTCGTCTGCTCGCCCCGCAGTCCGAAAGAATTGGTGGCGCCCAGTGCAGGATGGAAATTGTTGTCTATCATGTCTGCTATAAAATATGCCCATGTGGTTGAGATTTCGGCGCATGTAAAGATGCGCAGGTTGTCAAAATTAATACGGAGCCCTCTACTATGGCTCACCTCACAGTCTGTGTAGCGTTGGTGCATTAAACCCGAGAATCAATCAATTATAATTTATGCTTCATCTACATTGAAAAGAAAACACTTGAAAATCTTTGTCCCCCAGGTAGAATCTCTGTCACCGCCACTGTATGTAATTTTATTGCACTCTTACCTCGCAGTCGTTTCCACCCAGATCCTGTGCATAATCGCTCAGCATTGGAAGCTCAGGCGGAGGATGGTCATGCGCTCAACATACCAGAACACTGTCACTAGAGCACCTCTCAAACTCTCGTACTCCTCAAGAAGTGCGCAGCATGCCTGGGGGGGCACAGTAAAAACAGTGCCTCTTATCACACGCCACCACCACATGAAATATCGTTGCAGCTTTAAGTGCATAAATTTTCCTTATTCGAGCCACAGTCATTTGAAGCAATGAAAAAAAATAAGGCAATCAGCGCGCGGAGATGACACAGACAGTGCAAAATTACCTTATCTGAGCCGCTGTCCGCACCTGTCCAATTGTCACGCTGTGCTAGCATTCATCGTGCAGCCTGCTTCGTGTCTGTGGTTGTAGGAGGCGTGAACAGCGCAGTGCGGAATTTCGAACCAAAAACAATGCTGGGTATCCCTTACGACAAGGCATTCGCAAACCCACAATCCTGCAGAAAGAACACCAGCCACACAAAAAGTTCCTGCTAGCACCACGCCGCAAACCACATTTCGCGTATGACCCTCGTGCACTGCTAGCCAATGAAAAAATGAAGGAGCAAATCAGCCTAGTTGTAACTAGGGTTCACTCTTTTCAATTTAAATAATTTAAAAAATCAATAACAGTCTGCTCATTTTATTTTGCTGAATCGGGTGCTAAAAAAAGGTCAGTTTTTTATGGATAGTTGCATGAGTCAGGGCAAGGCATCGTACTGCCTACTTTGTGTGCATTACAGCCATCTGACTATTTTAGCCACATAACCTTTCATCCAGATTGACCTAACAGCACCCAAATG
Organism: Haemaphysalis longicornis; assembly: GCF_048455015.1. Lineage (NCBI taxonomy): Eukaryota > Metazoa > Arthropoda > Arachnida > Ixodida > Ixodidae > Haemaphysalis > Haemaphysalis longicornis. The sequence goes on from NW_027526422.1 coordinate 154,102,272, forward strand.
GTTTTTTTGGCCTTTCTACCACAAAGCAATACACCCACGGTGTACTGCAGTGGGCACTTGGCAAACACTTTAATGAATTCTTGAAGTGCTTGTTTAAACAAGCCGAAAGCATGTTGAGGTATGCATGTTCACCCATAAAAACTAAAAATATACATTTAAATTAAATCTATTCGAAAATAATTTTTAGTGGATCAATGCCAAAATCTGTAAATGAATTACCGTAATATTCTGAGAAATTGTTCATGGGTACTCAAACTCTTCATTGTCTCGATCCTGGAGTTCATGTTGGTTCAACTGTTTCGGTTTTATTTTCTGCTCGCAGGTTGACATTGGGGGCGGTGTGCTAATTGAGAAGGGGTACCTGGATCAGCTGGTGCATGCGTGTGCGAGTGGCCCTGGAAAATTTGCCAGGGCTCTTTTGCGCCATGTCTTCACTCCGGAGGAGCTCAAGGGGAAAACTCTCTTTGGAGGGAAAGGCAAAGCCCAGGGCGACACTCCTACAAAGCCAGGGTTGGACCCCGTGCGGGTGAAGGCTGTGGTCGGTGAGTGCACATGATTTGCATTTAGAGTGCCAAGAACAAAGCTGTCATCTTTGTCAACTTGTAGCTAATCACCCGTTTTTCTTCATGTGCACAGTGAGATCAGTGCATCCCTTTTATGCTTTTTGGGAAAGTGTCTATTTTTGCACACTTTTATTACTAATTCTGAGAACTTGCTGAACACGTTTTCATTTTTTATAGTAAATCATAAATTCATTCTATCTCTTGCAGGCTACACGGGCCAGAAGTTTCCAGGTGTGAGTGCCGGTTACATAAAAAATAACCTATCATCGCTTTTGAATCGGGAAATAAAGTAAAAAGTGCACGCTGAACACCTTGTTTTTCTTTTTGCATGTCTGCATGAGGCAGAATTTTTAGTCACATGACATGCACTACTGCCACACCATAAACTCGTGTATTGGTGGTGCGATAAAATGTAGATTCTTGTTCAACCTACAATGATCGCAAAAACCTTTGAAAGAAATCGCAGCAGAAACACATTGAGCATTTGTGTAAAACTCAACAACATATCAACAGAAACGCATGGGGCACTCGTAAAAATCTCAACAAAATATCAACAGAAACACATTGGGCACTCATAAAAACCTCGACAAAATATCAACAGAAACACATTGGGCACTCATAAAAACCTCGACAAAATATCAATACGAAATTCAGTGGAGACTCAACGGAAAGGCAACAGAAACTCAATGGGAATTCGACGTAAGAAATTCAACGGAAAATCAATGAAACCACGGTGGCCACTTTTCCTGAAAAACTCAACAAATCCTCAACACAATCTCAACAGAAATTCTTTGGATACTCAACAATGTTTGTTGAGTGAATTCAACAAAATTTCTTATGAAACTCAACAATCATTTTTGTAAGGGTGCACGTGCGCACAGGCAACAAAACTGGTTGTAGGCATGCGCAGTTGCACTGACCGAGCACCAAACGCTGTACTGGTCCTCCGCTGTCCTCCGCTATGCTATAACTTTCTAACCATTACAATTACTCGACGAAAACACCGTATATAGCAGCGACCAGGAACGGCGAGCATCCCCAATGTTTATACGCATCCGACCTGGAGCGGTGTAAGCTTGGCTTCGTATAGGTGAATATTCATATTATCATGCATACAGTTTGATGAAGAATGACAAGGACGCCGACCACAAGTTAGTTGAGTTGAAAGGAAATTTTGTGACCACGGCTCCCACACGGAAGCCGTGGTCACAATAAAATCTTGAAAGGAAAATAATCGCCTTATATACGTCACTGCGCAGGCAACTTGCGTAGATTGGCGGCAGGTTTCCGGAGTTGCGATTCAGCGTGGGTTCCGTCTTCTGTATGTGAAGTGATTCCAGTAACAGGCGTGAGGTAGAATTTTTTTCTTTTGCGAGAACGCGTGCACGAGACCAGTTGATTGTGTGCGATGTGGTGCCGCAGCGCTCGGCAAGGGCGCTTGTAGACACGTGGCTCTTGTTTACATCGTTGCGATGTTGGCGTCCTTGTCTTCCTTCATCAAAATGCATCCCGACCAGACGGGCTTCCGTCACACCCTTGACTTCACACATACATTTTGTAGCTGAGGAATCTAAACACCTTGACCAAAACCGTTACAAACCGGTTTCCTTACTATTACAGGACGTAAAACTGTTGCTTGGCAGGTCAGCTAGCGAAATTGAGAGTGCACCCAACTATTATCGACAAAAGGCATCCACCAAACCAGTGCCCGGGAAACATGCGACTTCTGTTATCGGCACTGCAAAAAAAAAAAAAAAAAAAAACATCGAACAGTGTCGTAGCTGCAATTTTGTGTGAGCAGACGTGTTGGAGCAGATATGTTGCCTTCATCATCGAGGTGTAAAAAAAGGCAAAACATTTCCCGTCATGTAAACAACCGTTCTGCGTTCCCGTCTCTCACTTGATGATTCTCTCCATAGTGAGGTAGATGGCCGTCTTCTCTTTGTACACGCAGTTGTAGTTCCTCATGCGCATGATGACTTGGTTGTCTGAGAAGGGAAGAATGAACACATTGAATGGATAAATGTGCCTGTAAACTCAACTGTAGACGTTAGAATTCAGGCACGGCCGATTCACCCCTCTAATTGTTCCCGAGGAAGTCGGGGAAGTTCAGTAGAACTAAGGTAGGAAGGAATACGTTTTAGATGCGACGCTGAGAGGAGCATCTCTTGCCGGCGGCCCTGTCCTGCGTGCGTCGGCGTCCGCGTCCGCACAGCTGCGTCTCTCCTCCGCTCACCCCCTCTGAACACTATCTCTCTCTCAACATCTGCGGGCGCGTGGTGCAGCGCACTCTCACTCCGCCGGTGGGCGGTGCTGCGCGCGGCGCTGCGCGCTGTGCGCATGTGCGATACTCTCTCTCCCGCGATCTCCTCTCCTTCGGGTGCGCTGCGCATATGCGCGGAGTGCCGCGCTCTGGCCGGTCTCTTAGTAGACGATCGTCCGCGTTTGCGCTTGCGCCCACCTCCCCTCGCGGGAACCCAACGATGTGATGGAAACGCAATGGACGTTCACTACGCGTTTCACGCAATCCGACTAATCGACCCAACGGAAACGCCAATGGAACCCCCCTTCAGCGTCGCATCACACCAGGGTTCCCGCGAGGGGAGGTGGGCGTAATTTTTTTCGTCCATCGGGATCAGGTACTTGGGGTGGAGGAGGCCTAAAGGGCCGCCGCGACCGCCAGGGCACGGGAGGTGGTCAGATCTTGGCCTGACTCCCCCGGGTCACGCAGTAGGACTAAGCGCCCGTTGTTTATTAAAGGTCAACGGCACTCAAAAGTTCAACCTCGTGAAAACATTATTTCCGTATAGTCTATCTAAAAAGACTGCAAGATACAAAATATGACAGCTGAAATACGCGTACCCGCGGCGCAAACGGGCATCAAAAATCGGAGATTTTGGCAGCGAAAATGAGGAGAGCGCGGCCATAACGACCAGGCTGAAGTGTCGGTCCAGCCGGCCCAGCCGGCGGCGAGCAAACCTGCGCGCACCTCTTCGCCCTCGCCGCAGTCCTAGGAGAAGCGCGCCCGGCGGAGCTTGACCGGTTCTCTTGGCAGGCCGTAAAGGCCCAACCACATGCAGCGTACTTTCGGCGTTTTCGCGCGCCGACGTCGTCCCGCGTCGACGCGCGTGAGCGGGCGTCGCCAAAAATGCATGGCGACGCGAGCTGAAACCTAGAGAAACCTTCTCTAGGTGGCGTTGGGCAGCGTCCGGGTTTACAGTCCTTCTCGTGGATTGGGGTCATTCCTGTCAGCAGAAAACAATCAATTTCTTTTAAGTGCGATGCACTTTATAAGCGACCCTGAATCCGCCGTCCGCATTGCTCCTCCTCCTCTCCCCTAGCAACGGTGCGAGGAGCGGAGAGGAGCGTCTGTAGCAACGGTGCAGCGACGTCACACCCCACGTGACCCGCACGCGCTCCGCCTCCCGCGCCGTGGCTGCGCGCGCCCGCGCCGGCTCCCGCACCGCTCCTCGCGCCGTGACGTCACACTCCCACGTGACCGCGCGCTGGCGCCTTTGCGTCTGCTCCCCCTCTCCTCGCGCCGTGACGTCACATGCTCTGCAGCTGGCGCGCCTCTCCCCCCGTTAGGTTTGCACTCACCCTCGGCGCGCGCCTCTCCCCTCGCCTGACAGCTCCCCCTCGCCGGTACTGCGCCTCTCAAGGCGATGGCAGAATTACTACGCCGTGTACTCTCGGCCCAAGAAATGCATTCGCACTTCCTCACGATTCCCTTCGGGGAGGTGTTTTCTTTTTTAACTTGCGGTAATCGGTCGCCTTGAGACCACTCTTGCTCCGTGCTTGAGATGAATTGCAAGCCATTTCTGTTCGCAAGCGCTCATACATTTGTGGCTTGTTCGGCTTTCATCGGGGAGATCTTTCGGGGGGATCTGCGATAGCTTTGTGTGAGTTAAATGAGGAAGCTCTGGCTACGTCGCTTCTAGTATTAGCATAATGTGGCTTGTCTGCAAGATCGGTGCGGGACGAGCAAGCGTTATCAACGCCAGAATTCTAGCGGCGCATTCCATTCCATTCGTAGCTACCGTGGCTTGCGCAGGGGAGGCTGAGGATGTGCGATAGCCTTATTTGACTCAAATAAGGGAGCTGTGGTTACATCGCTTGTAGCACTAGCATGATTGCCCTCGGCCCCAAGATCGGTGCGCAAGAAACAAGAGTTTCCACTGCTCAAATCTCTCCAATACGACTAAAACAAAGCCCACCTGATAATATTCGTGGGGAGCCTCGGTTAGTATACCGAATTCTTCGAGGCTGCTTCGTACAGCTGGTGTGGTCGAGCGGTTGAATGCCGGACTTCTGTTTTGAGAGTCCATTGTTCGAATCCTAGCAAAGCCTCGGTGTTTCTTTTTTGCGGTGAGGGTTTGATCAGTTTTTTTTTTGCGGGGTACAGACAGGGTGCCGGAGTACCTAGCATTTCAACCTAAAAATGACGTTCGACGGTAACCTCAGTATCAAGGCAGCGCTGAAATTTGTTTTGCTTATACTTTGAATTCATGCACGTGCAGTCGGCACAAGACATGAACGTTAAATAAAGTAGCAAGTACAGAAGTTGTGCGAAGTGCGTCTTCGTTTATCATGCTATCTTATTTTATTCAGATTTGACGGTGATGACTTGAAATACATTTCGCAGCCCGCAAACACGCTTAGCAATGAATAAAGACGGCCAAGTGATTTTTTTTTTGCTAAAGCTAGGATCTTGATAACCGTAGTTCGACAATAGACAATATGTGCTCGTAAGCGACCTTAAAAAAATGGCATGGGTAATACTAACGTGTCCAGCAACGCACGCAGAAAACAGCGGATGGCGCGCGACTTCGCGAGTCTCATGCGGTTACTCGCCCTCTCCTGCGTGTCCGCGCGTTGCCGCCGAACCGTCCGAACGACGCCGACGCTCGCGCGACGCTTGATTTCGCGTCCGTGTGGTCCGGCCGCAGCGCACGTCCGGCCGCAGTGTAACTTCCGCTTCATGGCTGTTAGCGCGATCCACGAGCAGGTGCACCGTCGCCTGCGAGGGCGCTATTTAATCGATTATAACTAATTAACACTGCATTTAACGAGGCTGCCAGATATGTCCCAGTTGGTTTGGTGGTACTGTATGTTCAAAGTAAATTTGTCCGAGGTGAAATTTGAGTGCAGCTGTCCTGTGTGTGTGTCATGCCATATCCCAAACAAGGGCGGAGTGTTATTATCAGGTTAACGATGCTATTTAGATTCGTAATAATGTCAACAAATTGGTTGCCAGTAATGTTGGTTAAAGGTTGAGTTCGAAAAGCCAGGGCATAGCCAAGTGCAAAATTGACTAATTTAAGGCGAAAAAAAAGGCGCTGTGGGTTCTAGAAATACGAAATCATCATCATCATCTATTGTCTTGAGCCCCCTGCCCGTGTTGTAAACACTTCGGAAGCCTCTGAGGGAAGGAAAAAATACATCGGCTGCGTATATCTGCTGACTTCGCTGCAAACGTCGCCGACAGTCTATAGCCTTCTGCCGCCTCTGCCACGGAGATGCATATCTTCTCTCCCCTGCCCAGCTGTAATTGTGAAGGTTTAATCAATTCAGTTTTCCCGCGTTCCACTGGTCGCGCCATCTGCTTGCTGAAACCTTTTGTCACTAATAAACTGGAGCACTTCCCCGCGGTACCGGCTCGCACGAGTTCGTTGTATTTTGGGGTCAAATATTGATTTCAACGCATATTTCATATTTCCTATCGCAAATATCAAGCACACATTTATTTCGAGTTAAAAGGACACTGAGAGTGTCTGTTGCGCATTGATGTTTTGCCTGAAATTTGTCTAATGTTCTCGTTTTGCACAACAATGTTCAAAAGTATGAAGTATCCTTCCAGATTTAGTGGTTCGGGGAGGTTTTGCCTAAATAAATTACTCGTTCAAGAATTTTTTAAACTTTTCGCCGGATGACTGAACCGACTTACAGACAGACAGAGCAATAAATGTAATTCGTTCAGGGCAACGTTCGCTTCCAAGGTGTACATGAAAACGGCTACGACGACACCCGCGGACCCATAGCGTCGCCAGGCAGAAGCGGCACGGAAGCGTCGCGATGACGCAATACCCACTCAACAGGTCGCACACTTGGAGATTATCGTTTGCGAAACAGCACAGAACAACGCGGGGCTCTTCGGGCCGCGGTTGTGCGAGTTGCGCGTTATAATTGCGCTCTCTGTTCCGAACTACGTCACACCGAATGGCTTATGTCTGATGGTTGGAATCACGATATTTAATTGCAGTCACGTGTGCTTTGGGGAACCATTAGCTTTCACAATCGCATCTCTCCCAGAAATGCCTACGGATGAGAGAGCGAGTAGTCAGCAGCACGAGAATTCCCCAGATTTTAAAGCAAAGCTTTACTTATCTCGTGGAGCGGATTCACCGCCGCGGAGGATTTTCCTTCATCTGACTGCAGAGCATTGTTCCGTTGCCAACACATCACGTGACTCGTTGGGCCGAGCTCCGCCGACCACCACTTTTGCTGGCGACTTGGCGCATGCGCTCTCCTTAGCTGAGTCGCCGCCTGATCACGTGACTCGCCGCATGCATGGGAGCGTGGCCATGAATGAGAGCGAGGCGGGGCCGTCTTCTCTGAGCGTCGCGCAGAGGCTGAAGGCTTTGAGCCATCGTCGGGAAGCGGCCTCTGACCACCTCTGACGTCGCGCGACGAGCTCCTTCACTGGAGAGGGAATGCCAACGCGCGAAGCTAGCGTTGGAAAGTAAGCTTAGAGCGACCGTTCGGCGCACAAAACGCCAGCAGCGGTATCCTAACCTTAGACAAAGGTAGAGGGTGAACGAATAGTATAATAATTGTAGCTACATCCAAGATTAACCAAGCGAAACTAAGACTTAACCAGGTTAAGCTAAGCTTTCGTTTTTGCATCTCCCGGGTTAGCTAAGCTAAGCTGCAGACATTTTTTTTGCAATTTCGGGAAAAAAGCTCGGTGTAGCCAGCGAGGCCTGTGTTGCTGAGTGGCGGTGGCAAAAAAGTTGATGTGGAAAGGACGTAGTCCTAAAAACGACAGTCTTTCTTTGGCTACTGAAACGCGAAAATGTTGGTCTGTCTGCCTGTCTGTCGGGGCCTCTTTTCGACCATTCGGCCTGAAGTTAAAAGAATTCTGGAATTTTGGGATGTTTATACAGGCAAATCACTTCCGAACTACCAAATCTGGGGCAGTGTTCATATTTGTCAACATTGTTGGGCAAAAATAAAGCATTAGGCATATTTGAGGGAACACATCAATGCATAGTTGATATTTGCATTGGTCTTCTAATTAAAAATACATGGCTGATTGATTCTTGCGATAGCAAATAAAAAGCTATGCCACGAAGGAAAAAATGTTTTTACCTCAATACAGAAATATCGCTCGCGACGTTCCTCGTGGCAGTGTTCCAAATACAAAACTGACAAAAGGTTCCAATATATGGCGCGCGAGCAGTGGAACACCGGAAAATTGAATTGACTTAACCGAACCTCCACCGTGTTTATCGCAGGCAGAGCGAGCCGGGCGGGGGAGAACGGGAGAGGTGAGCAGGAAAGATAAGAGAAGCATATAATTGCGTCTTTCGACGATATTTGCAGCGAAGTAAGCAGATACGTGGCCCCTTTTTTTTCGGTTCCCTCGGTTCCTGGCTGGGTGCGCGGGTTCTTAAATCAAGTATGACGAGCGACATGACCCCGCACGTTATCCAAAGGAAATTAACGTAAGTACGTTATGTGCACCCGTGACTATTCTAAAAGGTAACGAGTAATTTCCTGAGATAAAAGTGCGGCGTCACCGGTTAGGCATACAGCCAACACCGGTTGCCGAAGATACCTCCGGTGCTGTACTGTGCGTAACAGGACAAAGATTTGTTGGCGGTTTCCGTCGAGAATAGTATTAGGCCTAACGTTGTTCTCCTCCCTGCACGTACGGACTGTCATGCGGCTTAAGTAGTCGTCGAAGAGGGTGACCTTGAGGCCCGAGCCCTTGACGCAGCAAGTGCGGCCGTCGATGAGGAAGTGCTGGTTCTTGCTGGTCGAAGGCAGCACAATGATGTTCTCCTCGTTCAGGTTGCGGTGCTCGAACTCGAGTTCCCTCTCGGCCACCGCCAGCGTGCACGCCACCTGGCCGATGATGCTCACGGCCTGCGAGGGCTTGATCTGCGATGCAAATTGCGCCTTGCTAGTGGGGCACGCAATGGGATTCGGGCCGTGGAAGTGCAAACTATAACGCGTTATCATTTCATAATATTAAAAGGCCAAACACCACAAGTTTTGGAACTCGATTTTTACAACTAATATCTACCTGCTACTTAACATATATTCTGTGTATACGGTTTCCACAAAGCTAGCTAAACACTCAGACCGTTCGTTACATAGTTTCCCATAGGAGAATATAAAATTAAGGAACAAAATATAGATTGTTGCACTGCCTTCTTGAGTAAACATACAGTCAGCCCTAAAATTAACTACCCCTCGGTCGAAACGACAACGATGGGGGAAACGCGAAGGTTTTAAAAATAAAGTGCAACGCCAAACGAACCAACCCAGAAGCTATTGGTCGAGAGTAGGATGTGAGACTGTACTCTCTTTATGCGGACGAGGCGGTTACTGCACTACGATTGCGCTCTCTTTACAGATATGGGCTTCCCCTAGCGTTCAATCATCTTCGTCGTTAGAGGGAGGGGTGCATTTTCTTTGCATTTTCCATACATCCATTTGCACATCCATTCTCGAGATCCAAGTGCTTCGACCGTGCCGAATTGGCGCAATCAGATGGACGTTTGGCTTCATAACGCGAGAGACCCGGGTTCGATCCCGTCCACGGGAAGGGTTTTAATTTTTCTTCACTTCACCCCGATCATCATCATGCCCGTGAGAGAAAGTTGGCTTTCCTGCAGTGAGTTTTGGGTGGACTACAGACTACATCAGAGAAGCGCTGAAAGCGTCGCTGGAATGTGCTGCTAGACCAAAACATTGGTACGGGGAATCGGCGTGATTCGTCAAAGCTTGGCCTTCGCACGGACGTCTTTGTGAGGTGAACAAGTCTCTTACGAGCGCTACCGGTTCGACCCCAGCAGCAGTGGCCGCTTTTCGGGTAGAGGTGCAAAGAAAAACGCCCGTGTGTGGAGTTTTCGGCGCACGTTGGTCACCGGTGGGCGTGTAGCCGAATCCCATCGGTCCCCCTTTCGCAAGGGGCTCCAGCGAGACGGGGCTTTTCTTTTCTCTCCGGTCTGCCGCCGGCTTGACGACAGTGCGCCTTTGTGGAAGACGCGTATTGGTGACGTCGCGCCGCCGGCTGAGTGCGGGGGTCATATTCCCCCGCCCTCTTCAAGGGTCGCCGTCGGGGGGAGGCATAACTTGTTGTCCGGCAGACTCCGGGCATTAGTCCTGGCGCCGTTGCCCTCTGCTCGCTTGGGGAGTATTTCTTCTCTCTCTTTTGAAGGACGCGGGGATTCCCCTTCTTTCCCTCGTCGGGGGAAGCTATCAGCGTACGCATCTTTCGAAAATAAACAGTCTTGCCTTGAAACTGCAAACCAGCTCCACGTCTGCTTTCTCGCCTCCTTCATCAGCCAACATTCCGGGCTGCTATGGTCGGAACTAAAACGGAGCCATCTACACGGCGCGCCTCATCCCCCAGGTGTAGCTTCGGCACGTTTAACCGCGAAATTTGATTGGTTTTTGACAATTCTCAAAATCGCTTTTATGTGATTAGAGCCCCCCATTGTTTTATTGTTTTGCAATCATCACAGCTAAAGCACGTTCCACAAAAAAATCTACATTTCCTGTGACGTAGACACTTACACGGCAATGCAGAATGCTGGTTCCAGCGTAGTCACTTTCCATCACAATGTAACGCTGGTCCTTCGGGCGCATATCTGCACCGGAAACGGACGAAGTCACCCGTCAGATCTCAAGAAATATGAAATTCTAGTAGTAGCCTCCAGTATTTAGGGGCACTGTCTTCACAAAGAATCGTGTAATATTTTCTCTTGTGTCGGTCACATTGTTATTTGTACATTTTGTGAGATCACTGTCGAAAGCAAGTGACGCTATTATTTTTTGTTCGCGTTCGTGCCACCTCTTTATTCAGTGCTAAATATTTTCTGGAACGAACTGCACTCTAAATGCCCACACGCAGGTGGGGATGAGGTAAAACATATACGGGAACGAATTCAATGGCAGAAAATTTATGGACGCAATTTTCTATGCCTACGTAATTACTTCAATGACAATGATAAGTTTAAGTGTTGGCTGTTCAATTAACACTAAATTTCACCCACACTATTTTTTATATATTGTTTGCCGTTAAAGCGCTTGCTAGCTTTAAATAACTGCTACAAAGCCATTGCAAACCAATGTGGAATAATGAATATACTCAGTGAGACCCCAAGGTCTACGTGAAAAACTCCTACGCTGGAGCGGAGCATATCCGAAAGAGAATTTCTTGTATCTTTCGAAGGTGCCAATTTCGGCTATATCAGCACCCGCATACAGAAAGCTAATAAGGGATGTAGGACGTGGGATAAGTGCGAGCAATCATTTCTGTCGGGAATATAAACCGGTGTGACCATGATTCCAGAGTGTTTCATCAGTGCTGCAACTCTTCTAATTTTAAACAATATCATCGCTTCCTATAAGATGCCGCCAGGGGAAACATTTAGACTTCTATATAACACTGTTGGGCAAGTTGGCGCATATTTGGTAAAATTTAGAGCGCGAGCGGGGTAACGACAAACAGGCAGACAGCGGGTCAAGCGCTCACTCGCAACTGGTTTTATTAGAGCCATGGTATCGTACTTTTATATATATATATATATATATATATATATATATATATATATATATATATATATATATATATATATATATATATATATATATATATATATATATATATATATATATATATATATATATATTATAAAAATACTTCGTAGAAGGTAGCGACCAACCACAATTGTTGCCAACGTTTCAGCAAGACACTCGTGCTGAAACATTGGCAACCATTGTGGTCGCTACCTTGTTCGAAGTTTTATTGCTCCCTATATATATATATATATATATATATATATATATATATATATATATATATATATATATATATATTTAAACCTTTTCGGATACAGTAACTATCCCATGTCTCATCTTCCTCTGACAGTCATCCTCCCCATCATGCTCCATGTCATCGGCGCGCGGTCTTTCTCTTCTTCACCTTCGGGTGAGCGTGTGTTCCGCGATGGCTCCTACGCCTAATAAACGCCTTGCAGCACCTGTCCTTCAAGGTTCCTACAATATAAATACACGTCTTTTCACCGGGTGCATGCGAAAAAGTATACCACACACACAAAAAAACACTGGCAAGATAGCTGCAATCAAAGTGCTGTTTCCAAAAAAACCATATTCGCTGTCACGCAGAAGCACCGATGTGTCACTGACGCACTGGTCCCCTTTTTTCTTTTTTAAATATCTTCTAAGAGCTTCCCCATGATTGTGTTATCAGTTCTATTCAGACTTCTGCAACTAAGACATATTTTTGGGGGACGCGCGTACCGTGCAGCGGCATCCATATCAGAAAGTGGAGCAGGAGAGATAGACTGAAAGGCGAACTGATCACGGGGGTACAAGAATAAGAACATCGTACAATTGTATATTTCTTTTTAAAAAGAGAAGTTTATTAGTCCAGGTACCACGCCTCGTTTCTCGAAGCTCAGCTAAGCTCACCTCCAAGCTCAGCTAAGGCTAAGACAGAGCCCTCGCTCGTTCGTTCCAAGGGGAAGGGGTTTGCAGAGGCCGATACGGGAAAATAGCAATGGGGCGTGCCATCAGAAAACGATACAAGGAGGTGCTAGCTGCCTCTACATCGACGGCTCCACTGCGCCCCGACTATGCCAAGTAGCGCGTGTGTGTTGTCTGCCGGTGCAATAGGTGACCGGTAAAAAGCGCGAAGGCTCATGGGTACGTTCCCTGCTCCCGCCACTTCGGTTCGATAGCTCCCCTGGCCTTTCATGCACCGGCGGCTTTCACGGGCGTGCATGAGTGCTGTTTATCTGTTTCCACAGAAAGAAGAAAAAAAAAACGTTCATGCATCGCGCACTCAATGAGTAACAACTATTGATCCTATTGGGGGCTTCTCTGAAAGATAAGGACTCTGTGACAAACAACACGCACACACGCGCGTGAAAACCGCCGACGTACGGGAGGCCAGGAGAGCTCTCGAACCGAAGTGGTGTGAGCAGAAATCGTACCCATGGTCTTTCGTGCTTTTTACCTGTCACCTACTATGTGCGCCACGTAGTGTGTGCGCGTTGGCTGCATGGTGTAGGCGCGAAAACCGAACTATCGCTTGAGAAAGTTGGTTTAGCCGCGTTATAATCGCGCTAGAATGTACGCCTATGATTCCATGTATGAATCGTATCCGAAACGCAAGGCTCTTTCTTAGATACGACGCCGGGAACACCCCAAAAGAAGTAACATTTTCTCATACTTTTTGTCGAAATTTGGTGGTACGTCAACGTTGCGTGCTAAAAGCTTGGCTGGTCATCCACATTCGCAAAGCGGAATGGATCAAATTCTTTTTTTTCATGCAAGGAGTTGAAAGTCAATCTCGATCAGCTATTTTTGTGATATACCATCTGCACCAGTTTATACAAATATTTCTGAGTAGAAGCATAGCCGGAAAAAGAATGTCGAAAAGAAATATAAGCTCCGTCCGGAAATGGTAGGAAGCGAAGGATAGTAGTTGATCTTTCTCTTCAACGGCGGCCACAGGTTTCTCTAACAAAAAGCCACGAAACGATTATCGATTATTCTAGCAAGTTCGCAACACAAAAAAAAAAAAAGAATTCCCTCCTGTCCACGCTGTGGAGGTGGTCGGACTGCTAAGCTGAAAACGACACTCAGAACAATTATTACCCATGAGGCGCCACTTGAATTCGCACACGTGGCTGTACAGAGACTGAAATCAGAGGCTGCGTTCAAATTCGCGGACAGCTTGGTAGACAGCCTACGAAGCAGTCTAACTAGACGTCTACAGGAATAAAATTGGAACGGCGCCGCGGTCCCAAACGCAACACCAGCGCAGACGACAGCCTCGTAGCAGACATGTTGAGAAATGCAAGCCGCAGATTTCGTAAATAATATTACCGTTGTTATTACAAACATTACGCAAGTTAAAAATTAAACAAAGTCATCTTCACCGCTAGATACTAAATATTTCTTATACTAAATATTTCTTATACTAAATATTACTTATACTAAATATTTCTTACTAAATATTATACTAAATATTTCAATAAAAGAACAAGTGTTTTTGTACAAACATTATTACGCAAAAAGGTGCCGCTGGCGTCACCTATAAGTTTAGACAGGGAGGTAGCCTGCATCGTTGCTGACTTTGATGCCGTCTCCTCGAAGCAGTCTTCGTTGACTGCTTTGTTCAAATCTGAACGGGGCTTAAGATGGCGCACTGTCCGCGAAGACGGCAACGAAGCCGTGTAAAGGGGAAATTGGAACGCACCCAGAGACTATTCCAGCCCTCACCTGGGATTAAACATTGGCCGGACGGGAAAATGGAGGTACGGACAGATGAGCATTTTCCCATTTGAGCATTCCGAGAAAGGCTATCATTTACAATACAGTACTTCATTTAGTATGTCATGTTCAAAGGTCAAAACTTGGCAGAGGTAACGAAGAAATCTCGAAGAACAGACGGGGTGCGGTATTGATGGGATTGCACTTACAGGGGTGCGGGTGACAGGAGCGTGTATGGGCGATAATAAATTCGTCGTAGGCTCTGGAAAAGTTTTCCGGAAGTGCATCCTGTACAAAGGAAAGCCTGCGTACAAACGGAGCGAAGAAAATAGCAGTTTAGGTATATAGTTTTAAAGCAACCTGAATTCTTACCTCCGCACTAGTCTGAAGCCATAGCACCGGTTCTGCAGTCCACTACGAAGCTCGCTTAGTTTCCTGCGAAAGAGCATCAGAGATTGACTTTTGTTTATTTTTGTTCGTTATTTTGTTTAGGAGGTTATGCCATAACAGGCATTTTGTGACAAGCGTGTTAAGGTGCTTGTTCAGTCCTGATGTTCATATATTACCTATATTGTGGCGTGAACATTATTTTATTCCCCCGCGAGGGGGCGACGGCCACTACGAGGTGCAGCTTATGGTCATACCCGCTGTACATGGAAGCGGCAAAGGTTCCGAATGGCGGTATATCATTCACTTGGACGTAAAGCAATTATTTTGAGAAGTAGTGTCTAGCTTTAGCCCCGCTGGCTTGCTCGGCTGGCAATATAAGGGGAGAATATAAATGGCGTCCAAGTCATCTACACGAACTAGGGCTGGCCTGTACCTGTCATCGCAATAGTCGCCTTTACATATGTATCGGACGCACGGGGGGGGGGGGGGGGGGGGGGTTCTACCGGTGGCAGGAAGCGAGGACGCCCGTGTGTTAGAAATTTAGACGCCGGTTAAAGATCCCCAGGTGGTCAAAATTAATCCCGACCCCTCCACTACGGCTCGTGCCATCGTCTGCGTAGCGCCGGTGCGTTACAGCTCACGATCAATCAATCAATCAATGAATCAATCAATCAATCAATCAATCAATCAATCAATCAATCAATCAATCAATCAATCAATCAATCAATCAATCAATCAATCAATCAATCAATCAATCAATCAATCAATCAATCAATCAATCAATCAATCAATCATCAGTCAATCAATCAATCAATCAATCAATCAATAAATTAATTAATCAACCAATCAGGCTCCAGCGCTTCGAAAGTTCCGCACTGATGTGGACTGGCCGATTTGTAGTGGCCTGCAGCTTCGGTTTATGCGGTAACGTTACGCGAGTCCCCTGGATCCGGGTATGAAGATGAAGGACACGCCTGCGGACTAGCTGGCGTTGCGGCCATCTGAGAATGTGAGGTGGAGAAACGTAAAGTTGGTCATCGATGCGTACAGCCACTAGTTCAAGTGACTGCGGGACACGTACTTGCAGGCGAAGAGATTGTAGTAGACCCTGGAGGCGGAGTGGGTGTCAATGGAGTAGAGCTGCACCACCGTGTCCACGGGTGTCGGCGTTTTGTGGCCCTCTGTCACAATGTACGCCTCCGAGTCGACCGTCTCGGTCATCTTCTTCAGCTTGGTGCCCTGAAACCTGCGGGGACACCGCCAACGATGTGCAAGCAGTGAGGATGTGGCGGGAACGGCGCGGGCGTTACAAGGATAGTGGCATCAAGGCAGTGTTACGAATGCATACCAAACAGCGTCTCGCTCCCCCCCTTATTGTGCCGTCTACTGGAAGTCTTGTCATTTTGTCGAAAGGGCCTCAGTCAGCACAATCTATCTAAGCACACCACGACCTACTGACGTCACTAAATAAATAGTTCCCCGCCTGTTTTCAACTGGGGTGATCTCATGTCTCTCGCCTTCCAGAACAATGGTGCATGTACATTATAGCTAGGGCGACTCACAGTGATTTAAAATGCACTTTAACACTGGCATGGAATGTTGCTTGAAAAGTTGTCACGTAACATTACATAATACCCTCTGGAAGGCTGCACAGGAGTTGCTTGTGTTAGGAAGGACAGCTAGCGCCCACCACGTCTCTTTCAAGTGGAATCACGTGGGTTCCCGGCAACAAAAGGACAGGCGTCGTCTCTTTTCGGCCCCATTGAGGAGAAGTCCTATATCTCGTCCACCAGCCCCTAAATACTACCAGGAGTTTAGTATTCTTTGCCTTTCTAAGGTACCTGCCGCATTGAGGGAAATATTTCGCTGCCAAATCTGAAGCAGCTTTTCTTAAAGGAGATTCCCCAGGCCTCAGCCTATTCCATTTCCTTCAGTTCGTTGTCAAAAGCGTCACGCATTTAAATGTATTTACGGCTACATATTTTACCACATTTATTTGGTACCAGCCGAATACCAACTGGAAAGCGTTGTGAAATGCTGTTACGTCCATTATAATATTTTATCTTCCAGGAAAGACGAGTAATTTACTCTTTCTAATTAGTACGGCTTTCCCCGTTCAGCTCGGCCACTTACAAGCAAGCCCCGCACATGGATAATGCATGCGGGGCCGCCTGCGTACATCTGAATGTTTGCAAAAAAGTAATGTGAAAGGTGTCTTACGAATCCTTCAAGACTTGGTTGAAGGCCATGACTTCCTGGGCGTCGCAAAGTTTTACGAGCTTGTTTAAGCACTCGCTGTAGCACTTCCGGCAGCTGTGCGGGTACTGAAGAGGGCGGGGAAAAGCAAGTTTAGTGTTCATTCCTCTGTCGAGGGCATACGTAAGAAAACACGCAACCGCATAAGCACGCTCACACAGACTTGCTTAGACAATTGAACCCTTTTCCACCTAGTGTGAAATCTGCTGAAGCGGCGGAGCTGTGGTTGTCTTGTGTCGGCTCGAACGCAAACTGGCCCGAGAACGGCAGCGCTGTTGCCGCACAAGTTGTACGGCTTGCGCTAAGAAATCGGCAGCCAAACGTAAGCGGTGCAAGGCTTCCTTCCCTCTCCCTCCCCTCAGTGGCCCCTCAGGAAACACGACCCTGTAAGGTCCCTGTACGACCCTGTGAACAACTACGCCCTCTATCAGTAGGTTTACGCACCTACTGCGTGAAGCAAGACTTACAGAAGATGGACGAAAATGCTTTAGCCACAGAAGACACGCTGTAGAAGGCCATGAAGACAATATATAACATTTTTTATTCAAAGTATTTGGTGTTCTATAGTAGCAAAAGCGCTACTCCTGCCTCGAACTACGCTTTAGTCAGTTTGAAATTCGTCAATTTCATCAGAATTTCAATTCTATCGCTATATCGCAGGTTTCGTGTCGTCAGAAGGGATCCATTACAGGCAAGTACATAAAACGGAGCGTAATTACGTTGATTTTCCAAGGTCTCCAAACGCTGCAATCCAACAGAAACCAGAAAACTGCTAGGAGAAATGCCAAGACGCGCTTAGCTAGATGGCACAGCGATGCCGCTCAGCGCAAGGAGATTTCTGTTACTTGTATTCGACCTGTGCATTCCGTATTTTAGGGCGAAAACCTTATATACATGACGAGAGTTAGCAAAAAAAGTAGGCAAAACATCGGTGGTACAGGAAACCGGAGCGTGCGCCTAGGAAGGGCAACAGGAGTGCCGGAGAAGGGTTCTAGAAAGGACAACGAAGCACGTGCCGGGAAATAGAAACAGCAGCGCTGAACGTGGGTTTTCAAAAAAAGCCATGGACCGTAGATCGTTCCGGACGCGCCTTTTATACGATGTAGCGGGTGGGCTCACGGGGGTGGCGCTGCGGTCGCCGAGGAGTGCGGCCGGGCCTACATCGGCTCCGTAATTAATGCCGGCTAATTGGCTCAACCAGGAAGATATTGCTACCAGTGCTTTCGCGAAGTCCAGAGCTATCTACCGACAGGGGGTTTTTACGAAAGGTGCGTTTCTGGCCGAGTTAGTGAAAGTGCAATTTTCGACGCCGGCATGGCGAAGGTAAGCCTAACGCACTTACGTTTCGCTAAGCCTAACCGTCGGCGTTCTCGCCGAGCACGATGGAGGAAGACACGGCGACGACTTCATCCGAAGACAGGCCATCGAACCGGATGTGCGTGCAAGTCGAAGGGGGAGGAAATGTCATCAAAAGACTTCAATAACTCGGCCGGTTGGCTATACATCGACGGCCGCGACTGGAAGAAGAGGCAGCAGAAGGACCCAGAGAAGCAAGACGCCCAAGGTAAGCCGATCGAGAACACTGATAAAAGCGAGCGTATCGACAAGGCTTAGAGAGGCGGGAGCTCAAGAAAAAAAGCCATTTGGGCGGCCCGCATGCCGAATATGCCAGCGGACGAGATTAAGATTGTACTTCGCGAGAAGAGGAGCCGCATGTGACGCGGCCGCCATCATGGCGGCCGCGGGCGTAGGCAGGCAGGAGCGAGCCGATGACATGGCGTGCCCCAAATACGAGCAAGATATCATGGTGCTCAGCACGCTGAGCAGTGAATGCGCAGAAAAATACGTCTGAATCTGCGATATTGAAGTTCAGGGAAGCAAGTACGAAATTAAAGCATGCGGAATGGGGGCCCACAGCACGGTGAAGGGAGAAATAAAAGGGATTCCAACGGAAGACAGCGACGCGGAAATATTAGAGCAGGATCTAACCAAGCACAGTCCGACGGCAGTGGTAGCGAAGAGCATTGGACTGTCCGTGACAGCCATCGCCGCCTTCGAGAAGCCCCAACCATATGGAGCGATTTTGCAAGCGACTTGGGGAGCGACGTGACTAGCGACGAACTACTTTTCGCTGCGGACCAAGTCGCTCATCGAATCGCTCGGTTCTGGGTCGCCAGAAACAGTCGCTCGCCTCCCGGAAGTGGCCTCAGCGACTAGCCAATAGGAGAGCCCTTACGTAAGCACGCAACCTCCGGTTTTGGAAGAGAACGGGGGGGAAGAATTTGCAAATCCACGCAGACGGCGTTTGCGGTGCAGCGGCAATGAAAGCTTTGCGTGACAAAGCTTGTGTACACGCTGAAGCAGAAGCAAGAAGGCACACACTGCTTCCCGCACACACTGGGTGAGACCCATGTGGGAAAAACGACGTCTAGAAAACGAATTCTTCACGGCGTTCATGTTGGAGCCGAGAGACGAGGCGCAGAAGGAAAAGCGTGCGCTATCGCTAACCCAAACCAGTTTTAGAGATGCAATGAAGTGAAAAAAGCAAGGTAGAAAGGCGTAATACTTTTTAGCCATTCTTTTTATGATAAATGAACAAAAAAAATGTTTGCAAACAACCAGCGTACCAAGCGCGTTACTATGCGCAGTGCGGCAACATTGAAATCGCCATCCTCAGTCGCTCGAGCCGTCGCTGTCATATGGTTGCCTCGGCGAGCGACTTCGGTTCGGCGACTGCGGATCCTAGTCCCGTCGCTCGTCGCGTCGCTGGAAAAATCGCTCCATGTGGTTATCGCTAGAACGAAAAGGTACCAAGATACGTGGGATACGGATCAACGTTATACCAGTTTAGCTTATACAGAAAACAGATTCAGGTGTGTAGGTGCTGTTGTAGGGTGAACCATTGGGGCGACGTGTGCTTGACGCCAACGCGAAAGTGTGCCTGTCGGGCGGAGTAGGCAACACGAAAGACGGACACAAGTGCGCTCCCAAATGTAAACTGTGCGGCGAGGGTCACCCCAGCGGAGACAAGGCATGCAAGGCAAGATTTAAAATTCCCTTTGTAGTGAGAAAAAGAAGACGCAGAAACGCCGGGAGACAGCACACGCCATACCCTGACTCGTTCCTACAGCTGGGCGACGTTTCCTGGGTTGGTTTGGGTTGGTTGGTTGGTTTGGTTTGGTAGCGACTTCACGAACGACACACGTGCGCGGCAGCGAGCACCAGCAACTGCCGAGGGAAGGATTCAGCTGGCCCGGCGCCGCCAGAGGGAATGGGCACAAGAGAAGCAACCAGTGCTGCGAACAGCTGAGAGTGGCCAACGAGACGATCGTAAAGAAGCTCGAAGAAATGGAGAAGGAACTACGAAGCATGTAAGCGCAAGTACAACAACACCAGCAACAACAACAGAGACGCCACCAAGGAGAAGAGCGGCAAAAAAAATCAAAGCGGGCCAGACGAGCGCGCCACAAACGCAACAACAACAGCAGCAAAAAGCAATCAGCCCAGCAAAAGCAGATACAACCGCGACAGCAACAGCAGTAGCAAAAGCAACAACAGCAAGAGGAGCAGCCCAAGATAGACACGGCAATGGAAATCGCGAAAGATGAAGACGAAATGAAGAGACGCCCTCGAAACGAGCGAGTTGGTCGACCAAAAAAATTACGGTGCCCAAATTGAATCAAAGCTGACGACCCATATGGCCGACTTAACGACCACGGTGGTCAACCTAATGACCACGGTCAAACACCTGGCCGCGGCAACGGGACAGCGCTTCGCAAGGCGGGAAGAGATGCTATGCACACAGACACTGTCCCACAGGAACCCGTGCTGCGCCAGCGCGAAGAGCATTGGATTCGAATGGATTGGATTTGGATCAGATTAGATTAAATTGTGTTGCCATTTGGAGTAAGCGTGTGTAGAGAATTGGGTCTGTACAGTGGGGTCCACTGTTAAAGGGAAACGGCGAGCGCGTGTCCGCTATGCTCCGCGAAGCGCCGACACCGAGAAGTGGCGAGATTCGGAGACAGCCGCACATGCGCATTGACCGCTCCAGGCGTGAGAAGCCGCTGTGTCGTCTGCTACGGCGCTCCGCCGCTCCGCCGCTCCGCTTAGCTCGCAGAATCTGAGCGGCCGGGCGAAGCGCCGTAGCAGACGACAGCGCGGCTTCACACGCATGGAGCGGTCAGTGCGCATGTGCCGGCTGTCTCCGATTCTCGCCACTTCTCGGCGCTGGCGCTTCGCGGAGCGCAGCGGCCACGCGCTCGCCGTTTTCCTTTAACAGTGGCCCCCACTGTACATTCTTCGTTCTGCGCATTCCAGAGGAGTGACGTAATAATCGGTGAAGACACAATGGCGTCGGCGCGTGCCCAGCTGTGCGCCTCCATTGCGCAGTAGGCAAGTCTGACACTGTGCCGGAGCCGCTTGATAACCGTTTCACGTGGCTCCTGGAGAGCTGTGCTGAATTGGATTGCAAATCGTTTTAGCAGCAGTATGCATGATAATCAGCTAATCCTAGACAACAAGGAAACCGAAGAATAACCAGCTGAACCTTCGCTCACGCTATGCATATCCTGGCATAGCCGAGCTGAGCCACTTCTAATTTTTTCGTTGCCGTTGTGTGGGTTGACGGTGGCGGGTCGTGTTAAGTTCGGGCTCTACATTTAATTAATGAAAGCCGCCGGTGGCTCATGTATCGGCTTTGCCTCCGCTTGTAGCTGCCATCCTGTATTGCTTTCATGCAGCCGCAGGGACGCGAAGTTGGGGGCCGCCGAGTGCATGCTTTGTGTTCTTCCTGCATGACAAAATACGGAGGGGCTTAGCCCGAGTACCTTTGTTGCGTTGGTATGTCGTTAGCTCGACCGGGAGGTCTCAGTGAACGGCAGATGGGTGCACAGGAGTGAAAATGGTTTCGGCGCGAGGTTTCCTCTCGGACAGCGCGCACGCCGATATTATGGCTTGCCCACATTGGGAAGTGGTTCGGTCGACGTCAAGGTTGACGAGCTGTCGGGAAGCGAAATGATGCCGTCTCTTAGTGTCAAAAAGGCGCACGGCGTAGTCTTTGAGGATTTGCTAAGCCGGCGTAGGTGCTGTTCGATTATGGGTAATTCGCCTCGAGAATGCTCCCCTGGGTTTTGGGCAGCTCTTCCCGCGAGTCAGGCGGCGGGCTGCGGCGTCCCTCAGTCTGGGGAAGGGATTAGCCACGACTCCCTCATTGTGCCGGCGAGCCCGCGCGGACAAATGCGAGGCGGCAAGGCGAGGACACTGTAAGATGTTAGCCGCGCGAGGACCGCTCTAAGCGTTCGGCTTTGGGTTTGTGCATGTGCTGCCCGCTTGACGTAATGGTTCGACCACTCCGCGCGGTCGGTGACTTTAGGTGGCAGATGTATTGTATTTGCTTGTCGGTTGCAATAACGCACGCGGGGAGGGAAACGTACTAGGAGTTGCATGAGAGAGAGAGTGTTGGGTTATGTGACCGCAGGTGGGGACAAGTTTAGGATTGATTGTTTCTTGTGGCCAATCTGTGCTCCATATGAATCATGTTGAAAGGGGTTTTCGCTCTTTCTTGAGCGCCCCCTTTGGAGGCGTGGTTTTGGGGATCAAAACCATAGTGTTGGGTTTTATCCGGGGTCGGTTGGTCGGTCGGTCGAGGGGATCTAGTTCAGTATAGAACTTGGCCGAACAGGATGCTGCGGGCACAGTGTCAAAGTAACCGTAATTCTGTCCTGATGTAAACACTTGGACTAAGGTAAATAATGTAAATAAACCTAATACCCAGCAAGAAAGGCAGTTCTCATCCCTCACCTGCTTCGAGCATCGGACGCCGGTCATCGGAGCGAGTCGAGATCGTCCTCTCGGGTCGAGCATCAAAAGAACTTCATTATTATGTCTTTGTCATTCACCAAGAAAATGGAGAGGCGAAATCCAACTGATCGGTCGTTCTTCACGCTAATCACGTGTGCGGGAAGGTATTTCTTTGCTGTGGGTGATTTTGCTGAAGCGTTCATGCGAGATCCAAGGATGAATGTAGCTAGCGACAAAGAGAAGGCGAAGCGAGAGTAGTCATTATCTTTAGTGACGATGACAACGCGAAGGAAGATGACTGCGGTTCACCGAACAGAGAAGAAGAGATCGTGTCGAACGTTGGTGTTTTAGAGCACATGAACAAATCCCGCACTTTTATTGCTCGGTGCAATGACGTACCCGATGAGGTGTTGTGCGAAGTGTTATATGTAGAGGCATTCCGAATCGGTTGTGCGTGCTGCACGCACGAGGAAAAATACTGATTTCTTTAAATAAAGTAGCTTTTAAGTGAGCGCAGCATTTTTCTTTGAGAGTTTGCCTGTCTGTACTCGCGTCTACTGCCAACGTACGTCTTTTTCGTTCCTATAGGTTTGAGAACTGGCCCGTTACCGCCAGTTTTTATTACAACGATATTTCAAAATAACGAACGATTTCCGGTGGTCCCGTGGGATTAGTTATATCGACATTTGACTGTACATGCTGCAAACCGAGACCTTCAAACACCCGTGGTACGCAACAGGCCTAACGAAAAACTGAACCTAGACTTCACGACGCCGGAGGTAGCTCTAGCAATAGAAGGTCTGAACTCCAGATCGGCAGCGGGTCCCGACGGGATCTCAAACTAGGTCCTAGGAAATCTTGACGACTCATCGATAAAAGCACTGACGAAATTGCAACAAGTGCAGGCAGAGTGGCAAACTACCGATACAGTGGAAAACGGCAAGAACGGTGCTCATTTCGAAACCGCGAAAACCACGGATAATCGAAAACCTGCGACCTATCTCGCTGACATCGTGCATGGGGAAAGTCCTCGAGCACGTGCTTGCGAACACGTGGCAGGACATTCTCGAAGAGGAGGGACTGTACCCGGACTCGGTGATCAGATGCCGAAGAAGCTGAAACCCCCATAACGCCATGCTGCAAATAAAACAAGAAATAATCGAAACCGAAGCCAGATACACTAAAGTGATACTGGGACTGGACCTACAGAGCGCCTTAGACCGAATAAAACACTCGGCCATACTGGCGCAAGTGTCGAGACTCGATATAGGCGAGGGAAGCTACAAGTACACAGAAGACTTCTTGATGGGCTGCAAAATCGACTACGTGCGGCAGAAGTAGAAATACCAGAACAAAACGGGAGCAGCGCGGGAACCCCCCAGGGGTCGGTAATAAGGCCACTACTCTTCAACATCGTAATAACCCGCATTGCCGAAGCGGTGGCGGACGTTAAGGGCGTCCGACACACGGTCTACGCGGACGACATTACCCTATGGACGGCCGGTGGTGCGCACGCGGGCATCGAAAGAAGAACGCAGGAAGTGATCACGGCCATCGAGAAGAGCCTGGAAGAGGCGGGCTTATAGTGCTCACCGGCGAAGTCAGCGCTCCTGACGTACTCCCAACGCCAGCCAGGCGGACAAGCGCCGCCCCCGAGGGAACGCGACCACCTAGAACTAATCACAAATACGGGCCAACAAATCCCCCAAGGGCATGATATCAGGTTGCTAGCTATGCTCATCAACTCCAAAGGCAACAACGAGAACCTCATGAGAAAGCTGGCAACCAAGACGGCAAACGCGATGCGACTGCTACAGCGAGTGTCAACCAAGCAGACGGGCATGCCCGGGGATGGGCTGTCCAGACTGGTACAGTCTTTCGCGATGAGCCACGTCGCTTACACGGCCGCGCACCACAAGTGGATGCAGACCGAAGAGGCCAAGATCGACACCAAGATGCCAAGTGTTCAAGAGAGCGCGGGGCCTCAGCGAGTCAACGAGCACGAGAAGGCTGCTGCAACTGGGCACCCACAACAGGGCAAAGGAGCTCATCAAGACACACCTGGAGGCGCAGCGAGAGTGGCTATCGTCAACCAAGACAGGCAGAACCTTCCTCGAGACACTCGGCCAAAGGAATCGAACCACGGGAAGACAACTGCAAGAACTCGACGCAAAAACACGTGAAATCATACGAGTGAACCCCGTAGCGAAGAACGTACACCGAGGATACAACAGAGAAAGCTGGAGGGCGAGAGCCAAATACATCGTCGAGCAACACAGCGACGACCAGAGAACGAGAAACGTCGACGCGGTGGACTACGGCCAAGACAGATACGTCGCGGTCCCGATCAGTGGAAGAACTGGAAGAACAGCCACGGCAGCTTCCGCAAGGTGCGAGAACGCAACGGAAGCCGAGGATGTCGCCACAGCCCTGGCAACGACCGTAGCCGACTGCGACACGATACTGATCGACTGCCTAGAAGCCATCCGGAACCTTGCGAGCGGACGCGCAAGCAGCAAAGCAATTTAGATAATCGGGAAGTCGGGTGTCGGGTACCCGAGAAGAGCGCAGGATGGAAGCCAGGCGGATCCCGGCCCACGCGGGCGAATGCTCGTCGCACGCACCGAGCCACAACAAGATGGACCACAGGAAGGCGCGTGCTCTAACAGAACGCGCCACCAGAGTGGAAAGCCACCCCGACCGGGAATGGTAGACAGAGACCAAAGACAGGTCTCGAGGCTACGCTGAAGCACTATAAAAGGCGCGACTATCTGTTTTCATTCGCGTCGCGTCCTTTGTTTCTGTTTTTATTAACGGTAACCTTGGATATGCAAAGCAAAAGCTTGGCTTAGTCTGGTGAAGATTTGATTTTGCTTGTTTAACCTTTAATGTAGGTGCATTGCCGACCACGGCTCAAAGCCGTTCGGTTTCGTGCAACGCTCACAGGAGAAAGCCCGGCCTCGCTTTCATTCGCGGCGAACGCGGCGTTCGTCTTTCACGGCGAACGCTAGCAAGATGACTCATGTAGCTCGAGACAACCCAGCGGCGCAAGCGTGGAATTATGCGGGTTTGGTCGGCTTCCCATCAGCTGAGCGGCGCTCCCGTCGCGGCCGCCGCCGCTACGTGAGCAGAACGACTGACTCAAAACGACGCCTAATGCACAGCGCCGACAGCAGGCCCGGCGAATCACGCGATGCGCTTCGAGGGGTGTGTCGCCGGTCAAGAGTTTAACTTGTGCCTCCTCCGCGAAATCGCTGGATGAAAGTGGAAAGCTTGGCTTTAAAATCCTGTACTGAAACAAGGGTTACTGTCTTCGCCATCCCACATCTCTGGGGGTAGTGAGCACCAGCACAAGGTAACGGCCTATCCTTTCATACAAAACATTTGCATCAGTAGTTTGGTGACAGCACTCGCGTTGGTTGGAACCACCGTCTCCTATCTGCTGCTGTGGTAACAGATGGGATTGCTCTTCGATATGCTGTAAGCAACCTACTGTCGTTAAGAAGAACTGCGAGTTGGGCTTGTTGGTATAGGTTCATAATGGGAAACAGCGCAAAAACAAAACTTGGATAAAAAATATCACTGCTTTTGCTGTAGCTTTCCGCTTGTGCTGCTGCTTTTCTTTTTCAGTTCGACAGGCATGTCCCCCTCTTCCATCTATACCGCCCTCTGGGCCCTGAGAGTAACAGAATAAATAAATAAATAAATAAATAAATAAATAAATAAATAAATAAATAAATAAATAAATAAATAAATAAATAAATAAATAAATAAATAAATAAATAAATAAATAAATAAATAAATAAATAAATAAATAAATAAATAAATAAATAAATAAATAAATAAATAAATAAATAAATAAAAATAAATAACAAAATACGTGAATAAATAAATAACCCTGAATCACGTTTACACAAGACGATTTGGATCCGCTACACTGGAAAGAAATTGCACCTTAAGCGTCTCGAAGCATCGTTACAGCCGCCCCTGATTGCGTTCTCTTTAGACTTGGTGCAGATGCGCATGCAGCGTTCCATTAGCAACGATATGAAAGTAGCAATTCAATTACGCAGAGGTTGCTGCTTGAATGGCTGGATCCCGGAACTTCCTCTCCGGATTGCTTGTCCTGCAAATCACATTGAAGATCGTCTCAGAAGGGCAACTGCGGCCCTACAAGGACTGGTGTAAAAAATTGGCCGCGTATCTGCCCACTTCGTTGGAAATGTCGACAAAAGACGATAGTTTATCAAGTAAACGTCTCCCTTCTCTTTCCCACTGACTTCTCATGCTGTTCCTCTCCCCTCTCGCTCTTCCCAAGACAAGAAGCTAGCGGTTTTTTTCAAGTGAATTTAAATTTAACGCGTTCCACTGCTCCGCGCCGAATGCCTCGAATGCTGCCGTGCGGCGTAGACGCGCGTGAATCTTGGCATCCTACTTAGTCCACGTGCGTTCCAAGCGGCGTGTGAAACTATCTAGTGGTACATGTCGTTACTGCTGCCGTTGGAATTTTTTAAACTGCCGCTAGGAAAACCGCGGGCAACCGCTTTTGCATTTTTCTGGACTTATCTTCCAATAAATCAACCATCCGCGTGTTTTAATAAACAAAATACTGCTAATATCACTTATGTATTGGTGTCGTGGGCCAGATTAGCGTAATGTTTTTGCTCAATAGAGGGTCTCTTCGATTTACCAGTCCTGGACGGTCCGCGGGCAGTCCGAGAATTACATTCAGATCGGAAGTCCCATAGGAATACATTGAAAAATCGAGCACCATATCGCGTCTCGGGCAGTCCGCGGACGGCCGGGACTGATAATTGAGGAGGCCCAGTGTTGACAAGTATGAACGTTGCCACTGGACTTAGCCATTTAGATTTGGCTGTGGGTATATAAACCTATTGTTCAGCATGTGTTTCATATTGGCCGGGTGGCTAGCTAAGCCGAGGGACAGACATAATTTTCGCGTTCAAGTAACCTAATAAAGGCTATCGCCTTTAAAACGCATCCAGGCGCACCAGTAAAGACGTGTGTTTGAATTAGCTAAGGTGCCTTCGTGTTAAAGCCGCAAACATGGATACCACTTGGAGACGTTCTGTCCCTTTCAGTGTATGTGATCGTTTCCCTCGGGTTTTATTTTTGCCCGGGTGTCATGCTGTTAACAGCCTTGCTCAGGCTTTAGCAAACGGCATGACGACATTCCTCGCACACCCTTCACACACCGCACCAACCGTGGTTTGCGTTTTAACAGTTTCATTAATCCCACCGTCTTTCGATTTAGCTGCGTAATTGAATACCTGTCACTCCTTTTGTTGTATACCAGTACCAGCACGCCGCCGCCATCACTACTTTCAATTGTTTTTAGCCGCCTACACAGCCCTGCACCCGCTTCACACTCCATTTCACAACTCGTACATGCCGAGTGACGGGCGGGTGGATGGCAAACCACGCTTCGGCTGAACGTCCCCCTAACAACATTAGGTCGGCAGGTGTGCAAACGCAGCGCTACGTCAGCCAACGCCCCCCCCCCCCTTCCCCCTGCTTGGCAGACGTCACCCACACAGCACGAGCTATGTCGTTCTCTGTTCGGTCACTGTATATTTCTCCGCAGATAGATGCCGAATTTTTTCCAAAGTCCATTTTTCTGCTCACGCAATGCCGAAAAGGAAGTGGACCCTACCCTATATCTCTATATGTTAACGAGGAACAGCACATCCATGAAATCCAGAGCCACATAAGAGTTAACGTGACTTAATGCCCTGAACATAAACGTGAACGGGATGTAAGTGCCAGATCTGCATCTTCTCTCGATCTGCCCTCTCTATCCCTGTATGCGTACTTCAGAGCTGTCGTCTCATCAGGCGAATGCTCGACATCTCAACACGCCGAATGCTCTGTTTTTGTAGTAAAAGAAAATAAGCGCACTGACCGACAGCGACGACTTCCTCCACCGGGCGATTGAGGAAACCTTCCGTGATGTCTTCTTGATGTCAGGTGAAAGGCTCTCTGCCGACGACTGCTGTAAAGGGACATTCTAGATCAGCACTTCCGAAGTTACACATACTGACGCAAACAAAAATACCCTCGGGCACTTGTTTCCGCGTGCGTGCTTTGAAGGCAAAATTATTAGGGCGTCCCCTGGATATACTAATCGAAGACTTCCTTCACTTCTACATCGTGTTTGCACCTCTTTCTAAGCGTTTGTTTCTCCTCTTTTTGGCGCGAATTACCACGACTGACAGACTGGAAGCCTCCTACGCCCCAGTTTCCTCAAATCAGCGTTCTCCGTGGCTGGCGTGTGCCTATTCTACTCGCGTGCCGTCACGTAAACATGTCACACAATACGACTTCGGCGAAGCCGGAAGCATGCTGCAACGAATGCGGCTTCTACCCTGGGGTTTCGAGTTAAATTCTTGTACCAACTGATATGTTTGTTTATTTGCTATTTACGGCGGCTGTCATTTGTCTGTACCAGACAACAACAACAACAGCAACAACAACAACAACAACAACAACAACAACAACAAAAGTAGCGCTAAGAACAAACAGGAACAAAGGACGACGACAATGACAAACATGGGCCTTATTTTTTTCAAACACAGCAGAAACAACGCAATGGAGGCGCCAAGGAAGGGAAGGGCAATATACCAAATATACCAACCAGCCGGAATTTCTACCTTATTGAAATAGCTTTTTTTAATTTTCGCACATTGGGGCATTTTCGGTTTTCGCCTTAAAATGAAGCGACATGTGATGTGTTCAATGCTTGATTATAGCATGTGATTGAGTAGTATTTTTCCCAATATATCCAAAGCAAGCAAGAGAGCGAGTCAGGTCAGTAGGCATAGCCAGAGAAAGCGAGCATGGAGAGGGTGATCGCGTTCTGTATGCACCTGAATGCTACTGGGAAAGCTGATGATTATCCCTGAAGAGCGTCTCGCGTGGGACTGATGTGGGAATACTGCCCTTTTTCCTTTCGTGGTGATTAGAGATGGCTAATTGCCAATGCGTATGGAGTGGTAAGGAGTTTTAATTTTGCGGTCCCGCCATGCTTCATTGGGGTAATGGGTACAGGGTACGTAGATGTTACAGTCAGAAGAACCATACATTGATCTACAAAAGCCGAATTTAGAGTAACGATGTTATTTCATTCATTGACAGCTGGGCGAATCACCTAAAACATACATTGTAATTTGATCTGCCATAACATTATTTTTGACGAGCCACTGCAGTAGAAAAAGTTGAGTTGCAATGTCGCGGTGCGTTCAAAACGCGTATTTTCCTGATATTCCCACGAACCTTCCTTAATTTGCACCCAGTGACATGACGTGCACCCAGCAAACGTGTGCGTGTGCAAAATTTGCTGGTTAGCGAAAACGAACTGATCTGTCGACTCTTAGTCACGCGACATCGTCTTGCTATATGCGTGTTCAGGGACTACTAATTGCAATATGGTATCACGAGCGTTGGAATGAGATTTTCCGTCTCACTGGCTTTCCGGCAACTAATCACTGACGAGCCTGAAGGCGCCTTAATTTGCAATGACTGCCGCCGAAAAACAGACGCAGTCCAAGCCTGAAGTAAAGGATCGCTCTTCGATTATTTTTGGACAAAGCCGTATTGGGACGAAGAAACCAAAATTTAAAAGTCTTGGGCCACAACAAAGCCTGTACTATGAGTCCAGCCGTAACGGTGAGCTGCGTAATAATGCCGGCCCCTTAAGCTTTTTAACGTACGCGGAAATATTGACCGTGCGGACATTTCCCACGTCTCCGTCGAATAAAAGCAACTGTCGCGGGCGCAAGTTGAACCTGTCACCCCGTGCTGGAAAGCAACAGCACAGCAAACCACAACACAGCACAACACACTGCTGCACAACACAACACAACGCAACACAGCTAAACACAACGCAGCATTATATGCCTCGACCATGGACTCGCAAGAGCAGATGACCCCTGTATTACCGATCGAAAGCTAGCCTTGGTAGACCTATAGGAAAACTGGGCTACAGACAGCGTCTGGGGTATAAATTTGTGTGTGAGCTTCTGTTGCCCTGGGGAAGAGAAATAGTGTTCCACTCGCGAGGCCATTCTTTGGTTACCGCTCCAAATTTAGTGACGAGGTTTGCCTTATGTATCTCATAACAGCAGCGATGGGTTAAGGCCCCTGAGTGAGGGATTACCAGGGTAAACGCTCCAGTTCCGGTTCCATGTTGTAGATAAAAAAGCCCGCGTAACAATTCACCCAAACACTGGCCAGCGGAATACCAGGAATTTGTAATAATTAAAAATTCACATCTAGTCCCAAAGGTTCCAGCGTCCGCATGCCGAAAGAGAAAGGGCGGTCATACCACGTCCCCCGTTTGTAATACTCATTCTATGCGGTTTTTAATCTTAAAGCCACAGGGTCGGGTGTCAAGGCTAACGCGCCTTGCGCACTCGCGACCATTTTTCTTGCATCGCAAGCTGCATCTGCATTATATTACTCTCTGAAGAGCGTTACTAGTCGCCGTAAGTGCCTCCGGTCGCGTCCAGTTTGTCACACTTTTCTTTTGGGTTACTGTTTTTGCTCGGCGTCCATGCATTTAGTTTGTTTAGGTGCGCAGAACAAAGCTTTTTTTTTTTTTTC